>NC_134026.1:11606199-12250074 GCF_964204645.1 Tubulanus polymorphus
TTAAATATTTTTTCTTTTTTATCTTTAAGTCACTTTCAAATTCTAATATTTGTTTTTCTAAATATATTTTTAATTTAGTTTTATTTATATCATGAGGAATAATATCAATATTAACAACTTTATCATCCATTTATTTAGCAAAAAAAAATTACTGATTAGTAAACTTATAAGCAACAAATATAACAATAACAGTTCCGCCTAAAATCCATATCATTTCATATTTCTTCTGTTCATTACTTGGGGTATAATAATCTGATAATTAAGGTTTGTATAGATGTAATTTTTCTTTATTTGTTACTGCGTTATATAAACTCATTGCATCATCAACTGATTGAAAATCTCTATGTGAAATCTTCTGATCAAATAATTCCTTGTTAATATAATCCATATAGTTTTGTCGTTTTTCTATATATTCTTCCGCTGCTTTATTGTATTTCTCTAACGCTAAGTTATGTCTTTTTTGTTCTGTTAATGATCCATTTTTATCAATATGCTTAAATAAATATCCACCACCAGTAAATGCTAAAGCGTTAACAATTGCCGATCCTATGATAGTTATAACTGCAGAAGCCATTTATTTAGTAAAATATATTTTTGTTTTTCCAAATAATCAATAGTTAAATTAGATTAAAGTAACTGCTAATGTTAATTTTAAAATATCATTTATATCAAATCTATCAACATTAACACTTCCCATTTTGAATACTTCTTTAAATACCATTGAATAACCAACAGTTCCAACTGATAGTAATGCGCCATTATATAATCCAGTTATTATCCACTTATTATCACTCATTTATTTATCAAAAAATTACTATCTTCAAAATATTTAGTTATCTTATTTATGATTAATTCAACATTTATTTCATTACTAGTTTCATTTGTATATATTTCAATTATTATTTTTTTAATATCATCGATGATAAAATCTTCATCTAATTCATAAAATCTTAAAGATTCTCTAATTAAATTAGTAATCTTTTCTACATTTAAAGTTTCTTTATCTATTGTTGTTTCAAACTCAAATGTTGTTTCATTTGAAAATGCAATATTTTTAATATGTGTTATTACATCATTAACGTTAAATTTCATTTCTTTCTCACGTTTAAAATCAAATCCAAAACATATACTCGGTCCAACAGTTATATTCATTTATATAGTGAAAAAATTACTCTTTACATCTTATAACTAATTCATATATCACAGGAAAGTTATTTAAATCTATTAAATAACCATTATGATTTCTTATTTCTAATTTAAAATTATTAAAATGTGGAATACAAGGTTGAAATCACATTCAGCTAAATTATAATTTATTTGAGTTCCAAATTGTTTAACATTTTTTAGCGGTAAAATATTTAGTATACTAGAACTACAAATTGTTTCTTTAGTTGCTTCGAAAGTTTTTGTAGGCTCGATTAAATTGCAATAAATATAAAAGTGTGTAAAAGGTATTATATTTGAATTACCATCTACGTTTCCTGTAACAGTATCTGGTACAATTCCTAACAGTTTAGCTATAGGTTTTTTTACCATAAATGCATGTTGACTTACATCATATACCTTTATTTTAATTTTATTTGTGCTATCACTTTTTATAAATCTAATTAAAAATTTATCATCTCTTCTAATTTTCAACCGTGCTCTACGATTAATTTCTTGAGCTAATGTTTCTAAATTATATAATCCTGGTTTTAAAATTAGATGAAACCATTTATCTACATTTCTAATATGAATTAAAACAGTATTATCTTCAATAGTTTTATCCGATATATTATAAAAAGAATTACATAAACTTACATTTACTAATTTTAAATCAACACAATTCTTAAATTCTCTATCTAATTGTACTAGTAAATTATGTGATTTATAATTTGTAAGTTTTCTAGAATCAACAAATATTCTGTATTATTTTAATTCTACCATTTATTTTACATATTTTCTTATTCGAAATCTATTTCATGGTGCCCTTTTTCATTCTTACCTTTGTATACGAAATAGAAATCACCAGAACATAATTCTTCTAGATCTTCACTTGATAATCTATGAAATCTATCCGGTAAATATGTTCTGAATTTATGTGTATTTCCTTTTAATCCTTCATATTCTAAGTGTATAACTAATTTATCTCCATATTTGTTAGTAACTGTATCAATATTTGTAATTAGATATTTCTTATAGATTATTAATTCTTTTAACTTCTTAAATTTATAATCTACTGATTTGACATTTGAAGTATCTTTTATTCTATCTAGAAATAATTTGTTGTTCTCACTGTGTGCTTGTTTACTCTCCATTTATAATACATATTTTTATTAAAATTTGATTAACACGTTAGAATTCTTTTCATTATCTCGTTCTCTTTGGTTTCTTCTCTTTTGAACTTTAGATATTCATCTAAATTACAACCATATGTAACTGTATGAATTCCATCATCTAAAATATATCTTTTATCATCAAATGGATTCAAACTAACCTTTTCAATTTCTTCAATAAACATTTCATGATCTTCAAATCTTAAACATCTCATCTTATGTTTTCTAACTTCTTCATTGAATATACAATTGATGTAATCTTTGAAATGAATATTCTTTTCTACTACACTTTTGGTTATTCCTTTTAACTTTTTAGCTTCATGTTCTTTAGTTTTATATGAATACATTTTAGATCTAATACCGATGAACTCTATCATTTCTTCACCACCTAATTCATCTTTGAATTTACCAGGAACTTTTTTATTATCATTGCTAAACAATTCATGATTTTTAGGATAGTTACTGAAATCAAAATGATGTTTTAATGTTTTTAAATCATCTGTTATGTTATCAGTTTTTATCTTTAATATGTAAGAATCTGTATCAAAATATAGTATTTCTATATGTTTTTCTCCAAAAAGTGGTTGTAATACATTATAATAGAATTCATACATTAGTAATTTTGATAATTCTAAAACTGACGCACCAACATAGATTGGTTTATTAAATTTCATAGAAGTTCTTCTCATTTTAACTGCGGCTAAATTTTCATCAAATATTCTGTTACCTAAAAACTTAGGATATGTTTGTAAATGCCTTATCCTTTTACCATTACTAACTAACTCAATATGATTTCTATTTCTAATATTTTCACAAGTCTTACCATAGAATGCATTATTCATTAACTTGAAGAAATCTTTCTCAAAATCGGTTTTAGCTTTAGTTCTCTGTTTGGTGTTAAAATCTATATATTTTTCTAACCACTTAGATTGACTGAATGAAATATATCTATGTACTTTTTTTAGAACCATTCCTTGTTTTAGATAAAACTTTAACATTCTATAATGTACTACATAATTATATTTATCTTCTTGAGTTACCATTAACTTTTCTGTATGAATATGATTTTCAGGTTTAATTCTTTTTTGGTAATTTGATAATTCTTCATGAGTTACAGTTTTATGTTCGGGACAGTAAGCTAGATTTCTAAATTTAAATTTAATATGTTCAGGATATTCTAAATCTACAACAAAGAAGTAACCAGTATCTGAATCATCTGCAATATCTAGAATTCTTTTCTTCAAATCAAATTTATCATTATTCCATAAGGTTGTGGTTCCATCATTGCCCAACCATACAAATTATTTGCATCTATATATAATAACTTATATCCAGGGTTATCATTTACATTGAAATATCTATCACCTAATACACCTGAAACTCCTCCTCTTATAGATTTTTCAAATAATAATAATTGATCTATATTTGTTAACAAATCCATTTTTATATCTGTAAATTTTAATCCACAATCCCATGTTAATCCTGGACTAGAATAACAATGACAAGGATCAATATTGAAATATTTTAGGTTTACATCTCTAAACCTTTCGAATATATCGGTTAATAATAATACATCTGATTTTAAATATAAATCTACTAATTGCCCATGATTTTCTATTTTGAAATGATTCCAAATATTCAATGTTCTATTATATACTTCATCTTTAACATATTCATTTTTTAATTCATCATAGAATTGTTCTTTTAATAATTCAGTTATATTGAAATCATTATGTGATTTATAAAATGAATATGGAATTGCTCCTTTATATTTTATTAATTGAAAATCATCATTATTTGGGTAGTGTTGTTTTAATATTTTCAATTCATCATCAACTAATGATTTTGATAAGTTATCTAATGAACTATTTAAAAATCTATATGAATCTATAAATCTTAGGCAACCAAATTGGAATGATATATAATTCTCAGATGTTTTAGCTAACATTCTAAATTTATAAGTTGGTATTTTATCTTTTGATCTATTTGAATTTAATCTTTCTATTTCGTTATTAATTTCTTCTATTTTATGACATAACTGTTTGATAAATAAATGTGCATCATATCCTGATAGATTATGAAATATAACTGGTACAAAGTTAATTTTCTTAGCTTGTAAGTTACAATTCTCATGCGCGGCGCCTCTAAACTTTCCATTCAAATGATCATGGTCTCTTACTTTTTTATCTTTATAATTAAATATCTTTTCACAATAATAACATTTATCTGCAAACGCAAATTCTTCTTTATCTTCTTCTGTCATTATAATTTCTATATTATTATTCAATAATTTACTAAATCTTATTTCATATTCAATTAATAAGTCACAAAAATGATTGATAACATTTTCATTTCTATAATCATAATATTCACTTTCAATTAGTTCTGGATAATCAGATTTAATATATAACCCGAAAGCAGCAGCTGATTGATGAATCTTTTTAATAGTATTTGTTTTTGGTGGTTCTTCAGAATAATCATTTTCATTAGAATTTAATTTCTTTCTTTTATAATATATTTCTTTTCTATCTTGATCAGTTAATTCTTTATTTAATGATTCAAAATCTCCATATATTATAAATGGTACTTTATTTTTGTAATCATATTTTTTGAATTCTAATATTTTATCCTTTTCATTTGGTAAGACTAATTTACAATAATCATGATTTTCACATAATTGTTTATGATTTAATAATGTACTTTCATTACTGAATCTATGTAAACATTTTCTTCAAAGATATATTTTATGGTGATCACTTTCTGATTTAAAAAATAAATCGATTTGTTTAATCCACATATAATGATTCTCATAATACAGTATATCTATAACATCGTTTGAATCATAATCTTTTGATAGATATAAAGGTTCTAATGTATAATGTTTTATATTGTTACCTTTTGTATTTGGTAATTTGATTAAATCAAATACATTTATCTTTATATTATTATCTCTTTCTATTTTTGGGATGTTTTTAATTATAACAGGATACTTATCTATCTTATAATTATTTTCAAATTGTTTATAAAATTGTTTTAGTTTTATTGTGTCTTGATTTTTGGGATTTATCTATATTGATATATATGTTGGACAGTAGTACTTATTTGCTTCCATTTTAATACTAAATTTTTTATTAAAATTGATTTTAGAAGTTCAATGATTTAAATATGAATTATTTCAATCACACTTTACTAACACTTTTAATGTTTAAAAATCTAACTCATACAAATATGAATAATGAAATAATGTTGTAAATATATACTTTTATATTGAATAATCTGTCAATTTAAATGTTATTCATTTATATGATTATTTTAAGAGTAATAGGGGTAATGGGCTTTCAGGTTAAAGGTTGAATGGTCGAGTTCATTAAAACAAATATTAAAAGTAATTTAAAACTATAATATATTTTCATAACCGTGTGTATTTCAGTTGAATAATAGAATAATTATTATTATTAAAATATATTTGATTATATGAATTTGTGTATTGTAAATAAATGGAGCGACCAATTGATTTAATACAATATGCATTTAAAATTTAAATTATTGATATCTTAGAATAAATATTTAGTTATAATATAAAATGCACACGGTTATGAAAATATATTATAGTTTTAAATTACTTTTAATGTTTTGTTTTTTAATGAGCTCGACCGTTCGACCTTTGGCCTGAAAGCCCATTACCCCTATTACTGATAACGGGTTTTCTGCACAGTCATAGAATCTTGTTCAACGGTGGATTTCGACAAAGCATTTGATGAGGCACAGCATCAGCCATTACTAAACAGGCTATTAGGAAACAGTATCAATGATAGGTCGCCCAAATGGCTCAGCAGTTATCTCTGAACGAAAACTTGTAGCCGAAATCAACGGAACGCCTCATCTTGGAATAAGTCGGTCAAACTAGTGGAGTCACGCAAGGTAGTATCCTAAGTTGTCTTCTGTTTAATGTCCTGACAAATGACATACACAGTAATCCAACATATACCAGACCAAGTAAATTTCCAAATCGACCTTAACACGCTGTTCGACCAAAAAACTTAATGTTCCAACAAGAAAATCTTGTTCGAATGAAAATAATTCTGTTTGATCGAACAATACGCTTTTTGCTTGAACCAAAAATTTTCTTCATTCTCACAAAAAATGTGTTCGAATAAAAAGCTATGTTATTGTTGAAATGAAAAATTTGGTTGAGCGAAAACAATTTTTTCGAACGAATGTTTGAATGAAAACAATTCTGTTCGATTGAACGAAATACTTAATACTTTCGGTTCGGCGAAAAAGCTTTTTTCAATATACTTGTTCGAAAGAAAAACTTAATGTTCTGACAAGAAAATTCTGTTCAAATTAAAACGATTCTGTTCGATTGAACGATTGTTCGAACGAAAAACCTTTCGTTTGGACAAAAAAAAGTTTGTTCAACTTTGTTCTAACGATTTTTTCAAATTGGTTCAATCTAAAAGAATATTATTGGTTCGAACGAAATAAATTTTGTTCCGACGAAAGAATTTTCAAGCGAAAGGTCTTTTGAACGAAAGAAAAGATATTTATGGTGCTCCGCAGTAACTTAAAGCCGGATGTAGGTTGGTCTTATGACACGATGCGATCCTCGCGTTGCATCGCAAGTTTCGGTGCAAGTCGGTTGCGATACGATTGTGTGCGACTAGTTTCTGCCAGTCGCAAGAGCTCGTCGGTTGGTTGTGACAGTCGTGTCGCGTCACAGAAATCAGAACACGTGCGAATCCTTGTGACTGGCGTTGCCGAAAGTCGCAACCCGTCGCAAGGGAGCGTAGGTCGATGAGTTGTGGCGACACAATCGTCGCTGGCAGTCGCAGTGGTTGGGTTTGCTGGCGGTCGCAGTGATTGGCGTCGCAGTGAGTCACAAGCCGTTGCAAGGCCGACCTACGCCCTACTTATCGTGTCGCATCGCAAGTTTCGGTTCAAGTCGGTTGTGATACGATTGTGTGCGACTAGTTTCTGCCAGTCGCGAGAGCGCGTCGGTTGGTTGTGACAGTCGTGTCGCGTCGCAGAAAGTAGAACACATGCGACTCTTGTGACTGGCGTTGCTGAAAGTCGCAACCCGTCGCAAGGGAGCGTAGGTCGATGAGTCGTTGCGACACAATCGTCGCTGGCGGTCGCTGTGATTGGCGTCGCAGTGAGTCACAAGCCGTGGCAAGGTCGACCTACGCCCTGCTTAAGTCATTAGGAATTAATGAAATACCAGTTTCATTTATGATGAAAAAACTCAAATGAAAAGTCAGCTCAGCTGTCTGCTCAGACGAAATTTTCAAAAAACCTTCATTTTTGGCAATAAAATTGATAATTGTGATTGATAGTTGCAAATCACAACCAGTTAATCACTAATTAACATGCATTTTAATAAATCTGATTCCTCCTTTACAGTGAACTTAGCTTTAACCTAGTAGAGGCTACTAGCCTATGTAGGCCTATGTATATGCATAGGCCTAACATCCGGACAGATTGGTCGTAGGCCTTTTGAATAACAACCCACCTAAATATCGTAAATTTTGTTTTGAAGTTCAATCCAATAAGTCCGTTAATAAACGCAACAATTATACTGTGTTTGTTTGAAACAGTAAAGCTCAGTACCGGTAGGCCTAAAGCCACGTAAAACTCGATAAACACTCAAGCGACACAGCGAACGATCTCCTTTCCCCCACAGCGAACGATTACTTCGAATGTGACGAGTCCAGCATACGGAAAGGAGTGTGTTATATACTTGTATTTAGTAAATACCTTGTGCATTTGACAATGATCGGTATGTACTGTAGGAAATATCGAGTATTGATGGTATTGATATAGAGGTTGAAGCCCGCGGCCGAATAAAGTAATATATTATTTTATTTTGATACCTCATCGACATAACAGCTTTTCTCCACTATATCTCTTCGGCGTGTTTCGTTTAGGCCTACGACTCCCCGGTATACTTATGATTATCTTAGTAAATACACGGTTAATTTGGTAAAGAAAAATAGGTATTAAACTAACTGCTTGAAGCCCGCAACCAAATCACTGGTAGTAATAAATTAATTTGTACTCGATTTGATTCTCATGACGAGGAGAAACTCGCAGCTGATCCCCGAAACGACGATATAGTGACACACGTCGATTCGTCGATGTTTACGGCTCGGCAGTGCTTTTAAAATCTAAAGTAGTAAATATCCTGTATATCGGTAATATGATTTGATGAGGAAAATGGGCTATTGTTAAAATTAGTTTTTAAAAACCGCGACAGACTGTGCAATCTCTGGGTAATAAATTTGTTAATTTATGCTTTCATTGATAATCGACGTGACAAGAAACGTGCGGTAGATTTCGTAAAGACGACTTAGAAAAACATGTCGGCTCTTTGAATGGGGCTCAATTTTCGATGTTTACGGCCCGACAGTGCTTTTGTAACGTTGATTCTTCAAAATTCGCACGGAGTATTTGTAGATCGAAGTGAGCTGAATGATATCAGACGGATTGTATCGGCAACAGCGGTAATGTAAAAAAGCCTATGTACTTTTGACAAAAAAGTGTGGAAAAAAAAATAAATGTAGCTGCAAAGCAGCGATAACGGGTTTCTGCCTTGCTGGATGATGAGTTTTCAACATTAACGCCCCCTAGTGGTTAGAATAGGAACTAATTATGTCAGGGATTCGTTGTATCTTATATCCAGGTACATGTATATCAATTTTCATAGAGACCCCTTTATCCGCTTAGTAGCTATCAATGAAAATGCATTTCCAGCAAAATGTAGGTGGCGCTCCCGGAGAACCATATAAGTTACCTACTTAAACCATACATAAATACAAGTATCTTGAAAAGGGCTACTAACCACTCATTGCAACCTCGATTCTATCGCCAACGGTTAAGGACCTAGGAGCAAAAATCGTTGTTTTCGCATTCCCCTAGTGGCAATTGTATGAACTAATCATACAGGATGGCATATTACACACATGTCTTTGTACTTATACCAAGTTTTGTGATTTTCATAATAAACAGACGGCATAAAATGCGAAAAATGGATGCTGAAATCGATTTTTCAAAATTTACGCCCCCTAGTGGTTAAAATGGGAACTAATCATATGTGGGGTTCGTTTTGTTTAGTAACCAGTTACATGTGTATCAATTTTTATAGAAATCCATTGATACCCTTAGTCGATATAGATGAAAATGCGTATTCCAGCATATTATAGGTGGCGCTACTGGAGAACCATATGAGTTACATAGTTATACCATACATGAATAAAAGCGTCTTCGCAAGGGCTACTGATCACTCGTTGCAACCACGATTCTATCTCCAACGGTTAAGGAGCTAGGAGCAAAAATCTCATTAAAAAATTTGGGGGTCCATTTTTGAGCCCGTAGAGCCCAAACGGTAAATCGCAGATAGGGCGTGCCATTGACTTTTTTAACCTCCGGGCTGTTATGAACAACTTTCGTGCTCGCCCGAAGCTGAAAAGTCAAAGACAAAAAATTTTCTCACACAGTAACTTTTTGATGTCAGAATTTTCAAATGTAAAACACCCTGGTTGGTGAACGGGGTCCCCGATCTAAGATCCCCTCGACTTACCTCAAGGTACCTGTGTTCCGTACATCTCACGAAAGTTTCAAGTAAATCCGTCAAGGAATATTGTAATGCTAATAGAATATAGCCATCCAGGCTCTCGCGTATAGATACCGTAGCTGCATTCATTAGCTCTATCCAGGGAAGTTACTGCAAGGGCTATTGCTTGTATATGCGGCACAAAAATTCCTCAGTTGCGTTTACTCGAGACTGACCTCATTCAGTGCGCCACATATATATAAAGATACTTAAAAACTACAGATCTAGTACACCAGCTCTATCACTGCTTATATGGACACTGACACAAACAGACGCACTGACGCGCTGTGGGAATGACACCTAGGCAATACACATACGTAGATGGATACTGTTTGAATCGGGCTTAAATTTCGATGTTTAGAGGCTCACAGTGAGTAAACAGTGCAATTCTGATTAATATCACGTACAGTATTTGTCAACGCGGCGTTGTACTTGTGATACAGAATGGTTTCACCGACAGTGAAAGTAAGTTGCAGTTGTTTATATCATTTCAGTAAGATCCAGTGTGAAAAAGAATATAATAATAAATATAGCTGCAAAGCAGCGATAACGGGTTTCTGCCTTGCTGGACGAGGAGCGCAACCTAGGGGTCAGCTGATAACATGGCTATGTTGATTCACATGGGATACTACGCGAGAAGTTCTAATGTACCAAGGTTAGGGGAAATGACAACGAGAATAACGAAGATACGGTACTTTGACCATGCCCAAGTGGTCGGTAATTTGCCGGTTAGCATACTACTGAATTACAATCGAAAAAACTGATGCTAGAATGAGTTTTCAACATTAATGCCCCCTAGTGGTTAGAATAAGAACTAATTATGTTAGGGATTCGTTGTATCTTATATCCAGGTACATGTATATCAATTTTCATAGAGATCCTTTTATCCTCTTAGTAGCTATCAATGAAAATGCATTTCCAGCAAAATGTAGGTGGCGCTCCTGGAGAACCATATAATTTACCTACTTAAAACATACATAAATACAAGTATCTTGAAAAGCGCTACTAACCACACATTGCAACCTCGATTCTATCGCCAACGTTTAAGGACCTAGGAGCAAAAATCGTTGTTTTCACAGTCCCCTAGTGGCAGTTGTATGAACTAATCATGCAGGATGGCATATTACACACATGTCTTTGTACTTATACCAAGTTTTGTGATTTTAATAATAAACAGACCGCATTAAATGCGAAAAAATGGATGCTGAAATCGATTTTTCAAAATTTACTCCCCCTAGTGGTTAAAATGGGAACTAATCATATGAGGGGTTCGCTTCGTTTTGTAACCAGGTACATGTGTATCAATTTTTATAGACATCCATTGATACCCTTAGATATAGATGAAAATGCGTATTCCAGCGTCTTATAGGTGGCGCTACTGGAGAACCATATGAGTAACATAGTTATACCATACATCAATAAAAGCGTCTTCGCAAGGGGTACTGATCACTCGTCGCAACCACGATTCTATCTCCAACGGTTAAGGAGCTAGGAGCAAAAATCTCATTAAAAATTTTGGGGGCCCATTTTCTAGCCCGTAGAGCCCAAACGATTAATCGCAGATAGGGCGTGCCATTCACTTTTTTAACCTCCGGCCTGTTATGAACAACTTTCGTGCTCACCCGAAGCTGAAAAGTCAAAGACAAAAATATTTCTCACACAGTAACTTTTTGATGTCAGAATTTTCAAATGTAAAACACCCCCTGGTGGGTGAACGGGGTCCCCGATCTAAGATCCCCTCGATTTACCTGAAGGTACCTGTGTTCCGTACATCTCACGAAAGTTTCAAGTAAATCCGTCAAGGAATATTGTAATGCTAACAGAATATAGCCATCCAGGCTCTCGCGTATAGATACCGTAGCTGCATTCATTAGCTCTATCCAGGGAAGTTACTGCAAGGGCTATTGCTTGTATATGCGGCACAAAAATTCCTCAGTTGCGTTCACTCGAGACTGACCTCATTCAGTGCGCCACATATATATAAAGATACTAAAAAACTACAGATCTAGTACACCAGCTCTATCACTGCTTATATGGACACTGACACAAACAGACGCACTGACGCGCTGTGGGAATGACACGTAGGCAATGCACATACGTAGATGGATAGTGTTTGAATCGGGCTTAAATTTCGATGTTTAGAGGCTCACAGTGAGTAAACAGTGCAATTCTGATTAATATCATATACAGTATTTGTCAATGCAGCGTAGTACTTGTGATACCGAATGGTTTCACCGACAGTGAAAGTAAGTTGCAGTTGTTTATATCCTTTCAGTAAGATCCAGTGTGAAAAAGAATATAATAATAATAATAATAATAATAATAATAATAATAATAATAATAATAATAATAATAATAATAATAATCAGCAGGAATACAATAGGGTTTCTGCGAAGGCAGCAGAAACCCTAAATATAGCTGCAAAGCAGCGATAACGGGTTTTCTGCACAGTCTTAGAATCCTGTTCAACGGTGGATTTCAACAAAGCATTTGATAAGGCTCAACATCAGCCATTACTAAAGAGGCTATTAGGAAACAGAATCAATGATAGGTCGTTAAAATGGCTCAGCAGTTATCTCTGAACGGAAACTTGTAACCGAAATCAACGGAACGCCTCATCTTGGAATGAGACGGTCTAACTAGTGGAGTCACGCAAGGTAGTATCCTAAGTCGTCTTCTGTTTAATGTCCTGACAAATGACATACACAGTAATCCAAAATATACCAGACCGAGTAAATTTCCAAAACGACCTTAACACACTGTTCGACCAAAAAACTTAATGTTCCGACAAAACCACGGGGACAAAACCAAAATTATGAATTGTCGCGGGTGACAAAACCAAAATATTGAAATGTCATGGGCGACAAAACAAAAATAATGAATTGTCGCGGGCGATAAAACCAAAATAATGATTTGTCGCGGGCGATAAAACCACAATAATGAATTGTCGCGGGCGTTAAAACCAAAATATTGAATTGTCGCGGCGATAAAACCAAAATAATTAATTGTCGCGGCGATAAAACCAAAATAATTAATTGTCGTGGACGACAAAAACAAAATATTGAATTGTTGCCTGTGACAAAACCAGAATAATGAATTGTCGCGGGAGACAAAACCAAATTAGGGGTCCAGGGACACCATGCTCACTTGGGAAGTGGTTTCAAATGCTCAACAATCTAACAATTTCAATACATAACGCCCTCTAGTGACCATATACAAAAACCAATGACCTTGAAACCCACCACAATCATAGAACATGTGAGCAGCTATGATTTTGTAATTGATTGTGATAACAAAATATGCCTCGTTACCAATTTAATATGGAAATACTAAGTTATTCTACTATTCAACGCCCCTGGTGACCATATGCAAAACCCAATGACCTTAAAACTCACCACAATCGTAGTACATGTCATGAAATACAACTTTGCAATTGATCATAGTAACAAAATATGCCTAGGTACCAATCTAATAAGGAAATACTAGGCCATTCTACTATTCAACGCCCCCTGGTGACTATATGGAATAACTAATGTCCTTAAAAACTCACCACAATCATAGACGATGTCATGATCTACAACTTAGCAATGGATCATGGTAACAAACTATGCCTAGGTACCAATCTAATAAGGAAAAACTAAGCTTTCCTACTATTCAACGCCCCCTGGTGACTATATGGAATAACTAATGTCCTTAAAAACCCACCACAATCATAGACGATGTCATGGACTACAACTTTGCAATTGATCATGGTAACAAAATATGCCTTGGTACAAATATAATATAGCAATACTAAGTTATTGTATTATTCAACGCCCCCTGATGGCCACATACTAAAACCAATGACCTTGAAACTCACCAAAATCATAAAACACGTTATGGGCTACAACTTTCCAATTGAATATAGCAACACAATATGCTTAGGTATCAATTTAATGTGGAAAAACTTTTTCCCACCTACGAATGAGTACTGATGACACCAAGATGGCCGCCAATTGCGTCATAATTGGCTGATCAAAAATACCTGTCCCAGGTATAAAACATCCCTCTCCAAAGAATACCCATCAGCAATTGCAATGAGAAATGGCAAACCAGTAGGAAGCTACAGGACCTAGAATTCTGGCCAAAATTGACATTTTTGGGCACTAAAAAGGTCATAGGACGGCCATCTTGAGTCAGATCGACCCAATTTTCTTATGCTGATGGGCCTATGGTAGATTCAAATATAAACGAAAGATCAAGGTAATTGATCAAAGCGTCTTCAAAATTTCCCACGAAAACTTCGAAAATGTTTAGAAAGTCCCAAGTGGACTGAAAAAGAATTGTCGCGGGCGACAAAACCAAACTTATGAATTGTCGCGGGTGATAAAACCAAAATATTGAATTGTCGCGGGCGACAAAACCAAACTAATGAATTGTCGCGGGCGATAAAACCAAACTAATGAATTATCGCGGGCGATAAAACAAAAATATTGAATTGTCGCGGGCGATAAAACCAAAATAATGAATTGTCTCGGGCAATAAAACCAAAATAATGAATTGTCGCGGGCGACAAAACCAAAATAATGAATTGTCGCGGGCGTCAAAACCAAAAACAAGAATTGTCGCGGGCGACAAAACCAAAATGGTGAATTTTCGCGGGCGACAAAACCAAAATAATGAATTGTCGCGGGCGATAAAACCAAAATAATGAATTGTCGCGGGCGATAAAACTAAAATAATGAATTGTCTCGGGCGACAAAACCAAAATAATGAATTGTCGCGGGCGATAAAACCAAAATAATGAATTATCGCGGGTGTTAAAACCAAAATATTGAATTGCCGCGGGCGACAAAAACAAAATAATGAATTGTCGCGGGCGATAAAACCAAAATAAAGAATTGTCGCGGGCGATAAAACCCAAATAATGAATTGTCGCGGGCGTCAAAACCAAAAACAAGAATTGTCGTGGGCGACAAAACCAAAATGGTGAATTGTCGCTGGCGACAAAACCAAAATAATGAATTGTCGCGGGCGACAAAACCAAAATAATGAATTGTCGCGGGCGACAAAACCAAAATAATGAATTGTCGCGGGCGATAAAACCGTAATAATGAATTGTCGCGGGCGACAAAACCAAAATAATGGATTATCGCGGGCGATAAAACCAAAATATTGAATTGTCGCGGGCGATAAAACCAAAATATTGAATTGTCGCTGGCGATAAAACCAAAATATTGAATTGTCGCGGGCGACAAAACCAAAATAGAAAATTGTCGCGGGCGACAAAAACAAAATACAAAACCAAAATAATGAATTGTCGCGGGCGACAAAACCAAAAAGAAGAATCGTCGCGGGCGACAAAACCAAAATAATGCATTGTCGCTGGCGATAAAACCAAAGTAGTGAATTGTCGTGGGCGATAAAACCAAAATAATGAATTGTGGCGGGCGACAAAATCAAAATCATTGTTTTCTCGCGTTATTTTAGTTTTGTCGTTTTGTCGTAATGTCGCCCTCATTTGCATATTCCTGTTTTTTTATCTTATCAGCCACCATACTAAAGCTTTAAGGTCGCGTAAAACTCGATAAACACTTCAAGCGACACAGCAAACGATCTCCTTTCCCCACAGCGAACGCTTACTCCGAATGTCCAGTGCGAGTCCAGCATACGGATAGGAGTGTGTTATATACTTGTATTTAGTAAATACCTTGTGGATTTGACAATGATCGGTATGTACTGTAGGAAATATCGAGTATTGATGGTATTGATATAGAGGCCCGCGGCCGAATAAAGGAATACATTCTTTTATTTTGATACCTCGTCGACATAACAGCTTTTGTCCGCTATATCTCTTCGGCGTGTTTAGTTTAGGCCTTCGACTCCCCGGTACACTTATGATTTTTCTTAGTAAAAACACGGTAATTTTGGTAAAGAAAAATAGGTTTTGCTAAATTAACTACTTGACGCCCGCAGCCAAATCACTGGTAGTAATAAATTAATTTGTACTCGATTTGATTCTCAGAATGAGGAGAAACTCGCAGCTGATTCCCGGAACGACGATGTAGTGACACACGTCGATTTGTCGATGTTTACGGCTCGACAGTGCTTTTAAAATCTAAAGTAGTAAATTTCCTCTGTATTGGTATTATAATTTGATGAGGAAAATGGGTTATTGTTAAAATTAGTTTTTAAAAACCGCGACAGAATGTGCAATCTTTGGTTAATAAATTTGTTAATTTATGCTTGAATTGATAATCGATGTGACAAGAAACGTGCGGTAGATTTCGGAAAGACGACTTAGAAAAACATGTCGGCTCTTTGAATGGGGCTCAATTTTCGATGTTTACGGCCCGACAGTGCTTTTGTAACGTTGATTCTTCAAAATACGCACGGAGTATTTGTAGATCGAAGTGAGCTGAATGATATCAGACGGATTGTATCGGCAACAGCGGTAATGTAAAAAAGCCTATGTACTTTTGACAAAAAAGTGTGGAAAAAAATAATAATAAATATAGCTGCAAAGCAGCGATAACGGTTTTCTGCACAGTCTTAGAATCCTGTTCAACGGTGGATTTCGACGAAGCATTTGATAAGGCACAACATCAGCCGTTACTTAACAGGCTATTAGGAAACAGTATCAATGATAGGTCGCCCAAATGGCTCAGCAGTTATCTCTGAACGAAAACTTGTAGCCGAAATCAACGGAACGCCTCATCTTGGAATAAGTCGGTCAAACTAGTGGAGTCACGCAATGTAGTATCCTAAGTTGTCTTCTGTTTAATGTCCTGACAAATGACATACACAGTGATCCAACATATACCAGACCGAGTAAATTTCCAAATCGACCTTAACACGCTGTTCGACCAAAAAACTTAATGTTCCAACAAGAAAATCTTGTTCCAATGAAAATAATTCTGTTTGATCGAACAATACGCTTTTTGCTTGAACCAAAAATTTTCTTCATTCTGACAAAAAATGTGTTCGAATAAAAAGCTATGTTATTGTTGAAATGAAAAATTTTAAGTCCCGGCAAAAAAATTTGGTCGAGCGAAAACAATTTTTTCGAATGAATGTTTGAATGAAAACAATTCTGTTCGATTGAACGAAATACTTCATACTTTCGGTTCGGAGAAAAAACTTTTTTCAATGTACTTGTTCGAACGAAAAACTTAATGTTCTGACAAGAAAATTCTGTTCAAATTAAAAAAGATTCTGTTCAATTGAACGATTGTTCGAACGAAAAACCTTTCGTTTGGACAAAAAAAAGTTTGTTCAACTTTGTTCTTACGATTTTTTCAAATTGGTTCAATCGTATAGAATATTATTGGTTCGAACGAAATAAATTTTGTTCCGACGAAAGAATTTTCAAGCGAAAGGTCTCTTGAACGAAAAAAAAAAGATATTTCTGGTGCTTCGCAGTAACTTAAAGCCGGACGTAGGTTGGTCTTGTGACACGATGCGATCCTCGCATTGCATCGCAAGTTTCGGTGCAAGTCGGTTGCAATACGATTGTTGCGACTAGTTTCTGCCAGTCGCAAGAGCGCGTCGGTTGGTTGTGACAGTCGTGTCGCGTCGCAGAAAGTAGAACACGTACGACTCCATGTGACTGGCGTTGCTGAAAGATGAGGACGCCAGTGATATGACGACTGAGTTTCAATTCGTCAAAACGTCACGATATGTCAACATATTTACCGGTATGTTGACTTGATGCGATATATCGCGATATATCGACATAAATATGGCGACTTGTCGAGTTGGAACGCAACAACTCGAGGCCCTTTATCGCTTCCGTAGATCTTTCACTAAGTAGGATCACTTGAATGATCGCTTTAATATCACTTTAAAAAAAAAAGAATCTGCCAAAATGACCTTAATATTCGACACTATATCTACGGAAGCGATAAGGGGCCTGGAGATGTCGCGTTCCAACTCGACAAGTCGGCATATTTATGTCGACATACCTCAATATATTGCGTCAAGACGACATGAATATGTCGATATATCGTGACTTGGAGCCTCGACTAGACATTTTGACGACATATTTCGTTTTCTCGACCATTTTCCTCGCGACAAGTCGACATATTCATGACGACTTGAAACTCAGTCGTCAAATTACAAGCGTCCTCATCTTACATTTAGACATGTCTTCAAATGACGGCTTGTCCCGTGGAAAATGAGCAAAAAAGCGAAATTTGTTGTGAAAACGTCACGATATGTAGACATATTCATGTGGACTTGACGCGATATATCGACATAAATATGGCGACTTGTCGAGTTTGAACGCGACAACTCGAGGCCCTTTATCGCTTCCGTACTATATCAGATTAATCGACTTCAAAATAGGCGAAAGCATAAGTCTTTATTACGTTATTAATTGGCCTAATTATTCAAAAGCTAATAAAGTGGGCGACAAAACCAAAAAAATTAATTGTCGCGGGCGATAAAACCAAAATAATCATTTGTCGCTGGCGATAAAGCCAAAATATTGAATTGTCGCGGGCGACAAAACCAAAAAAAAAAAATTGTCGCGGGCGATAAAACCAAAATCTAGAATTGTCGCCGGCGACAAAACCAAAATATTGAATTGTCACGGCCGACAAAACCAAACTAATGAATTGTCGCGGGCGATAAAACCAAAATAATGAATTGTCGCTGGCGATAAAACCAAAATAATGTATTGTCGCTGGCAATAAAACCAAAATATTGAATTGTCGCAGGCGATGAAACCAAAATATTTAATTGTCGCAGGCGATAAAACCAAAATATTGAATTGTCGCGTGGGACAAAACCAAAATATTGAAATGTCGCGGGTGACAAAACCAAACTAATGAATTGTCGCGGGCGATAAAACCAAAATAATGAATTGTCGCTGGTGATAAAACCAAACTAATGAATTGTCGCGGGCGATAAAACCAAAATAATGAATTGTCGCTGGCGATAAAACCAAAATATTGAATTGTCGCAGGCGATTAAACCGCGACAAAAAAAAAAATTGTCGCTGGCGATAAAACCAAAATAATGAATTGTCGCGGGCGATTAAACCAAAATAATGAATTGTCGCGGGCGATAAAACCAAAATAATGAATTGTCGCTGGTGATAAAACCAAAATATTGAATTGTCGCAGGCGATAAAACCAAAATATTGAAGTGTCGCAGGCGATAAAACCGCAACAAACAAAAAAATTGTCGCGAGCGATAAAACCAAAATAATGAATTGTCGCGGGCGATGAAATCAAAATAATGAATTGTCTCGGGCGATAAAACCAAAATAATGAATTGTCGCAGGCGATAAAACCGCGACAAAAAAAAAATTGTCGCTGGCGATAAAACCAAAATAATGAATTGTCGCGGGCGATTAAACCAAAATAATGAATTGTCGCGGGCGATAAAACCAAAATAATGAATTGTCGCTGGTGATAAAACCAAAATATTGAATTGTCGCAGGCGATAAGACCAAAATATTGAAGTGTCGCAGGCGATAAAAACGCGAAAAAAAAAAAAAATTGTCGCGAGCGATAAAACCAAAATAATGAATTGTCGCGTGCGACAAAACCAAAATAATGAACTGTCGCGGGTGATAAAATCAAAGTAATGAATTGTCGCGGGCGATTAAACCAAAATAATGAATTGTCGCGGGCGACAAAACCAAAATAATGAACTATCGCGGGCGATAAAACCAAAATAATGAATTGTCGCGGGCGATGAAACCAAAATAATGAATTGTCGCGGGCGACAAAACCAAAATTATTGTTTCGTCGCGTTATTTTAGTTTTGTCGTTTCGTCATAATGTCGCCCTCATTTGCATATACGTGTTTTTTTTACGCATGGCCCTTATCAGCCACCATACTAAAGCCTTAAGGTCGCGTAAAACTCGATAAACACTTCAAGCGACACAGCGAACGATTTCCTTTCCCCCACAGCGAACGCTTAACCTAGTAGAGGCTACTAGCCTATGTAGGCCTAACATCCGGACAGATTGGTCGTAGGCCTATTGAATAACAACCCACCTAAATATCGTAAATTTTGTTTGAAGTTCAATCCAATGAGTCCGTTAATAAACGCAACAATTATACTGTGTTTGTTTGAGACAGTAAAGCTCAGTACCGGTAGGCCTAAAGCCGCGTCAAACTCGATAAACACTTCAAGCAACACAGCGAACGATCCCTTTCCCCCACAGCGAACGCTTACTCCGAATGTCAAGTGTGAGTCCAGCATACGGACAGGATTGTGTTATATACTTGTATTTAGTAAATACTTTGTGCATTTGACAATGATCGGTATGTACTGTAGGAAATATAGAGTATTGATGGTATTGATATAGAGGTTGAAGCCCGCGGCCGAATAAAGTAATATATTCTTTTATTTTGATACCTCGTCGACATAACAGCTTTTCTCCGCTATATCTCTTCGGCGTATTTCGTTTAGGCCTACGACTCCCCGGTACACTTATGATTTATCTTAGTAGGCTACACGGTTAATTTGATAAAGAAAAATAGGTATTGCTAAACTAACTGCTTGACGCCCGCAGCCAAATCACTCGTAGTAATAAATTAATTTGTACTCGATTTGATTCTCATGATGAGGTGAAACTCGCAGCTGATCCCCGGAACGACGATGTAGTGCCACACGTCGATTCGTCGATGTTAACGGCTCGACAGTGCTTTTAAAATCTAAAGTAGTAAATTTCCTGTATATCGGTAATACGATTTGATGAGGAAAATGGGCTATTGTTAAAATTAGTTTTTAAAAACCGCGACAGAATGTGCAATCTTTGGGTAATAAATTTGTTAATTTATGCTTGAATTGATAATTGATGTGACAAGAAACGTGCGGTAGATTTCGAAAAGAGGACTTAGAAAAACATGTCGGCTCTTTGAATGGGACTCAATTTTCGATGTTTACGGCCCGACAGTGCTTTTGTAACGATGATTCTTCAAAATACGCACGGCCGTATTTGTAGATCGAAGTGAGCTGAATGATATCAGACGAATTGTATCGACAACAGCGGCAAGGTAACAAAGCCTTTGTTCTTTTAGTAAAAATAGTGTGGAAGAAAATAATAATAATAAATATAGCTGCAAAGCAGCGATAACGGGTTTTCTGCACAGTCTTAGAATCCTGTTCAACGGTGGATTTCAACAAAGCATTTGATAAGGCTCAACATCAGCCATTACTAAAAAGGCTATTAGGAAACAGTATCAATGATAGGTCGTTAAAATGGCTCAGCAGTTATCTCTGAACGGAAACTTGTAACCGAAATCAACGGAACGCCTCATCTTGGAATGAGACGGTCTAACTAGTGGAGTCACGCAAGGTAGTATCCTAAGTCGTCTTCTGTTTAATGTCCTGACAAATGACATACACAGTAATCCAAAATATACCAGACCGAGTAAATTTCCAAAACGACCTTAACACACTGTTCGAACAAAAAACTTAATGTTCCGACAAAACCACGGGGACAAAACCAAAATTATGAATTTTCGCGGGTGACAAAACAAAAATATTGAAATGTCACGGGCGACAAAACCACAATAATGAATTGTCGCGGGCGATAAAACCACAATAATGAATTGTCGCGGGCGTTAAAACCAAAATATTGAATTGTCGCGGCGATAAAACCAAAATAATGAATTGTCGCGGACGACAAAAACAAAATATTGAATTGTCGCGGGCGATAAAACCAAAATAATGAATTGTCGCGGGCGATAAAACCACAATATTGAATTGTCGCGGCGATAAAACCAAAATAATGAATTGTCGCGGACGACAAAAACAAAATATTGAATTGTTGCGTGCGACAAAACCAGAATAATGAATTGTCGCGGGAGACAAAACCAAACTAGGGGTCCAGGGACACCATGCTCACTTGGGAAGTGGTTTCAAATGCTCAACAATCTAACAATTTCAATACATAACGCCCTCTAGTGACCATATACAAAAACCAATGACCTTGAAACCCACCACAATCATAGAACATGTGAGCAGCTATGATTTTGTAATTGATTGTGATAACAAAATATGCCTCGTTACCAATTTAATATGGAAATACTAAGTTATTCTACTATTCAACGCCCCTGGTGACCATATGCAAAACCCAATGACCTTAAAACTCACCACAATCGTAGTACATGTCATGAAATACAACTTTGCAATGGATCATGGTAACAAAGTATGCCTAGGAACCAATCTAATAAGGAAAAACTAAGCTTTTCTACTATTCAACGCCCCCTAGTGACTATATGGAATAACTAATGTCCTTAAAAACTCACCACAATCATAGACGATGTCATGAACTAAACTTTGCAATTGATCATGGTAACAAAATATGCCTTGGTACAAATATAATATAGCAATACTAAGTTATTGTTTTATTCAACGCCCCCTGATGGCCACATACTAAAACCAATGACCTTGAAACTCACCAAAATCATAGAACACGTTATGGGCTACAACTTTCCAATTGAATATAGTAACACAATATGCTTAGGTATCAATTTAATGTGGAAAAACTTTTTCCCACCTACGAATGAGTACTGATGACACCAAGATGGCCGCCAATTGCGTCATAATTGGCTGATCAAAAATACCTGTCCCAGGTATAAAACATCCCTCTCCAAAGAATACCCATCAGCAATTGCAATGAGAAATGGCAAACCAGTAGGAAGCTACAGGACCTAGAATTCTGGCCAAAATTGATATTTTTGGGCACTAAAAAGGTCATAGGACGGCCATCTTGAGTCAGATCGACCCAATTTTCTTATGCTGATGGGCCTTTGGTAGATTCAAATATAAACGAAAGATCAAGGTAATTGATCAAAGCGTCTTCAAAATTTCCCACGAAAACTTCGAAAATGTTTAAAAAGTGCTGATTTTGGCAAACAACAATGGCTGCCAGCCAGCCATCTTGAATCTGACAGGGCCAGTTTTAGGGCTGACGATGTGTCTAGGGTAGATACATGTATAAACCAAATATCAAGACATTACCTTGAAGCGTCTTCAAAACTTCCCAAAATAACTGGATTCCGTCTATGGACGGACGGACGAAAAGTGAACACGATAGCCCGCTGGGACTAAAGTCCCAAGTGGACTGAAAAAGAATTGTCGCGGGCGAAAAAACCAAACTAATGAATTGTCGCAGGTGATAAAACCAAAATATTGAATTGTCGCAGGCGACAAAACCAAACTAATGAATTGTCGCGGGCGATAAAACCAAAAAAAAATGAATTGTCTCGGGCGATAAAACCAAAATAATGAATTGTCTCGGGCGACAAAAACAAAATATTGAATTGTCACGTGCGACAAAACCAAAATAATGAATTGTCGCGGGCGACAAAACCAAAATAATGAATTGTCGCGGGCGATAAAACCAAAATAATGAATTGTCGCGGGCGACAAAACCAAAATAATGAATTGTCGCGGGCGACAAAACCAAAATAATGAATTGTCGCGGGCGATAAAACCAAAATAATGAATTGTCTCGAGCGACAAAACCAAAATAATGAATTGTCGCGGACGATAAAAACAAAATATTGAATTGTCGTGGGCGATAAAACCAAAATAATGAATTATCGCGGGCGATAAAACTAAAATATTGAATTGTCGCGGGCGATTAAACCAAAATAATGAATTGTCGCGGGCGACAAAACCAAAATAATGAATTGTCGCGGGCGATAAAACCAAAATAATGAATTGTCACGGGCGACAAAACCAAAATGGTGAATTGTCGCGGGCGACAAAACCAAAATAATGAATTGTCGCGGGCGATAAAACCGTAATAATGAATTGTCGCGGGCGATAAAACCAAAATAATGAATCTTCTCAGGCGACAAAACCAAAATAATGAATTATCGCGGGCGATAAAACCAAAATATTGAATTGTCGCGGGCGATAAAACCAAAACATTGAATTGTCGCGGGCGACAAAGCCAAAAAAGAAAATTGTCGCGGGCGACAAAAACAAAATATAAAACCAAAATAATGAATTGTCGCGGGCGACAAAACCAAAAAGAAGAATTGTCGCGGGCGATAAAACCAAAGTAATGAATTGTCGTGGGCGATAAAACCAAAATAATGAATTGTCGCGGGCGACAAAATCAAAATCATTGTTTTCTCGCGTTATTTTAGTTTTGTCGTTTTGTCGTAATGTCGCCCTCATTTGCATATTCGTATTTTGTTATCTTATCAGCCACCATACTAAAGCTTTAAGGTCGCGTAAAACTCGATAAACACTTCAAGCGACACAGCGAACGATCTCCTTTCCCCCACAGCGAACGCTTACTCCGAATGTCAAGTGTGAGTCCAGCATACGGATAGGAGTGTGTTATATACTTGTATTTAGTAAATACCTTGTGGATTTGACAATGATCGGTATGTACTGTAGGAAATATAGAGTATTGATGGTATTGATATGGAGGCCCGTGGCCGAATAAAGTAATATATTCTTTTATTTTGATACCTCGTCGACATAACAGCTTTTCTCCGCTATATCTCTTCGGCGTGTTTAGTTTAGGCCTACGACTCCCCGGTACACTTATGATTTATCTTAGTAAAACCACGGTAAATTTGGTAAAGAAAAATAGGTATTGCTAAATTAACTGCTTGACGCCCGCAGCCAAATCACTGGTAGTAATAAATTAATTTGTACTCGATTTGATTCTCAGAATGAGGAGAAACTCGCAGCTGATTCCCGGAACGACGATGTAGTGACACACGTCGATTTGTCGATGTTTACGGCTCGACAGTGCTTTTAAAATCTAAAGTAGTAAATTTCCTGTGTATCAGTAATATAATTTGATGAGGGAAATGGGTTACTGTTAAAATTAGTTTTTAAAAACCGCGACAGAATGTGCAATTTTTCGGTAATAAATTTGTTAATTTATGCTTGAATTGATAATCTATGTGACCCAAGAAACGTGCGGTAGATTTCGGACAGACAACTTAGAAAAACATGTCGGCTCTTTGAATGGGGCTCAATTTTCGATGTTTACGGCCCGACAGTGCTTTTGTAACGTTGATTCTTCAAAATTCGCACGTACTATTTGGAAAAGTATTTTGTGTTAATCTAGGAATTCTAACATATAAAGTTTCATCGGGATTAATATTTGAAGGATTATGAGTAATCATATGATGTGATCTTTCTGCTTTAATAGCATTAGTTATTCTAGAAATCTTGGAAGGACTTATATAACTCCCACTCATTTATTTAACAAAAAAATTAATCATTTATTTTTTATTATTTTTTCTTGATATCTTTTTGATATCATGTTTACTAACCCAAAAATAATAGCACTTACAACTGTAATTAAAAATAAAATAATATGTTCAGCAGCAAAGTTAATAATGTTTCCTGCAGATTTCAATATAAAACCAACAATTGATGCAATAACTCCTGGTAAAGCTGCAGCAGATTTTTTAGATAGTTCCCATAAATATTTTGCTAATTTCTTTAAACCATCCTTAACTTTATCTTGTATAGAATTATTATCATTCGGGGGTTTATCCGGTTTATTGGGTGTAGGCGTAGATTTCAAAGAATTTGATATTGCTAAACCAATTGTTGTAAATAACATAGTTACAGCTGTTAGAATTGAAAGAATTGTTATTCCTTCTAATTTAAATAATAACTTTATTCTATCTTTCAATGATATTTCAGAATCTGGTTTTATCAACAAATCTTTAAAAATAACTTTTAATCTATTAATATTATAATCATATGATTTTAATAATAATTTAATTTCTTCTTTTTGTAATTTTATGTTATATTCTAAATCATCTTTTTCTTTTTCTAAACGTAATTCTTTTTGCCTATATTCTATTTCATCAATAACTTGACGATCAAGACCAGACTTTAATTTTTCTATTTCTTTATTTTTATCAGTTAATTCTTTTTCTAAAGTTCTAATTTTAAAATCTCTTATACTTTTATCATGCGCAATTTTATCAGATGCATGTCTTATACTTTCAATTTCTCTAATTGCTTTATCAGAAAATATATCTAAATCTCCTAATTCTCGATCTGTTGCATCAATTAATCGATTCGGTAAAAGTTTTCAATTGGAACTTTATTTGATTTAAGTTTACTACTTTTGGAAGTTATATTCTGTTCAGAAGTTGTTTCTGTATCTGATTTCTTTTTGATTATTTTAAATAATTCATAAATTCTTTGTTTAAATACGTCTATATTATCATCTCTTTCTTTTTGTGTAACATCAGTTATTTCATTACTATTACTTATTATTTTAATTCTATCTGGTTCTAATTTTCTCAAAGTTGATTCTGCTAATATTATATCTTGATTTTTATAAGTGATATTAATATAATAATCGCCTTTCAAATTATAATAACATTTACCATTATCTAAAAATCTTAATTTATCTACTAAAGGTCCAACGTCTTCATCATTTATGTTAAGTTTAGAATTTTCAATTATATCTTCTAATTTAGCTATTTTGTTTAAATTATCTAAATCTTGTTTTACTAAACCTGGGTCTAAATTTTCATGATTCAATTGTGATTCTGCATTTTTAATATAATCAGGCATATTTAGATTATTATTATATTCTGGCTCATTACCATCATTAAAACTTGTTTCACTAAAATCAGGTTGTTGTTCATCAGTTATACCAGGTTCATCAAAAGGATCCATTCCAAAATCTTCTCCACCTTCTACATCCATTTATATAATAAAAAAATTAAAATTTAGAATATAATTTTCCTCCTATAACAATTCCTACACAAGTTAAAGCTAATTTAGTATTTTCATTCGATTTATTATCATTATCAGTTTTAATTATATCATGTTGAATATTATCAGTTTTAATATTTTCTGATGTATAGTAATCTTTTATTTTAGAATCATTATTTAATTTAATATTATTAGTTTTAGTTTCTGTTGATTGAATATGTTTTTTATTTTTTTCACCTTCCATTAATTTTGGAGCAGTAATAATCTTGTTATTTATATCATTTAATCCAATTGAATTATTTATTGTTGCAGTTTTAATTGGATTATTATAACCAATTATGTTTCCCATCTTTAGTACTAAATCATTAGAAATAATTAATAGATTAGGGCCTATACAATAATTTAGTCTTACATGAGATTTATCTAAATAATTTTGATATCTTACAAATGTTTTCTGGAATCGATCTATTTTTATCATTATGAATGGAATCTTCAAATAATACTTTGAATTGTTTCTGCGCATCGAATGAAGTACTATTATTTCCAACTATTGGTGATCTTGTTTCAACTTGTGCACCTAAAATACATATCAAATAAGTTCTAATTGATTGATTTATTCTTTGTATACCAGGTTTTGTAAATCCTTCACTATAAGATTCAATAAAATTAATCCATCCATTATTATAATCAATTCTATAATTATGATAAGCTCCAATTCTATGCATATAATCAATTCTTTTTATTTCATACTGTTCACCAACACCATGTAATCTACCATGCGCTCTAAAATCGGAATTAATATTCATATTAAATTCATTACATATTTTATAAAACTTAGATAGATTAATATTATTATCCAATTCTTTAAAATATTTCGATCCAGGTAAAGGGCATTCTAATTCATTTAATATTATTCTGATTTGAAAATATGTGTGAAATCTAAATATTGTATGAATGAATTTTAAATCAGAATATTTCAAATCTTTATCTAAGTTATTCAAGTGTTCATGCCAACTTACACCACAACCAGTTGTTGCACAATGAACAGCAAAATTTAATTGATTCTGCCAATATTTCATATTAGATGGCACAGCAGTTATCTCTGAACGAAAACTTGTAGCCGAAATCAACGGAACACCTCATCTTGGAATAAGTCGATCTAACTAGTGGAGTCACGCATGGTAGTATCTTGAGTTGTCTTCTGTTTAATTTCCTAACAAATAACATACACAGAAATCCAAAATATACCAGACCGAGTAAATTTACGGAACGACCTTAACACGCCGTTCGACCAAAAAACTTCCGACAAGAAAATCTTGTTCGAATGAAAACAATTCTGTTTAATCGAACAATACGCTTTTTGTTCGAACCAAAATAATCAATTGTCGCTGGCGATAAAACCGAAAAATTGAATTGTCGCGGGCGACAAAACCGAAATATTGATTTGTCGCGGGTGACAAAACCAAATTAATGAATTGTCGCGGGCGATAAAACCAAAACAATGAATTGTCGCAGGCGGTAAAACCAAAATATTGAATAGTCGTGGGCGACAAAACCAAAATACTGATTTGTCGCGGGTTACAAAACCAAATTAATGAATTGTCCCGGGCGATAAAATCAAAATATTTAATTGTCGCGGGCGATAAAATCAAAATCTTGAATTGTCGCGGGCGACAAAACCAAAATATTGAATTGTCGCGGGCGACAAAACCAAACTAATGAATTGTTGCGGGCGATAAAACCAAAATAATGAATTGTCGCGGGCGATAAAACCAAAATAATGAATTGTCGCGGGCGATAAAACCAAAATAATGAATTGTCGCGGGCGATAAAACCAAAATATTGAATTGTCGTGGGCGACAAAACCAAAATATTGATTTGTCGCGGGTGACAAAACCAAATTAATGAATTGTCCGAGGCGATAAAATCAAAATAATGAATTTTCGCGGTCGATAAAACCGAAATAATGAATTGTCGCGGGCGACAAAACCAAAATTATTGTTTTGTCGCGTTATTTTAGTTTTGTCGTTTTGTCATAATGTCGCCCTCATTTGCATATACGTGTTTTTTTTACGCATGGCCCTTATCAGCCACCATACTAAAGCCTTAAGTTCGCGTAAAACTCGATAAACACTTCAAGCGACACAGCGAACGATCTCCTTTCCCCTACAGCGAACGCTTAACCTAGTAGAGGCTACTAGCCTATGTAGGCCTATGTATATGCGTAGGCCTAACATCCGGACAGATTGGTCGTAGGCCTATTGAATTTTACAACCCACCTAAATATCGTAAATTTTGTTTTGAAGTTCAATCCAATGAGTCCGTTAATAAACGCAACAATTGTACTGTGTTTGTTTGATACAGTAAAGCTCAGTACCGGTAGGCCTAAAGCCGCGTCAAACTCGATAAACACTTCAAGCGACACAGCGAACGATCCCTACCCCCCACAGCGAACGCTTACTCCGAATGTCAAGTGTGAGTCCAGCATACGGATAGGAGTGTGTTATATACTTGTATTTAGTAAATACCTTGTGGATTTGACAATGATCGGTATGTACTGTAGGAAATATAGAGTATTGATGGTATTGATATAGAGGTTGAAGCCCGCGGCCGAATAAAGTAATATATTTCTTTATTTTGATACCTCGTCGACATAATAGCTTTTCTCCGCTATATCTCTTCGGCGTGTTTAGTTTAGGCCTACGACTCCCCTGTACACTTATGATTTATCTTAGTAAATACACGGTTAATTTGGTAAAGAAAAATAGGTATTGCTAAACTAACTACTTGACGCCCGCAGCCAAATCACTGGTAGTTATAAATTAAATTGTACTCGATTTGATTCTCATGATGAGGAGAAACTCGCAGCTGATCCCCGGAACGACGATGTAGTAACACACGTCGATTCGTCGATGTTTACGGCTCGACAGTGCTTTTAAAATCTAAAGTAGTAAATTTCCAGTGTATCGGTAATATGATTTGATGAGGAAAATGGGCTATTGTTAAAATCACTGTTTGAAGACCGCGACTGAATGTGAAGTCTGCGGCAATAAATTAGTTCATTTATACTTGAATTGATAATCGAAGTGACAGTCGGCCTGCGAGTTGATTTCGGGATGACGACTCGAAAAACATGTCGCCCCATTGAATGGGGCTAAATTTTCGATGTTTACGGCCCGACAGCGCTTTTGTAACGATGATTTGTGAAAAAACACGCGGGTTATTTGTAGATCTCAGTGAGCTGATCGATATTATATGGATTGTATATGAAACAGCGGTAAGGTAACAAAGCCTATGTTCTTTTGGTAAAAATAGTGTGGAAGAAAATAATAATAAATATAGCTGCAAAGCAGCGATAACGGGTTTTCTGCACAGTCTTAGAATCCTGTTCAACGGTGGATTTCAATAAAGCATTTGATAAGGCTCAACATCAGCCATTACTAAACAGGCTATTAGGAAACAGCATCAATGATAGGTCGCCCAAATGGCTCAGCAGTTATCTCTGAACGGAGACTTGAAACCGAAATCAACGGAACGCCTCATCTTGGAATGAGACGGTCTAACTAGTGGAGTAACGCAAGGTAGTATCCTAAGTCGTCTTCTGTTTAATGTCCTGACAAATGACATACACAGTAATCCAAAATATACCAGACCGAGTAAATTTCCAAAACGACCTTAACACACTGTTCGACCAAAAAACTTAATGTTCCGACAAAACCACGGGCGACAAAACCAAAATTATGAATTGTCGCGGGTGACAAAACCAAAATATTGAATTGTCACGGGCGACAAAACAAAAATAATGAATTGTCGCGGGCGATAAAACCAAAATAATGAATTTTCGCGGGCGATAAAACCACAATAATGAATTGTCGCGGGCGTTAAAACCAAAATAATGAATTGTCGCGGACGGCAAAAACAAAATGTTGAATTGTTGCGTGCGACAAAACCAAAATAATGAATTGTCGCGGGCGACAAAACCAAACTAGGGGTCCAGAGACACCATGCTCACTTGGGAAGTGGTTTCAAATGCTCAACAATCTAACAATTTCAATACATAACGCCCTCTAGTGACCATATACAAAAACCAATGACCTTGAAACCCACCACAATCATAGAACATGTGAGCAGCTTTGATTTTGTAATTGATTGTGATAACAAAATATGCCTCGTTACCAATTTAATATGGAAATACTAAGTTATTTTACTATTCAACGCCCCCTGGTGACCATATGCAAAACCCAATGACCTTAAAACTCACCACAATCGTAGTACATGTCACGAAATACAACTTTGCAATTGATCATAGTAACAAAATATGCCTAGGTACCAATCTAATAAGGAAATACTAAGCCCTTCTACTATTCAGCGCCCCCTGGTGACTATATGGAATAACTAATGTCCTTAAAAACTCACCACAATCATAGACGATGTCATGAACTACAACTTTGCAATGGATCATGGTAAGAAACTATGCCTAGGTACCAATCTAATAAGGAAAAACTTAGCTTTTCTACTATTCAACGCCCCCTGGTGACTATATGGAATAACTAATGTCCTTAAAAATTCACCACAATCATAGACGATGTCATGAACTACAACTTTGCCATTGATCATGGTAACAAAATATGCCTTGGTACAAATATAATATAGCGATACTTAGTTATTGTATTATTCAACGCCCCCTGATGGCCACATACAATAACCAATGACCTTGAAACTCACCAAAATCATAGAACACGTTATGGGCTACAACTTTCCAATTGAATATAGTAACACAATATGCTTAGGTATCAATTAATTGTGGAAAAACTTTTTCCCACCTACGAATGAGTACTGATGACACCAAGATGGCCGCCAATTGCATCATAATTGGCTGATCAAAAATACCTGTCACAGGTATAAAACATCCCTCTCTAAAGAATATCCATCAGCAATTGCAATGAGAAATGGCAAACCAGTAGGAAGCTACAGGACCTAGAATTCTGGCCAAAATTGACATTTTTGGGCTCTAAAAAGGTCATAGGACGGCCATCTTGAGTCAGATCGACCCAATTTTCTTATGCTGATGGGCCTTTGGTAGATTCAAATATAAACGAAAGATCAAGGTTATTGATCAAAGCGTCTTCAAAATTTTCTTCGGGCGACATAACCAAAATAATGAATTGTCGCGGGCGATAAAACCAAAATAATGAATTGTCTCGTGCGACAAAACCAAAATAATGAATTGTCTCGTGCGACAAAACCAAAATAATGAATTGTCGCGGGCAATAAAACCAAAATAATGAATTATCGCGGGCGATGAAACCAAAATATTGAATTGTCGCGGCGACAAAACCAAAATAATGAATTGTCGGTGGAGATAAAACCAAAGTAATGAATTGTCGCGGGCGACAAAACCAAAATGGTGAATTGTCCAGGTGACAAAACCAAAATGGTGCATTGTCGCGGGTGACAAAACCAAAATAATGAATTGTCGCGGGCGATAAAACCAAAATATTGAATTGTCGCAGGCGAATAAACCAAAATATTGAATTGTCGCGAGCGACAAAAACAAAATATAAAACCAAAGTAATAAATTGTCGTGGGCAATAAAACCAAAATATTGAATTTTTCGCGGGCGACAAAACCAAAATAATGAATTATCGCGGGGGATAAAACCAAAATATTGAATTGTCGCAGGCGATTAAACCAAAATATTGAATTGTAACAAAAATTGAAACAAAATATAAAACCAAAATAATGAATTGTCGCTGGAGATAAAACCAAAATAATGAATTGTCGCGGGCGATAAAACCTAAATAATGAATTGTCGCGGGCGACAAAACCAAAATAATGAATTGTCGCGGGCGATAAAACCGTAATAATGAATTGTCGCTGGCGACAAAACCAAAATAATGAATTATCGCGGGGGATAAAACCAAAATATTGAATTGTCTCAGGTGACAAAACCAAAATAATGAATTATCGCGGGGGATAAAACCAAAATATTGAATTGTCGCGGGCAACAAAACCACAAAAAAAAATTGTCGCGGACGACAAAAAAAAAATATAAAACCAAAATAATGAATTGTCTCGGGCGACAAAACCAAAATAATGAATTGTCTCGTGCGACAAAACCAAAATAATGAATTGTCGCTGGCAATAAAACCAAAATATTGAATTGTCTCAGGCGACAAAACCAAAATAATGAATTATCGCGGGGGATAAAACCAAAATATTGAATTGTCGCAGGCGATAAAACCAAAATATTGAATTGTCGCGTGCGACAAAACCAAAAAAAAAATTGTTGCGGGCGACAAAAACAAAATATAAAACCAAAATAATGAATTGTCTCGGGCGACAAAACCAAAATAATGAATTGTCTCGTGTGACAAAACCAAAGTAATGAATTGTCGTGGGCGATAAAACCAAAATAATGAATTGTCTCAGGCGACAAAACAAAAATAATTAATTGTCGCGGGCGATAAAACCAAAATAATGAATTATCGCTGGCGACAAAACCAAAATATTGAATTGTCGCGGGCAACAAAACCAAAAAAAAAATTGTCACGTACGACAAAAAAAAAATATAAAACCAAAATAATGAATTGTCTCGGGCGACAAAACCAAAATAATGACCCAAGTAGCGCTGTGATGTCAGAATGACATCATAATTACGTCATACCTTGATGTCAGGATGGCATCATATCATGATGTCAAATTGATATCAGAGTTGCTCATAGGAATGATGTCATATTAATGTCATATCATGATGTTATTCTGACGTCTTTCTGATCCAAAATGATGTCAATATGACATTGATTTTGATGATCAGAAATACGTCATTTTGATGTCCCTTTTTAAATCATTTAATTGATGAAAATATGACATCATTCCGACGTTCCATTTGCAACCATTGATTTATTGATTCCACTTATCCAAACAAAATCCTTAAAAGGTGTGAATCCTCAGTAATTGAGCCCACTCATTAAAAACTACTGAAAAGAATCTTATGGTGAATTAAGGTAAATCGTAGGCTTAATAGCACATTTTATTTTTTTTTACAAAAAATTAAGGCGATGGAATAAGAAATAATCCCGTCATCAAAAAGTGAACATATTCGTGTACATGGATTCTACAGTTATAGAATTATTGCTGATTTTTCGATACTTAGCCATTTACATTTCGATACAGCTTACAGCTTTACAGTTACAGTTATTTTAAAATGAATATCTCTTTAGATTATACATACGTTACAAGGTTAAAAATTGTTGTACTAACCTCTACTCTTTTCAAAGTATCTAAAAAAATAACAAATTTTTTATTCACTTAAATCTAAACCCTGCTCTCTTGTAAGCTACGTCTTCAATTTCATAAACTGTACATAAATATATTGACTCAGTTTATACATAATATTTTATTCACAACATTATTTTTTAAAGACTTTACTACATATTTGCTCCTTCATCAGTCAAATTATGCGAGAAATTCCACATTCCGAACAAAAATTGATTAGTCCTATTATCAGAATTACTTTGGTATATTAATCAAACTCCCAAGTTACTTATGCCCAAAAAGGAGATGACATTTATGGATTTCAATTCTACTGTTAACTCCACGTATCTTGAATCAAAGAACTCGGAAAACCGAATTAGTCGGACTAATTTACAATACTTTCAGAAGCAATACATGTACAAATATTAATTCAACATTTATGGTTACTTGGCATTCGTCTGACAAAAAAATGGCGGTCCTGAAAGATTTGATTTAAAGCGTAGTCTACTAACCTGACGTTAATTAGATACGAAAATGACAAATGTTCTACGGGTTAAATCGAAGAAACATCCTGATTGGTCCGATCAAATGATCATTATAACTGGTTGAAATTCATAGAATACAACTGTAGATAAAAGAAAACCTTTCAACTACATATACATCGAGAATACTAGCTTAGTTTTCAAGAAAACGTCAACATTTAAAACAGATCCTGAAACCTCAAGCAGAATTAAACCAAAAAGTAGTCTCTTTTGAAATTTGCTAGCTAGTTTTCAAGAAAACGTCGACATTCAAAACAGATTTTGAAACGGATTTAAGCAGAATTAAACAAAAATGTAGTCTCTTTTGAAATTTGCTAGCTAGTTTTCAAGCGAAACGTCAACATTTAAAACAGATCTTGAAACAGTTTTAAATAGAATTAAACAAAAATGTAGTCTCTTTTGAAATTGTTGGTAGAGAGTTTAAAAAATCATAAACTCATAAAGGCAAAACACCACATAAGATTTCATTTTTAAATAAGTATATAGGTTGATTAATAACAGATGTTTTCTGGAACATTTTTTCCCTTGTCAGATTAGAATGCGGCTGAATTCATACTAATACATGTATTCAGATTATGTACATGACTATTGATTACCTCAAGTTGAGTTTATTTATAAAATTACCGAATAGAATTTGATTTAAACACTGAGTTAGAATTATCTAAAGACGTTAAGCATGAACTATGAGCCGTGTTAATGTTCCAGAAATGTTTCGTGATGAATAAATTTATGAAATTTAATCATTTGAAAATGAGCTTTTTCGTGGTGTTTTCTCTCTTATATGTAACATACTAAATCTAATTATTGATGTCGATCTCCTGCAGTGCGTTGTTTCTTTTGGCGCTCGCCTTTACGCGGTCTGGGGCGTATCTCAGCCAGTCCTTCATTGTGCGCTCGATATCGATCCTGGTGTGCTGGTTTCCACCGCGCTGTACTGTATCTGAATCGAAAGAAATTTTGTTCATACATCTGTTCAATAAAATATATGAATAAAAGAATCGGGAAAAACAGAACTACATACCTATAATGACCTTGGAAAGCCTTGTCGAGTTAAAGGCTGTTTTCGGAGCTTTCCCCAGCCAGTTGAATTCTGCTGCTAGTTTGTTGGAAAGCAGGGTCTTCATAATTGACTTTGTGGAATCTTTAGTCGTTTGCGCAGAATACAAACTAAGGTACCCTATCTAGAACATAAAAAGATTGGTTTACACATAGGTTTATTTCTTCATTTCTAAGCAGCTCCAACGTTAATACAGAACCTTGAATTTTATGATAATAATCACTTACCAGCCCTTCTCTGATAACCTGGTCGCCAAGTCTCCCCTCAAGCCTATCGAATTGCGTTTTCTCATCAAGAGGTAGATATATGTCGTCCGGTAATTTGGCTACTTCCGTTCGGTCCTGTTTTGTCAGCCTAGCGAGTGCCTTACTTTGGCGCTTTTGTTCTGATTTTACTTCGACCAAAAGCTCCAAAATTTTATCAAGTTTCCTTTCTAAAAGAAATAAGTATTTGTAAAAATGTAATGGATTTGATCGGAGTTTGATCAGTCAAATGAGAAATTATCTGCATACTTACCAACTGATACAGAACTTGTACTGGTATCAACGACAGTTCCACAAAGATTTAATGAAGTAGGGGGTGATGGAAGGCGTGGTAAAGAGGGGCGATTTCTAGGTGTTGAGGTTGATGGCTCAACACGCGGTGAATCAACTCTAGGTGACACGACTGGGGATTCATCACCGGCACTGGATTCTGAGTCCGAAAAAACTCTAGGATTAGGTCTGAAATGAATATTAAGTAAATTACCCTCTATGATGAGAAAAATAATATGTGAACTATCATATAAATGTTAGATTAGTAGAATTTGATTCACATCATTTTGAAAAATTGAAAATACCTTCTGCTGCGCTTTTTTGGGGGAGCATCAATGTCTGTGCTGTAGACATCCGATTGATTTTCGGCTTTTAGCACCATTTTCCTGGCCTTTCCATAGTCACCTGCAAACCAAAAACAATACAATACATTGAGGAAATTACTCTAGCATCAGAGTAAATACGTCACTAAACATTTCACTAATCCCTAATCTTGCTTTACTCACCAGTCACGCCCAGCACTCTTACATTAAACACATTCCAGGATCTAATATTCGCAAAATCGCAGTCTTTCACCATTTGAGACACCGATTTATTGGTACCAGAAGGTGGCCAAAAGCACTTGGTTTTTCCATCAAATACCCATTTGGTGGGGACGATATCAACTGTTGCCTCCGACGTAAATTCAACAACGCTGTATTTATTCTCCATTTTCTGATAATCTGAACAAAACCTGATCAATTATTTCATTATGGGTTAGGTGGAATATACAAAATCAAACATCTCACTGAAAAAAATGTTACATCTTTTTCATGTATAGAAGTTCTGTGTAAATATAGAAATGAAATGAACAGTGGTTGTGGAAAATCTAATAATACTCATTTTGCCATACAATCAATGAGGACTAGCAGACACTACTACACTGTGCCAATATTTTCATAAAAAAGCCTGGATTACCAGTAGACTACGCTGGTCATTTCTCTCAGTTTCAATGTAATTAACTCTATCTTATCCCTTTCCAAATAAGATATGGAAAAAAGAATAAATCAAAAGCTGTCCGGTCCAAAGGAATGGAAATTAAATATAACTAAGTGGAATCTGAACAAATTTTAACGTAAAAAGTACTACTGTCTAATGACGCCATATAGCTGGACATGCTGAGTCCTATTGTTACAAAGAATTTGATGATACCTTTTTTAGATTATTCATTCTACGTAAGTTACTAAAATGATCGTATTAAATCAAAGAATCTTTTCAACGTTCAGCGATAGTAAATGGTTTATTGACTTGACTGGCAGCAAAATTTATCATTTTCAAAAACCATGGAGCTTTACATAAAACTAAAACATATTGTGGAGATATGATATGGCTATGAAATAATCCTGAGAATTTGTTGGCAAAAGGAGGCACTTCCTTGTAATTGCACTGACAGGTAAACACTTAATACATCCAGTTAGAGTTTTTACTCGAAATATACCAAGCAACTGGGAATCTAGAGGGTAAGTAAACAAACTCCTTCTAATCCTGTATGTTTCATAAACAATTGAGAATGTTTCACCGATTTTCAATATGTTTCGTATGAGAGCTATTTCACCATGTATCAGTACACAATTGTCAGGTTTACAATTTTTCAATTTATGACCTTTGATCTCAATTTCAGAACCCTGTGTAATATCGTAACTGAAAGGAATCTGTTGTGGTAGTAAAGGACCATTTTTATGGACCTTTTTTAGTTTGGATGTTACATTAACCGTATTTGATTCAAAAGAGGAAAACAAATTTTTTTCTTTTAAACGACGAATTACTTGTGACAAAGGATTAACTGGTGACCGCACCATTCGTTTAAGCTGGCCTAAGTAGTTTTCGAAAGGAAAACATGAATAGCCATCGAGCGAACCATATCGTTTAACATCTTCAGCTAGATGGATTAAAGAATGGATATTATAAACCATTGCTTTAGAGCCATAAATGGTTTCGTAATGCTCTACAAAGAGTAGAATAAGATTGTGTGCATAGTCTGCATGAGACTGACAGAGATTGGTATCTGCTAGTATTCTTACTGCCACAGAATATATTAAGAAATTTTTATAAGTTTGATCAGGAAGATGAGTCAAGGCAATCATTCCAGTATACAAAGTAATCAGGCGAAACTCAGTGGCCTTCCAGTGAGCTATTTCTGATAGAGCTCTACCTTTCCTAGCAAATTCAGATGGGATGAATGAATTGAAATTTAGAATTTCAGATGATATAGCTTGAATTACACGACTAGGCATACGAGACATTAATGGACCCATAATCCAATATTTGAGTAGTCTCTTTGTAACTCCAATGCATATAAGATGCATGTAATCTAAAGGAAATTGAGCAACCATGTCAATGGTCAATTTCAAAAATGGGGAGACACCGTGCAGGTGATGTTCAGCATCAACCTGGCGACGGAAATCTTGATCTCTCCGTAAGGGACAATTGGAATCTGTAAACAACATTTTTCCATTCCAGTTTCCAGGAATAGTACATTTACTGCAACCAGAATAACCACTATGCCCTTGTATATGCTTTACAAATGCCAAAGCTGGGGCATCACAAATAACTGCTGCTACATAAACATAATAAGTTTTATCTTTGTAACTAAAACCAGATTCAAGTTGGTGAATTTCATCGACAAAGGGTATTAGAAAATCAGTATCTGAAGGCTTTTTTTGGCCGTAAAATAGGCCAGCAATGAATGGTTGACTTACGGTATCATTATTTGTAGGTAAAGTAATTTTACATAAAACTGGCCAAAACTGTGAGTTAGAACTTTTGAATAGCGGAAGACCATCAATATTCACTTGTAATAACAATTTTTGGTCATCATCTAAATCAAAGTCAATTTTATCTAACCAATTACAAATTCCTAATCGTGCCCCGAAGTGATAATATTGACCACTTGATACTGAACTTATATCAACTGTCGAGATATTATATGTTTGTAATAATGTTCTGGGGTCTGTAGGCAAGGATGGGTGACATGGGCTTAAAATCTTTAATAAAGCGCCTACAGCTACTTGTGTAATATTGTGATCAGTAGCCCATTGAGCAAGAGATTTAGACAGCTCTTGGGGTGATTGTTGTTCTTCTGTGTAACTTTCACAGTCGTTAGAAGACAAAGTGTTTATTGATGCAGAAGAACCACTTATTTCTGATAATTGATCATCCAGTTCATCAAATGCTATGGGACTTGAATTTCCAAGTCCGTAGCTTGAAACTTCCCCCAATAACTCAGGTGAATTCGGCAATACAGCACCAAGAGTTACATCATTTTCATCATTGGGAGTATTTACAGAATAAATTTGACTCTGATGTTGAGTAGAATTGGATTCTAAGGAATTTACAATTGATGCAACTTCACGCCTAATGCGACGGCGGCGTGTCCAAAACGATGGCTCTTTCTGATCCATAAAATGGAGGGGCTATTGCTTATGATTATTCATTTAAATTAGAACAGGCCAAAATTTAAAGTGTTGTGCCGAACTATAATCAGCCAACAAGACTCGAACCCACCGGTCGCTCAGCACTGCTTATATAGTGAACGCAACACGCCTATAAATACTGAAGTATGAATAAAATGTTTTTTATCTATGGTTTTAAGAATTTAGTTTCAAAACTCCGCAAATGAAATTGAGGCTTGCAGCAATAAAATGTCAATCAAATTCAATTTTAAAAAAGGATCCTGACAAAACAAAAATTACGTCCAATTTAAACGAATTGAATTGAACTGACAAACAACTCGACAGAATCCAATAGCTGTGGTTACCGGGTATATAAGACCATTAATCAGAAACGTGAATACGCAACAAAAGCAAAGCATACTTAGGGTAAATTCAATAGAAAACCTGTTTCTTTTGTCTCCGAAGATCGCTCCTTTGTTCGTGTTCACGGTGAATAATGCATCTTATGCGCATGTGCAATAAATAGCGTGACTCAGCATTGTTATCGTTGGTTTCGAATCCCATCGATATATTGCCGTAATAAAGATTGATAATCATCTAAATACAAACAACTTTTTTTTAAATAATGTAACACACCTTTATTTAAATATAGTTTTTAAAGAATGATCAATAATCGAAAAGTTTTCTACCCATGACCCCATGATGTCGAAATTTTATCGCTAACAGACATCATAATGACGTCTATTCACGATGGAAACTATAACTGAATTTTCACCCATTTAACGACGACATACGGATCATAAAACATCAAAATATATCTTTTAGAATTATTACTCAAATAAAGCTCCCCATAATTGTCGGAATATTTGTCCCCAATATTTCATTTTCTAACATCGCAATGATGTCAGATTGTCATCATATTCCGACAGTCGGTACGGTCAGATTTCGACGGATTTCTGACATCATTATGACGTAATGCTGCTACTTGGGGAATTGTCTCGTGCGACAAAACCAAAATAATGAATTGTCGCTGGCAATAAAACCAAAATAATGAATTATCGCGGGCGATAAAACCAAAATAATGAATTGTCGCGGGCGACAAAACTAAAAGGAAGGATTGTCGCGGGCGACAAAACCAAAATAATGAATTGTCGCTGGCGATAAAACCAAAGTAATGAATTGTCGTGGGCGATAATACCAAAATATTGAATTTTTTCGCGGGCGACAAAACCAAAATAATGAATTGTCTCGTGCGACAAAACCAAAATAATGAATTGTCGCTGGCAATAAAACCAAAATATTGAATTGTCTCAGGCGACAAAACCAAAATAATGAATTATCGCGGGGGATAAAACCAAAATATTGAATTGTCGCAGGCGATAAAACCAAAATATTGAATTGTCGCGTGCGACAAAACCAAAAAAAAAATTGTTGCGGGCGACAAAAACAAAATATAAAACCAAAATAATGAATTGTCTCGGGCGACAAAACCAAAATAATGAATTGTCTCGTGTGACAAAACCAAAATAATGAATTGTCGCTGGCGATAAAACCAAAATAATGAATTATCGCGGGCGATAAAACCAAAATATAGAATTGTCGCGGGCGACAAAACCAAAATAAAGAATTGTCGCTGGAGATAAAACCAAAATAATGAATTGTCGCGGGCGATAAAACCTAAATAATGAATTGTCGCGGGCGACAAAACCAAAATAATGAATTATCGCCGGCGATAAAACCGTAATAATGAATTGTCGAGGGCGATAAAACAAAAATATTGAATTGTCTCAGGCGACAAAACCAAAATAATGAATTATCGCGGGGGATAAAACCAAAATATTGAATTGTCGCAGGCGATAAAACCAAAATATTGAATTGTCGCGGGCGACAAAACCAAAAAAAAAATTGTCGCAGGCGACAAAAACAAAATATTGAATTTTTCGCGGGCGACAAAACCAAAATAATGAATTGTCGCAGGCGATAAAACCAAAGTAATGAATTGTCGTGGGCGATAAAACCAAAATATTGAATTTTTTGCGGGCGACAAAACCAAAATATTGAATTGTCGCGGGCGATAAAACCAAAATAATGAATTGTCTCAGGCGACAAAAGAAAAATAATTAATTGTCGCGGGCGATAAAACCAAAATAATGAATTATCGCTGGTGACAAAACCAAAATATTGAATTGTCGCGGGCAACAAAACCAAAAAAAAAATTGTCGCAGACGACAAAAAAAAAATATAAAACCAAAATAATGAATTGTCTCGGGCGACAAAACCAAAATAATGAATTGTCTCGTGCGACAAAACCAAAATAATGAATTGTCGCTGGCAATAAAACCAAAATATTGAATTGTCTCAGGCGACAAAACCAAAATAATGAATTATCGCGGGGATAAAACCAAAATATTGAATTGTCGCAGGCGATAAAACCAAAATATTGAATTGTCGCGTGCGACAAAACCAAAAAAAAAATTGTTGCGGGCGACAAAAACAAAATATAAAACCAAAATAATGAATTGTCTCGGGCGAGAAAACCAAAATAATGAATTGTTTCGTGTGACAAAACCAAAATAATGAATTGTCGCTGGCGATAAAACCAAAATAATGAATTATCGCGGGCGATAAAACCAAAATATAGAATTGTCGCGGGAGACAAAACCAAAATAAAGAATTGTCGCTGGAGATAAAACCAAAATAATGAATTGTCGTGGGCGATAAAACCTAAATAATGAATTGTCGCGGGCGCACAACCAAAAAAAATGAATTATCGCGGGCGGTAAAACCGTAATAATGAATTGTCGAGGGCGATAAAACCAAAATATTGAATTGTCTCAGGCGACAAAACCAAAATAATGAATTATCGCGGAGGATAAAACCAAAATATTGAATTGTCGCAGGCGATAAAACCAAAATATTGAATTGTCGCGGGCGACAAAACCAAAAAAAAATTGTCGCGGGCGACAAAAACAAAATATTGAATTTTTCGCGGGCGACATAACCAAAATAATGAATTGTCGCAGGCGATAAAACCAAAGTAATGAATTGTCGTGGGCGATAAAACCAAAATAATGAATTGTCTCAGGCGACAAAACAAAAATAATTAATTGTCGCGGGCGATAAAACCAAAATAATAAATTATCGCTGGCGACAAAACCAAAATATTGAATTGTCGCGGGCAACAAAACCAAAAAAAAATTGTCACGTACGATAAAAAAAAAATATAAAACCAAAATAATGAATTGTCTCGGGCGACAAAACCAAAATAATGAATTGTCTCGTGCGACAAAACCAAAATAATGAATTGTCGCTGGCAATAAAACCAAAATAATGAATTATCGCGGGCGATAAAACCAAAATATAGAATTGTCGCGGGCGACAAAACCAAAATAATGAATTGTCGCTGGAGATAAAACGAAAATAATGAATTGTCGCGGGCGATAAAACCTAAATAATGAATTGTCGCGGGCGACAAAACCAAAATAATGAATTGTCGCGGGCGATAAAACCGTAATAATGAATTGTCGCGGGCGATAAAACCAAAATATTGAATTGTCTCAGGTGATAAAACCAAAATAATGAATTATCGCGGGGGATAAAACCAAAATATTGAATTGTCGCAGACGATAAAACCAAAATATTGAATTGTCGGTGGAGATAAAACCAAAGTAATGAATTGTTGGTGGCGACAAAACCAAAATGGTGAATTGTCCAGGTGACAGAACCAAAATGGTGCATTGTCGCGGGCGACAAAACCAAAATAATGAATTGTCGCGGGCGATAAAACCAAAATATTGAATTGTCGCAGGCGATAAAACCAAAATATTGAATTGTCGCGAGCGACAAAAACAAAATATAAAACCAAAGTAATAAATTGTCGTGGGCAATAAAACCAAAATATTGAATTTTTCGCGGGCGACAAAACCAAAATATGAATTATCGCGGGGGATAAAACCAAAATATTGAATTGTCGCAGGCGATTAAACCAAAATATTGAATTGTCGCGAGCGACAAAAACAAAATATAAAACCAAAATAATGAATTGTCGCGGGCGATAAAACCTAAATAATGAATTGTTGCGGGCGACAAAACCAAAATAATGAATTGTCGCGGGCGATAAAACCATAATAATGAATTGTCGCGGGCGACAAAACCAAAATAATGAATTGTCTCGTGCGACAAAACCAAAATAATGAATTGTCGCTGGCAATAAAACCAAAATATTGAATTGTCTCAGGCGACAAAACCAAAATAATGAATTATCGCGGGGGATAAAACCAAAATATTGAATTGTCGCAGGCGATAAAACCAAAATATTGAATTGTCGCGTGCGACAAAACCAAAAAAAAAATTGTTGCGGGCGACAAAAACAAAATATAAAACCAAAATAATGAATTGTCTCGGGCGACAAAACCAAAATAATGAATTGTCTCGTGTGACAAAACCAAAATAATGAATTGTCGCGGGCGATAAAACCTAAATAATGAATTGTCGCGGGCGACAAAACCAAAATAATGAATTGTCGCGGGCGATAAAACCATAATAATGAATTGTCGCGGGCGACAAAACCAAAATAATGAATTATCGCGGGGGATAAAACCAAAATATTGAATTGTCTCAGGTGACAAAACCAAAATAATGAATTATCGCGGGGGATAAAACCAAAATAATGAATTATCGCTGGCGACAAAACCAAAATATTGAATTGTCGCGGGCAACAAAACCAAAAAAAAAATTGTCGCGGACGACAAAAAAAAATATAAAACCAAAATAATGAATTGTCTCGGGCGAGAAAACCAAAATAATGAATTGTCTCGTGCGACAAAACCAAAATAATGAATTGTCGCTGGCAATAAAACCAAAATATTGAATTGTCTCAGGCGACAAAACCAAAATAATGAATTATCGCGGGGGATAAAACCAAAATATTGAATTGTCGCAGGCGATAAAACCAAAATATTGAATTGTCGCGTGCGACAAAACCAAAAAAAAAATTGTTGCGGGCGACAAAAACAAAATATAAAACCAAAATAATGAATTGTCTCGGGCGACAAAACCAAAATAATGAATTGTCTCGTGTGACAAAACCAAAATAATGAATTGTCGCGGGCGATAAAACCAAAATATAGAATTGTCGCGGGCGACAAAACCAAAATAAAGAATTGTTGCTGGAGATAAAACCAAAATAATGAATTATCGTGGGCGATAAAACCGTAATACTGAATTGTCGAGGGCGATAAAACCAAAATATTGAATTGTCTCAGGCGACAAAACCAAAATAATGAATTATCGCGGGGGATAAAACCAAAATATTGAATTGTCGCAGGCGATAAAACCAAAATATTGAATTGTCGCGGGCGACAAAACCACAAAAAAAATTGTCGCGGGCGACAAAAACAAAATATTGAATTTTTCGCGGGCGACAAAACCAAAATAATGAATTGTCGCAGGCGATAAAACCAAAGTAATGAATTGTCGTGGGCGATAAAACCAAAATATTGAATTTTTTGCGGGCGACAAAACCAAAATAATGAATTGTCGCGGGCGATAAAACCAAAATATTGAATTGTCGTGGGCGATAAAACCAAAATATTGAATTTTTTGCGGGCGACAAAACCAAAATAATGAATTGTCGCGGGCGATAAAACCAAAATATTGAATTGTCGCAGGCGATAAAACAAAATATAAAACCAAAGTAATAAATTGTCGTGGGCAATAAAACCAAAATATTGAATTTTTCGCGGGCGACAAAACCAAAATATGAATTATCGCGGGGATAAAACCAAAATATTGAATTGTCGCAGGCGATTAAACCAAAATATTGAATTGTCGCGAGCGACAAAAACAAAATATAAAACCAAAATAATGAATTGTCGCGGGCGATAAAACCTAAATAATGAATTGTCGCGGGTGACAAAACCAAAATAATGAATTGTCGCGGGCGATAAAACCATAATAATGAATTGTCGCGGGCGACAAAACCAAAATAATGAATTATCGCGGGGGATAAAACCAAAATATTGAATTGTCTCAGGTGACAAAACCAAAATAATGAATTATCGCGGGGGATAAAACCAAAATAATGAATTGTCGCGGGCAACAAAACCAAAAAAAAAATTGTCGCGGACGACAAAAAAAAATATAAAACCAAAATAATGAATTGTCTTGGGCGACAAAACCAAAATAATGAATTGTTTCGTGCGACAAAACCAAAATAATGAATTGTCGCTGGCAATAAAACCAAAATATTGAATTGTCTCAGGCGACAAAACCAAAATAATGAATTATCGCGGGGGATAAAACCAAAATATTGAATTGTCGCAGGCGATAAAACCAAAATATTGAATTGTCGCGTGCGACAAAACCAAAAAAAAAATTGTTGCGGGCGACAAAAACAAAATATAAAACCAAAATAATGAATTGTCTCGGGCGACAAAACCAAAATAATGAATTGTCTCGTGTGACAAAACCAAAATAATGAATTGTCGCGGGCGATAAAACCAAAATATAGAATTGTCGCGGGCGACAAAACCAAAATAAAGAATTGTCGCTGGAGATAAAACCAAAATAATGAATTATCGTGGGCGATAAAACCGTAATACTGAATTGTCGAGGGCGATAAAACCAAAATAATGAATTATCGCGGGGGATAAAACCAAAATATTGAATTGTCGCAGGCGATAAAACCAAAATATTGAATTGTCGCGGGCGACAAAACCAAAATAAAGAATTGTCGCTGGAGATAAAACCAAAATAATGAATTATCGTGGGCGATAAAACCGTAATACTGAATTGTCGAGGGCGATAAAACCAAAATAATGAATTATCGCGGGGGATAAAACCAAAATATTGAATTGTCGCAGGCGATAAAACCAAAATATTGAATTGTCTCAGGCGACAAAACCAAAATAATGAATTATCGCGGGGGATAAAACCAAAATATTGAATTGTCGCAGGCGATAAAACCAAAATATTGAATTGTCGCGGGCGACAAAACCACAAAAAAAATTGTCGCGGGCGACAAAAACAAAATATTGAATTTTTCGCGGGCGACAAAACCAAAATAATGAATTGTCGCAGGCGATAAAACCAAAGTAATGAATTGTCGTGGGCGATAAAACCAAAATATTGAATTTTTTGCGGGCGACAAAACCAAAATAATGAATTGTCGCGGGCGATAAAACCAAAATAATGAATTATCGCTGGCGACAAAACCAAAATATTGAATTGTCGCGGGCAACAAAACCAAAAAAAAAATTGTCGCAGACGACAAAAAAAAAATATAAAACCAAAATAATGAATTGTCTCGGGCGACAAAACCAAAATAATGAATTGTCTCGTGCGACAAAACCAAAATAATGAATTGTCGCTGGCAATAAAACCAAAATATTGAATTGTCTCAGGCGACAAAACCAAAATAATGAATTATCGCGGGGATAAAACCAAAATATTGAATTGTCGCAGGCGATAAAACCAAAATATTGAATTGTCGCGTGCGACAAAACCAAAAAAAAAATTGTTGCGGGCGACAAAAACAAAATATAAAACCAAAATAATGAATTGTCTCGGGCGAGAAAACCAAAATAATGAATTGTTTCGTGTGACAAAACCAAAATAATGAATTGTCGCTGGCGATAAAACCAAAATAATGAATTATCGCGGGCGATAAAACCAAAATATAGAATTGTCGCGGGAGACAAAACCAAAATAAAGAATTGTCGCTGGAGATAAAACCAAAATAATGAATTGTCGTGGGCGATAAAACCTAAATAATGAATTGTCGCGGGCGCACAACCAAAATAATGAATTATCGCGGGCGGTAAAACCGTAATAATGAATTGTCGAGGGCGATAAAACCAAAATATTGAATTGTCTCAGGCGACAAAACCAAAATAATGAATTATCGCGGGGGATAAAACCAAAATATTGAATTGTCGCAGGCGATAAAACCAAAATATTGAATTGTCGCGGGCGACAAAACCAAAAAAAAATTGTCGCGGGCGACAAAAACAAAATATTGAATTTTTCGCGGGCGACAAAACCAAAATAATGAATTGTCGCAGGCGATAAAACCAAAGTAATGAATTGTCGTGGGCGATAAAACCAAAATAATGAATTGTCTCAGGCGACAAAACAAAAATAATTAATTGTCGCGGGCGATAAAACCAAAATAATGAATTATCGCTGGCGACAAAACCAAAATATTGAATCGTCGCGGGCAACAAAACCAAAAAAAAAATTGTCACGTACGATAAAAAAAAAATATAAAACCAAAATAATGAATTGTCTCGGGCGACAAAACCAAAATAATGAATTGTCTCGTGCGACAAAACCAAAATAATGAATTGTCGCTGGCAATAAAACCAAAATAATGAATTATCGCGGGCGATAAAACCAAAATATAGAATTGTCGCGGGCGACAAAACCAAAATAATGAATTGTCGCTGGAGATAAAACGAAAATAATGAATTGTCGCGGGCGATAAAACCTAAATAATGAATTGTCGCGGGCGACAAAACCAAAATAATGAATTGTCGCGGGCGATAAAACCGTAATAATGAATTGTCGCGGGCGATAAAACCAAAATATTGAATTGTCTCAGGTGATAAAACCAAAATAATGAATTATCGCGGGGGATAAAACCAAAATATTGAATTGTCGCAGACGATAAAACCAAAATATTGAATTGTCGGTGGAGATAAAACCAAAGTAATGAATTGTTGCTGGCGACAAAACCAAAATGGTGAATTGTCCAGGTGACAGAACCAAAATGGTGCATTGTCGCGGGCGACAAAACCAAAATAATGAATTGTCGCGGGCGATAAAACCAAAATATTGAATTGTCGCAGGCGATAAAACCAAAATATTGAATTGTCGCGAGCGACAAAAACAAAATATAAAACCAAAGTAATAAATTGTCGTGGGCAATAAAACCAAAATATTGAATTTTTCGCGGGCGACAAAACCAAAATATGAATTATCGCGGGGGATAAATCCAAAATATTGAATTGTCGCAGGCGATTAAACCAAAATATTGAATTGTCGCGAGCGACAAAAACAAAATATAAAACCAAAATAATGAATTGTCGCGGGCGATAAAACCTAAATAAGGAATTGTTGCGGGCGACAAAACCAAAATAATGAATTGTCGCGGGCGATAAAACCATAATAATGAATTGTCGCGGGCGACAAAACCAAAATAATGAATTGTCTCGTGCGACAAAACCAAAATAATGAATTGTCGCTGGCAATAAAACCAAAATATTGAATTGTCTCAGGCGACAAAACCAAAATAATGAATTATCGCGGGGGATTAAACCAAAATATTGAATTGTCGCAGGCGATAAAACCAAAATATTGAATTGTCGCGTGCGACAAAACCAAAAAAAAAATTGTTGCGGGCGACAAAAACAAAATATAAAACCAAAATAATGAATTGTCTCGGGCGACAAAACCAAAATAATGAATTGTCTCGTGTGACAAAACCAAAATAATGAATTGTCGCGGGCGATAAAACCAAAATATAGAATTGTCGCGGGCGACAAAACCAAAATAAAGAATTGTCGCTGGAGATAAAACCAAAATAATGAATTATCGTGGGCGATAAAACCGTAATACTGAATTGTCGAGGGCGATAAAACCAAAATAATGAATTATCGCGGGGGATAAAACCAAAATATTGAATTGTCGCAGGCGATAAAACCAAAATATTGAATTGTCGCGGGCGACAAAACCACAAAAAAAATTGTCGCGGGCGACAAAAACAAAATATTGAATTTTTCGCGGGCGACAAAACCAAAATAATGAATTGTCGCAGGCGATAAAACCAAAGTAATGAATTGTCGTGGGCGATAAAACCAAAATATTGAATTTTTTGCGGGCGACAAAACCAAAATATTGAATTGTCGCGGGCGATAAAACCAAAATAATGAATTGTCTCAGGCGACAAAACAAAAATAATTAATTGTCGCGGGCGATAAAACCAAAATAATGAATTATCGCTGGCGACAAAACCAAAATATTGAATTGTCGCGGGCAACAAAACCAAAAAAAAAATTGTCGCAGACGACAAAAAAAAAATATAAAACCAAAATAATGAATTGTCTCGGGCGACAAAACCAAAATAATGAATTGTCTCGTGCGACAAAACCAAAATAATGAATTGTTGCTGGCAATAAAACCAAAATATTGAATTGTCTCAGGCGACAAAACCAAAATAATGAATTATCGCGGGGGATAAAACCAAAATATTGAATTGTCGCAGGCGATAAAACCAAAATATTGAATTGTCGCGTGCGACAAAACCAAAAAAATGAATTGTCTCGTGTGACAAAACCAAAATAATGAATTGTCGCTGGCGATAAAACCAAAATAATGAATTATCGCGGGCGATAAAACCAAAATATAGAATTGTCGCGGGCGACAAAACCAAAATAAAGAATTGTCGCTGGAGATAAAACCAAAATAATGAATTGTCGCGGGCGATAAAACCTAAATAATGAATTGTCGCGGGCGCACAACCAAAATAATGAATTATCGCGGGCGATAAAACCGTAATAATGAATTGTCGAGGGCGATAAAACCAAAATATTGAATTGTCTCAGGCGACAAAACCAAAATAATGAATTATCGCGGGGGATAAAACCAAAATATTGAATTGTCGCAGGCGATAAAACCAAAATATTGAATTTTTCGCTGGCGACAAAACCAAAATAATGAATTGTCGCAGGCGATAAAACCAAAGTAATGAATTGTCGTGGGCGATAAAACCAAAATAATGAATTGTCTCAGGCGACAAAACAAAAATAATTAATTGTCGCGGGCGATAAAACCAAAATAATGAATTATCGCTGGCGACAAAACCAAAATATTGAATTGTCGCGGGCAACAAAACCAAAAAAAAAATTGTCGCGGACGACAAAAAAAAAATATAAAACCAAAATAATGAATTGTCTCGGGCGACAAAACCAAAATAATGAATTGTCTTGTGCGACAAAACCAAAATAATGAATTGTCGCTGGCAATAAAACCAAAATAATGAATTATCGCGGGCGATAAAACCAAAATATAGAATTGTCGCTGGAGATAAAACCAAAATAATGAATTGTCGCGGGCGATAAAACCTAAATAATGAATTGTCGCGGGCGACAAAACCAAAATAATGAATTGTCGCGGGGTATAAAACCGTAATAATGAATTGTCGCGGGCGATAAAACCAAAATATTGAATTGTCTCAGGTGACAAAACCAAAATAATGAATTATCGCGGGGGATAAAACCAAAATATTGAATTGTCGCAGGCGATAAAACCAAAATATTGAATTGTCGCGGGCGATAAAACCAAAAAAAAATTGTCGCGGACGACAAAAACAAAATATAAAACCAAAGTAATGAATTGTCGTGGGCGATAAAACCAAGATATTGAATTTTTCGCGGGCGACAAAACCAAAATAATGAATTGTCCCTGGCGATAAAACCAAAGTAATGAATTGTCGTGGGCGATAAAACCAAAATATTGAATTTTTTGCGGGCGACAAAACCAAAATATTGAATTGTCGCGGGCGATAAAACCAAAATAATGAATTGTCTCAGACGACAAAACAAAAATAATTAATTGTCGCGGGCGATAAAACCAAAATAATGAATTATCGCTGGCGACAAAACCAAAATAATGAATTGTCACGGGCAACACAACCAAAAAAAAAATTGTCGCAGACGACAAAAAAAAAATATAAAACCAAAATAATGAATTGTCTCGGGCGACAAAACCAAAATAATGAATTGTCTCGTGCGACAAAACCAAGATAATGAATTGTCGCTGGCAATAAAACCAAAATATTGAATTGTCTCAGGCGACAAAACCAAAATAATGAATTATCGCGGGGGATAAAACCAAAATAATGAATTGTCTCAGGCGACAAAACAAAAATAATTAATTGTCGCGGGCAACAAAACCAAAAAAAAAAATTGTCGCGGACGACAAAAAAAAAATATAAAACCAAAATAATGAATTGTCTCGGGCGACAAAACCAAAATAATGAATTGTCTCGTGTGACAAAACCAAAATAATGAATTGTCGCTGGCGATAAAACCAAAATAATGAATTATCGCGGGCGATAAAACCAAAATATAGAATTGTCGCGGGCGACAAAACCAAAATAAAGAATTGTCGCTAGAGATAAAACCAAAATAATGAATTGTCGCGGGCGATAAAACCTAAATAATGAATTTTCGCGGGCGCACAACCAAAATAATGAATTATCGCGGGCGATAAAACCGTAATAATGAATTGTCGAGGGCGATAAAACCAAAATATTGAATTGTCTCAGGCGACAAAACCAAAATAATGAATTATCGCGGGGGATAAAACCAAAATATTGAATTGTCGCAGGCGATAAAACCAAAATATTGAATTGTCGCGGGCGACAAAACCAAAAAAAAGTTGTCGCGGGCGACAAAAACAAAATATTGAATTTTTCGCGGGCGACAAAACCAAAATAATGAATTGTCGCAGGCGATAAAACCAAAGTAATGAATTGTCGTGGGCGATAAAACCAAAATAATGAATTGTCTCAGGCGACAAAACAAAAATAATTAATTGTCGCGGGCAACAAAACCAAAAAAAAAAATTGTCGCGGACGACAAAAAAAAAATATAAAACCAAAATAATGAATTGTCTCGGGCGACAAAACCAAAATAATGAATTGTCTCGTGCGACAAAACCAAAATAATGAATTGTCGCTGGAGATAAAACCAAAATGATGAATTGTCGCGGGCGATAAAACCTAAATAATGAATTGTCGCGGGCGACAAAACCAAAATAATGAATTGTCGCGGGGTATAAAACCTTAATAATGAATTGTCGCGGGCGATAAAACCAAAATATTGAATTGTCTCAGGTGACAAAACCAAAATAATGAATTATCGCGGGGGATAAAACCAAAATATTGAATTGTCGCAGGCGATAAAACCAAAATATTGAATTGTCGCGGGCGATAAAACCAAAAAAAAAATTCTCGCGGACGACAAAAACAAAATATAAAACCAAAGTAATGAATTGTCGTGGGCGATAAAACCAAAATATTGAATTTTTCGCGGGCGACAAAACCAAAATAATGAATTGTCGCTGGCGATAAAACCAAAGTAATGAATTGTCGTGGGCGATAAAACCAAAATATTGAATTTTTCGCGGGCGACAAAACCAAAATATTGAATTGTCGCGAGCATAAAACCAAAATAATGAATTGTCTCGGGCGACAAAACCAAAATAATGAATTGTCTCGTGCGACAAAACCAAAATAATGAATTGTCGCGGGCGATTAAACCAAAATATTGAATTGTCGCAGGCGATAAAACCAAAATATTGAATTGTCGCGGGCGATAAAACCAAAATAATGAATTGTCTCGGGCGACAAAACCAAAATAATGAATTATCGCGGGCGATAAAACCAAAATAGTGAATTATCGCTGGCGACAAAACCAAAATATTGAATTGTCGCGGGCAACAAAACCAAAAAAAAATTGTCGCGGGCGATTAAACCAAAATATTGAATTGTCGCGGGCGATAAAACCAAAATAATGAATTGTCTCGGGCGACAAAACCAAAATAATGAATTATCGCGGGCGATAAAACCAAAATATTGAATTGTCGCAGGCGATAGAACCAAAACATTGAATTGTCGCGGGCGACAAAACCAAAAAAAAAATCAAAATATAAAACCAAAATAATGAATTGTCGCGGGCGACAAAACTAAAAGGAAGGATTGTCGCGGGCGACAAAACCAAAATAATGAATTGTCGCTGGCGATAAAACCAAAGTAATGAATTGTCGCGGGCGACAAAACCAAAATATTGAATTTTCGCGGGCGACAAAATCAAAATCATTGTTTTCTCGCGTTATTTTAGTTTTGTCGTTTTGTCGTTATGTCGCCCTCATTTGCATATTCGTGTTTTTTTTATCTTATCAGCCACCATACTAAAGCCTTAAGGTCGCGTAAAACTCGATAAACACTTCAATCGACACAGCGAACGATCTCCTTTCCTCCACAGCGAATGCTTACTCCGAATGTCAAGTGTGAGTCCAGCCTACGGATAGGAGTGTGTTGTAAACTTGTATTTAGTAAATACCTTGTGGATTTGACAATGATCGGTATGTACTGTAGGAAATATAGAGTATTGATGGTATTGATATAGAGCTTTTCTCCGCTATATCTCTTGTTTAGTTTAGGCCTACGACTACCCGGTACACTTATGATTTATCTTAGTAAATACACGGTTAATTTGGTAAAGAAAAATAGGTATTGCTAAACTAACTGCTTGACGCCCGCAGCCAAATCACTGGTAGTTATAAATTAATTTGCACTCGATTTGATTCTCATGATGAGGAGAAACTCGCAGCTGATCCCCGGAACGACGATGTAGTAACACGTCGATTCGTCGATGTTTACGGCTCGACAGTGCTTTTAAAATCTAAAGTAGTAAATTTCCAGTGTATCGGTAATATGATTTGATGAGGAAAATGGGCTATTGTTAAAATCACTGTTTGAAGACCGCGACTGAATGTGAAGTCTGCGGCATAAAATTAGTTCATTTATACTTGAATTGATAATCGAAGTGACAGTCGGCCTGCGGGTTGATTTCGGGATGACGACTCGAAAAACATGTCGCCCCATTGAATGGGGCTAAATTTTCGATTTTTACGGCCCGACAGCGCTTTTGTAACGATGATTCGTGAAAAAACACGCGGGCTAGAGATGTAGATCTCAGTGAGCTGAACGATATTATATGGATTGTATATGAAACAGCGGTAAGGTAACAAAGCCTATGTTCTTTTGGTAAAAATAGTGTGGAAGAAAATAATAATAAATATAGCTGCAAAGCAGCGATAACGGGTTTTCTGCACAGTCTTAGAATCCTGTTCAACGGTGGATTTCAACAAAGCATTTGATAAGGCTCAACATCAGCGATTACTGAATAGGCTATTAGGAAACAGTATCAATGATAGGTCGCCCAAATGGCACAGCAGTTATCTCTGAACGGAAACTTGTAACCGAAATCAACGGAACGCCTCATCTTGGAATGAGACGGTCTAACTAGTGGAGTCACGCAAGGTAGTATCCTAAGTCGTCTTCTGATTAATGTCCTGACAAATGACATACACAGTTATCCAAAATATACCAAACCAAGTAAATTTCCAAAACAACCTTAACACACTGTTCGACCAAAAACTTAATGTTCCGACAAAACCACGGGCGACAAAACCAAAATTATGAATTGTCGCGGGTGACAAAACCAAAATATTGAATTGTCACGGGCGACAAAACAAAAATAATGAATTGTCGCGGGCGATAAAACCAAAATAATGAATTGTCGCGGGCGATAAAACCAAAATGATGAATCGTCTCGGGCGACAAAACCAAAATGATGAATTGTCGCGGGCGATAAAACCAAAATAATGAATTATCGCGGGCGATAAAACCAAAATAATGAATTGTCGCGGGCGATAAAACCAAAATAATGAATTGTCGCGGGCGATAAAACCAAAATAATGAATTGTCGCGGGTGACAAAACCAAAATGGTGAATTGTCGCGGGCGACAAAACATAAATGGTGAATTATCGCGGGCGACAAAACCAAAATAATGAATTGTCGCAGGCGACAAAACCAAAAAGAAGAATTGTCGCGGGCGATAAAACCAAAGTAGTGAATTGTCGTGGTTGATAAAACGAAAATATTGAATTTTCGCGGGCGACAAAACCAAAATAATGAATTGTCGCAAGCGACAAAACCAAACTAATGAATTGTCGCGGGCGATAAAACCAAAATAATGAATTATCGCGGGTGATAAAACCAAAATATTGAATTGTCGCGGGCGATTGAACCAAAATAATGAATTGTCGCGGGTGATAAAACCAAAAAAAAATTGTCGCGGGTGACTTAAACAAAATATAAAACCAAAATAATGAATTGTCGCGGGCGACAAAACCAAAAAGAAGAATTGTCGCGGGCGACAAAAGCAAATTGTCGCTGGAGAAAAAACCAAAGTAATGAATCGTCGCAGGCGACAAAACCAAAATATTGAATTGTCCAGGTGACAAAACCAAAATAATGAATTGTCGCGGGCGATAAAACCAAAATGATGAATTGTCTCGGGCGACAAAACCAAAATAATGAATTGTCGCGGGCGATAAAACCAAAATGATGAATTATCGCGGGCGATAAAACCAAAATAATGAATTGTCGCGGGCGATAAAACCAAAATAATGAATTGTCGCGGGCGATAAAACCAAAATAATGAATTGTCGCGGGTGACAAAACCAAAATGGTGAATTGTCGCGGGCGACAAAACATAAATGGTGAATTATCGCGGGCGATAAAACCCGAACCAAAGTAGTGAATTGTCGTGGTTGATAAAACGAAAATATTGAATTTTCGCGGGCGACAAAACCAAAATAATGAATTGTCGCAAGCGACAAAACCAAACTAATGAATTGTCGCGGGCGATAAAACCAAAATAATGAATTATCGCGGGTGATAAAACCAAAATATTGAATCGTCGCGGGCGATTGAACCAAAATAATGAATTGTCGCGGGTGATAAAACCAAAAAAAAAATTGTCGCGGGTGACTAAAACAAAATATAAAACCAAAATAATGAATTGTCGCGGGCGACAAAACCAGAAAGAAGAATTGTCGCGGGCGACAAAAGCAAATTGTCGCTGGAGATAAAACCAAAGTAATGAATTGTCGCAGGCGACAAAACCAAAATATTGAATTGTCCAGGTGACAAAACCAAAATAATGAATTGTCGCGGGCGATAAAACCAAAATGATGAATTGTCTCGGGCGACAAAACCAAAATAATGAATTGTCGCGGGCGATAAAACCAAAATAATGAATTATCGCGGGCGATAAAACCAAAATAATGAATTGTCTCGGGCGACAAAACCAAAATATTGAATTGTCGCAGGCGATAAAACCAAAATATTGAATTATCGCGGGCGATAAAACCAAAATAATGAATTGTCGCAGGCGATAAAACCAAAATAATGAATTGTCGCGGGCGATAAAACCAAAATAATGAATTGTCGCGGGTGACAAAACCAAAATGGTGAATTGTCGCGGGCGACAAAACATAAATGGTGAATTATCGCGGGCGACAAAACCCGAACCAAAGTAGTGAATTGTCGTGGTTGATAAAACGAAAATATTGAATTTTCGCGGGCGACAAAACCAAAATAATGAATTGTCGCGGGCGATAAAACCAAAATAATGAATTATCCAAATAATTAACCAAAATATTGAATTGTCGCGGGTGATTGAACCAAAATAATGAATGAAGAAAATTGTCGCGGGTGACTAAAACAAAATATAAAACCAAAATAATGAATTGTCGCGGGCGACAAAACCAGAAAGAAGAATTGTCGCGGGCGACAAAAGCAAATTGTCGCTGGAGATAAAACCAAAGTAATGAATTGTCGCAGGCGACAAAACCAAAATATTGAATTGTCCAGGTGACAAAACCAAAATAATGAATTGTCGCGGGCGATAAAACCAAAATGATGAATTGTCTCGGGCGACAAAACCAAAATAATGAATTGTCGCGGGCGATAAAACCAAAATAATGAATTGTCGCGGGCGATAAAACCAAAATAATGAATTGTCGCGGGCGATAAAACCAAAATAATGAATTGTCGTGGGCGATAAAACCAAAATAATGAATTGTCGCGGGTGACAAAACCAAAATGGTGAATCGTCGCGTGCGACAAAACATAAATGGTGAATTATCGCGGGCGACAAAACCAAAATAATGAATTGTCGCGGGCGATAAAACCAAAATAATGAATTGTCGTGGGCGATAAAACCAAAATAATGAATTGTCGCGGGTGACAAAACCAAAATGGTGAATTGTCGCGGGCGACAAAACATAAATGGTGAATTATCGCGGGCGACAAAACCAAAATAATGAATTGTCGCGGGCGACAAAACCAAAATAATGAATTGTCGCGGGCGACAAAACCAAAAAGAAGAATTGTCGCGGGCGACAAAACCAAAATAATGAATTGTCGCTGGCGATAAAACCAAAGTAGTGAATTGTCGTGGTTGATAAAACGAAAATATTGAATTTTCGCGGGCGACAAAACCAAAATAATGAATTGTCGCAAGCGACAAAACCAAACTAATGAATTGTCGCGGGCGACAAAACCAAAATAATGAATTGTCGCGGGCGACAAAACCAAATATAAAACCAAAATAATGAATTGTCGCGGGCGACAAAACCAAAAAGAAGAATTGTCGCGGGCGACAAAACCAAAATAATGAATTGTCGTTGGAGATAAAACCAAAGTAATGAATTGTCGTGGGCGATAAAACCAAAGTATTGAATTGTCGTGGGCGATAAAACCAAAATATTGAATTTTCGCGGGCGACAAAACCAAAATAATGAATTGTCGCGGGCGACAAAACCAAAATAATGAATTGTCGCGGGCGACAAAACCAAACTAATGAATGGTCGCGGGCGACAAAACCAAAATAATGAATCGTCGCGGGCGATAAAACCAAATGATGAATTGTCTCGCGTGACAAAACCAAAATAATGAATTGTCGCGGGCGATAAAACCAAAATAATGAATTGTCGCGGGCGATAAAACCAATATAATGAATTGTCGCGGGCGCCAAAACCAAAATAATGAATTGTCGCGGGCGACAAAACCAAAATATTGAATTGTCCAGGTGACAAAACCAAAATGGTGAATTGTCGCGGGCGACAAAACCAAAATAATGAATTGTCGCGGGCGATAAAACCAAAATGATGAATTGTCTCGGGCGACAAAACCAAAATAATGAATTGTTTATATTGGTGGGCTAGGACTTGGCATAGATTTCAATGAATTTGATATAGCTAAATCTATTCTTGTAAACATCATAGTTACAGCTGTTAGTATTGAAAGAATTGTTATACCTTCAAATTTAAATGATAATTTTATTCTATTTGTCAATGATATTTCAGAATTTGGTTTTATAAATAAATCTCTAACAATAACTTTTAATCTATTAACACAATAATCATGTGATTTTATAATAATTTCATTTCTTCTTTCTGTACTTCTTAATTACCTTCTAAATCAATTTCATTTTCTAAATATGCATTTCTATTTTCAAATTCAATTTCTTCAATAACTTTAAATTCTCTATCTAATTTTAACTGTTCTAATTCTTTTCTGGAATTAAATAACCTATTTTCTAAAGATTTAATTATATGATCTCTAATCATTTTTTCGAGCGCAATTTTATCAGCTTCATTTCGTATACTTATTATTTCTCTAATTGCTTTTTCAGAAAACATACTTAAAGCTTCTATTTCTTGATCTATTGCATCAAATAATCCCTTCGGCAAAAGATTTTCAGTTTGAACTTCCGTTGAAATAAGTTTACTGGTTTTCGAATTTATAGCTTCTTTAGGGATTGTTTTTGCTCTAAATCATTATTGATTATTCTAAATAATTCATAAATTCTTAGATTAAATTCTTCTCTATTTTTATATAATTCTTCTAACGTTACATCAGTTATATCATTATTATTTCTTTTCTTAATTCTTAATGGATCTAATTTTCTCAAAGTTGATTCTGCTAATATTTTATTTTTATTTTTATTGAGGATATTAATATGATAATCATCTTTTAAATGATAATAACATTCACCATTTAAAGATTGCAATTCGTTAACTAAAAGTCTAGCACCTTTATCATTAATATTATACCCAGATTTTTCAAATATAGGTTTGAATTTATACATAAATTCATTATAATCTAAATTTTGTTTTACTTAATCTGGATTATCATTTTCAATATTCATTCTCGATTTAGCTCTTCTATCAAATTCCTCTGTTGATGGATTTGTAGAACCACTATCTGCTAAATTAGAAATACGTTCGGCAACACCATCATCAAGATTAGTATCTTCATTCAAATATTCATCATTATCATTAGTATTACCATCATTTCCCATTTTTTTACTTTCATAATCTTTTCCAACTTCTACATCCATTTATAAATAGAAATTATATAATTATATAATAATATATAGAAATTAAACGTAAGAATTATAATTAAATTTTTAAAATTAAGTATTATAATATTCCACCTAATACAATTTCAATGCAAGTTACAGCTAATTTGATATTTTTATGTGATTTATTATCATTATCATTTTTAATTATTCCATGTTGAATATTATCAGTTTTTATTTCGTCTGTTGTATTGTAATCTTTTTAATTCAGAATTGTCATTTAATTTGTTATTTTGGTTTTAGTTTCAGTTTATGTATGTTTTTTATTTCATTTCCTTCCATGAATTATGGCACAGTAATAACTTTTTTATTTATACCATTTGATCCAAATTTATTATTTATTCCGGCAGTCCTAATCAAATTACTATACCCAATTATATTTCCTATCTTTAATACTAAATCATTAGATATAATTGATCAATCAGGGCCTATGCAATAATTTAATCTTATATGAGATTTATCTAAATAATTTTGATATCTTACTATATTTTCTGGAGTTGATATATTCTTATTATGAATTGAATCTTCAAATAGAACTTTAAAGTGTTTTTGTATATCAAATGAAGTATTATTATTTCCAACTATTGGTGATCTTGTTTCAACTTGTGATCCTAATGCACAAATTAGATATATTCTAATAGATTGATTTATTCTTCGTATACCAGATTTTGTAAAACCTCCACTATTTTCTAAAATGAAATTAATCCAACCATTATTATTATCGACTTTATAATGATGATAAGCTTCAACACTATGCATATAATCAATTCTCTTTATTTCATACTGTTCACCAACGCCAAGAAATTTCCCATGAACTCTAAAATCAGAATTATTTATATTTATATTAAATTCATTACATATTTCATAAAACTTTGATAAATTGATATTTTTATCATTGAAATATTTTGACCCCGGTAAAGGACATTCTGATTCATTTAATATAATTCTAATTTGAAAATCTGTATGAAATCTAAATATGGTTTGAATTAATTCTAAATCAAAATAATTTAAATTTTCATCTTGATTATTTAAATGATTATTCCAACTTATTCCACAACCTGTTGTTGCAATAAACAGCAAAATTTAATTGATTCTGCCAGTATTTCATAATAGATTATATTTTCCATACATTATATTCATCTCGTGTAAAAGTAATTTCATACGTATTAAATATATTTTCCATTCTAGCAATAAAAAAATTTGTTTCAGTAACATAAATTCCTAAATTAATTAATGAATTCAAAACTAAATTTCTATATGAAATATTTTTATCAAACTTTTTGCTGGAATATTATATCTAATCAATTTATTATATTGAAAAGCTTTTGGAAAATTATCTACAATTTATTTAATAAAGAATTATTAATTAATAAATTCTTTAAATGATTTATCTTTTTCTTCGATTGTTATATTTCCATTTAAACTAATTATATTATCTAATCTATCTTTTGATTTATTAATTTCTTTTATATCAGATTTAATTTTTTCTTTATTACTTTTTATATTTAATTTTGAGCTTACACCAGTTAATACACTTGAACTTAAACCTAAAACGCCAATTGATATAGATAAGGTGTTAATGGACTGAATATTGCTAAAAATGTTATTAAAGAACTAATTGTAACTGATCCACTAATAATAAAATGACATATAATTTTACTTTTTAAATATTTTCTCTTCTTAACTTTTATAACATTTTCAAATTCTAATATTTGTTTTTCTAGATATGATTTTAATTAAGATTTATTTATATCATGGGGAATAATATTAACGCCATCAATTTTATCTTCCATTAATATTTTGAAGAAATTACTAATTAGTGAATTTATGTGCTACAAATAATACAACTGTTCCACGTAAAATCCAAATAATTTCATATTTCTCCTGTTCATTACTTGGTGTATAATCTTCTGATAATTTAGGTTTATATAGATGTATTTTTTCATTATTTGTTACAGAATTATATAAATTCATAGCTTCATCAACTGATTAGAAATCTCGGTGTGAAATTTTCTGATTATATAATTTTTTATTGATATAATCTATATAATTTTGTCTTTTTTCTCTATATTCTTCTGCTGCTTTATTATATTTTTCCAATGCTGAATTATGTCTTTTTTGTTTTCTAATAATGAGCCATTTTAATCAAAATGTTTGAATAAGTAACCCCCACCTGTAAATGCTAAAGCGTTAACAATTGCCGATTCTATAATAGTTATAACTGCAGATGCCATTTATTTAATAAAAGAATTACGCATTAATTGGAGGAATATTTTTTTGTTTTTCCGAAAAATCAATTGTAAAATTAGATAAACTGCTAATGTTAATTTCAAAATATCATTTATATCAAATCTATCAACAGTAATATTTCCTATTTTATATACCTTTTTAATAACATTGTATAACCAACAGTTCCCACTGATAACAATGCGCCATTACATAATCCATTTATTATCCACTTTTGATCCATTTATTAAGAAAAAAAATACCATCTTCAAAATATTAAGATAATTTAGTTATTATCATTTCAACATTTCAACATATCATCGATATATATATATATAAATACAATATTTATCATCGATAATTACATCTTCATTTAATTCATGATATTCTAAAGATGTTAAAATCAGTTACTTTTTCTATATCATAATTTTCTATATGAAATGGTGCATTGTTAAATGATTTACTTTTAATATCAGTTATCACATCAGTTAGTTTAATTGTCATTTCTTTACCAAGTCGAAAATCAAATCCAAAACATAAACTCGGTCCTACAGTTGTATTCATATTTATTATTATGAAAAAATATTATTTATTCTTTACATCTTACAACTAATTCATAAATAACAGGAAAATTATTTAAATCAATTAAATATCCATTATCATTTCTAATTTCTAACTTAATATTATTGACATTAGAGCAGTGTTCAGGCAATAACACAACACAAATACAGTTACCCTTGTCAACCAAAAGAAAAAAATTATCATCCAAAATAAGTGGTCAGGTGTAACTGAGATTATATATTTGTCCACATAAAAATTTAACTAATTCTTCTTAATTTATAAGATTCATGATTTGTAAGTTCTAGAATCAACACATATTCTATATTCTTTTAATATCTTGCATTTATTTTATAGATTTTTACAATCAAATCAAAATAATAGATCACTTTTTCATCTTTACTTTTATTACATCAAAAAGAGCTAATCATCATCAGTTACATCAGCAAGCGCCGCTGCGCCAAGATGTTGTGTACTTTATTTCTCCACTGCTCGCGATCTGTAGTAACTTGTTTTAGGATTTCAATATCTGGTGTTCTATTGTTGAGGTTAACACCGATCATAGGGAGATCTTTTTAAGTGTTGACAGTGTAACCGGCTGGTTGTCGTATCGGCAGGCTGGCTGGGGAACTAGCATTTACACCAGCGGTACAGGATTCCATTCATCAGGAACAACAAGGCAGTTAAACATTATATGTACAATCTTTATTGTATCCCGGAATGAGAATGATTATCATAACTGTTCATAGTCTTTATATACAGAATCATGAGTGTGAGAACTAGGTGTCAGACAAGTTGTAGACATCAGGACTCACACCTAAGTGACATATTTGAGAGACACAAATTAATTAATGACGAGCACTGACTAGAGCTAATTACTTTGAATACATATTGAGTAGTCTGACATGTTGATTACGATAAAGATATTGATACTATATTCATAAGTTATATTACATTATTAAAACTATAATTATTATTATTAAGCATTTCATGTAGTAAGAGATATGAAATATTATAAACCATTCGATATGAGATTGTAGATATACATGTATATGATTATAGAATATGCAACTTATATCAGGGTGACAACAGCCAGGTTTTACGGGGTCGTCCTCTGGGTCTTTCAGTTGGTCTCAAGGACTCTCGTAGTGCTTTACGTACTGGTGTTTCAGATGGTAGGCGCATCAGATGTCCAAGCCAAGTTAGTCGTCTTCTGGTTATGATTTCACTCCAGGGCACAGTATCCGTTATTTTACGCAGTTCTTTGTTGTTAATAATTTTCGGCCACGTTAGTCCTAGTATTCTTCTTAGCAGAGATCTCTGGAAAGAATCAATTTTGTTTTCTAGAGTTACGGTAAGAGTCCATAGTTCGCTGTTATACTGAAATATACTACTAAGATAGGCATTAAAAGTTTGGATTTTCGTTTCGATGCTAACTGTTCTACAATTTTAGAAATATCTTTTAGGGTGTTATCCGCGTTCAGAGTTAGATGTTTCTTTCTGTTGATGTCTGATTCCGTGTCCAATAAAGAGCTAAGTATTTTACACTTTTTTCAGTTTTCTTCACTCTCCCTTCATATGGTATGTTCTTCCGTTTTCGTCTCGTTGGTTTCTAGATCTCTAAGTTTTAAAATTGAAGGGACAGTTTGTTTAACATTATCAATTCTGTGTCTACACGTAGTTGCCCAAGTTAAATCATCAGCATAGGCTCTTTTTCAAAGAAATCTTCCGTTCCTCTAATATTGTAATTATGATCTCGTAGTTCTTTTGGGCAGGTGTCAGTTGTTGTCTTGCAGTAGCTATGATAGTAATAGGGTATTAGTTGTTCTATACCAAAGGTCGAAGGGTCGAAAAATAAATTCTCGCACACTCGAATTTATTTTTCGACCCCTCAACCTTTGTTATAGAACAACTAATACCCTATTACTTCTATATAATCACGAGTCTCATAAATTTACAAGCCTCAACACGTTGAGTATTGTTGATTCTAGATGGATGGTTCTAGAAAACTACATTAGCCAATCACAGTTGCGTATTACTCTAGCCAATCACAGTTGAGTATTCCCAGCCAATCACAGTTGAGTATTCCCTATTACTCTATCCAATCACAGTTCAGTATTAATCTATCCAATCACAGTTGAGTATTCCCTATTACACTAGCCAATCACAAGCCTCATAATTTACAAGCCTCAACACGCAGCTAAGTTTACCTCACTGTTGAGTAGTATAAATAGGCGGGACGCACACGTGGTGGGACTCATACGTGGCGGCGAGACGCGTTGAGAGGTAAGTGTTATGTTCAGTTTTAATAAAAAATTTGATATTAAAATGGAGAGTAGTAAACAAGTACACAGTGAGAACAACAAATCATTTCTAGATAGAATACAAGATATCACAAATGCTAAATCTGTAGATTATAAATTTAAGAAGTTAAATGAATTAACAATTCATAAGAAATATTTAATTACAAATATTGATACAGTTACTAACAAATATGGAGATAAATTAGTTATTCACTTAGAATATGAAGGATTAAAAGGAAATAAATATAAATTCAGAACATATTTACCAGATAGATTTCATAGATTATCTAGTGAAGATTTAGAAGAATTATGTTCTGGTGATTTCTATTTCATATATAAGGGTAAGAATGAAAAAGGGCACCATGAAATAGATTTCGAATAAAATATGTAAAATCGATTTTAATAAAAAATTGGATATTAAAATGGAAGCAAATAAGTACTACTGTTCAACATGTAAAATTGATATAGATAAATCTCAAAAAGCAAGACACAATAAAACTAAAACACATTTAGAGAATAAATTGAAATTAGAATATAAAGATGATATATTAGAAAGTGAATTAGAGGAATTGAAGAATGAAAAAGAAATATATAAATGTGATACGTGTAATCAATCATTCAGCGACAAAAGATATTATAAAGAACATTTAAAATCTAAAAGTCATATTAGAAATATGAATAATGATATTTTAGGTGAAGATTATTTTGATAATGATAATGATAAGAAACAGAAGACAATTAAAAGAATAAAAAATAAAATAAACCATAAAAGACCATACATGGAAGATGTTAGAAATTATATTAATTCATTAGATAATAAAAAAGATATAGAAATAATCGAAGCATTCAAAAGTGATATTGGACCAGCTGCAATTGAATTTAAATTTCATAAAGGCAAAACATTAGAAGAAAATAAAAAGGATTTAAAAAATATGAAAAATATTATAAGAATAATTACTGATGTTGAATACCCTAAAATTAGTATATCTTCTAAAGTTAAATTTATAAAATCTGAAGATAAACCAATATATAATATAAATTCTCATTCACAACATAATATATCTAAACAACATATAAATGATAGATTGAATAAATGTTATAATGAAATAAAAAGTAAAATAGAAGAGAAATATTTTGAAGGATCAGGTTTTATATTTGATGAAATAATATTTATGACTTTACATGTTTATAACACAAAATATAGTAAGTTAACTAAATCAAAACCAATTGATGAAAATAATATATCATATTATAAAGATGATAATATAAATGGATCAAGTTATAACAAATTACCATTTAAAACTAATGCTGTAATAAATGTACAAAATGAAGATGATAAATGTTTTCTATGGTCAATAATTAGTTGCTTACATCCAACAGAAGATATTACTCATAGCTTTAGATTAAAAAATTATAAACCATTTGAACATAATTATAGGATAGATAATTATCCTGTTAGAATTAAAAATATCCCAAAAATAGAAAGAGATAATAATATAAAGATAAATGTGTTTGATTTAGTCAAATTACCAAAATCAAAAGGTAACAATATTAAACATTATACATTAGAACCTTTATACCTATCAAAAGATTATGATTCAAATGATGTTATAGATATATTATATTATGAGAATCATTATATGTGGATTAAAAGAATTGATTTATTTTTCAAATCAGAAAATGATTTTGATAATAAAATATATCTATGTAGAAAATGTATAACTAAATTCAGAACCGAAAGTGCATTATTAAATCATAAACAATTATGTGATAATCATGATTATTGTAAAATAGTAAAATAGCTCATTTATTTATCAAGCAACTGTGCCATAAAATAGAAGAAATCAATAATGATATTGAAAGAGTAAATTCATATAGATCAAAAGATAAAATACCAACATATAAATTTAAAATGTTAGCTAAAACATCTGAGAATTATATATCTTTCCAATTTGGGTGTCTAAGATTTATAGATTCATATAGGTCTCTAGGTAGTTCATTAGATAATTTATCAAAATCATTGGTTGATGATGAATTAAAAATATTGAAACAACATTATCCAAATAATGATGATTTTCAATTAATTAGATATAAATGAGCAAATCCATATTCATTTTATAAATCACATAATGATTTCAATATAACTGAATTTTTAAAAGAACAATTCTATGATGAATTAAAAAAATGAATGTGTTAAAGATGAAGTATATAATAGAACATTGAATATTTGGAATCATTTTGGAATGAAAAATCATGGACAATTAGTAGATTTATATTTAAAATCAGATGTATTATTACTAACTGATATATTTGAAAGGTTTACAGATGTAAATCTAAAATATTTTAATATTGATCCATGCCATTGTTATTCTAGTCAAGGTTTAACTTGGGATTGTGGTTTAAAATTTACAGATATAAAAATGGATTTGTTAACAAATATAGATCAATTATTATTATTTGAAAAATCTATAAGAGGAGGAGTTTCAGGTGTATTAGGTGATAGATATTTCAATGTAAATGATAACTCTGGATATAAGTTATTATATATAGATGCAAATAATCTTTATGGTTGGGCAATGATGGAACCTCAACCTTATGGAGTATTGAAATAACTGAAGTTTTACAAAATGAAAATAATGATAAATTTGATTGGAAGAAAAGAATTCTAGATATTGCAGATGATTCAGAGACTGGTTACTTCTTTGTTGTAGATTTAGAATATCCTGAAGATAAGAAATTTAAATCTAGAAATCTAGCTTACTGTCCCGAACATAAAACTGTAACACATGAAGAATTATCAAATTACCAAAAAAGAATTAAACCTGAAAATCATATTCATACAGAAAAGTTAATGGTAACTCAAGAAGATAAATATAATTATGTAGTACATTATAGAATGTTGAAGTTTTATTTGAATCAAGGAATGGTTCTAAAAAAGTACATAGATATATTTCATTCAGTCAATCTAAATGGTTGGAAAAATATATAGATTTTAACACCAAACAGAGAACTAAAGCTAAAACTGATTTTGAGAAAGATATCTTCAAGTTAATGAATAATGCATTCTATGGTAAGACTTGTGAAAATATCAGGAATAGAAATGATATTGAGTTAGTTAGTAATGGTAAAAGAATTAGACATTTACAAACATATCCTAAATTTATTGGTAATAGAATATTTGATAAAAATTTAGCTGCAGTTAAAATGAAGAGAACTTCTATGAAATTTAATAAACCAATTAATGTTGGTGCTTCAGTTTTAGAAATATCAAAAATATTGATGTATGAATTCTATTATAACGCATTACAACCTCATTTTGGAGAAAAACGTATTGAAATTCTATACTTTGATACTGACAGTTACATATTAGAGATAAAAACTAATAACATACCAGATGATTTAAAAACATGAAAACATCATTTTGATTTTAGTAATTATCCAAAAGATCAAGAATTGTTCAGCAATGATAATAAAAAAGTGCCCGGTAAATTCAAAGATGAATTAGGTGGTGAAGAAATGATAGAATTTATAGGTATTAGATCTAAAATGTATTCATATAAAGCCAAAACTCATGAAGCTAAAAAGTTAAAAGGAATTACCAAAAGTGTTGTTGAAAAGAATATTCATTTCAAAGATTACATCAATTGTATATTTAATGAAGAAGTTAGAAAACATAAGATGAAATGTTTAAGATCTGAGTACCACGAGATGTTTATTGAAGAAATTGAAAAGGTAAGTTTAAACCCATTTGATGATAAAAGATATATTTTAGATGATGGTATACACACAGTTGCTTATGGTTGCAATGTAGAAGAATATCTAAAATTTAAAAGAGAAGAAGAGAAAGAAAAGGAAATAATGAACAGGATTATAACGTGTTAATTCAGTTTTAATAAAAATATATATTATAAGTGGAGCCGGAACAGTCACAAACTATCAATAATACTGGGGTTATAAATATTCACCATAAGAAATGTTCAAAATGTGAATTAGATCATTATCAGAATATTATAATGATAAAAAGACTAAAGATGGTAAAGGTTATTATTGCAAAAATTGTCGTCCACTATATAATAAACAATATTACAAAAATAGTCCAGAATATTATATGGATAATATTGAAAAATTCAAAGTTAAAAATAAACAATGGAGAGAAAATCACCCAGATTATATAACAGAATATATGAGAGAATGGAGGGATAATAATAGAGAATATTATAAAGCGTATAGTAAAAATTATCAAAAAGAAAGATATCAAACAAATTTTAATTTTAAATTGAAACAATGTTTGAGAATTAGATTATCAAAATTATTCAGTAAAGATAAACACTCAGTTACCGGTTCCTGAACTTCGCTGAAAAAGCTGAAACACTGAAAAGCTGAAACGCTGAAATAAAAACGCTGAAATTTCAGGGAATTTCCGAAAAACGCCGAAATTTCAGGGAATTCCCGAAAAACGCTGAAATCGTGCTAGGTACCGACAATACACGTTTTGAAATTTTTTCCGGGCCGGTGTCCGCTGACGAGTCCTGAACCGTGTTTTATGCTCTACCTTCGGTTACAGAGACATGCCTTAAGGTCGTCGTCATGATCGACTTGATCGATTGCGGATTGCGTGGATTGTTAGATGTGTTTTTTACCATAGTTTTATGAAGTTATCACTTCATTTGAATAAATTCTTAATCACAGTAATATTAATTCACAATATTTTTTCTTATGTTTGGTGATTTCTTGCAACTTATCATTGCCAAGTCTCATACAAGTAGTAGCTGAATGAAAGTACAGTTAGGCTGAACCTGATAACCCAAATTAAGTGCTAGCATGGAACTAATGATTATTTTGATTCTATTTTCGGTGTCATTGAAATTCGTTAAGAAAGGTTCAACCGTCATAGTATACTGTACTTAGCTACAATTGGGTGCCATATTTCTACAATTAGGAAGGAATCTTTAAGTGTCTTTGTTCCCGGGTAGGGTACGGGGTAAAACCTGGTTCACTTTCTCTTTCGACTTGCCGGAGACTACTATCTGCAATGCATTGCATGCTTTGATGTGTCTTGCCTATAGGAGTCGAACGATATTTTTTTCCCATACACAGGCTTGGCTTTAGTGTAGATGAAGGCTAGGCACTGCACATTGTGGATTGACTGGAACTCTTAACTCACAAAATTAAACGAGTCAACAAGAAAGATCCAATAATTGGACATTTGTCTAACTATATTATTTAACAGCTTGAAATAAAACATAACACATTCTGCAAGAGTATACAAAGGAAATCAGTTCTTACATTATATCAGAATCAATAGTTCGCTTAACTCTGGCTAGAATTCTGGTTCCATTGCTTCATATTCTAATGAAATCCACTAGTATACCTTAGAATATCGCTTAGCTTAAGACTAAAAATTTGGTACCAGGAAACAGGGAAGAAAAGTGGGTGTACTGTACATCCGCAATTGACTTATTTCTCTCAGGTTGAATCAAGTTATTATTGAAATAGCATTCGAATAGCCATTTTATTTTTAAAAATTGTGTCGTTCAGCTATCCTGCTGCAAATTTCGCAGTTGAAGTTTACTGGTGCCATCTGATTTCTCAGTATCTAAAAAAATTTGCACATTCTAAGCCTGAATCTAAAAATAGAAAAAGGTGCATTTTAGTCGGATATAAAAGAATAGTGGCTAATGCACCCTGGACTATATAGCCTATGGGGTGGGCCTAGTTTGAAAGCACTGAGGTCCGAGAGAACAGCACTTAGTAAATAAATACTGAAATAAAACTTACAAAACACCCAGTACTTGAGATGATGTACTTGACAAGAAGTGTCACCAGCTAAGCAAATCAACTTTGTCTATGACTCCTCCTTTTATAGATTCAGTAGTAGTCTAAAAATAAGAATCGGTACATTTTTCTAACAGTTGGTATGTCATTTCTTCAAAAAACACTAATTATTATCACGCCACAGCAAATAAATTATTCACAGTTGTTGAATGGTTAGCCCGATTTAGATTAATTGGTTGACGCTAATCAGTATGACCCATACGTAGGGGCCTACTGCATGCCATTGGCGTCAATCCATTCCATTCCATTCCACAGTGAATTAAAAAGAAATTTAGTTAGATCCCTTTTGTCCAAAAGCTGCATCATTTATATAACTAGCTGTCAAATTTAATTTACCTCCTTCATAGAATACCATAGTGACATAGTCCGTCGCCCATCAACGTGTTGACAAAAGAAAAGTTGCTGCATGTTTTATACATGAACGTTCAAATAAGATATTTTGCGTCTTGCAGGGAATATTGAGCATAGTGTTTAAGTTGGCTTGCACGGTTTGTGAATGGGTTTTCCTCATTATGCTGCCTGTATGCATTAAAAATCCGGATTTCAAGCGAATTAATTTGTCCAACAAGTGGCCCTCTAGAAGTATACTCCACACATACTGTCCATGCATGTCTCTGTAACCGAAGGTAGAGACTAAAACATGGTTCAGGACTCGGCAGCGGACACCGGCCCGGAAAATATTTCAAAACGTGTATTGTTGGTACCTAGCACGATTTCAGCGTTTTTCGGGAATTCCCTGAAATTTCGGCGTTTTTCGGAAATTCCCTGAAATTTCAGCGTTTTTATTTCAGGGTTTCAGCGTTTCAGTGATTCAGCTTTTTCAGCGAAGTTCAGGAACCGCTCAGTTACACTATCTAATTTGTTAGGTTGTTCAGATGAATTTTTAAAATCATGGATTATATATCAGTTCAATGGTGAAATGAATATAAATAATCATGGAGATTATTTTCATATTGATCATGTGTCACCAATATCTAAATTTAACATGAGTGATGAATACAATAAAAAACTTATTTGGAATTGGAAGAATTTAAGGCCTCTTGAAAAGAAAGAAAATATAATCAAACATAAAAAACTTGATATGAAATTATATTTGGATCAACTGGATAATGCAAAGAAATTCATTGATCAATGGAATAGTGATCCAAATAATGAACAATATGTTGAATCTTTGATAAGTGGTTAAAGAATAATATATCTCAAATAAAAAATATTAAAAAAACAATAACTTCAACTAGCTAGTGAATTCTATTATATTTTTTCAAAAATCTATTATTTCTTTTCAAAAAGGGAATACTTTATATTTTGATAAGATTTGAATAAAAATTCTTTAACTTAACTAAGCTAGTATTTAACATTATTCATTGTGGATGATTGCGCTAATTTACATGATTCAAAAGTTAGAGAGAGTGAGTTATGCTATTTAGCTTTCTCTGGAAGACATTTTGGGATAACAACATGGGTTTTAAATCAAAAATATAATTCAATTGTTAAAGATTTTAGGGAGAATATAAGATTTTTAGTATTATTTTATAACAAAGATAGAAAATCTATGCAACAATCATTGGAAGAAAATCAAATTATACCTACTGACTTACATAATGAATATATGAATAAATTAAAAAGTAATAAAGGTTCAAAATTACTTCTAAGACTACAATTTCCTTATGAATATGAATTTATAAAATAAAATCCCAATTTGGAATATGTTAGAATTTAGAATTGTATTTATCATGCATATTGCAAGTATCTTGCGAAGTATAGACAACAATGGGTCTGAGGTTTGTTGCTGGACCTTTCTTTTTTTCCAGGTTTTTGAAGTGGTGTTAGGATACCTTCTTTGATCTGTTCTGGGTATGATCTTGTTTCTGCAATGATGTTAATAGAGTCGCTAAATCTTCGTGTATCTCCGAGTGGGTGAATTTCAGATATTCTGCTTTCAACTTGGTCTTAGGCAGTTTATACCATTCGAGTTTTAGAGTGGTCGGTTGATGTTTCTATGCCACTGCAGGATCTCGAGTTAGTGACAAAGTGTTTATGGTGCTGTATCCGGGTGATAATGTAATCTATTTGATTGCGATACGGATTTCTGCGATCTTCTTTACATCCAGGTGCTGTCCATGTAGTGCGGTGACTAAGTTTATGCTGGAAACCAGTGTTTGTAAGAAAAAGAACATGTTTACATGCAAATTCTAGAAGAGTCTTGCCGCCACTGTTCAAAATTCCTTTACCAAAATTTTCCGATATTGTCTGGGTAATCTGTATGACCAGAGCCAGTTTTAGCGATGAAATCACCTACTACCAGTACTATATGTCTTGCTGGGATGTTACTTTTCACACTATCAAGTTGATCGTAGAAATCTTCTTTACACTGAGGATGTTTTTTCACTATTTAAAAGCGTAGCTGCGTAGGCAGATATTATGTGAAAGCAGTGTCCTTCAGCAGTGAATTTAGCAGTGCAGATTCTGTCAGATATTGTTTTGAAAGTTGGGTTGAGATCTTTGAGAATAACTATTCCTACACCGTGGTGAATAGTGCCCGTGCTATATAATAGATAGGTGCAGTTCTTTTTACCTTCCGTTAATTTAAATTCTTCGAGGTTTTCTCCGGTGATGTGTGTTTCCGTTAGACCGAGAATGTCAAGGTCATATTTCAAAGTGTCTTTTATGAGTATTTCATTTTCGTAATATTGTTGAATTCCTCTTACATTTAGTGTTCCGATGTTTATTCGGTTTTTCATCAGTAAATTATACCTACATCCGTGAGCAGTTGATCGATTTTAGTACATAAATAGCTTTCCTTCCGTGTGAAAGTTGACCGGCGCTACCCAAGGTCATCCGATTTAAAAGAGAAAAAGAGCTAAAATCGAAAAAAATATTTACAAAATTTATTTTAATTCAATATCCCACTACCTTTATATCTATGTGGTGCAATATTTAATTTATTTCAGTGACCTGGTATTTGTTTCAATTATTTCATATTATTCAGGTTGAACAAATTCTATTAAATGACACCCATCTTCATCTTTTCCATTATACTTCAAATAAACATCATTATTACTTAAACCACCCAATGCAATTATATAGAAGGAATTTACCAAATGTATTTTACCTACCTAGGTAGAAATGAGCTCATTTCTACCTAATGTATTCTACCTTCCTTACCTCATGCATATCTACCTAAATATTTTAAAATCGAATTAGATTTATTAAATTCAATACAACATTTACAAATTCTTGATATTTTATATTGAATCTTTTAACAAATTAAAGGTAGTAACTGCTTACATTGATCACATTTATCACCATCACCACCATTATTATTTTCTTCATCTAAACTCTTTAGATATTCTTTATATGCTTTTCTCCTTTCTCTATATTCGTTTTGCATTTCAAGCGTACATCTTTTAAATCTATATACTTAACCATCAATTGTTCCTTTCCCTTTATGAAATTCAGAATAGTTTTTAATTCACCACAACCTATCTTTTCATATCAAATATTTAATCTGTACATAGATTTACACTTAATATTTTTACCCCAAATTTTCACATAATTTTCATTAGGCCTACTCACGTCATGCATTATTGCATAAAACATTCAAGTCCCAGCCGACTTGTATCATGTCTTTAAGTGATAAAAACATTGCCAGGACCCTACAATGGGACCTTTGAATTGAGTGTCATTTCTCATTTTATGAATTATTTTCCATTTGTCTTGAACAATTTCTTACGGTATCCAATTTGGTATGTCTTAAAACATAGATGGCAATTCCATATTTCAAAAGATGTTAAAGAGAACTCACATTTTTCAAAAACTGCAATTTTAACCGAATGTATACTAATTAATTGGATCTATAGAGACTCTTATTAATTAAATTGTGATAGTTCCGTTATGTGAGCTGTCAGATATGACGATCTCGATATAAAGTTCGAGGCGCACACTAACAACCTATACCTTCCTTGTTGAAAATTGTGTTTAGACATGTCAATTATGGAATATTAACATAATTAATTTTTTCATTTTGTAATAAAATATAGTACCGGTATTATAAAAAGAGTCTACCGGTACTTCTAGTTAGTGTCGCGGAAATTCCCTTGTGATTGCGCCGAGAGCGCCAAATTCAAAATCAATTTCCTTTAATCGCCACAGATAGCGTAATAATGTCATAATGTTATAACTACTTTATCAAACGTTAATCATCCGTCTTGTTCCTTTATGGCTGTTATATATCCGGGCCAAATTTCCAGTTTATGCTGCGGCACGAACTCTCGTCCGGTCGAGTTGTGTTCGGTTAAGGATTTCACCCAGACTATGTTCTTACCGAGTTTTAAACTATCCGGGGAATCACTTTTCCGCAGTTGTTAAATCGCGTGAGGAATAGAATCCTTATTTCTTGAAGCTTCTTATACTAGACCATTTTAGTCTTCAAATTATATTGTGAAATAGAATTCCGATCTGAAGGCCGAGTCGCCCATATTTTCGGGCCGGTTCAATTCGGCACTCCACGGTGCGGTCCGTTCGGGTGCTCCCTCTTCTGGCGGTTATTTTTCAACTATTCGAACGATAAATCCTTTCACGGGTAATAAATCCCTTCTTTTTTAAGATTTAATGCTCGGTTCAGGCCGGAATTCTTATTAACTAATTTATGATGGAAAAGTTAGATCGAGCGTCGTTGTTGACAAACTTAATCACGCGTGATCGTGACGTCACGTGTCCCTCGTGACCTCTAACCAATGAGGCGCGTCGGGGACAAAGAACTCTGACCAATGGAGGGCTTCGGGGACAAAAACTTCCATCCAATCAAAACATCGGGGACTGGGAGCCCTATATAAGGCGCGCAGAACTCTAGTTCAGGATTCATTTTCGATTGGCATCGCCGCGGAAGACATACACATAGTTATATATAACAAGCGACTCTCGAGCGACAATTATACGTGACACAATGTAAGCGCTACCTCTTACGTCCAGATAGGGACCCCCGTCTTAGGGGATGTGATCACTTGTTACTACAGTTAAGATAGTTGATATATTATTATTATTGCCTTGCCGCGGCCTTGATTGCCCGGTTTTTGCGGTTACCGCCATGTTCTTTTATCCAAATTCCTTATCCTAATCTATCATTATTAGAATGTCTTATCAAGGGTTGCTCCTAATGACGACCTTGTAATTTCAAACTAAGTGGAATTACTGTCCCGGGTGGGGGGATTTTGGCGACGGTGGCTGGTGTTCGGTAGATGTCTCGCAGTATCGCCGCCTTCAGCCGATGGTACTAGATGGAAGACGATGGCTACTGGTGTGGATGGTACAGCCGCCCTGAGGGACTTGCCGGTGTAAGATGAGGTTTGGTGTAGAAGATTCAACCGCCGACGGGAATGGTTCATTGGTCCTTGGAACGACGAAGAATGAAGCAGACCTACGCTATCCACCGAATGATGTCCGACGAGATTCTGCAGATTCTGCAGGCTGGCCGGGTACCGACCCTGTCGCTAGACCCACCCCCCCCCCTCTTACCTTAATCCTTCCTTTGTTATTCGGGGCTTATCCGTCCTATATCTCGTATAGTATTATCGATCGACGATCGACTGTTTTAGTATTAAATTGCAAAGTATTAAGTATTGATACAGAGGATAGTATTTATTTAATATCTAAGTCATTATTCAGTTTTCATTACAAACATGTTATACTATATTTCCGTATGTTAATCATATCAAAAGCAATATTGTCTTTATCTCTTTAATCCTAACCGTCCACTTCACTCGGCACTGGTCATTCGGACTTTGTCCTACTGACGTCTGGCCATTGTCTAGTGGAGCAATATAAATTCATGTCTCTCTATTCCTCGCTCTCTTTCTCTTTGGCTCTCGTTCTCTCTCTGAGCTCTTTTCTCTTTGACTCGTTTCAACAATAAATCAAGCTTTAAATTATTTCAATATCGTTTGTGTTTGGTGACTATTCTGAGCTAGTTCCAGGTATCATTGGTGGAGAACCACGATCTCGGTAAGTGCATTTTTTTTAAAATTTACTTTCAATTATATCCACCCACTTTATTCCGGTGCACTTATCTCGCATACCCCAAGCGAAGTGCTCTATCGTTACCATTTCTAGTTCCTTTCATTACTTTATTGATTTTATTCCTACAATTATTTTTGTTTCTTGCAATGAATGTTCAAGGAGTTGTTACGACGACACCAATATCACCTTCGGCTTCTTCGTCGAGTGAGGATTCACACGTTGTGACCTTCAGGCCACAACCTAGTGCCTTCGTAACAGAATCCTTGCCTATCCCGCCTCATACTTTCCCTGGCTCTGGCCGCTACTCTCATACTCTTGTCGAGCCATATATGGAACCTACTCCTAGATTCCCAGTACAGTCAACTCCTGCTGTTACCTGTACTTGTTCAGCGAACCCAGGCTTATCCAGGCCACATACCAGTTTTTCTTCTCCCGTTCCCCCCTTTCCCCCAACCCCGCCTATAACTGCAGCGCTAGCTAGTTCGCACCAAGGCACTTTGAATTCTTTGATTCATTTTCCTAGACCAGCACTCCATCCACCCAAACTACAGAAATTTAATGGTAAGGCTTCGAGTGATTTCGGTAGGTTCGTTCGGGATTTTGAGGGTCTTGCTGCTTTAAATGGTTGGTCTGAGGATGTTAAGGCCGCGGCTCTTCCGGCGTATTTGACGGACGTAGCAAGGGACCATTATGACGATGTAATTTCGACTTATCAAGGTCCAGGTTCAGCTACGTACTCATTTATCAAGGAGGGGCTGCAGGCGAAGTTAGACCCAAAGGAACTCTACTGGGTGCAAGAACAGGCGTTACTTGGCCGTAAACAGGGACCGAATGAGCCGGTGAAATCATACTCGGAGGAACTCACCTCTAAATTTGCGAAATTGAAAACACCTCCTCAGACGCGATTGCAAGTCTTTTTGTTAGGGTTACGAACGGATCTAAAGAAATTTGTTTTGACTCAACAACCTCGGTCAGTTGATGAGGCTGTTAATCAGGCCCTTACGGCAGAGATTATTACGCAGCTAGATCCTCCTGCAACACACTCAGTTGCCGCCCTTAAAGGCCAGGAGCAGGATAAAATGGAATTGTTGATTAACGAAATAAAATCTCTACGAGCTGACCTCACTTCTCAATCAAATTTCCAAGCAAACAATAGGCCGGCATCAGAAATTCCTTACTGTAATTACTGTCAGAGATCAGGTCATTCTGAGCGTACTTGTGATCGCAGGTACAATTCAAGAGGTCAGCAGTCTAGTTATCGGGGTCAAGGGTTGCGTAGGCAAAATTATTCGAGGAATAATTACCGTCCGTTTAATTCTGATAACCCGACAAACAATCGAAACTATACACATAGGGGTAATTACGACAGGCAGCAGTTTCCCAACTCTACCTATCACACGAATCAGGGAAATTAGGCACGGCTTGTATCAACGTGGGTGATAACAGCCAACCACATGCACATAACCCCGCGAACCATTTACCAACATCCCCTCCTAACATTAATTTCGATACTTTTGCAGATGATTCCGCTAATTCTGACGTTTTTAGCAGTAAATTTCATATTGATTTTTGTGACTGTTTGCTCAGAATATTTTATGTTTTCATGGCCTTTTCCCTACTTATATTCTTTTTATGCAAAGACATCGTGTGTAGAGCCACTCCATTTCTTATCAATGTTTTCATCGTGCTATTCAAACTTGTACGACGGTCAGCACGTGGCAGTATAACCATATTTGCTAAGTCTCGTGTCTTGGGTGAGTCTCTCTATTCAAGTATTTGTTATCATGTTAGCCTATTTATGAACGGCATCAGTTTCCCGAAATGTGATGAAAAATGTAAACAGTCGCCGATAGTTAGCGAAAATAGTCAAAAGTCTTATAAAATTTTAGCATCGGTCGCCAATTCAATTCCCGGAAAAGTTAGTGGAACAAATGTTACTATTTTAATTGATAGTGGTAGTGACTTGACAGTCGTTAGTAAATCTCAGCTTGATAAATTAGACAGTTGCGAGCTAATTGACCCCGATAAAAGTATCAATGCCCATTCAGCTAATGGATCTAATATTCGAATTTTTGGCGTCACTGAATTAAAACTTAATATTGGGCTCTGTGATTATAATATAACTGCACATGTAACGGCAGATTTGGCATACGACGTTATTTTAGGTATGGACTTTTTGATACCACAGGGAGTTATTATTGATTTAGGGGAAGGTACCGTACAATTCCCTGGTAGCGGTCCTCTGATATTACAGAAGCAATACGATCTTGTAAATGATGCCCAACTGCGTGTCAAAGAAACCACGGTAGTTCCACCTTTTTCAGAAATAGTCATACCGGCAAAAATATCACAATCCGTTTCAGATGGGACCGAATGCATAATTGAACCGAGTCTCAAATTACACAGAACAAATTTGATTGGTGCTAAAGTCATTGCTTTAGTCAAGAAGAACTCAGTTCCATTTCGTATTTGCAATCCTACCGTTAAACCCGTGAAACTTTATAGAAACACAACACTTGGTCATCTATCTACAGGATCGTTTGACATCATAGATACAGATGTACAAAACGAATCAGCAAGTATACCGGGACCCAACATTTGTAATCTTAATTGTCAGCCTGGGAACCTGAAGTATAAAGGCCCACCTGACGTCGACCTAGGTAAATCGCAACTTTCAGGCTCAGAGAAACAGCGTCTGCGTAAACTTCTCTTGAAGTACCGTGACGTTTTCGCCAATAGTGATGACGAACTGGGTCATTCAACGTTAATAGAACATCATATCGATGTCCAAGGCCACCCTCCTATCAGGCAACGAGCCTATCGATGGACCCCAGACATGAGAAAAATCGAGGAGGAGGAAGTAGATAAGATGGCACGTGCCGGGATTATTCGAGAATCTAACTCGCCATGGAGTAGCCCGGTCGTGCTAGTTAAAAAGAAAAATGGCCAGACTAGGTTCTGCGTAGACTATCGGAAGGTCAACGAGGTCACTCGGAAGGATTCATTCCCGATGCCTCGTTGTGACGATATAATCGACAGTTTAGGTAGTTCCCAGCCAAAATTCTTTTCATCACTAGATTTGCGATCTGGTTATTGGCAATTAGAGGTTGACGAAGATTCGAAGCCAATCACTGCGTTTACCTGTAGTCGTGGCCTGTTTGAATTTAATCGCTTACCATTTAGCTTATGTAATGCGCCTAGCACTTTTGAAAGATTGATGGAAAATGTTCTCCGAGGGCTTAGTTGGAAGATATGTCTAATTTACCTCGACGACATTGTAGTATTTTCCAATTCATTTGAAGAACATTTGGAACATTTAGAGCAAGTTTTCCAACGGCTAAGAGAAGCTGGACTGACTCTGAAGCCGTCCAAATGCAACTTCGCTATGGCAAGCATTCTTTACTTAGGACACGTTCTCAGCGCCAAGGGAGTCGAACCCGATCCTGAAAAGTGCAAGGCAATTTTGGAGTACCCAATTCCAAGAACGTTGAAAGATCTAAGATCATTTGTAGGCCTGGCTACGTATTACAGGAAATTCATTCCCAGATTTAGCGAAATATGCTCACCTCTATATGCCATGACCAAGAAAAATGCAAAATTTGATTGGACACCTGAATGTGACAAAGCCTTTAACACATTAAAACAACGACTCACGACTCCCCCTGTATTAGCATTTCCCGACTTTAATCTACCCTTTGAACTGCACACAGATGCCAGTGCAACAGCAATAGGGCTGGTATTGTGTCAGCGTGTGGATAATAATGAACGCGTTATTGCGTATGGGGGCCGGAACCTCCTCCCTAGGGAAAGAAATTGGGACACAACCCAACGGGAGATGGCTGCTGTCATGGAAGGCATCAAGAAGTTCAAGCCCTACCTCCACGGTCGCAAGTTCCGTGTCGTTACAGACCACAATGCACTCCGTTGGTTAATGACATTAAAAGAACCTCAAGGACGATTATGTCGTTGGGCATTAGCATTGCAAGAATACGACATGGAGATTGTGCATCGTGCTGGTCGGGTACACAATAACGCGGATGCCTTATCACGTCGAAACTATATTAACACCATTGATTCAAATCAGGTTTTGAACATTTCAAATGAAGATAGGGTTGAGTATCAACCAAAGCCAGACAATATCTCATTTATCAAACGCACACAGAGGGATGACCCTTTTTCTTTAGATTTGATAAAGTACTTGAATGATAGAGAATTACCCGAAGACAAGAAGGCCGCTAGAAACATCATCCTCCAGTCTGAATTTTTCTGTCTACGCGAACACGGATTATTATGGCGCAAGTCCAAATTGAACCGATCAAAACATCCGGGTCAAATTCTGTTTCAATTATATATCCCTCCATCATTGAGAGAGGACGTTCTCATAGCTTATCATGACGATGTTTTGGCTGGTCACTTTGGTTTTGATAAGACCTACGATAAAATACGAACGAAATACTACTGGCCAGGCATGTACGAAGATATAGCACACTGGGTCAGGTCATGTAGATTGTGCAATACCAAGAAAGTACCGAAACACAAGCTCACGGCACCCCAGATCCCTTTACCTGCAGTAGATTCTCCGTTCGATCGAATCGCAATTGATTGCGTAGGGCCAATCCATCGCACTAGGAAAGGGAACCAATATATTGTAGTCATAACCGACTATTTGACACGTTGGGCAGAAGCCTTTGCCACCAAATCTATTTCTGCAACTGTGATTGCTCGCATTCTGTTTGATGAAGTTCTATGTACCCACGGCGCACCACTCACAATTTTGAGTGACAGAGGAACGAACTTTCTGTCTTCTCTTGTAAGAGAACTATGTGAATTATGCAATACTACTCAGATCCGTACTTCCGCTTATCACCCATGTACAGATGGACTTACTGAAAAGTACAATGGCACTTTAGTGCAAGGACTGAGCATGTTTTGCAATTCAAAACAGACTAACTGGGATGAATTCATCAAGCCACTCCTTCATGCCTATAGAACTACCATCGTCAAAAGCACCGGCTACACACCATTTTTTCTCATGCACGGTCGTGAAGCTAGGACACCAATAGACACCTCACTCCTACCTCCTGAACATGAATTCTACTCAGCTGATGAATATGTCCAAGAAATGGGTAGAAAGTTGCAAGAAGCTCGCATTTGGGCCAAAACAAATCTGGAAAATACTCAGGTGATCACGAAATTGAAACATGATCAACGACACAAGGTCACAGATCCTGTCTACCAGGAAGGCGACTTAGTTTGGCTTCGGACTCCAAAGACAATAAAAGGGCTATCTAAGAAGTTGCTTCATCCATATTCTGGACCATTCATTATCTTCAAGAAAACATCGCCCGTTATTTATCTCCTTAAAACACGAGCTGGTAGAACCCTTAAATCTCCCGTGCACGCCAACAGACTTAAAATGCACACTGACCCTAATGCTCGACGTGTCGGAATTCAGAAATTTGATCGTGATTTGCAAGTTAAAGTACAACCCCAAATACCCAGGAAACAAGCACAGGTTGTCCCTCAACAACAGGGAGGTAGCGATAGCAATAAACCCAAGGATTCCGAGCCAACGGCCGCATCCGCGAATAATCCAACACCACCAACTACAACTGAGCACACAATCACAAAGAATCTTCCCGATCCCGAACTTAAATCCCGGAACAAAAAGCAATCAGATGTCTTTCCCGTCAAATGCCTATTAAAATCACGGAAATCGAAAGGTCGTTTACAGTACCTAGTACAATGGGCTGGTAACTATCCTCCCTCATGGGAGCCATCAAGAAACGTATCTAAAGACCTAATTGAAAAATTCCGGCTGGATAAAAGACAATGATCTTATCGTGTCGTTTTCCATCTATTTTTCAGACAATGATGATTTATCCAATATTTTTCATACTGATGGGTACAGGGACCGGTGCTGCGAGGGAAAGGTTGATACTCCGGAAAGATTACTGTGTCTTGTTTACGCAACAGGGCCAGATCGACAACGCTGGGTCAGCATGGAGCCACACGTATGCTCTACCTTGGCTGCGTTATCCCCTGCCGCACATGACACCACCTTCCTGTCCGGACAACCCCGACCAAGCGTGCCAGCACCTACTTAGGGCCATCAATGCCCTTGCACAACAGCGCAATAATTCGGCAGCAGATCTCAATTCAACCATAAACGAAATTAAGTCCCTAATGCCTGCACGATTATATCAAACTAAGTCAAGGTCAAAGCGAGGATTACTGAATTTTGTCGGAAGCATTTCAAAAAGCTTATTTGGTACAGCCACTGAAGTGAAGTCGACGAGATTCGATCCCACATAGGGCAACTTGAACAATCAAATAACCTAATCAAAAATGAAGTCATTCGTCAAGGGAAGGAAATGTCATCATTCATGAATGTGACATCTTCCCGTCTTGAAAATATCATGACTGGTGTAGAAAATAATCACAATTTGGTGAAAAATGTGCAATCAAATCTCCTAGAGTTGGCCAGTTTTTCTGAACAGAATAGGGTTCGAGTCACTGATTTAGAAGCTTCAGTGGCAGCAACCAGCACTTTCATTCAGTATTTCGCTATGACCTTGGAAGTATCAGCACAATATTCACTGGAAGCAAGAGCCTGGTTAGCCGGTATTCAAAACTTAATCGACGGGTACCTTCCATTAAACTTAATCCCGTCATATATCATAGCAAAAACGCTTAGTTCCATTCGCGAACTCCTGTCTTCAAACTACCCTGGATTTACTTTATCATACTCAAATCCAGGGCATTATTATCAAGTTCGGAATGTCCTTTATACACGAACCGATAAAGCTATATATATAAATGTTAAATTTCCAATTTCTAAAATGAGTACTATTTTCGATGTATTTGCAATAGCAGCTATGCCAGTACCAGTGAATGCCTCCTCCCATAATTGTACACTAATTCGACACTTGCCTGATTACATAGGCGTCACCCACTCTGGCGACTTTTATACTGAGCTGGACGCCAAACAGTTCCTTCAATGTGAGGGTGAGTTGGCCAGTTTTTCTGAACAGAATAGGGTTCGAGTCACTGATTTAGAAGCTTCAGTGGCAGCAACCAGCACTTTCATTCAGTATTTCGCTATGACCTTGGAAGTATCAGCACAATATTCACTGGAAGCAAGAGCCTGGTTAGCCGGTATTCAAAACTTAATCGACGGGTACCTTCCATTAAACTTAATCCCGTCATATATCATAGCAAAAACGCTTAGTTCCATTCGCGAACTCCTGTCTTCAAACTACCCTGGATTTACTTTATCATACTCAAATCCAGGGCATTATTATCAAGTTCGGAATGTCCTTTATACACGAACTGATAAAGCTATATATATAAATGTTAAATTTCCAATTTCTAAAATGAGTACTATTTTCGATGTATTTGCAATAGCAGCTATGCCAGTACCAGTGAATGCCTCCTCCCATAATTGTACACTAATTCGACACTTGCCTGATTACATAGGCGTCACCCACTTTGGCGACTTTTATACTGAGCTGGGCGCCAAACAGTTCCTTCAATGTGAGGGTAAAGGTATAAAAGTCTGCCCTACTGCGCAATCAATGCGCTCTAGATTGTTTTCATCGTGCGCTAGCGCCCTTTTTTTCAATAATCACGAGGATATCATGAAACTTTGTGATATCAGATACCAGGAATCTGGCCTTTTCGAAGGAGCTCTGGATCTTGGTTCTGGTTCCTACTTAGTTAGTGGTCGTGAGGCCTCGTGGTCAATGACTTGCCCAGGCAAACCCGCGCGCGCAATCATGTCATGCACTATGTGCCAGATTAAACTACCTTGTGGTTGCGGGATAACCTCTTCAACTTTTAAAATACCAGCAAAAATCAGCAATTGCCATAAAACATCCACCACCCCTATTTATTCCCATCCTATAAACCTTCCAGTTATGTTGTCGTTTTTTAAACATATGTCGATAATGGATAAACGCAAGTTGTTAGATCCATCATCACACTCATCGAATATACACAAAGTAGTTCTTCCAGAAATAAAGATAATCAGGGATAAATGGGATCAGGTAGCTCACAAAGAAGAGAAATTCAAAGCTAGTTTTCAGAAACTGTCAACCGAGGGCCATAAATAGGTCGAACTATTTGCAACTGCGGCGGATGCCTTAGCATCACCGTGGCATAAAAGTTCTTTTAGTATGGATTCCTCACAAATTATTGCCTCTACATCATTAATCTCAAGTTTGTTAGCTTTGACTTTCTCGCTGTATCTATTCTGTACTAATCGAAGAAGAGCGGCAACTTTGTTTGCACCTCTCGCAACAACCAGCATTCCGTCGGCAAATGCATTTAAAATAACGATAAATGAAACACTAGCCTTTTATCCACCTGACGAACAAAGCAATCCGGCTACCGACAATGCTACAACCGATTTTGTATCCTCTTTTGAATTAATTTCTTCGCATATTCAGGAGAACGTACATTTCATCGTTTTGTTGTTAGCCGGCTATGTGTTATTTCGGTTGTCTTTATTAATTTTAAAGAATATATTCCGAATGGTGTATCCGTTACGTACTAGCGGCTGTTCTTTAGTCCTCTCACTGGCTAACATCAGCGATAGCGTTAATATAACTATTTTAAATCTTCCTGACTGTCCACATCACTATTATATCAATCACGCCCCCAATGGTCTAAGGATAACAAGTCAGGTCAAGCTTTTAAGTCCTTATCTCTCGACCTATTGGGGAAACAGTCAAATTATAGCAAATTCTCGGCGGCACGACTTACCTGAATTAACCAGAATGTCATGGTGCGCGTACATCCAATTAATAAAAATTATTAACTCTAACTATTTTGATACTTATCTATATCTTTCATTCACGGATGGTAAAATGATTGCACTTCCGACACTTGATTAAGTTTACCCAACCACTAAACCTTAATAATCATTAGTTACACGTACTCACAAAAGTCTTTTGCAGATCGTGAATATCCATTACTGCTGCGACACTAGCTCAGAGATATCCTTTTATCAAACTACTCATATTTTTCAAATTCTATAACAAAATTTTATGAGAGAGCTTCCTACAATGTTTTATTTTGTCTAATCCAAAACGTTCTTTTGCAGGTGCAACAGCTTAAGTTTTTCTTGGTTTTGTTTTTTTTTTTTTGCTTTACGCTATCGTTAAGCTAACTATCTTTTCCTAACTAATATCGGTATCATCCATTTGCGCGTCTGATATGGGAAAGCATGGAGGTAGTTTAATATATCAATTTGATCTATAATCTATGTAAATGACTCGCATGCGATATAGTCTCAGGTCGATGTCACATCTCCGTCAGAAGTCACACCCTAAATAGTCTCTGAGGAAAACCACAGACGCCAAGTGCCCACAATGCGGTCTTCGAATACGAGGCCTCTTCCACAAACAAGTTCTTCCAGACGTATCGGTACTCCACATTGTTTACACCGGAGACAGCGATGAAAAATCGTAAGAAGTCATCAACTCTATCTAAAGAAGTTATCGCACCAAGCTGACCTTTGTCAGACTCACTACGAGATGGACTGTAGATGTGAACGTGACAACTAGACATTGCTGGCCCCACCTGCGTCAACATAGGTGGTAAGCCCAATGTCGAATAACCAACAACACACGTCATGTCGAACCGTCCACAAACCTGTAGTCTCAAGAACATCCGATGGAGAGACGTCCACAAACCTGTATCGAAGCCTGTTGTCCGGCATAGATGTCTAAACCTGATGTCTCGGAGACTAACAAAGTGTGCGCTGTGTACCATATCAAATGCTAGCCTTTGCATAACTATATTTGGCTAACACTCTTTGCTTTTCCTCTGGAGTGGTTCCTCCAGCACAGAAATAACCCGGGAGTTAACCCACTCTCGTCAAGGAAAAAGGGCTAATTGTATGGTTGATACCGTTTGGGGTTTTCTGAGTCCTCTCCCCAACACAGAACAAAGAGGATCGGCTGTTGCTAATGTTTATTTTTATTTTACAAAACGCGTGCCTCTGTGTCAGCCCGCCTTTTATTAGAAATATTTAGTATACTTATTATCGTGTATGTGGAACTTGATACTTACTTAGTTACTATCGCGCCATAGTTTTCATTTATTTTCGTGCGTGCAGTCCACTTATTGGACTTTGATATTTATTTTAGAAGTGACAATGATATTTACTGCCGTACTGACCACATTACTATTATTGACAACCTATACGCCTATCTTTATATGGGTTAAATTCCATTCATATGAATCATGTACTATCTTTGTTTATTTCTCCTGATTACGCTTAATTGTTGAGTGGTGGACCTGTATACATTTTTTCCGTGTGTCTACGTCTTCTTGCTACAATGATAAGTCGTTAGTGTCATCCGCGTAATTTAAGTGTCTTCCAGGTTTTCACCCCACTGATAATTGCGTGTTTAAAGGGAAGAATATCATGCAGTATATATGGTTACTTTTCATGTTTGGATCTTTTATCGAGTAGTGGTTTTTCACTCGTTGTCAATAGTTTTTTTTTCGTCGGTATAGTTTAATTTTGAGATTCGAGGACGAATCAAGTGAAGGTGGGGCATATGATACAGAGGATAGTATTTATTTAATATCTAAGTCATTATTCAGTTTTCATTACAAACATGTTATACTATATTTCCGTATGTTAATCATATCAAAAGCAATATTGTCTTTATCTCTTTAATCCTAACCGTCCACTTCACTCGGCACTGGTCATTCGGACTTTGTCCTACTGACGTCTGGCCATTGTCTAGTGGAGCAATATAAATTCATGTCTCTCTATTCCTCGCTCTCTTTCTCTTTGGCTCTCGTTCTCTCTCTGAGCTCTTTTCTCTTTGACTCGTTTCAACAATAAATCAAGCTTTAAATTATTTCAATATCGTTTGTGTTTGGTGACTATTCTGAGCTAGTTCCAGGTATCAGTATTATTATTGAGTTGCCACATCATTGTGATGCTGGGACTGGGACACGGCGAGGGTTATCCCTCTCCGTCTCCCAGTCGCTCATATTCCGAGCTAGTCTAGTTCAAACTTGTGACAATCAGGCAGTTTAGCCATCTGACCGTTAGTATTATGAACCTGCGGGATCTAACCGTTCAGGCTACCTCTCGCGTCAATCCGCGTATACATCATATGGGTAGAACTAACCCCTTATTATTTTAGTCGGGTGCCGTCAATGGCCTTAGTGCATTTATACCCTCAAGCAAAGCTGCGTGCGGTATTTTTTCTAGCTATTAATAGAGAAAGGTGTAAGAGTACTCTTCCAGTTACATTATAATACGTTGGTTTCACTAAAGTCTCGGAATTTGTCGGGTGACGATTAGCCATTCTGCCAGTGGTAGTCCAGGTCGAAACCAAGTCTTCCCTTGATGTGTTACTTCCTAAGAGGACCGGAGATGAGTTTCCCGAAGAAAGAATGGAGGGCCAGGGAACTGATCAGTCCCTGCGTCGGACCACCAGTGAAGGCATCAGACCACAATTAGGTTAGTAGCTCGAAGATGCGTAGGGCCGGACCCCAAAAATAGTACCTAGAGTGAAGAAGAGGTCCCCCATAAATGTTGCCATAATTTCTGCAAATGGGATAGGTAACGAATTTCGGTTATATGTATGAAATCCATTGATCCTGAGAGACAAATTGATGATGAAATAAGGGATTCCCTGGACTTTTTTTGCTTGGAGTAAGGGTACCAAACACGGTGGGGGATTCCCTTAGATATTTGGCTCGGATGTACTGGCATACCTGTACTGGGATACCCCTCCCTTCTAAAGGTTTGATTATTTCAAAAGTTAGGTTGGGTATGTGGGGCGAAAACCACTTCAATGCGTAGCTAAGATGCTGGCCTATGAGCCATAAGCAGGATTTCCCCTGAATTTACGCGCTTATATATGAACTAAACTCTCGAATTTCTTGTTTTTACTATAGGATATAGAAGATTTTGGAATAGTGGTCTGAGCTCTGACAGCCAATACAGCCAAAATGACAAATTTTGAGGTTTTGATGAAATTTCACAAATAATCTTTATGTTATACATCTTTTGCACATATAAGTCGCCTTGAGGCATTCATTGAGACCTAATTTGCTGATTTTAATCAGTTTCATGGTAGGATTTGGTAATATTTTTGCTTGAAGAAGGCTAGAATCGCAGATTTCGGTCAATTTTTAGGCATGAATCGTAAGATATATTCTCGTAGGAGGCTTGGTCTGGGCTCATAAGTTTATTTCATAAAGGCCATCCTTGCCCATGCAGAATAATCACATTAATTCAGCTTTCTTTGATTTAGTTATCTAGTTTGGCTGACTTTTTGGTGCCAGATACTGTCAGGAATTTAAGGGGTAGAGGAAATGCATATATTCGTTGAAACCATGGCAACCGAAAGGACATTGTCAGAGGCCAGTTGTGATATTTTTCCTAACTGGTACTGGTGACAACTACGCTTAGTATATAAAATTCGTCCCGGCCAAAGGCCTGTGGACGCAGTAGGGTGCATTCGAATTAAGCCTTCTGGGCAAGAAAACGCCAAATCTAAAGGTTTCAGCCAATTCGATGATGTAAATGGCATTTTTTTCAAAAAATGCTTAAAGATTGTGTTTCTGATTTGTATCCATAGCCATATATTTATATCCATCAGTGAAAAAACCTATCAAGTATTCAGAAAATGCTGTATAATTGTTTTATTCATATTTTGAAATGAATGTTTGACTTAGATGATATTGATAGAAAACTTGGATTTTGTCGCATACGCGCGATTTGTGCATTAGTATGTATTTCCATGTGTAATTGGCCGAGAGCTATTGTATTGCGTTGTATAACTAGGGTGTCTCCACTCTTTCTAAATCTGTACAAAAACTAATGCTATTCTTAAGTTTGGGTACTAGTCAGGCATCAGACCTCAATAAGGTTAGTAGCTCGAAGATGCGTAGGGCCGGACCCCCAAAAATAGTACCTAGAGTGAAGAAGAGGTCCCCCATAAATGTTGCCATAATTTCTGCAAATGGGTTAGGTAACGAATTTCGGTTATATGTATGAAATCCATTGATCCTGAGAGACAGATTGATGATGAAATAAGGGATTCCCTGGATTTTTTTTTGCTTGGAGTAAGGGTACCAAACACGGTGGGGGATTCCCTTAGATATTTGGCTCGGATGTACTGGCATACCTGTACTGGGATATCCCTCCTTTTTAAAGGTTTGATTATTTCAAAAGTTAGGTTGGGTATGTGGGGCGAAAACCACTTCAATGCGTAGCTAAGATGCTGGCCTATGAGCCATAAGCAGGATTTCCCCTGAAATTACGCGCTTATATATTGATCCACAGCTAGATTTTCGTAGTATTTGAAAATGTTTCGTAGTATTTAGAAATGTTCTTAATGTTGTTTCCGTATGCGTGGGGGTTACGTTAAAGCCGTCAGACAAGAACGTACTAGTAGTAAGAATTACGAAAGTTCTTGTTTGATGCTTTCATCTACCAACGCAAACCATAAATCAGTCTATAAACAACAATTCTTTCTCGGTTCTTCTGCTGTGAGATCTGGCAAACATTCAGAAAATCTTTATATAAAACTTTTAAATAGTTGGAACCATATTTGGTTGGGTCGGAACAATGGAGTGTATTTATAATGAGGCTCGTGAAGGGATCACGCTGATACTTGATGATATTCCCGGCTACTTTCCGTAAAAGGAAAAACCGGAAGTTTAGGAAGATGTGGTTGTTTTGCTTATCCTGTATTAAAATAGAATTAGTTAAATTGTAGATAAAATAATTAGTATAAGTATTTCAAATAATTTAAGAATTGAGTAATCTAGATGTTGTTTAAGAACAAATTGTTAATAATCGCTAATGTTTTAGAAAAACTAATTTGTGTTAAATGTTAAAACTAGCTGTCTGAAGTTTCTGTTGTCTGTATGCGCTCGTTGGTAATTCACTGACAATAGCTGCTCTCTCAACAACGACTAGCAAGGAGTGAGTAAATCACAACGCGTCATGACAGGAGGGTTGGAAGAAAAAGTTTATATCAGCAAATCAGTTTCTTAAAAACCTTTAGATCAGCTAATCAGTAGGGCTAAATTTTCCGTAACTAAAAACGGTCATGACAGTTGGGTAGCTGCTCTTTGCCAAAAAGCGGAAGACCCTGCGTGGGAGAATCGGAATTCTGAGAATGCCGGTTCTCTCTACAAAAGGGGGCCGCTATCGAGAGAGAGGAGAGAGTCTGTACCTTAGTAAGACGAGTGTCGACGACAGCAGGACAGGAGAAGCTTCGGAACGATAGGGATTCATATACAATAGGGATTAGGAAAATCATTCTTTGTTCAAGGTAAATAAAATATATTATCTTCAAGATTATCATCCGGTATTTCAATTTATTCATTCGGATTTGTGCACGGACACGTTCTCTCGCCAGGGGCTTACTCAAGTATTTTATAGATAACGATTAAAGAGAGGATTGTGACCGGTGTATCAATATGAACTAAACTCTCGAATTTCTTGTTTTTACTATAGGATATAGAAGATTTTGGAATAGTGGTCTGAGCTCTGAAGGCGAATTCCAACCAAGATGAAGAATCCCTGTAGTGGTAGTTCAAGAGGAGGTGTTATCGAGTCGGCCCTGGGGCCGGGTTCAGATATTGGGATCTGTCTATCGTCACTGACATTTCCGCTTCAGACTCAAGCCTTTTATTTATTTAATTTCATAGTTGTACCTCTCACCCCTCTCTCCCCCTAGATGTTCTTTCATAGCGTGAGTTAACCACATTTCGTACGAAATATTAGTTGAACGTGATTAGGCTGACGAGCCGTCATTTAGTGAGATATTGTGACCTTATCCTAGGGGTCTACTAGTAATACGAGTATTAAGAGTATTACGAGTATAAAAAGTATTACTATGAATGAGCACTACGAGTAGCGAGCAACATTCCATTTATAAATTTTGCGTTGTTGAGGCAATAAACATGTCTAACGTTACGTTTTACGAATAACGGTCTTATGTCTTTATTGAGTGGATTTCTGAGTCCGAGTCAGTTCAACCAGTTTCGGGAACAACTCTGGAACCGATAAGGACGCGCTACCCAGAACGAAGGAGTCCGAGTTGTTGTTGGTCGCCTTCAGGTTAAGGACGATTGGACTCGAAGACCCACCTAGAATCGATATGAGGCACAACGTGTAGAGGGGATCCCCGACGAAGTTATTTGGCCCGACCCGTGCGTTAGCGAGGCCAAGCTGTAGACATCCTCGCTTGCTAGGGGTCCGGTATCACTCCCGAACTCGCTTCCACCAGCCCCCTGGCCTCACGAAGCGTGATTTCATTACTGGCGCTGTTGCGCGTGACGTCATATATCGATTTGCGAAATACTTCCTTGTTCGGTAAAACGTTCGCTGATTGATCAATTTAACGGGAAAACCAACATAAGTCTACTGACGGTTTGTTACAAGCGCTGTGATTGGTACGACCGGATTCTGGTCGGCTAGTAACGACTCCAACGACTCGTGGGGTCAAGGGGTTCGGGGGAACAGCTTTAGCGTAGTAGTCAGCCAGCCAACCTTAAAAAACTATCCTAAAATTCGACGATCACGGCATTTTTTGTTACAGCTTGGCATCCGGGCTCATTTGATAGCAGAGTATGTGGGAGTAATTGGGAAAGTAGGCTTTCAGGCCAGAGTACGAGAGTACTAGACACCACTCATCACCACAAGTAATTTTTTTTCCTTATAAATGGGAGATAGAAAAGCATTCTTAGCAACAATAAATAACAGAATAAAACCAGCAAAAAAACAATTTGAAATAAAAAAGTTAGTTGATGTTACAAAAGAAATTGAACATAAAATATTGAAATTAGAAAAGATAAAAACTAAATATGGAGAGAAAGTATCAGCTAATTTAAGCTACTGTAATGTTAGTACATCGCGAGAATTTAAAGTGTTTTTACCCGATAAATGGGTTTCATTGAGTACGGAGGAATTGAAAGATTTAGTAGGATTTAAAATAATATATCATGGGAAAAATGAAGACGGTCATCATGATTTAGAAATTGTTGATTGAATAAAAAATAAAAATAATGAATATCTAGAATCCAAAATGACCTTAGTCGTTTTATAAACAACTACAATCATACAGTACATCTGTTACATGTTATTATAAGAGAGTGCTTCATTTGAATATTGATCAATCAAACAGGTGTTGCACAACGTTGTTGTTATATAATAAGCACGCAGTACATACAACACACACAAGCCAGTTAGCTGGTATTGAATTACTACGTTTTCATTAGTTGCTGAAAACGAGGTTTATTTAAATTAGCTCAGCCGTGACAACAGGAGGATAGTCATCATTCTATCGTGATTAAAAGGAATATTTCAATGTTTTTACGGTAAGTTTTAGCAAAACCACCCGACTTGACTCGCAGAGTTTTTAGGGGATAAGCATCCCGTTATTGAGAGGCGCCACGAGATACCTATCCCCAAGCATTTCTACTTACACCCCTGTGACCCACACCTCACCAATTCTCCTTCAATGGTTGACAGGAAACACATTATATTAAAGGCGCCTAATGCATTTCCTATCAACCCCTTACCCCCGAAAGGAGGATCGAAAGTCGAAACTGAAGGAGAACCACGGAGGGTGGACAAAGGTGCATTTTCGAAATGCCCCTGCAAGCCAAGCCCGGCGGCACTCCAGTGGTTGAATGAATTACCTTATATACTTAGCTAAAACACCTAAGTAAATGTTGTTGGTGCTAAAAAAATATGTGAAATTTGAAATTATAAATTATTCCGAATGAAAAGAATGTAAGAATGAAAACTGATAAATGAATTATGTATTTTTAACTTAATTATGATATAATTTTTAATCAAATTAGTAATCAATTACTATGTTAATTGATTAACAAATTCAAATTCAAATATTCAAATAAAAACAAAATAGATTAATAAAAATAATGAATATCTAGAATCCGAAATGACTTATCTGGATAATTTAATTGCTCCGCATAGATAGACAAAAGTAGTGAGATATTTAATTATTTTTTTTACTTTTTTTTCTAAAATATTAATCCATTTTTTTTATTATCAATTTTGGAATTTCAGAAGTATTTTCATTTTTGATAGCAGTTGGTTCAGAATTACTAATATCATGAATTTTATTTGATTTCTTATACCAATTACACCCAATCAAAATGAATACAATTACAAATCCAACTGTAAAATATAAATATTTATTAAATATTCTACTATCAGAAGGAGTAGAAATAACAATATTTTCACCATTTTTATTAACATTTTTATTACTTATTTTTTCTTTTACAGCTTTTTTATATTCTTGTGATTTAATTCCTAATTGCCGAGACCATTCAATTTGTTTCTGAGTTCTCGGTTTTTTCTTCACAGTTAATTCCTTCACTTCTTTCACCTCGCTCATTTATTATAGAAATATTTTTACTTTCAATATTTGAAAATGTTATAACCCCAGTTGATAATAATGTCATAAATCCACCTAATTGAAATGATAAATATCCAATCCATTTATTTAATTCAGTCATAACTAAATAATCATTTTTTAAATCGGAATATAATCTATTTTCATCTTCAATTGGTAGTATATAATTACATAATTTACTATAACCTTTTACTACATTTTCTGATATCGCGTCATTAATTCTAGCTGTTCTCGCGGCTTCATAAATCTTAAATAATCTAATAATTTCATCTGATTTCATTGTATCTAATTCATTATAAGTTAAATTTTTACCGACAAAATTTTTACATTTTCCAGATGCTATTGATATTTCTAATTGATGTTTACAATAAATATAATATTCATAATTATTATTTGTTGTAACATTATTTAAAGCACCATCATCTGGAGTTAATTTTGTTTCTGTTATTCCTAAATCATCTAAAGTTTTTTCAATTGGAACATCACCATTTTTAGATTTTATTTTCTTTTCACCTACCATTTATATAACAAAAAAATTAATTGTGTGATGTTGCAACTAGAATTTAACTAGAATGTAACTAGAATTCAACTAGATTAACAAGCTAGTTGAAATATTGTTGTTTTTATTTATTTCTTGTTAAATCTAGTTGATTTTTTGTTTCAACTATTAACAACTAGAATTCAATTAGAATGTAACTAGAATTAAACTAGATTAACAAGCTAGTTAAAATATTGTTAAATCTATTTGATTTTTGTTACAACTACCAATAACTAGAATTCAACTAGATTAACAAACTAGTTGAATTTAAATAAATTCATATTTAAATGGGTGTTGTAATCTAAATAGTAATTTTGATCTTTTAATATTTTTCAACTTATCCATATATTCATTATGTAAATCATGTGAAATAATATCATTTTCCTCAAGTGCATTTTTCATCGATTTTCTATCTTTATTGTAGAATAAAACTAGAAATCTAATGTTTTCTCTAAAGTCTTTAACAATTGAATTATATTTTTGATTTAAAACCCAAGTTGTTATCCCAAAATGTCTACCAGAGAAAGCCAAATAACATAACTCACTTTCCCTAACTTTTGAATCATGTAAATTTGCGCAATCATCTATGATAAATAATGTATTTGATCCTTTATAAATATCAATTGCTATTTTTATACAATTATCTAAATTTTCTTTTACTGTTTTAGGATCTAATATAATAAATTTATTATTCCTAGTAATATTTTTATCATAAGTTTGATTAAATTCATATGTTGGACAAAATAATACTATATTATCAAAATAGTTTTCATAAACAGTTTCTAATAAATGTAATATAAAATAAGTTTTTCCACAATTTGTTACACCAGAAATTAACATATTATGAGGCTCAAATATGAATAATTCCTTATTCATTTATATATTTTTAATTTTACTTGATAATATCCATTCATTAAATTTATCTGGCCATCCAACCCTATTTACTAAAGAATATTTTTTTCTTTTAATAGTTTTTGTTTTTAATACTTTTTCAATTTTATATTCTTGTTCTAGATTTTCAGTAGTTAAACTTAATTCTTCTTCGTAAAAGTAGCCATCAACTTCTTCACCATCTAAATCTTCTAATTTATAGACATATGGTTTTGTTGTTATTACCTTTTTTATTTTATATATTTCCCTAGTAAAATTTCGATCGTATCCTTTGTCAAATATCTTTTTATACTTAGAAATTCTAACATTTTGACCAACTTTAAATTTAGGTTCACCAAAATCATCTACAAGAAATGCTCCATATAAATTATTCCAAACAATTTCAGCATTTTCAGGTTTTCTAGCATCAATAGGTTTCATTCCAATAGAAGAATGATAAGAATTATTATATCCTTCTATCAATTTTGGTAAAACATCAATCCATTTAAAAGTATTATTTGCTGTAAAATATTTCCACATTCTTGTTCTTAATGTTCTATTAAATCGTTCAACAACTGCTGCTTTTTTATCTGATTTTGTTGAAAAATTTTTAATATTATGATTATCTAAGAGTTCATGAACAAGTGAATTATCAAACTCTTTTCCATCATCAAATTGTATTTTTTCTGGTTTTAGTTTATCATCCGAAAGAAATTTTCTTAAAACATTTGATGTTTGTACAGCATCTTTTCTATAAAGTGGGAAACTCCATACATAACGACTAAAAATATCAATTATATTCAATAACCACCAATAATCATCATTATCTTTCTTAACATTTTTCATATCAATTAAATCTCCTTGCCACTGTTGATCTACATAACTTACCATAGTTTTACGAGTTTTATATTTTCTAACAATTTTTTTATGTGTTGTATATGTTGGTTGTTCTAACATAAATTCATTTATATCTTTATATTTAACTAAATTTTGTGGGATTATCTTATCTAATTTATCTTGTTTTACTTTACGCCATATATTTTTAGTAGAAGAATAAGCAACCGAACTCTCAGGGTTGTAATATAAATTTCTTAAATATTGTTCTTTAGTATTAGGAGATTTTTTACCTCCCATTTATATACGCTTAATTTTAACTTTATATTTCTAATATTGAATACTATCTAATTGTGAATTTACAATATTTAATTGTGCGTCAGATAATATATAAATATGCATTTTAAAATTTTTGATTCCTTTATTCTTTTTCATGAATAATTGTATTCCATCTTTAGTGTTTTGTAGTTTTTTTCCAGAACCATGTAATGAATTATCTTCTGTTGTTCTAAAATCTAACCATAATGCATATTTATTACCGGTATAATAATCAATTTGATTAATGTTACAATTTTCAGATGATTTTACTTTTTCATTCATAAAATGTTTTCTAATTTCTGGCCATTGATCAATCATTCTCATTCCTTGACAAAATATTTTATTTGCTATTCCTTCGATAGTTATTTCTACTTTTGTTATTTCAGGATTATAATAATTATCAACATTTATTGCACCATTAGAATATGTTGCAATAGTAAAAAATATTAATATACCTTTAATAGATCTTCTAGGAAAGTTAATATTCTCATTAATTATTTCATCATTTGCATTAATAGTTACAGTTTTAAATTTATCAATATAATCATATAATAATGAAAATCCTTGATTGTATTGAGTTTGAATTGTGCTAGCAATATTTTCATTAGTTACTGTGTTATATTCTAAACATATATTTGATAATTTATAACCCATATCTTTAACAACGCTAGATAATACAATTTCATTTACAGGAGCAAATGTTATCTCAAATATAATATCTTCTTGAATTGCGTATTTATATAAAGGTGCATTATTATTTATCAATTCAAAGTCTAATGGAATTTTATATTTGCTTCCATAAATCTTTTTAATCAAATTATCTGTAGCACGAGTTACTACTGCATTATTGGCTTCAGATCTTAATTTATTATGGTTTTCCGATTGGATGCCTTGAAATATCATATTATTTCTATTTTCTTTAGTTAACCATAAATCTTTATAATGCATAAATAAATTATAATCATCTAATGAGAAAACTGTTTCCGGACCAATCTTTATAGTTAATTTTTTAATCAAATATCTTCCAACATTATCAACAACATAATTGTTATCATGGCCAGTTACTTTTATATCGGCTGATAAATAAATACTGTTTGGAACATAAAAAGTATTTTGTGTTAATCGAGGGATTCTAACGTATAAAGTTTCATCGGGATTAATATTAGAAGGGTTATGAGTAATTATATGATGTGATCTCTCTGCTTTAATAGCATTAGATATTCTATAATTCTTCGAAGGACTTATATAACTCCCACTCATTTATTTAACAAAAAAATTAATTATTTATTTTTTATCATGGTTTACTTGATATTTTTTTTGATATCATATTCACTAACCCAAAAATAATAGCACTTACAACAGTGATTAAAAATAAAATAATATGTTCAGCAGCAAAGTTAAGAATATTACCTGCAGATTTCAATATAAAACCAACAATTGAAGCAATAACTCCTGGCAATGCTGCAGCAGATTTTTTAGATAGTTCCCATAAATATTTTGCTAATTTCTTTAAACCATCTTTAACTTTATCTTGTATAGAATTATTTCCTGGAGGTTTATCTGGTTTATTGGGAGTAGGAGTAGGAGTAGATTTCAGTGAATTTGATATAGCTAAACCTATTGTTGTAAATAACATAGTTACAGCTGTTAGAATTGAAAGAATTGTTATTCCTTCTAATTTAAATAATAATCTTATTCTATCTTTTAATGATATTTCAGAATTTGGTTTAATCAACAAATCTTTAAAAATAACTTTTAATCTATTAATATTATAATCATATGATTTTAATAATAATTTAATTTCTTCTTTCTGAAATTCTATGTTATATTCTAAATCATCTTTTTCTTTTTCTAAACGTAATTCTTTTTGCCTATATTCTATTTCATCAATTACTTGATGATCTAAATCAGACTTTAGTTGTTCTATTTCTTTATTTTTATCAGTTAATTCTTTTTCTAAAGTTCTAATTTTAAAATCTCTTATACTTTTATTATGTGCAATTTTATCAGATGCAAGTCTTATACTAATAATTTCTCTAATTGCTTTATCAGAAAATATATCTAAATCTTCTAATTCTTGATCTGTTGCATCAAGTAATCCATTCGGTAAAAGTTTTTCAATTGGAACTTTATTTGATCTATGTTTACTATTTTTGGAAGTTATATTCTGTTCAGAAGTTGTTTCTGTTTCTGATTTCTTTTTGATTATTTCAAATAATTCATTAATTCTTTGTTTAAATACATCTATATTATCATCTATTTCTTTTTGTGTAACATCAGTTATTTCATTACTATTACTTATTATTTTAATTCTATCTGGTTTTAATTTTTCTAAAGTTGATTCTGATAATATTTTATTTTTATTATTTTTATAAGTGATATCAATATAATAATCACCTTTCAAACGATAATAACATTTACCATTATCTAAAAATTTTAATTGATCTGCTAAAAGTCCAACGTCTTCATCATTTATGTTAAAATTAGATTTTTCAATTAAATCTTCTAATTTAGGTATTTTGTTTAAATTATCTAAATCTTGTTTTACTAAATCTGGGTCTAAATTTTCAGGATTTAATTGTGATTCAGCATTTTTAATATAATCAGGCATATTTAAATTATTGTTATATTCTGGTTCATTACCATCATTAAAACTTGTTTCATCAAAATCAGGTGGTTGTTCATCAGTTATACCAGGTTTATCAAAAGGATCCGTTCCAATATCTTCTACACCTTCTACTTCCATTTATATAATAAAAAAATTAAAATTTAAAATATAATATTCCTCCGATTACAATTCCTATACAAGTTATAGCTAATTTAGTATTTTCATGTGATTTATTATCATTATCAGTTTTAATTATATCATGTTGAATTTTATCAGTTTTTATATTTTCTAATGTATTGTAATCTTTTATTTTGGAATCATTATTTAATTTAATATTCTTAGTTTTAGTTTCTGTTGATTGAATATGTTTTTTATTTTTTTCACCTTCCATTAATTTTGGAGCAGTAATAATCTTTTTATTTATATCATTTAACCCAAATGAATTATTTATTGTTGCAGTTTTAATTAGATTATTATAACCAATTATATTTCCCATCTTTAATACTAAATCATTAGAAATAATTAACAGATTAGGGCCTATACAATAATTAAGTCTTAAATGAGATTTATCTAAATAATTTTGATATCTTATAATGTTTTCTGGAATCGATCTATTTTTATCATTATGAATTGAATCTTCAAATAAAACTTTAAATTGTTTTTGTGTATCGAATGATGTATTCAAATTTCCAATTATCGGTGATCTTGTTTCAACTTGTGATCCTAGAATACAAATCAAATAAGTTCTAATAGATTGATTTATTCTTTCTATACCTGATTTAGTAAAACCTTCACTATTTTCTAAAATAAAATAAACCCAACCATTATTGTTTTCTTGTTTTAAATGATCATAAAATTTCGGTAATTTATTGAAATTTAATGTTTCTAAATCCTTTGTTTCTATTTTACCATAACCTAATTTTTTATTATAGATATTATAAAAACTATTAGATGGTATAGGAAGTGCACAATATTCTGCAATCTTTCTAGGGCAAGGAAGTGATCTTATTGTTCCAATTTTTATTCTAAAATCAGAATTATTTATATCTATATTAAATTCATTGCAAATTTTATAAAACTTTGATAAATTAATATTATTATCTAATTCTTTAAAATATCTAGATCCTGGTAAAGCGCACTCTAATTCATTTAATATTATTCTGATTTGAAAGTATGTATGAAATCTAAATAAACTTTGAATTAATTTATATTTAGAATTATTCAAATGATCATTCCAACTAATTCCACATCCTGTTGTTGCACAATAAACAGCAAAATTTAATTGATTCTGCCAATACTTCATATTAGATTTTAATAACCATTGTTTTTCATCTTTCAATTTTTTAAAATCAATTAAATATACATGAAATATATTTTCCATCTTTGCATTAAAATTATTAGTTTCAGTAACATAAATATATAAATCAATTAATGAATCTAAAACTTCATTTCTATATGTAATATCTTTATTAAAATCTATTGCTGGAATATTATATTTAATTGATTTATTATATTGGAAAGCTTTTGGAAAACTATCTGCCATTTATATAATTAAAAAATTAATAATTTATTAATTCTTTTAATAATTTATCTTGTTCTTCAACTGTTATATGACCATTTAAACTTATTATATAATCTAGTGTGTTCTTTAATTTATTAATTTCTTTTATATTAGTTTTAATTTTTTCTTTATTACTTTTTATATTTAATTTTGAACTTATACCAGTTAAAACACTTGAACTTAATCCTAATACACCAATTGATATAGCTAAAGGTGTTAATGGGCTGAATATTGCTAGAAATGTTATTACAGAACTAATTGTAACCGAACCACTAATAATAAGATAATATATAATTTTACTTTTTAAATATTTTTTCTTTTTTATCTTTAAGTCACTTTCAAATTCTAATATTTGTTTTTCTAAATATGTTTTTAATTTAGTTTTATTTATATCATGAGGAATAATATCAATACTATCAACTTTATCTTCCATTTATTTAGAAAAAAAATTACTAATTAGTAAACTTATAAGCAACAAATATAACAATAACTGTTCCACCTAAAATCCATATTATTTCATATTTCTGTTGTTCTTTACTTGGGGTATAATAATCTGATAATTTAGGTTTGTAAAGATGTAATTTTTCTTTATTTGTTACCGCGTTATATAAACTCATAGCATCATCAACTGATTGAAAATCTCTATGTGAAATCTTCTGATCATATAATTCTTTATTGATGTAATCCATATAGTTTTGTCTCTTTTCTCTATATTCTTCTGCAGCTTTATTGTATTTCTCTAACGCTAAGTTATGTCTTCTTTGTTCTCCTAATGAACTATTTTTATCAATATGTTTAAATAAATAACCACCACCAGTAAATGCTAAAGCGTTAACAATTGCCGATCCTATAATAGTTATAATTGCAGAAGCCATTTATTTAGCAAAAAAATTATGCATTTATATGGGAGGAATATATTTTTGTTTTTCCAAATAATCAATTGTTAAATTAGATAAAGTAACTGCTAATGTTAACTTTAAAATATCATTTATATCAAATCTATCAACATTAACACTTCCCATTTTGAATACTTTTTTTAATACCATTGAATAACCAACAGTTCCAACTGATAGTAAGGCGCCATTATATAATCCAGTTATTATCCACTTATTATCACTCATTTATTAATCAAAAAAATTACTATCATCAAAATATTTAGTTAACTTAGTGATGATTATTTCAACATTTATTTCATTACTAGTTTCATTTGTATATATTTCAATTATTATTTTTTTGATATCATCGATGATAAAATCTTCATCTAATTCATAAAATCTTAAAGATTCTCTAATTAAATTAGTAATCTTATATAATAAAAAAATTAAAATTTAAAATATAATATTCCTCCGATTACAATTCCTATACAAGTTATAGCTAATTTAGTATTTTCATGTGATTTATTATCATTATCAGTTTTCTTCCAATGTTTCAGGTTCTATATTATAAATATTATCAATTATTTCATCAAATGACATATGATTCATTCTTGGGTAAAATCTTTTATGTAATAATTCATCTCCAATTTTTATATCAGTTGGTTTTATTTCATCGCCATTTTGTTTAATTAAACTATGATCTTCTGTAACATCTACAAATCCTAATTTAGTTCTAACTCTATAGATTTTCTTATTCGTTTTATGTCTAATAATATTATTTAATTTTTTCCATCCATTTCTTGTCCAAACATCTATTAATCCATTTATTTGTATTAATTCTTTTTCACCATATGAAATATAAGATTTATTTTGATTAGGAATTATTTCTGAAATTCTTCTAATTAATATTTGGTTATTGTATTTTAATAATATTGGGGTGTCAGCTGTTACAGAATCAAAATATAATATTTCTATATGTTTTTCTCCAAAAAGTGGTTGTAAAACATTATAATAAAAATCATACATTAATAATTTTGATACTTCTAAAACAGTTGAACCAATAAATATAGGTTTATTAAATTTCATTGACGTTCTTTTTAATTTAACTGCTGTTAAATAATCTTCAAATCTTTTATTTCCTAAATGTCTAGGACTTGATTGTAAATGTCTTAATCTTTCAGAATTATTTACTAATTCAATATCATTTCTATTTCTAATATTTTCACATGTTTTACCATAAAAACTATTATTCATTAATTTGAAGAAATCTTTTTCAAAATCTGTTTTTGATATGGTTCTCTGTTGAGTATTGAAATCTATATATTTTTCTAACCACTTCGATTGATTAAATTCAATATATCTATGTACTTTCTTTAATTTCATTCCTTGTTTTAGATAAAATTTTAACATTCTATAATGAACAATATAATTGTATTTATTATTTTGAGTAAGTATTAATTTTTCCGTAAAAACATGATCTTTCGGTTTTACTTTCTTCTGGTATTCACTTAAATAACTATCATCTACGGCTAAATGTTCTGGGCAATATGGCAAGTTTCTAGATTTAAATTTAATATGTTCAGGATATTCTAAATCAACTACAAAGAAATAACCAATTGGTGCTTCATCTTTTAAACTCGTAATTGCGCTTTCCCAATCAGTTTTATCATCATTTTCAACTTCTGTTAATATAAAATTTTTATATGGTTGAGGTTGCATCATTGCCCAACCATATAAATTATTGGCGTCAATATATAATAATTTATATTCATCATTTGCTTTAAAATACCTATCTCCCATAACACCACTAATTCCACCTCTAATTGATTTTTCAAATAATAAAACCATATCTGGTTCTTTTAATAAATCTAATTCTACATTTGTATATTTTAAACCACATTGCCAGGTTAAACCAGGACTTGAATAACAATAACAAGGATCAACATTAAAATGGTTTAGATTAACTTCTCTAAACTTTTCAAATATATCTGCCAATATCATAACATCTGATTTTAAATATAAATCAACTAATTCACCATGATTTTTCATATTAAAATGGTTCCAAATATTTAATGTTCTATTAAAAACTTCGTCTTTCACATACTCCTCTTTTAATTGATCATAAAATTGATCTTTTAATAATTCTGTTACATTAAAATCATCATGTGTTTTATAAAATTAATAAGGAATTGCGCCTTTATATCTCAATAATTTAAAATCTTGTACATTTGGATAATAATATCGAGTTATAATAAAATCATTATCAACTAATGATTTTGATAAATTATCTAATGAACTTGCTAGAAATCTATAAGAATCTAAAAATCTAATGCAACCAAATTGAAATGAAATATAATTTTCAGATGTTTTAGCTAATAGTTTAAAATCATATTTTCTTACATTTGCTTCATTCATAGCATTATATTCTTCTATTTCTTGATTAATTGCACCCAATTTTCCCGATAATTGTTTTATAAATAGATGGGTATCATATCCTGATAAATTATGAAATAATATTGGTACGAAATTTACTTTTTTAGCTTGTAAATTGCAATCTTCATGAGCAGCTCCACGATATTTTGAATTTAAATGATCATGATCTCTAACTTTTTTATCAAATGAATAAAAACGTTTTTCACAGTAACAACAATGAGTTGCATAATTAAAATCAATTTCATCTTCTTTTGTCATAACTATTCTTTTATTTTTGTTTAATAATTTTGTAAAATCACTTTCTAATTCAATCATTTTATCACAAAAATCATTAACTACATTTTCACCTCTAAAAGAAATATATTGACTTTCATATAATTCGAGATAATTTGATTTTATATAAATTCCATAAGCAGCAGCTCTTTGATGAACTTTTTTAATTGTATTTATAATTGGTGGGTCTTGTATTGTGTCTTCATTTAATTCATTTCCTTTATCCATTGATTTTAATAATTGCTTTTTGTTATATATTTCTTTTCTATCTTGATCAGTTAATTCTTTATTCAACGATTCAAAATCCCCATAAATTACAAATGGAACAATATTTTTAAATTTATGATTAGTAAATTTCAATTTATAATCTTTTTCTGTTGGCATTATTAATTTACAAAAATCTTTATTATCACATAATTCTTTATGTTTTAATAATGTATTCTCAGTCATAAATTTAGATAAACATTTTCTACATAGATAAATTTTATTATGATGATCACTTTCTGTTCTAAAGAATAAATCAATTTGTTTTAACCACATATAATGTTCATTTTCATCTTTTTTGTAATATAACAAATCTATAGCATTTTCATCATCATAATATTCTGTTAAATATAAAGCTTCCAATGTATAATCTTTAATATTTTCACCTTTTGTCTTTGGTAATTGCATTAATTCAAATATATTTATTTTTAAATTATTAACTTTTTCTATTTTAGGAATCATTTTTATAGTTACTGGATATTGATCAATTTTATATAATGTTTCATATTTCCGGTAATCTGTTATTCTATAAACATGTTCTTCTGTTGGATGTAAGCAACTAATAATTGACCATAGAAAACATTTATTATCTTCATTTTGAATATTTATTACTGCTTTTGTTATAAATGGTAATTTGATATAACTTGATGCTTTCATATCTTTTTCTGTTATAAAGTTTGAATCATTTTTAAACATTTTATTACTTTTTGATGTTTTATTTCTTTTTGTATTATAAACATTTAAATCTAAATATATAATTTCATTCAATGTTAAACCAGAACCCTCAAAATATCTTTCTTCAATATGACGTTTAAATTCATTTAATATTTTTTCTAACTTCTCTTTTATTTGTGTTTTTGAAATTATTTCTTCAGAGAGTGTTTGAATATTATAATCCATTTTTTCTTCTGACTTTATAAAACTTACTTTCCCAGAGATACTAATTTTTGGATATTCAACATCTGTTATCAAATCTAGTATTTTTTCTATTATTTCATTAAATTTACTATAATCTTCTATTGTTGTACCTTTAAAGAATCTAAATATAATAGCTGCAGGGCCAATTTTACTATGTAATGTTTCTAAAATTTCAATTGTATCTTTTATTTCTAGTGAATCAATATAATTTCTAACATTTTCCATGTAAGGTTTATTTGAAATGGATTTTGTTTTTGAAGTTGATTCTTTTACTTGTTGAGGTTTATTATCAAAATATTCTAATCCTAAAACATTTTTATTTAAATTTTTGTAATGTTTTTGTGATTCGAGATGTCTATTATAATTCCTTTTTACTATAAATTCGTTACAAACTTCACATTTTATTTCATCCACATTCATATTTTCTAATCGTTCTTTTCTTTCATTAGAATTTTCTGGAGTTTCAAAATCTATTACATTTTTTATATGATTTGCAGATTTTTCATGTTTAGATTTATTAGATTTATCAATGTATTTTTTACAATATGGACAATAATATTGATTTTTATTGACATTATTGTTTTCTGGCTGGTGTTCATTCTCCCCCATTTATTAGGAAAAAAAATTACTTGTGGTGATGAGTAAAAAAAAAAAAATTACTTGTGGTGATGAGTGGTGTCTAGTACTCTCGTACTCTGGCCTGAAAGCCTACTTTCCCAATTACTTGTGGGCTATCATGTGTGGTGGATGCCTTTTACAATTTTTTCGTTTTTTGGCCTACAGGGGGCGTTAAAGTCAGACATTTTGAAATTAAAACATCTTCATTTTCATTCGTCAAGGAAATACACTTTAAACTACTTTTGCTAAATAATTCGAATATCTCATCTTAGGTTTGGAGTAATTTTACAATCTAAACCTTTTCTGAGTTGGGGGATTGCAGTGCATATAGCGCAACGTTAATTTTATGCATACATTCATTTGTTACCTAGTTACAGCAGCAACAATCGTGTAATATTCACTTGAAAATAGCAATTTCATATGAAATATTCATTTTAAAGGTTATTAGCTCAAATAGTGATGTTGTTAATGTTTTTTTGTTGATTATTTTGATATTTCTTTAAACTTACTTATAACTCGTATGTACTTGGTCAATATCGGGATTAACTGTTTATTGGTTTCTATGGTAACAGCAATTCAAATCTGCGTTCTTCATCCGTCAGGTACCGGTATTTTGGGCGTTGGGTCTTTCGTGACAGACAGACAATAGTTTCTAAATCATAAGCGAAATGACGCAGTTGAGGCGGTAGGGTTTGAATAATTTGCTCGATCTCTAGAAAACCTTTAATTATACAGCGTAAGCTGCTTGCACTAATTCCTTTGTCTTTTTGTCTAAAGTCATGTTAAATTTGTGAGGCCCAGTAAAGTTCCAGGTTCTTCACTGACTGATAGTCGGTGGACCTGTGTTTAAATCTGCAGACTTAGGCCTGTACATGGGTTACCATTGTTGCAATTCAATTGTTAGCAAGACGTAGTAATAAGCGGCCCAATACATGGCCGAAGACTTTAGGCAAGTTTGAGAACATTTGGAATGTCACGAAAGACCCAACGCCCAAAATACCGGTAGGCCTCTGACGGCGGATGAAGAACGCAGATTTGAATTGCTGTTACCATAGAAACCAATAAACAGTTAATCCCGATATTGACCAAGTACATACGAGTTATAAGTAAGTTTAAAGAAATATCAAAATGATCAACAAAAAACATTAACAACATCACTATTTGAGCTAATAACCTTTAAAATGAATATTTCATATGAAATTGCTATTTTCAAGTGAATATTACACGATTGTTGCTGCTGTAACTAGGTAACAAATGAATGTATGCATAAAATTAACGTTGCGCTATATGCACTGCAATCCCCCAACTCAGAAAAGGTTTAGATTGTAAAATTACTCCAAACCTAAGATGAGATATTCGAATTATTTAGCAAAAGTAGTTTAAAGTGTATTTCCTTGACGAATGAAAATGAAGATGTTTTAATTTCAAAATGTCTGACTTTAACGCCCCCTGTAGGCCAAAAAACGAAAAAATTGTAAAAGGCATCCACCACACATGATAGCCCACATACTCTGCTATCAAATGAGCCCGGATGCCAAGCTGTAACAAAAAATGCCGTGATCGTCGAATTTTCCATGATTGGCTGGCTGACTATAGTGGGTTCGAATCCCTTGACGGGTGAAGATGAGCTGTAGACCAGTACTGAGCGGCGGTATATTATCTGGCGCAGCCGTTGTGAGAAAATCTGGCCCGGAGAGCCAGTCGGTTACTGTGCCCGGCCTATTCGGTTACATTAGTACCGCCAGCGTTACTGGCGATTGTTAAAGTAGGCAGTGGACTTGTTGTTTACTACATTTACATTACCCACTTAACTTAGAGCAACGCGTGACATCACGTATTATGACCTAGATTTTACGCTTACGAACTAGACTTTAGGATCTAACTTCAACAGCGGAATGTTCGATATCAATAAAGGTAATTTGTTTTTGAATTTGTTGTCTTTGACCCAAAGATCGCGGCTCGAAAAAATAAAGTGTGAATTGAATTGGTGGTGTTTATGCAGGGAAAAGCCAATTATCCGAGGCTGAGGCTGTGCATTGCAGATGTAAGTATAATCAACGAATTACAGCAAGGTTTGGTGCCCTCATTCAAAAATCGGGCACGGCAAGAACCACAGGGACTTATCACAATTGATATAGTTAGTTACCTAATCGTTGGTGGTTAAGTTTTTTAATCGGATCGGATGGGCTTATACCACCAACGTTTACTTTAGGGATGACAAGGAAGGGCCAAAGGCAAAACACGGTTGAAAAAAGTAACACTTCAAAAATATACTTTCTATTCACTTCAGTCCACAATTAATGGCTTAAATCACAAACTAACACAGGTACCTTTCGAAGTAATCCAATTTGGAAGTTGCCGCGCATGCGCAGTAGTTTCCGCCGCATCATTACGGTCACAGGCAAAAGCGAAGCCGTTTCATCCCTTGTTATTTTAATATAGTAAGGTGTCGCGCCCGCTGATACTATTACTGATCCTTAACAGCCAATTGTTTATCGAAACTCTATAGTGGATAAATAAACAACATCAACAAGAGGTATTTCTGTGATATTTTGAATTTATTTGCAGTTTAAATTTAGCACCATTCTCGCGAGATTATCAACAACCCGGAAGTAAAATCCAAGCCAGTTTACAAGCCCCTGTGCTTTCATACCCCCTCCCAAAATTTTTTATTTCTGTTTATTATTAATCAGGGAGGTCTGTAGTCAGTAACCTATGCATGATAGACTATGTGACCTATAAGGATTTATATGCCTAAAACTTTCAAGACGAAACGACAATTTTTTTTTTGGATAGTTTTCCAACTTATATTTCAAATCTTCGTGTTTTCCACAATAAATGATGAAAAATAAATTCTGATTGAAGAAAATGTGAATAAGTGTTGATTTCTTAATTTTTTCAATTTTGTCGTTTCGTTTCGTTAGTTTGTGTTGTGGTCCTGGCCTCAGTCCACAGGTGCCAGCACCCTCCACACGTTTTCAAAAAGGCCGCCGTCGAATCGACGGAAATTTACTCTCACTTTACGGCCGATTTGCACATGGATTAAGATCGTCAGGTGAGGTTTGATGGGGATCAAACAAACTACGAATCTGTTGTGCGTTGATTACAACAAAAATTAGACGGATATCTTAAGAGACAATGAAATGCTAGGCAAATAACTCGTGAGTCAAATTAACTCACGAAAATTTCATTGAAAAATGACCTTCCCATTCCTGACTGTGGTTTGTGAAGATATCCGATCGTGAAACTAAACCACAGTCAGGTTACTGACTACAATTGATAGTGAATGAATATAACCAGTATCAGTGACCAACCCCAGTATCCCTCCTGTATAATAAAAATCAAGGGTGGCAACTACTAATCATCAATCTGAAAATAACCTCTCCACTTCAATCGACTGTAATTCCAAAAATCCTCAACCGATTCACATAAAATTAGCTTTAATACAAACTAGAAGACTTTTTGCTTCCAACGAGCCTATAACGATCACTGTAGGCCTACGACAAATATCTCACAACGAAATTGGCGTTTATTTACCGGAGATAGCTCAAAATGGAGGTGTACAGATTCTATGGTGGACAGCAAAATGGCAATTTTATTTCTGGGTTGTTGATAATCTCGCAAGAATGGCGCTAAATATGAACTGCGAATAAATTCAAAATATCACAGAAATACCTTGCGTTTATATTGTTTATCTATCCGCTATAAATTTCTGATAAAAAAAATGGTCGTTAAGGATCATTATCAGACGGTCGTGATGGTCTATATAAAATCACAAGGGATGAAACGCCAGGCCTCCGCTGTACTTAAATTGTCAGCCAGAAAGTTGGGACAGTCACGTGACATTCTGATGATGTCATCACATTTAAAACTTTAACATGAAAAGTTAACATATTCACAGATGGATATCAATTGTCAGATTATGATTCATATGAAATTAATAACTCATAAAGAATAAATTATGATCAAATATACAATTCATAGACAAAAAATGCATTTGAATGTAAGTTATTCTCAAATATTTGTCGTATCATAGTTTCCATCTTAGATGTTTCAGGTTCACATTCACTCAAATAAGAAGCGTTAAGGTCACGTGACTGTCCCAACTTTCTGGCTGGCACGACTTGAAGGCGTTTCACCCCTTGTGATTTTATATAGTAACGTGTTGCGACCATCTGATGATGATCCTTAACGACCAATTGTTTATCGGAACTTTATAGCGGATCAATAAACAATATAAACAACAGGTATTTCCATGATATTTTGAATTTATTCGCAGTTCATATTTAGTGCCATTCTCGCGAGATTATCAACAACCCGGAAAGAAAACCCGAGCCCATCGCCAAATCCCTGTGGTTTTTTCACTTGAAACAATATTTTCTATGTGAAATTTTTAGAGATAACCCTAACAAACTTATTTCTTATCAATGTTTTTTGATTTTTTTATGTTCTTCATTGATTTTTTTCCAATAAAGATGTTGTGAATTTGACTTTGATTTGAATTTGCTGTTTCCTTCCTCATTTTCGTATTTTGAGCTACTAAGCTATATCAAATCCAGGACTGCTAAAAGTAAAGTCAAGTTCCTTCAGGAGTGTTATGCCGAAAAAGTGGTTCCGCGATCACTTTCTTGGATTTGGAAATACGACTCCAGCTCTGCGTTTCCACCCGAAGCTAACAAGCAACTCAAATTCGCTATAGATCGTGCTAAGGAAGACTGTAACTATCAGTTCTATAAATTCCGTCAATCTCAAAATTATTTGAAGTCACACGTACCGGACCTATTCCTCTGGGAATCGTTCTCCACTATTGTTCAAGGCTCTGGAAAATATCATCAGCACAGAAAGTCCGTGGATCTTACCAACCAACTGAATAAACTCATTGATTCCAGCCCTTGGACTAGATTTAGCAACACCGAAAACATAGTAAATTTGTCTTCAACCACGTTATCTTCTACTCAGTGTCAACTTCTCGGCTACGGTTTGAATTTTTCTCTTCCTCATCAAGATAAACATGTTTTAGACTTTGTCACCCAATTGGAATATCGCAAATCATCTCCGAACAGTTTGGACTATAACTTTATATTCATGAATCTACAGGCTATATGCGATCAACTCAACAGGAACCTTTTTGAATATCTACCTCGTCGATTTCGGCTCGCCCTCCAAGAACTACGGAAGTTAAAGACTATTAAAATATCTAAGGCTGATAAAGGTGGCAAGATTGTGATTTTAGATCTGGATAATAATAATGTTAAAATGCAATCTCTCTTGGATAATCCTGGTGTTTATAAGAAACTTAAATCGAATCCTCTTCCTCGTATGCAAGCTAATTTCAACAGAAGTCTTTCGGATATTATTAAACGTTTCCCCTCCGCTAAAGAAACTCTGAATAAGTTCCATTCACGTCTTCCCTCTTTACCATATATCTATGGTTTGCCTAAAATTCATAAAGATAATGTTCCACTGCGCCCTATAGTCTCCAATTGTAATTCTCCTACATACCGGTTATCTAAATTTCTCGCGAAACAGTTATCTCCGGTGCTCGGTTCGTTCTCTCCGTCGCACCTTCGCCATAATCAACACTTACTTGAACGTATTAAGAATATTATCCCTGGCAACGACAAATTTATATCATTTGATGTTACTTCCCTTTTTACCAATGTTCCTCTTGGACCTACTCTTGATTTCTTAAAACGCAGATTACCATCACTTAACATTAACTTCGGCATTCCTACGGATTGTATCATCGACCTTATCTCTATTTGTACGACGGACTCCTTTTTTGAATTCAACAATTGTTTTTACGAGCAGACATTCGGTATCGCTATGGGAAATCCTCTAAGTCCTATTCTAGCTAATTTATTCCTAGAACATGTTGAATCTGAAATATTGCCTCTTTACACTGATATTCACCCTAAAATCTGGCTCAGATATGTTGACGATGTTCTGGCTTTGGTTCCCTTTGACTTCAATGTAGATAACTTTCTTATATATTTAAACTCCCTTTACCCGTCTCTGGCTTTTACGTATGAATGGGAATCTAATAGTAAAATACCTTTTCTGGATGTTTTGATTTTTAACTGTGGATCCTTTTTGAAATTCGCGGTTTATAGGAAACCTACCAACGCTGAATCCTACCTCCATTACTTCTCTTTTACTTCTCCGGATATTAAACTCGGTTTAGCTCAAGGATTATTTCTTCGCGCTTTGAGAATTTGCGACCCCTCATTTCTACCCGATGAAATTCACCATATTAACCAATCTCTCAAAAAACTTGCCTACCCCGATTTCCTATTGAAAAAAGCTCTACTTAAAGCTCGTACTACGCATTTTAGAAATAACAACCTTAGAACTCCTACGTTGGCTACCGATAAACAGCCTATCATTGTACCGTATGTACCTTTCCTCGAGAATTCTAAAGTTTCTCTTCGGTCACTAAATAAACAACTCATCTTTAAATACAATAATAAACTTAGTAACATATTGATTAACAACAAACCGAAAACCGAATCCCTAAACTGTGGAATTTATAAAATACCTTGTAAAGTTTGCGACAAAGTATATATAGGAGAAACAGGTCGGAATCTTAATCAACGCATAAAAGAGCATAAATTAGATGTAAAAAACTTTAAACCTGAAAGCGGAGTTGCTAGTCATGTTTTTCAGACTTCACACAATTTTGATTTTGCTAATGCTGAATTAGTTTACCCTTGCAGCGATAAAACTAGAAGACATATTTTGGAATCTGCATTAATTATTGAAAATTCGAACAACGTTGTAAACCTTAACAATGGTTTTTCACCCCATAATAAACTTATATCAAAATTCCTCTGTAAACTGGTTAAACTCAACACTTGATTTCCCCTTTGATTATTTGTTATTTGTTCTCTCATCAATTTCGTCTCTGACTTAACTTGTATTCACCTTTGTTTTAAGTGCCCCCTAGTTTGTCTTTCTTTTTACTACTGACTTTAAGTTTCATTTATATTTATACTCACTATTGTTGTTTATAATCACCCCTTAGTTTGCTTCCCTTTAATCTATTTTAGCGTGTAACTGTTTCTACGTTAATTTTCCTTTAGTTTGTATCATCTCTGATTACTTGAATTAGTCTCTTTGTCCCTGGATTGTATATATATCTCATAATTTCTGTAGTATCTCATTATTCCTGAAGATGACTATTAGGATATAGTCGAAACGTTGAATAAACTACTATCTCGAAGTTTCATTTTCGGACTTTTTATTATCATTGTGGGATTCTCTCCTCATCGCGTCAACACGGATATTGTGTTTTACCTATCGTGAGTAAGCTCTGTAACTGCATGGATTATACAAATAAATGATACAGCTGGAAAGGTATGACTGTCTCGTTTCAGAATATGTATGGTTTGTTTGGGTTATCTCACATAGAGATCTCACATAGAAATCATTGTTAGAAGTGAATAAGCTGCCATTTTTGCTGTCTACCATAGAATCTGTACACCTCCATTTTGAGCTTTCTCCCATAAATAAACGCCAATTTCGTTGTGAGATATTTGTCGTACAGTGATCGTTATAGGCTCGTTGGAAGCAGAAAGTCTTCTAGTTTGTATTAAAGCTAATTTCATGTGAATCGGTTAAGGAATTACAGTCGATTGAAGTGGAGAGGTCATTTTCAGATCGATGATTAGTTGCCACCCTTGTTTTTTTATACAGGGATACTGGGGTTGGTCATTGATACTGGTTATATTCATTCACTATCAATTGTGACAAGTCCCTGTGGCAATAACTGCCAAAATTCATGAAGAAAAGTTGAGCAGAAATGTTGCGACTGAAAAACGGCCTACTAACTTTTAGGGTTTTCAAGTGAAAATTTTCCAAACACTATAGAAACAATTTAAAAGGCCTAAATGAAAGATTAATATAGGGTTTAATATAAGATCATAGCAACGTGTAACTGCAGTTTGGGTCACCTATCCACTGGGTGGCGCTAGTGTTAGTAAAGAATAGTGTTATGGTAAGGTTAGGTACATAACCATTAGGGACACCTAACCTGCTATCATACCCATAGCAATTTACAGAACTAAAATCGGTCAAGCTGTTCAAAAGTTATGAAGGAATTTGTCGGCTGAAAAACGCACTTCTCAGCCATGGTGTCTGCATTAGGAAATGAACTAAAGGTCATAAGGTCAAATGGTGACCAAATGTTGATCAATTTCTTAGTTAAGTAACAATTGAAAGTAGAAAAGAAACTTGTATATCTTTAGGAATTGTCCTGAGGACTTGTATATAATAATAATAATAATAAATATTATTGATTATTAATATTAATAATTATGATAATTTATTAATTAAGCCAATTAAGGGTAATTAGCTTAATTAATTGGCTGGTTGCCAGATCCAGGCATTTATCTGCTAAAAACAGAGGATAAATGTTTACTATTTTGTGTTACCACTTTACAGGGATAAATATATCCGACCATAATAAATCGCAGATATCGCAACATATAAAAAATCGGTTGCCATGGTAACCACTATAGCAACAATTGATCCCTTGGATCAAAGTGGTTGCCGGCGCTCAGAAAGTATTTCACACCCAAAAACGCATCATGATTGGTATCAAACTGACAGTATTTACTCCAGCTTCCTCTATTTGATCAGGATTCATGCATTCAGTTGATTGGTAAGAAAATATTAGTGATCAAGTTACAACTCGAATTTCAAATTTAGGCCAAGTCGCGTTAGGCCTAAAGGATCATCGTAGCTTAAGAAGATCCAGAAAGAACCTTTATGGTATATAAAGTACTTGAAGAAGGGTCTATTAATTGAAACTTTTATCTTTAGCAGGTGACACTAAAGAACTATGATGAGGATGATCAAAATAAGCTTCAATACAGATAAGTTAATGGAATTGTGGATTGAGAATTTGATATGAACAATAAAATACAGCAATTATAAATTTTTTGGCGGCCAAAGAGTCCATGATAATTGACTTAGAGTCAGCTTTGGCCGTTTCAATTTTAGCTTATCATTAATTTGAAAAACATAAATAAATGATTTTTTAATGAATAAATATTGTATTTTCAGTTTAGTTTTTATAGGGACATTTTTTTTGGGGAGAGGCAGGGGGTTCATCTAGCTGATCTTTCAGTGTGATTGATGAGGTAGGCCTGAGGCTTTCAGAATGACACACGGGATTTCTTGAGCTTTATCGGCGACATCATCCCCAAAACTGCTTAAAATAAAATAATTATCATAAATTTCATTGTTCCTGAGAGAAAATGACTTGAAACAACTTAAAACTAGCGTAAACAGCTGATTTACAGATGTAAACAAACGCTTACGCGAACCCGGAAGTGAATGAAAATGCCCGGATGTAGCAATTTTTTTTATACTTCCCAACTTTACCCCAAATGTCGAGAGCGATGTCTTAACGAATCAAACTAAATCAAATCAAACCTTTTGCAATATACACTAAAACTACTCTATTTTCCCACCTGGAGGAGAATCAATTTCTAAATTTCACGATTTGATGAAATATATTGCGTTAAAATCTTTAAATGTCACAAAATCGGTAAAATTGCCGGTACAAACAAGTACGGCATACCTGGATGTAAATCAAGAACTTTTGAAAACACCTGTGAAGGTTTCGTGATCCCCAGTCCCGCCCCTTTTCTGCGCGATCGCCTAGAAGATGGGCATCTCAAAACTGCATTTTTCGAAATCCGCGGTGAAGAGTATACACGCACTTGTCAATCAACAATCTAAAGTTGGCTGGAATCCAACAGCTTGTAACTCACGGACTACGCCACTATGGCCGGTTTTGATCACATGATCTGAAAACCCTAACTAACTACGTCATGACCGTGATGACATAAGCAGTCAGGAACACTTTCCGAAAACGAAGTGGATGTTTAACCATAAACGGCAAAGCATTTACTTCCGCTATTTTACCGTACATTATTACTATATATATAAAATATTAACTATAAAAAGTAAAAATAAAATCATTATATTCGGTTTAGGGTTAGGGTTTCGATAGGGTTAGTGTCGAGAGGGTGAGAAGAGGGTCCAGAGGGTTCCGTTTTACCCTTAGGGATAGGATTAGGGTAAGGTAAGGTACTAAAGCTAGTTAAAACATTCGGTTGGTTGTCAGTGAGCTCGGTGGTCTAGTGGTATGACACTGCACTAGTAAGCCCTGGCCCGGGTTCGAGTCTCGGTCTAACCGCTCTATTTTCTCTACTCCGTTCTCCACACTTTCCTCGAATTTCGCGCACCTCTGTGCGCATGCGCGGCGTAAATCAGCCAATCAGCGACGATGTACGGTAAAATAGCGGAAATAAATACTCGACCGTATACTGTAAAATATCCACTGCCTTCCAAAAATGGCTTATTCTGCCAATTTCTGCCGTTTTCCGCCAATAACGGCAGAATACCGTTTATGGATCACTCAATTTTGAAACTTTCACAGTCGTTTATGGCTTTATCAGCCAGTTTCAGCTCACTAAGTTTCGAGTTTTGCTTTAAAGTCTTTAGTGCACTTCCGGTTCAACTTGTGCATGTCGCCGATGACATCATCAGGGATGAAAATCTTACGCGGAAACACGGAAATCCGCGGTTGGATATCTATTTTTATCATTCGTGTGATTCATGTAGATCCGTTGAGAAAATACGGGGGGGGGGGGGGTACCTGGTAGTGGTTATAGTTTTGAGGAAAAGTTCTGAGTTGAGATCATAGCACACTTAATGCACAGACCGTAAAAGGGTCTTATAAAACCGGTGCTACGATCTCTTAAACTCTCGTATACAACATCGTTGCGAAACATCGGTATTGTCTAAAGCCACATGTCAGTGCGAGTTTCAACAAATCAATAATTGTATATAATAGCGCTGGCGCTGCGCAGGAGATTTATATTTAGAATTTGCGGTCGCGCGTTCATTCAACAAGGAATATATATATATATACGTAAACAATGATAAAATTAGTCATTGTTTCAATCCACGCACTTTGTGTTGGTCCTGAGCGATGGATAGGAAAATCATAGATAGGGGCTCCGCTTTGGACCCCTCAACCATTGACTCAGGGATTCGAACCTAACTGGTCTCACTATATGTATCTAAGATTTGGATATTGTCGGAGCCATCCTTTTCATTGACTCCAGACATAAACAACAAACGATTCACGGCGCGCGGTAGCAGTCTTATTTTGTCATTAGTCAATGCTGGATAATGGACCTCAGATGCGCCAAGAACCCCTTGAAATTTCAAAATTTTCTTGGGGGAGGACCCCCAAACCCCCCTTAAGGGGCTTGGCACCTTCGGTGCTCGCAACTGCTGGCTAAGCCAGCTGTTTTCTCGTAGTTTTACTTACTTCCGCGTTTTTCAAACTACTCCGTTTTCATCCCTGCATCATAATCTCGAGTAGACGATAAGCTTTCATATGACGCTAGGATGGAAATTTTTGGGCGCTTTTGCATTTTCGTACCCCCCGCCCAAAAATTCTTTTTTCTGCATATTTATTATCAGGGAGGTCTAGGGATTCAAAATCAGTAACTTTTGACCAAAAAACTTACTTTTTGGTTTACCTTTGTCAGCGATATGAGGTTGGCATTGAGCCAATTCATGTAAAATTGCGGTACATTTTTTTTTTATGTGAGCATTTGTTTCATTGGTTCTCGGCTTAAACGTATAATCGATGCGATTGAAGACATGGCGAACCTCCGTCGATGTATATGGTCAACTGAGTTAAAATTCTACGAAAAACTGTTTTTGGCGGGAAAATTCTTAGCTCTCGCGTATAAAATTGCAATGACCTCGATTGGGGGGTGTCGTCTCTACGAGCGAATGGGATTGGCTGTTTTTGGGATATACGGGGCTACTAAAATAATTATGGGAAAGCCATAGAATGGCGTACGTTTCATTGGACTTGGTGCCGTATACGTGCGAATTTTAAATGCTCATTGCTGGTGAGGATGTAATTGTTTCACACATCCGCCATAGGTATTGTTTCATTTTAATACCCGGAGATTGTTTTGATTGACATTGAAGTGTAAGCGAACATTCACTTACACAAGACCTCCACCTGTGCTCGCTGAGTTTCTGGGATTCATTGAAATAAATTTTATTTTTGATAAAAACGGCCGACCGACCCACTGCCTACGTATGAGCTACATATTATATATGTTTGAATTCAAGTGTGCATCGCGTGAAAACATGCCTTGTCAATGTGGCCTAATTTAAGTTTTCCAGGAAACTGGCAGAGTTCCAATAAGCTGCCATTCATTCTCATAGTGACTATATCAAAGCTGGCAACGTAAAACCGCGCACATATTCAATGTACTGTTTCATTTTTAACACAGAGATGACGCTCTAGACGAAGTTATAATTTTAGAATAATTCTCGAAATCTACGCTATTAGACAAATTTCCCGTGCACAACGTAGATGATTTTTGCGATATTGATTCCATGTAAAAAGGTGATAAATTTGTTTTTTTTTGCCCAAAAATTTAGCAAAAAGAATTTTTTCTTACCTACCGACTCATCCTGAAAAGTTGAGTCGGTGTTACGGCAAACAGACAATTATTTTGGGATGGCCTTAGGCCTATTTGAATATTTTTTTCATATTGTGAAACATATTTTTTTTGAAAATATAAAATAATTTCCCTGCCACACCTACCTGTACCCTACAAACTTTTGGATGTGGACCGTAACCAAATGTATATCTTTGGTCTTATTTGACTACAAAATAATTCTTTAAGAAAGATGAAATACAATATACACTTGTGGAACTTTGAAGTCACGAATTAAAAAGATTTTTCAAGCAATGCCCTTACTCCAAACAACCTCTAGCTTTCAAGGTAAACCACACTTTGTCCATGGGCAATTTATTTTATTCTATATTAAAATTTTGATATTTTGGGCCCTAAATTGCGTGTAAATTCGCCGACTTGCGACGTCAATGACACCATATTGGATGTCAATCAAAGTTTCTAACCCTCTACTGAAATGTCATGACATTAAAAGTTTGAAAAAACCATGTTTTCAAACATAACCATTTCTGAAAACTACGCGTATGTTTGCATTATTTTCACACGTAGCTATTGATTAAAAGACGTGTTCTGAAGAAGGAAAGTTATATGCCCAAAAACGAAATTTTGTCAGTTCAATTAAATTTATTGAGACATTTATTCAAATTTTTTTAGGTGGAAATTAGTGCGGAAACATGGCCGACCCGTCGAGGAAATCGGCCCCAAATTATCAGAATTTTGACTTGGAAAAAATTTTTTTTGGTCAAACTACAACCTCCCTGATTAATAATATACAGAAATGAAAATCTTTTGGAGGGGGTACGAAAGTGCAATAACGCCAATTTTTGAGCTAGGTAAAGTGGTCAAGTTTACATCTTCTAAATGATAACGTCATTTGAAGCCCAAAACCTCCGGGAAAACTCTCAAAACTTCTTCAGCATGAAACAAGTTTATTAATCATGATTTTGTTAAAAATTAATGTGGGAGCTAGTTTTAAAAACTACTATAAAGTTTTCAAGTAAACGTTGCCATGGGTACACATAAAAAATTCCCCATTTCTGGCGTAGTTAGTTTCATAACCATAAACTATTAAGCCATTATTGGCAGTACACTTGTTATATAGGCCTATGAGGATTCCCCCACCCACTTAAACGTTTTCCCTAGTGTCGACACGGTACTTTTTAGGAATAGAAAAATTAATTTGCTGAGGTGAACGGATGTGTAAATATTATATGTTAAAAATAGAAATAAAATTATTATTATTATTTTCATTCTCATAAGACAAATCAATCATGGACGTATAAACTAGTGTATCTAAAATCTAGTTTATAAGTGTTGCCCATGGTCTTAACTTGTCTAATAAAGCATAGAAGGGTTGAGGGATATATTAGCAGACTGTGACTGCATATGATGTTGGTTAATTGAAGGTAATTTACATCTTCAATGCCTCCCAGCTAATTGGACTTGTGATGGATAGTGATTGAATGAATTGGTGGTCCCTGACGTTACAACACTCAAAATAGATACAGCCGTATTCAGACTCATTTCAAAATACAAAAAACATTTTCGAAACAATTTGGGACACATGTATGTATATATTTATTACATAGAATAGGGCCTACAGGTATACAGAAAGCACCGAATTTAAGTACTGTTGCCATCGGAAATTCTGTATATTTAGGCCTATATTTAATTCTTTCTTGAAGCCTGGAATGGATCAATGAGATTAATTTTTCGGCCAAATATACAAATGTATGCCAGCAGAAAAGCGATGATGTCATAATAGGGACTCCCATTGAAATAAGCACTATAAAAAGCACCTGTAAAACTATCTATGCTAAAAACGCCTTTTCTAGCGATGTAGTTTTAAACTGTAACAGCTGAAAACGGGGGAAATGGCATTTTTTAAGAACAAACCAAAAATGGCTAAATTGGCAGAAGCAGTTTAAAACTGAGTGATACATAAACGGCTGATTCTGCCGTTATTGGCGGAAAACACCAAATTGGCAGAATAAGCCGTTTTTGGAAAGTGTTCCCAACTGCTAAGTCTAACCAGGACTAACGTTAGTACCAACCACAGGGGCTCGTATCTATGGAAGCCCTGAAACGACATTACGTTTTACGAATTACGTCCTTAAACAACATTACGAATTCGTAAAATTTATGAATTACAAGTTACGAATTACGTCTTACGAGTTACGTTTTACGACTTACGTTTTGGGCCCTTACGTATGGAAGTCCTTAAACGACATTACGAATTACGTTTTACGATTTACGTTTTACAAATTCAAGTTACGTTAACGATTTACCATATGAGCTCCCTGCATTTCGTATGTCGTGTGAGGTCAAGGTCTTATACAATTACGTTTTACAAATAACGTTTTACGAATTAAACGTTTTACGAATTACGTTTTACGAATGTTTTCCATTGACATATTGGCTATTGCTTCAACAGTTTTTCGGAAAAACACGGGCTTTGCAATGAAGTCGAATCATGACGAAGAATGAATCTGACTGAATTTATTTTGCATTTCGAAATATATATATATATATATGTATATATCAGTAGTAAAATTGAGGGAGTTTCGTATGCATTTTCTATTACAATATAGAGTAATAATGAGACCAAGGAAGTCAAAAAGTGACTTATGATAATTTCAAGTGATTAAAAGTATGGAGATTCCTGCATATGCCCGGATTCATTAATTAATAAATTACAAACCCTGACACTGTCCTGTTTGGCAAGCGCACGATGATTAAGACAATACAAAACTGGAAATTATTCGGGGTTCATGGAGATAAAAAGGAATTTGACTCCATATCGGTGCGGATACAATTGTGCAATTGTTACAAATGATCAGAACAAGTCTTAGCTTTTAATAATGAAAATATATATATTTATATTTGAAAGCAAAGCGTTTGGACTGCAAAGTCATCCATCATCGTTAATAGTTGAAGCATTCGGCAAATAATTACAACCGATCACATTACAGTGCTGCCTTCTGCCTGTAAGCTACGCAAAGTTATTAATGACACGGAGAGTGCACCACAACCTTGACCTCTTGTGATAAATTGAACCGAAATGTAGTGGTAAATGGTTGCCCAAAACGTAACTCGTAAGACGTAATTCGTAAAACGTAGTTCGTAAAATGTAATTCGTAATGTCGTTTAAGGGCTTCCATACGTATCAGAGTTATAGGTAATGTAAAAACAATAATCTGTTAATCCAATGTCTATAGTATAGACATATATAAAATAGGGGGCTAACGATGCTCACAAACTACTCAAATTCAGTCACTTACTATTTCATTATTTCTCATCCAATTTCGATAATCCAGGCATGATATGAAAGCTAATAGCTTCCTGCTTATAATGAAACTAATCCCGTTAACTTCCAATGAATATTTCGTGAATTATTTGTCTTTGAACGCAAAATAAGGCCCGAAATCGCCAGGACAGAAAATGCTATGATGCTGGTTTTTGCAGATTTCAAACATTAAAACGAGTTTGATGGGAAATCCTTCACCAATTTTGATGATGGAGGGCTTCAAATGCGCAAAAAATTTGAAGAACTTGGGAGCTTTTGTCCTGATTGGTCTGTAAATGATAATTAAAAACCTCCAATGAAACCCAATTTCTCACCAAGTTTGTACCGGGTCACTCCAGCAGGTATTCACGTGAACCTGCGGTATCGTCTACCATTTTACTTCCGGGTTTTATTTTAAGATCTAAAATTGTATTTCAATATCGATTTCTGTGAAAGTGAAATCTTTAGTTGATTTGGTTTTTGGGAGGAATATCTTTATTTGCACTACAGAAAATATCAGTGCTAAGTCCAGGAAAGCTTTTTCTCAAATCGGATGGATGACCTTGATATGCTAATTAGCCATGTGCTCAAACTGCAAATTCAATCAAATTTTATTCTGCAAAAAATATCAAATCTAATTCAATTTTACTTTATTGAACAAGGTTAAACAGCAAATGCATTTAAATTTTGCTTTATTGACCAAATTTCAGAAAATTCAATTCTATTCCACATTTATATCAATTAGACCAAGGGAAAAGATTAGTCTGAGGTATTTGTTCCTGCCAGCTCCAGTCGCTGTCTGTGCTACTTATGAAAACACGATTGAATTGTGTAAATTATTAGCCTGGGATTGACTAGTCTATGAGCTGGGCCGTGTATTTGGACAAATTTAACCCACAGAATGCATCATTTGCCATTTTGTTAAAAGCTGACAGGCTGGCCGCAAAGTGCCCCTTGGGGCTCTTGTTGATTTCTCAATTTTCTTCAATTTCGTCGTTTCGTTAGTTTGTGTTGTTGTCCTGGCCTCAGTCCACAGGTGCCAGCACGTTCCACAAGTTTTCAAAATGGCCCCCGTTGAGTCGACGGAAATTTACTCTTATTTTACGGCCGATTTGCACATGGATTAAGATCGTCAGGTGAGGCGTTATATGTATCAAACAAACAATGAATCTGTTGTGTGTTGATTACAACAAAAATTAGACGGATATCTCAACAGACTACGGAATGACAGGCAAATTACTTTTCAGTCAAATTGGCTGACGAAAATTGACTTGAAAAATGACCTTCCCATTCCTGACTGGTTTGTGAAAATATCTGATCTTGAAACTGAACCACAGACAGGTTACTGACTAATGTGTAGTCTGAATACCAGTCATTACGGGTTTCCCTAACGTATGTCGCTTAACTGATAAACAGAGGTTAACTCATTGCAGATTTCACAGTACTAGGTACCAATATCTACTTGCAAACTTTTGACTGAGTGCTCGTATATGAACAAAACAAAAAGGAGCGAACAAAAAGTCAACAAAACGTCTTACGTTCGATAAAAAAACTGTGCCCGGCGCTCTTTTGTAACCATTGATTTGAACCGCCAGTGTTCTAGATTCTTATTCACTGCGCTTGGTGTGCAACATGTGATACTCTGGCAGTCAGTGATAATGTGATACTCCTGGAAGAGTAGTCTGAATACCAGTCGTTATTATGGGTTCCCTACAACGTCTGACCCTAAACTGTCATATAGAGGTTAACTCCTGTTCATTGCAATGCAACAACTGATTTTAATGTCAAATCAAACCTTGTACTCAAATGAATTAAGTAGTTAACTTATTTACTTTGAAAACATGCTTTATGTTAGGCCTAATATATTTGATGATTTAAAGTAGGAACCGGGGAGTTTATTGATTTGATTTGAATTGAATTTATTGCCACAATCAGGATTTTCAATACGGACTCAATTGATTGAGTGTGAAAATGTAATATGTCTCCCTTAAATAATCCTAAATGTTATCTTTTGTTGATAAAACTCATTAATTTTGGTTAGTTATACCTTAAGAATTTGAAACAGGAATAATATCTGCTTTGGAATCGATGTCAGTCCAAGTTCAAGTCCGAATCCATAATTTACATTCCCATCGTGCAACACGAAAAGCCGCCATATTTGTTATGTTGCTTCACTTCAACTATTTTACGAGGCGACTAGTCAAAAGTTTTACGACTTATCAAAAGCTAATAAGGATTATCAATTTATGCTAAAAACAATATTTAACTTCCATCTGATTACAGAACAGTCAATTTGAGGTAAGTTACGGCTGTATTTCCGTCAAGTACTGTATCCTATCCTATGGTTTTTGTCAATAATTTCTGAGTTTGGATTGATTGCCAATGGTTTTTCTATACGACCTGGCCCTGCGGTATTGCATTTACCCACCGGCAAAATCCGCCATCTTTTTTCTTGGCGTTCTTGCTTATGAAAGCGTTTGATTTATAAGGGGTGTAATAGATGCTCAAAGCCTCGTCCCTCAAAATGGGGGATGAAAATTAATCTTGAGCACTTGGGAACGACAGCTAGGTACTAGACTACTCAGAAGGGTTACGTTGTTACGAAGTTCCCTACCCTGTCACTTTCATCCCAATTGGTACTCGGCATATTCACTTTTGCATGCACTTATGTTTTAGATACACCTTGTTTAAAGAAGTGTACATATGGTGGATACCTCAAAATGGATAAAGACTTATTATGTGAAAGTTTAATAAAATGGGTAAGTGTGCAATGAAATCAATGTTGATATTGAGAATATGCCAAAATTGACATAGGCCTACCACAGGCACTTGAATATGGGCTTTGGCCTTGTCGCTGTGTTTAAAATGATGAAGTTTACCGTGATCTACGATAAAAAATACACCGGGGTTGCCGTCCTAATTATCCATGATGCAACTGTTTTACCCATGATCCAATGCGCGCTCCTCGCCGATACAGAAAGGCAGGAAATCAGTAATGCTTAAATCTAACCGCAAGTATCGGGACAGCAGACGTCACAGCAATCCCGAAGAAGCATTTGGTTATTTCCATTAGAGCACTCATGCCCCATCATCTGGTGGTCGCACTTCCGGTGAATTTTCAAAATCAATTTTGTTGCTGGTTAAAATATTTAATGGAGCTAAATCAGTGTCAATGTTTCCAAAAAATCATCTACAATTGAAATCATGGGCCCTCCTCATATTTCAGGATAAAATTGACATTTCGGGACGAACTTCATCGTGGGTAAATTCATTATAAAACATGGTGGATTATCGAAGTAGGAATAACATAATCGCTGGTGAATTATTACATGTTTATCCAATTATCAAAGCCCATATTCATGTACCTGTGGGCCTATTAACTTGTCAGTAGCTTCAATTTTAATTGTATAAGCGTAAGCCCTTGAGGAGCTAATAGTATTGTGTCATAATATTCCTCATGAACATACATGACATGTTTGTGTTAACCAAATCTCACAGATTTTACAATCAATTGAGTTAGATCTGATCAACGAGGTTGGATACGCTGCAATTAAAAGTTCTCATTGTAGAGAATTTGAATTGACTGACTGGTCACACAATGCAAATGATAAAGGAAAACAGAATCTTGATTAACTAAATATACTAACTAAATTATAAATATATACAAAACCGAAAATGATATAATACATGGTACCTAACATGGAATTAGCCTTAATTACTGAAGGAAAGTCCTGTAAATTATACTTTACCCAGGTTAATTGAGGCCCAGGTCCGGTATGATCAAGAGTGCCTGGACCGTGAATGCGCGGCACTATCCTAACCAGACAACCTTTAAATTCAACTCCTGATTGCTCCAAGAAGATCCAATTTGGGACTGCTACCATTTTGTTAGCCCACTTGGGACTTTGGTCCCAGCGGGCTATTGCGTTCACTTTTCGTCCGTGGTCCGGAATCCAATTATTTTTGAAGTTTTGAAGACGCTTCAAGGTAACGTCTTGATATTTGGGTTAAACATGTATCTACCCTAGACACATCTTCAGCCCCAAAACTGGCCCTGTCAGAATCAAGATGGCCGACTGGCAGCCATTGTTGTTCGCCAAAATCAGCACTTTTTACACATTTTTAAACTTTTTGTCGGAAATTTTGAAGACGCTTTGATCAATTACCTTGATCTTTCGGATATATGCGAATCCCCCCAGGGCCCATCAGCATAACAAAATTGGGTTGATCGGACTCAAGATGGCCGTCCTATGACCTTTTTAGTGGCCAAAAATGTTAATTTTGGCCCGAATTCTGAGTCCTGTAGCTTCATACTGGTTTGCCATTTCTCACTGCAATTTGTGATGGGTATTCTTTGGAAAGGGATGTTTTAATTGGCGGCCATCTTGGTGTCACCAGTACTCATTCGTAAGTGGGAAAAAGTTTTTCCGCATTATATTGATACCTAAGCATATTTTGCTACCACAATCAATTAGAAAGTTGTAGCTCATAACGTGTTCTATGATTGTGGTGAGTTTCAAGGTAATTTTGATTTGATTTTGATTTTGTATATGGCCACCAGGGGGCGTTGAATAATACAATATCTTAGCATTTCTTTATTATATTTGTACCTATGCATATTTTGTAACCACAATCAATTGGAAAGTTGTAGCTCATGACATCATCTATGATTGTTGCGAATTTTAAGGACATTAGTTATTTTATATGGTCACCAGGGGGCATTGAATAGTATAATAACTTAGCATTTCCTTATTATATTGGTACCTAGGCATATTTTGTTACCATGATGATTGCAAAGTTGTAGTTCATGACATGTTCTATGATTGTGGTGAGTTTCGAGGTCATTGGGTTTTGAATATGGTCACCAGGAGGCGTTGAATAGTAGAATAACTTAGTATTTCCATATTCAATTGGTAACGAGGCATATTTTGTTATCACAATCAATTACAAAATCGTAGCTGCTGACATGTTCTATGATTGTGGTGAGTTTCAAGGTCATTGGTTTTTGTATATGGTCACCAGGGGCGTTGAATATTGAAATTGTTAGATTGTTGAGCATTTGGAACCACTTCCCAAGTGGGCATGGTGTCCCTGGACCCCTAGTTTCAGTAACATTTTCCATTTTAAGGCAGAAAGCACCTGTCCCGTCTCTTGATAATGTTTTTTAGCCCACTTGGGACTTTAATCCCAGCATGCTATTGCAGAAGTTAATAAGACGCTGTATTGTAATTCTTGATATTTTGGTTACACATGTATCTACCCTAGACACATCTTCAGCCCAAAAACTGGCCCAGTCAGAATCAATGAACGTTGAACTTTTTGACGGAAATTTTGAAGACGCTTTGATCAATTACCTTGATCTTGTGTATATATTTGATTCCCAAGGGCCCATCAGCAGGAGAAAAATTGGGTTGATCGGACTCAAGGTGGCCGTCCTATGACCTTTTTTGTGCCCAACAAAGTCACTTTTGACACAAATTCTGAGTCCTGTAGCGTCCTATGATATCAAATTACCGATGCTTGATCGGAAACTACTGACAGAGAAATATTCATTAAAACTGCTGATATGAGCTTATTTTTACCGGTTTCTTCACGCAGAAATGCAGAAACGCAGAAATTGGTGTGTTAATTCTACGGACAATTTTTAGGTTTCATTAGAGCCGCATGAAGTCGAAACCTGTCTGTGGTTTGGTTTCACGATCGGATATTTTTACAAACCACATGTTGGTATAAGCCCATCCGATTATAAAAAGCTTACCACTAAGCGATTGGGTAACTATTAACTAAGCTGCATGCAAACATATTTTTACTACAGCTGTATACAAACGAATTTGACCTTCCAACTCACTCACTCTGCTTGCTTGTTACGATTTGGTTGCTGAGAAAATAAACATTTTTTTCTCATCAGTGGGCTATTTATTACTACGAGTTTTGTTCATTGTTTATCTGTTAATCTGTAGATGGAGATGCTCGCAAATTGATTTAAGTGTCTAATTGAGAGAAAAAATCTTTCAAATTTTCAACAAATCTTTTAAACCGCAGCAATGTATCTTCGATATGATAAGTTTCCTTTTTCATCGGTAAATGATTTCCTGAGATGCTGAGTAATATATTTGCAGGTTATGCATAAAACTCTTGGACCCCTTCCAAATCTCATGATATGATTGGATTTTTTTGTGAGTAAGATAATAGGCCTATCTACATTTTTTCGAAACTGTTGTCGGCACGGTTTTGTGCTTCAGCATTGGGTTTTGAATGAATTCTTAAGAAGCAGAATATTTAATCTTAGTATTTTTATTCAATTGTAAATCATTCATCGTGGCTCAGAACGATTGTGAATTTGGCTATGTTGTCTGTATAATTTCAACAACACAGTATAACGGGAATGATTACTGAAATTGAGCTGGATAAAGTAAAATTCAATTTAGCTTTATTGTCCGTAAAATAAACACACCAATTTCTGCATTTGAAGAAACCGTATTTTTACTGAGATAAACATGCAATACTACTGATGTTGAAATTTTGGGGTTAGCAGGTCTGTATACCCAAGACAGGTATTATTTAGCCAATTATGACGCAATAAGTGGCCATCTTGGTGTCTTCAGTGCTCATTCGTAGGTGGAAAAAAGTTTTTCCATATTAGGCCTGTTAATACCTGTTACGACCAATTGAGAATCCTCTGGAAATCTTGTTGCGAATTCCTTGAAGTCAAGTATTAAAGACCAACGACTTCCACATTTCAGATAACAGCAATTTATTTTACGTAGTACTGGTCTGGCCGTAACTCTCGAACTGCCTGCATGTTCACAAAACCAGATATTTATATTGAAGACCGTGACTGTGAACAGACAGTACAGTTCAGTGGTTCTTAGCACACATTATATATAGAAGTTATACAGACAGTTTAACAGAGAAATATGAATATACAAGATAGAATACCATGGAGATTATATACATTTCACATACATGGACATAACAGACGCCCCCCCCTTAAAAGGGTCAGTCAAATTTATTATAGCACTTTAATAAACTATAGAATGAACTGCAAAATGTTCAGCCGTTACTCATTAAGACTTATTATAATTCAAAATTCCTTCTTCAAAATTCAATCATCACAGTAATAGACCTAAGTACAACTAGATTCTGGAAAGAGCGTCGGCTATCACATTATTCTTGCCACGAATATGATAAATCTCAAGATTGTATTCCTGTAACATAAGACTCCATTTCATCAATCTTTTATTACGGTTACACATTGACTTCAGAAATGTTAACGGGTTGTGGTCCGTAAACACGAGTAGTGGAAACTTTCTCATGGATGTATACACATTAAAATGTTCAAGAGCGAGTATAAGTGACAAACATTCTTTCTCGATTGTCGAGTAATTCAATTGTGCACCAGCAAACTTCTTAGAATAATAACATACCGGGTGCTCAATACCGTTTTCATCAGTTTGAACTAATACCGCACCCGCGCCAATGTCGGAAGCATCCACAACTAATTTAAATTGTTTGCCGAAATCAGGTGCTAATAAGACAGGACTACAAGTTAACAAACTCTTAACAGATTCAAAAGCAATCTGACACTCTTTGGACCAGAACAATTTAACGTCTTTCTTCAGTAAATTCGTTAATGGTTGAACTACTGAAGAAAAGTTTCTGCAGAACTTTCTGTAATATCCAGCCATTCCAAGAAATCTCATGATACTTTTTTTATCTATAGGAACCGGATAATCAATAATAGTTTGAATTTTAGCTGAAATTGGTTTGACATGTCCTTGACCAACTACGTGACCCAAGTATCTAACAGTCGCTTTTCCGAATTCACTCTTAGATAGATTAATGGTGAGATTAGCAGCAGTCAGATTTTGGAACAAACCACGTAATTGTTCGAGATGTTCATTCCAATCGGTAGAAAAGACAATAATGTCGTCCAAATAGACAATGACACACACTAACCCTTTCACAACTTTATTCATTAACCTTTGGAAAGAAGCGGCCGAGTTTTTCATGCCGAAGGGCATAACCTTATACTGATACAACCCATCCGGAGTTACGAAAGCAGATATCTCTTTCGCACGGTCAGTCAGTGGAACCTGCCAGTACCCTTTATTTAGATCAAATTTCGACACAAATTTTGCTTTGCCGATTTTGTCAATAAGATCGTCAATTCTAGGCATCGGAAAACAATCTGTTTTAGTAAGTGAATTAACTTTCCTATAATCAGTGACAAAACGCCACTTACCGCCAGGTTTAGACACAAGGATACATGGTGAGCTCCACTGACTGTCGCTAGGTTCTGCTACTCCTAATTTCAGCATTTCGATCACTTCTTCCTTCATGATTTCTGCTCTTTCAGGATTTAGACGGTAATGATGTTGTTTAACAGGACGAGAATTACCAACATCAACATCATGTTTAAGGAGATCAGTTAAACCAGGCTTTTCTGTGAACAAATGTTTATACTCAATTAGTAAATGATTTAATTGAGCCTTTTCGTCAGATTCTAAATGCTCCAAATGACAACTAATCTTTTCAAGAAAATTATCACTAGTTACAGTTTCCTTAACATTGTTACTACCCGAACTAGAACGGTCCAAATAGTTATCAAATTCACAACAATCATCATCAATTTCATCTAAACTATTTACAGTTTGAACACTAGAATACGATTCTGAGACTAACGGTCGGTTTAAAGACATGCAAGATTCCACTTTCTCATTATACGGTTTAAGCATATTTATATGACACAATTGCAATTCTTTTCGGCGATCAGGAGTTTGTATTAGATAGTCAACATCATTTAATCGCTTTTGAACTATGTACGGACCGTGGAATTTAGCAGTCAATGAATCGGTCCGAATAGGGAAGAGTACTAAAACTTAATCACCACAGTTGAATTTTCGATTTCTAGATTTCTTATCATACCAATGTTTCATCTGAATTTGTGCTTCTGCAAGATTTTCACGAGCACATTTCCACGCGTTATGTAGTCTAGATTTGAAATCAGATACATACTTTAATAAAGGAATATCCTTTACATCCGACAACCAATGATCTTTAAGAGGTTTTAGCACTCCTCTCACTTGATGTCCAAATACTAATTCGAAGGGCGAAAAACCCAGAGACTCCTGTACCGCCTCTCTCGTCGCAAAAAGTAATAAATGCACCCCTTCATCCCAATCCTTTCCGTTCTCATTACAATATACTCTTAACATAGACTTTAAAGTCTGGTGAAATCTCTCAAGAGCTCCTTGTGATTCGGGGTGATAAGGACTAGACTTGCTTTGCGATATACCTAACTGAAACATAACCTGTTGGAAAATGCCAGACATAAAATTGGATCCATTATCAGATTGTAACGATCGAGGAAGTCCAAACAATGTGAAAAACTTGACCAGAGCTTTACAAATTGAAGGTGTATCAATTTTTCTCAATGGAATAGCTTCAGGAAATCTAGTCGCTTTACACATGATAGTAAGTAAGTATTGATTACCCGATTTCGTTTTCGGTAAAGACCCTACACAATCACAAATTATCTCTGAAAATGGTTCACCAATGGCCGGAATTGGTATTAAAGGAGCAGATGGAATTCCTGACTTCCCCTTTCCACTCACTTGACAATCATGACAAGTTTGACAGAATTTCACTACTGAGCTTTTCAAACCAGGCCAAAAGAAATGTCTCAAAATCTTACTATACGTCTTATTGACGCCCAGATGACCTCCAAATGGAGTTTCATGCGCAAAATGTAATATATCAGAACGATATTCAACAGGTATAACAATTTGATAAACTGTTTGCCAATCGTTATTAGCAGGCGCCGTAGGCGGTCGCCACTTACGCATCAATATACCGGACTGATAGAAATAACCAGTAGAACTATCTAGAAGTTGTTCTTTTGAATCAACAGCACTATTCATGATATTTGTCAAACTCTGATCAGACGACTGTAAAACAACCAAATTATCTTTAGACAACAAATTACAGTCAGGTATATCACAAGCAGAATTTTCAAATATTTTCTGAAGAAACGTTTTATCTAAATCAACTGCTAAATTTTCAGCACTATCACCAGACAATTCAGAGATTTCTGTTTCCAAAGATTTAGACCTACTACGAGTCGTTACACAAGCAGGAAATAATCCTGGCGTTATTTCATTCAAATTCCCTGTCGCCTCGTCACAGTTTGGGATCAAGCTAACAACTGGATTTAAGTTAACCTCTCCTCCAGCAATATCATTACCAAGTAAGAATTTTATATCTTTTACCGGTATAGAAGTACAGACCCCAACAACGAAAGATCCATTAATTATTGCCGAATTTAAATGAACTTTATGTAATGGTATACTCAGAACTTCATTGCCTACACCCTTAATTAAGACATCTCTACCTGTATATGTTTTATCAGACAATGGCAACGTATTTTCTAGAATAAGACTTTGCGATGAACCAGTATCTCTAAGCATTTTAACACTCACTGACGGAGATGAATCAATAGATACCGTACAGTCAGAAACAAAAGGATCATACAACTTAACCGAAGTAGAATGCATTTCAGGTTTACTTTGAAATTGTAGTGTTGTAGTGAGAACGGAACCAGACTGAGGTGAAGATGTACTATAAGTTTTCTCATTTTCACGTTTGTTTTGTAGCTTAAAGCAATTAGACATAATATGACCTTGCTTTTTACAGTAGTGACACACAATGGATTTATTTACATCCTTTCTAACTGTAGAATTATCAACCGTTTGAACTTTAGGTTTGAATTGTTGATTTTTATTAACTTTATGAATCAATGAATATTCATCAGATGATTTAGCTGCTTCTGATAGATTATCAATTTTCCGTTCATCTAAATACGTATGTAAACTAGGAAAAATATAACGTTTGAATTCTTCTAATAAGATAACTTGACGTAAACTCTCATAATCACGATTAACCGATTTTGAATCACACCAACGGTCGAAAAGCACCTCTTTTTCACGTGCAAACCCAACGTAAGTTTCGTTTTCATCTTTCTTTCGGTTTCGAAATTTTTGCCGATATGCTTCAGGAACTAATTCATACGCACGCAAAATTGACTGTTTAACGGTTTCATAGTTAGCACTATCTTCCGGTGACAAAGAAGAATAAGCATTTTGAGCTTTACCGACTAAAACGCTTTGCAATAAGAGTGGCCAAAATTGCTTTTGCCAATTAAGGCTTACCGCGACTTTTTCGAATAATAAAAAGTACTTATCTATTTCTTTTTCATTGAATGCAGGTACCAGACGGATGTGTTTCGTAACGTCGAAGTCCGTGTCTCGATGACGGTTGCTATTAAATTCAAGTTCTTTCAGACGCAGGTCGTACTCCAGTTCCATTTCCTTCAAACACTTTTCAGGCGTGTCTCGTATTGCAGTTCCAATTCACGAATCTCTGTATTTTCTGAAATAGGCTTGCATTCCGAATCTTTGAATATACCCTTCGCAACCAAATAACTGGCAATAATATGTTTAATTTCATCTTTCTTCATTGACATTTTACACGAAACATCATAATGTTCGGCAACAGACATGAGATCAGTTTTTCTGAGTCTATCCAAATATTCACTCGACGGTGACTTCAGAAATTCCTCCACTGACGACATGATGACTAACGGATGAAGTCAAATAAGGCACAAAACAAAAAATTTCACACGGTACCTTAATAGAAAGACGGAGACTTCATCCGCAGTCGAGAACCAGTACTACGTATGCTGAATGATATTTGCCGACGTTCAGTAAGGACGAGCCCCCACTTTGTTACGACCAATTGAGAATCCTCTGGAAATCTTGTTGCGAATTCCTCGAAGTCAAGTATTAAAGACCAGCGACTTCCACATTTCAGATAACAGCAATTTATTTTACGTAGTACTGGTCTGGCCGTAACTCTCGAACTGCCTGCATGTTCACAAAACCAGATATTTATATTGAAGACCGTGACTGTGAACAGACAGTACAGTTCAGTGGTTCTTAGCACACATTATATATAGAAGTTATACAGACAGTTTAACAGAGAAATATGAATATACAAGATAGAATACCATGGAGATTATATACATTTCACATACATGGACATAACAATACCTAAACAATTTTAGGCCAGCCGTAGGCTGAGCCTATTACTATACAAATGGAGCAAATATAAATGACATGGTTTCCAGAGCTGAGGCTCTTTGACTGTGCAACTGAGCATATATTCATACAAAATATTCATTAGAGCATTACCCATTCGCCAAAGTCACTTTTTACACATTTTTGAAGTTTTCAATGGAAATTTTGAAGACACTTCAATCAATAACCTTGACCGTTCACACATATTTGTATCCAAAAAGGGCCCGTCAGCATGAGAAAAATTGGGGCGATCGGACGCAAGATGGCCGTCCGGTGACTTTTTCTGTGCCCAAAAATGTCAATTTTGGCCTGAATTCGAGTCCTGCAGCTTCCTCATGGTTTGGCATTTTTCATCACAAATTGTGAAGGGTATTCTATGAAAAGGGATCTTTTATGCACGTGGCGGCATAAATCTCCTCATATGGAAATTGGGATGACCCAATTCTTTGTTCTTGCCACCAGGGGGAGTTAGATATTGAATACTATACAATTTGTCTTCTTACAATGGTGCCTATGCATATTTTGTATCTAAAATCAATTGCAAACTTGTAGCTCATGGTATATTCTATGATTGCAGTGAGTTTCCAGGTCATTGGTTTCAGTAAATGGTCACCAGGGGGCGTTGAATAGAAGAATAACTTAGTATTTCAATATGCATGCATGCATGCATGCATGCATACATACATACACACATACACACATACACACAGTCACCAGGGATATATATATATATATATATATATATATATATATATATATATATATATATATATATATATATATATATATATATATATATATATATATATATGGTCACCAGGACCCGGTTTCACGAACGGGGATTAAGTCCGTAATTCGAATTAATTCTCTAATTCGAATTAAAATTTTGAGGTTAATTTTCGATGCCCGTTTCACAAACGCGAATTAACTTTATTTCGAATTAGTTTAACCCGGAAATCTAATCCTGCCATGGAGAAGGATTAAATCGGCTAATTCGAATTAGTTACTACGAAAATGGCTGCTGCACTGTTTTTTGGAGCGAGACTCGAACGCAGAAATCGACAGAGTTTCGAATTAGTTGACAATTTTAGTGATGAGGAGATGCGAATGAGATTTGGAAGACAAAGTATTGAATATATAGAACGTTTAATTGGAGAAAGTATTCAAAGAAATACTCATCGATCAAATGCGATTTCACCATACCACCAAATCCTCGTCACTTTGAGATACTTAGCGACGGGGGCATTTATGAATGAAATTGGAGACACATTTGGGATTTCAAAGGCATCCGTGTCGAGGATCGTAGAAAGGGTGTGTGCGGTGTTAGTAGAGCACATGGATGATTTTATTTGCTGGCCTAATGCCGCTGAACGAACTCGGCAAAAAAGAGAATTTATTGAAATCGCTGGTTTTCCCGGTTGTATTGGCTGCATAGATGGGACTCACATCCGCATACAAAGGCCGAGTGAAAATGAACCTGCGTACATCAACCGCAAGTCATATCCATCAATAAACATTCAAGCTATATGCAATAGTAATGGTAAATAAATCGTCTTATTCAAAAAATTGATACGTCTCTATAAAACTGACAGCGGTGTTTCCGCTCTAGCTAAAACGATATTAATTTTTAGGGACTATTCCATTCTGGCCACGAGCCGTTACTTAGAATGACATTAATGGTTAATTGACACTGCAATATCAAAGCAATTGTTTGCAATTGCAATCTTTTTAGAATTCTTAAAACATATATTTATTCAAAGACACTTTTCACTACTAATGACTTCACCGGTTGTAATAATCAAACCGATAATTCTTTCTGGAATTCAGGTAAATTCATCAACATCGTAAGCAATTGGCCAGGTTCTACGAATGATGCGCACATATTCAACAACTCTGCACTTGGCAGGTAGGCCATCGAAGTGATCCATGGTTGATGTCATCTATGCCTGAAGGCTAATTCAATTTTATAGGGACATGCTAGTCTTATGAGAAATTAAATTTTAGACACCTTGAAATGAATCATCGTGGATTTGTTAGAGATGGTGTGCTTTTAGGAGACAGTGGTTATGGTTGTAAACCGTAACTAGTCACACCCTACCTTGCGCCTTCAACGAGAGGACAAGAAAGGTTGGTTTTGAGATCCAACATTTTAGAGTATATACGATTAAATGTATATTTATAATGGTTTGTTTTCCTATCTTGATGGTCAAGGTATAATGTTACGCACAAGAAGACTAGGTGTCTCATTGAAAGGACATTTGGAGTTTGGAAGAGGCGATTCCATATTCTACATGGTGAAATTCGATTAGCGCCGAGGAAAGCCTGCACTGTTATTACAGCATGTGCAATTCTTCATAACATTGCTATAACGATGGGAGAACCCGACTTAGATGTGGGTTTTAATTTTTGATGACGAAGTTGGTGAAAATGATGTAATTGATGCCGCAAACGCACGACAGACGGTCAGAGAATTTATCGTCAGCAAATACTTCGACTGAGAGAAATGAAAAGCAGAATTTCTTGCAATAAATGACTAAAAACTATTTAAATATATTTAAACATATGAATTAAATCTTCAAACAATATTTCAAAACGTAAACGTTTATAAGTTAATTCAATTAATTAAATTCCTGTTTACTCTTCCTGAATTACAATTTCCACCCCGGTTTCTTTCTGCAATTTAGCGATCTCTAGCTGCAACTTTATGTTTTCGAGGTTCAACTTCTGACACGCTAACTTGATTCTCTTGTTATCTTCGATTAGATTCAACCATTGCTGATGATTAATGTCAGCTGCAGTTTTACGTTTGGTGTTGTCGACTGCTGTAGTGCTGGTGTCTGTATGAGTCGAACTTGGTACCGGTAAAACTGCTTTCAGCGGATGATTTTGGTGACCGTCAGTCTCTTCGATCTCATTCTGATCAAACCCTAAAAATTGTAAATTACAGCACCGGTGTTAAAGTGCATAGAATGAATTAATAAATATATGTAATCAATGGGATTCGAACATCAAATTGCCGAGCAATAACGCCTACGATTAAGCGTTAAGCAAGCTCAAGCACACGCTCTCTGAAGAATTGGACTGGCCCAACGCTCAATCTGAACAAGTTTACCGCAGAATTTCGGAATGAATATATGGATACTGAAGGATGATATACTATATGCTAGACATAAAACATTTTGTTCAAAGTGATAGTGCACAAATCGAGGTGAGTCATTTAAAAAATAACAAATTTTCGACGTGAACTAAAGACATGATTTGAAGAAGGCGATAGGTTGCATCTAAAAGCCACGGAACCTATCACACCCATCCGCGAAATAATAGAATGCTCAAATATTCCTGGAAGTTAGCAGACGTAAACAAACAAAACGCGAATCGAAAAATAAAAATTATAACAAAATAAATAAAGTTCCAAGGTCGGATATATGAATTGAAGCTATTGTCTTAACGTGTTGACCTACCTTTACTTTCGATTGGGTTGACAGCTGATATCCCATCCCAATTTCGCGCTCCATCAAAAAATTCGACTATCGCCGAAGTTGCCTCGTCCAACGATTTTGGAGGTGGCCCACCACCGGTTTTTGCGGCTACGTTTTTCATGGTCATCTTCTCTTGTTTCGCCTTTTTCTGATAGTTCTTCCAACAAATTTTTACTTCAGGGCCACTTCTCGTGGCGACTCCTAAACTAGAGACGGATCTTGCAATTTCGCTCCATTTCTTTTGTTTACTTATGTTCGTAATTCCTTTCGCGTAGTCTAACTGACCATACAACACATCGTAATTGTTTTTGACTAGGTCTACTATCATGTTCTTCTCCTCTCGAGTGAAATTTTGCTTATGTTTGAGATCCGCGCTCTCCATTTTTCGACAATGTATTACTATGAATGATGCATTATGGGTAGCTAATTCTGAATTAACTTCGAAGATAATTCGAATTAGTTAATTTTTCGCTAATTCGTGTTTGTGAAACAGATTTATTCATCGAATTAACTAATTCGAATTAAGCATTTTTGATTCGAATTATCACCTAATTCGAATCAAATGTTAATCCCCGTTAGTGAAACCTGGCCCTGGGGGCGTTGAATAGTACAATAACTTAGTATTTCCATATTATATTGGTACCTAGGCATATTTTGTTACATAACATATTCTATGATTGTTGTAAGTTTCAAGGTATTTGTTTTTGCATATGGTCACCAGGGGCGTTGAATAGTAGGATCACAGTGTTTCCATATATATAATACCTATGCATATTATTTTGTTTCCATGATCAATTGCAAAGTTGTAGCTGTTGACATATTCTATCATTGTGGTGAGTTTCAAGGTCATTTTGTATATGGTCACCAGAGGGCCTTGAATACTGAAACTGTTAGAATGTTGAGCATTTGAAACCACTTTCCAAGTGGGCATGGTGTCCCTGGACCCCCAGTTGCATTTAATGCCTGTACAAAGGTAGTTTGTTTTGATTGGCTTAGAAGTGCAAGCGAGAGTTCACTTTACGCTTCAAGCGCGAAAGTTCTAACCAATAGACTGTATTACACACGCACGCACACACACACACATACATGTACCTGGTTAGAGTTGCATGGGACTTGTACTCCATTTAAGAATTTTTAATAGTTCTATTGAAGTTATATTTTTGTTTCAGCTACAGACATTTTCTGTCGAAAGGAAATTTCAAGAAATTGATGAACTATCGGATGGGATTGTGATGTCTCAAGTCTTACACCAGATGTAGGCTAAGTATCAGTTAGAAAATAAGCTCAATCCTGTTGAAGAAATGGTTGATCTGTGATTACAAGTTCATGTATCTTATACATTGTAGTTCTTCTGAGTTTTTTGATGCAGCATGGCTTTCCAAAATAAAAGCTGATGCCCGCATGAATTGGCGACTGAAAGTCAGTAATTTGAAGAAGATACTAAAGGGGATCCTTGACTATTATGCTGAGGTAAAATGTTTTTTGATTATTTGAAGTCCATAGATATCAGTGGAAACAGCAATTGATTAGTCATAAGCTTTCAAGTGGGATGTAGTTTTGAAAATATCATTCATAAGCTTGAAAATCTTCCACCTAGATTATATATAGGTGGAATATCCAGAATTACCACTTTGAACCTGGGTTCAACCATTTTTAGCCCACTTGGGACTTACGTCCCAGCAGGCTATTGTGTTAACTTTTCAATCGTTGTCCATCAGTTCTTCATTAGCTCATCTTCATATTTGCTATCTTCCCTAGACACATCCGCAGCCCAAAAACTGGCCCAGTCTGTTAGTCAGAATCATTATGACTGACTGGTGTCCGTTGTTGTTCGCCAAAGTCAGCACTTTATAGTCTGATTCACAAAAGGGCATTTGGGCTTATTGCCCTGGGTCCCTAAGTCAGATGTGAATGCTGCACGTTTGTAAACTGCTTGTACGTGACTTATACCTACACATACCCTGTAAGTTCATATGTGGCGCTAAATATCACGTGAGAGGCATTTGAGGCATTTGCCTCATTCTAGTGATGTATGGTCACTAGGGGGCATTAAATAGCGGATTAACTAAGTGCTTCCTTATTATATAATACTAGGCATTACCTGTTACCAGAAGCAATAAAAAAATAATATTTCGTGACATGTTTTATGATGTGAGTGTCATGGTCGTTGGTTTGGAGTCAGTACATGTTCTTCAAGGGGCATTGAATTTTGAAATCGTCTGATTTTTGGTTTACCTTTGTCAGCGATATAAAGTTGGCATTGAGCCAATTCATGTAAAATCGCGGTACGTTTTTTATGTGAACATTTGTTTCATTGGTTCTCGGCTTAAACGACGTATAATCGATGCGATTGAAGACATGGCGAACCTCCGTCGATGACATGGTCAACTGAGTTCAAATTCTACGAAAAACTGTTTTTGGCGGGAAAATTCTTAACTCTCGCGTATAAAATTGCAATGACCTCGATTGGGAGGCGTTGTCTCTACGAGCGAATGTGATTGGCAGTTTTTGGGATTTACGGGGAATTCCGGCGCTACTAAAATAATTATGGGAAAGCCGTAGAATGGTGAACGTTTCATTGGACTAGGTGCCGTATATGTGCGAATTTCAAATGCTCATTGCAGGTGATAATGTAATTATTATCCGCCATAGGTATTGTTTCTTTTTAATACCCATTGATTGATTTGATTGACATTGAAGTGTAAGCGTACATACACTAACACAAGGCCTCTACGTGCGCGCGGAAATCATTAGATCAGACTGTTGCACACACAAACACACGCGCGTACAGTATACGCTACTATAGTGATACTGTAACGCTGCTTGCTGGCGCATTTGACATTTAATCAGCAGAAGATGAGCGCTGTGTTTTCTGTTTGATAGAATTTGTAATAAATTGTAATTTCTTGTGACCTGAAAATACTAAGCAGCAAACTATAGGTATAGGTCGAGGTCTGAATATTGTAGTGGTAAATTCCAGGATTTAAAACGATCTAATACGCCGATTTCTTACTGCACCAGAATTTTTGCTTCCGCGGCCATACATTCAGCCACCCTCTGATATGTGACATCATATGATTTTTATTTGAATATTTTTTCATATTATGAAAAACATTTCTTTAAAATATAAAATAGTTTCCATGCCGCGCCTACCTGTACCCTACGAAATTTTTGATGTGGACCGTAAACAAATGTATGTCTTTGGTCTTTTGACTACAAAATAATCCTTTAAGAAAGATATAATAGATTATTTAAACTTGTAGAACTTTGAAGTCACGAATTAAATAGATTTTTCAAGCAATGCCCTTACCCCAAACAACCTCTAGCTTTCAAGGTAAACCACACTTTGCCCATGGGCAATTTATTAAGCATTTCAAACCACTTCTCAGGTCGGCATGGTGTCCTTCGACCCCTAGTTATTTGAGCCACTCGTATCAACTTGCTTAATTCTACTTATGAGCAATCATCTCTTGTGAGATGTTTGCTGCAAAGTATTATCACGTGGCACAAATCAAATCACCTTGAATAAATGGCCCAAATTTAAGGTATATAATATGGTAGACCAAGGTGAAAATTAGCGTCAACCGCCATTTTACTAATCTTTGTGTTGGGAACTCGCGTTGGCACTTGATAAAATAAATGGACAATGTGAGCCAATCCTATGCAGCAGTCAATGACAATCCTGTAACCCCCCCCCCCCTGTCAGACATCGACGCCTATTCGACATCATATCCGTGACGAAAGTAATCTTTAAAAATTCGTGTCAAAGAGTAGATTGATAAGACGTCTTTGCGTGTCGTTATGATTTCCGATGTCTGTCGTATTGAAATCTCTGAAACATCATTTAATAAATTCAAATTCAAATAATAAAGAATGTTCTGCGGTTCGAGACAGAGAAACGTTCTGCGGATGATAGCTACGATGTTTTCTTAACCCGTAAATATGGCGACGCGCACCTCGAACTCGGCAATGCTACAGCAGCAGGATTCTTCGTCAAAGTAAGTTATTATGAGATGATAAAAACTCCCAAAAAATAAAAAGTGCTAATTGCAATAATCTTTAACGCACAATATACATGTTTGATGAATCAGTATATAAGCATTTCGGCTGGAAAACAGCAGATGAAAGAGTTGCGCAATTCCATGAACTTCGTTGACGTTGTCAAGGTTGTGTGGAGTAGGAAGTAAATACGGAATTCCATCTAATTTTTGATGTTTTTTCTGAGTCCTCGGGCCACAAATCTAAATTGGGTTTGATTTTTACTTAATTTTCTTTAGTTGAAGTAGGTCTAGGCCTATCAATGGGGCTATTTACAATCTCTGATGACTATTTTATCTATCGGAGTGTCGGCACATGACATGAAAAGCCTACTGCTGTTTCTCAGAACAATTTCTGCTCACTCCTTTCACCAGAAAAGAAACAGATTTCTCACCTCCATGACAGGAGATCTTACCATTTTGATCAGTTCAGTCATATCCATCAATCAGTGAAAGTAGGAACTACATAAGTGATATTTCGTCGACATCTGGAATGTTTTATTGATTATCTGATTAAACATTAATTTTTGATTTCAGTACCAGTAGGCCTATGTCTAAACCAAAAAGTCGTCCTTACAGTGTGCAATTGCCTGATAAGAGGCATGTGGGATTAGTTGGAAGCTCTTTTGAAGAACTTTTACAAAAAGGTAAGAACTCATTTTTCTGCAAAAAGCATACATTTGTCTAGATAAGCCTAGTTCAGAAGGTAGGGTTGTGTTTTTCTGTCTTATGTCAAAGATTATTGACATAATGCAGTGGAGGTTATATCCCCCATCAGGTTTTTCTTCTCGGTAGATTATATTTGAGCTCAATATATGGATATATTAAGGATCCACTATGATCTCCATATCTTAAGTTATTGGTATTTTATTCTACTTTTCAGCTTGCGAGAGGGCTGGTATAAATAACGGGACTTTGAAGGCAGATATTGGTGGAACGTTGATAGAGGTGGATGAAGAATTTTTTCAGCATTTACCTGCAATGAGCAATATGAAACTCATAGATGAGAGTCAGGCTTCTGATGTTGAGACTGGGTCTAACACTGTGGATGATAGTACCAGCAGTAATAGAACTTTGGATCTATGTGTCTGAGGCTAAAATTGCTATTCAACTCTGGCTCTGGAGTGCATCCTGGTGGAATTATATGCCAGAAACGCAGTGGAGCTATTTAACAACCAATAGGCTTATGTCTGTCGGGAACTATATATGAAACACTTAATATCTATATTTTATCTAATTATTGCTTTCAAGATTAAGATTTTATATGCCTTTAAACAGGCTTCATCCTCCACTAGCACTGGGTCTGAATCGAGTACGACTAAACGTAAACGTATATCTGCTGATGTCCGAAAACAAAGAGATCTACAAATTGACGCTGAATTGAATGAACTGAAACTGTCGAACGAATTATTATTAAATGACCGAATTGAACTTAATCTAATCAATCAGGCAGATTTCATACGAGAAGAAATAAAGAGTAACAGGGACGAAATTAATATGCTTCGTGAAGAGAAAAGGAACCTGGAAAAAAGAATTTGAAAGCTGTTAGGGATAAGAGACACCTAACGAAAAAGAAAACGGTATTAGAACGAGAAATGGTTCTAGGCGAAAGGGACGATGCCCAAGTACCAAGTTATTCGGGAAGTCGATCGTGGAAACCCCTCTTCTGTTGCAAGTGAAAAGTTGGTAAAGTCTCCCATTTCTGAACTAAATAAAAAGTACCTAAATGACCGAATGAGTGATGAACCAAAGTATACGCAGCATGGGTCACATGTTAAAGTTTTACGGTTTAATTCGATCTCTCTTGAAGAATATATTAAATGTCAAGAATATGCTTGTAGATTATTAGCCCATAAGTCAGAGTCTTGTACATGTATGAGAAATATAGGCATTGCAAAGTTCATTTTAGCAAATGAGCCTGTTACATTACGGGATATATACAATCATTGCTACCCTCGGTCAAAATATTATCAGAAAACGTATTATAATATGGTCCTTGAGATGCCAACGGTCGTACTCGAAATGGGATGGTTTGCTGGCTTTTTTTATTTTTTATGGAACGTGTGGATTCATCACCTGCCATCAGGTTGGAACCTCTGCTTTTGCTCCATATATGGCGACTGGTTCTAAGTGACTGAACTGCTGGCGAGTGGCGACGCATCTGTAGAATTTTGCCATTATTCCCTCCCCCTTCTATCTGACTGGGGACAGACATGCTTTTTGCTCTTGGCTTTTTAGCCCACTTCTGGTTCTAAGTGACTGAACTGCTGGCGAGTGGCGACGCATCTGTAGAATTTTGCCATTATTCCCTCCCCCTTCTATCTGACTGGGGACAGACATGCTTTTTGCTCTTGGCTTTTTAGCCCACTTGGGACTTTAGTCCCAGCGGGCTATTGCGTTCACTTTTCGTCCGTCGTCCATCCGTCCGTAGACGGAATCCAGTTATTTTGGGAAGTTTTGAAGACGCTTTATGGTAATGTCTTGATATTTGGGTTACACATGTATCTACCCTAGACACATCTTCAGCCCAAAAACTGGCCCTGTCAGATTCAAGATGGCCGACTGGCAGCCATTGTTGTTCGCCAAAATCAGCGCTTTTCACACATTTTTGAACTTTATGAGGGAAATTTTAAAGACGCTTTGATCAATTACCTTGATCTTTCGGTTATATGTGAATCCCTCCAGGGCCCATCAGCATATCAAAAATTGGGTCGATCGGACTCAAGATGGCCGTCCTATGACCTTTTTAGTGCCCAAAAATGTTAATTTTGGCCCAAATTCTGAGTCCTGTAGCTTCCTACTGGTTTACCATTTCTCATTGCAATTTGTGATGGGTATTCTTTGGAAAGGGATGTTTTATACCTGAGACAGGTATTTTTCATCAGCCAATTATGACGCAATTGGCGGCCATCTTGGTGTCACCAGTACTCATTCGTAAGTGGGAAAAAGTTTTTTCACATTATATTGATACCTAAGCGTATTTTGTTACCACAATCATTAAGAAAGTTGTAGCTCATAACGTGTTCTATGATTGTGGTGAGTTTCAAGGTCATTGGATTTTATATATGGCCACCAGGGGGCGTTGAATTATGCAATATCTTAGCATTTCTATATTATATTCGTACCTATGCATATTTTGTAACCACAATCAATTGGAAAGTTGTAGCTCATGACATAATCTATGATTGTTGCGAGTTTTAAGGTCATTATATATTCTATATGGTCACCAGGGGGCGTTGAATAGTAGAATAACTTAATATTTCCTTATTATATTGGTACCTAGGCATATCTTGTTACCATGATCAATTACAAAGTTGTAGTTCATGACATGTTCTATGATTGTCGTAAGTTTCGAGGTAATTGGGTTTTGAATATGGTCACCAGTTAAATAGTAGAATAACTTAGTATTTCCATATTAAATTGGTAACGAGGCATATTTTGTTATCACAATCAATTACAAAATCGTAGCTGCTGACATGTTCTATGATTGTGGTGAGTTTCAAGTTCATTGGTTTTTGTATATGGTCACCAGGGGGCGTTCAATATTGATATTGTTAGATTGTTGAGTATTTGGAACCACTTCCCAAGTGGGCATGGTGTCCCTGGACCCCTAGTTAGAATTTGAAGCAGAAAGGATGAGGCTGGTTGTTAATAACATGGATCTCAATTGTTTTCATGCATAAAAAGTCAACATCTATTTTACAGAAAAAGCAAAGCAAAAGGCATGGTGGGGTTAAATAATGGCAAAAGAAAGGCAGCACACTACACAAACTTTAACACCAAGGTGTTTTTAGAATTTGAAATTAAACTTATTGTGATAAGGCGTCGTTACCCGATATTGGATGGGTGATACTCCGTCGAATAATGTTTAAAATAGTGGTGTTCTGATGTCGATTCCAGACATCAAGGAAATAAAAATAGTGTTGATGTAGTGTCGATGTCCTGACTAGAGGGCGGCGGTACAGGATTGTCATTGCCCGCTGCACTAGTAGGAAGTAAATGATAGATTGGTTCCGTGTTGATACTAACTTCTACTAATTAAAGCGCCTAAGGCATTGGAGCGAGTAAAATTTTCTTCTTATAAGAATTTTAAAAATTTGTTGCCTTAACATCTGCCTGTAGTTGAATAGGCCAACCGCCCTGTGAAAGATTTTACCTGTAGAGAACACTGAATAAACATTATCAATAGAAGTAGCATACTCGCAAATTGACCATTAGGCATTGTTTTATCTTATATTTTCATGCTGTTTGTAGGTATTAGGTCAACAAATCAATGACTTTCATATGCCAGACATCAATGCTATTGGTACGTACATGGGTTACAACATCTGTCAACATTTCAGAGCTACCAAATGATGTGGACATTCATCTTAACCTCTTCCCTACCACTAGTGATGTATATTTACGTCGCAAATAATGACCTTCTCTCACATGCATGACGTATTATTTACATCACAAATATATTCATTTACTTCAAATGCTGGTGTGGTGAGTCATTACGCTGCTGGTGTGTAGCGATACTAAACGACCTTGCGCTTCAATTTAGTTTCACTATTTACTCATAGATGGCGAATTAGTGCCTCAAATGCCGAACTAAATCGAATTGAATTTTCGCTTGAGTGACAACATGCACCATTTTGAGCGGAAAACAAAAGGGCATGCCTTTTTCTATCTGTATTTTTTAACTGTATCTTTTATAAAACGTCATCCTGGTCCAGATTCGGTGTGGCTCATGCATTATCAATTATTGGGCTATGTTTCAGAACAATTTCCCTTGGTTCAGATTGGTGAGTTGAGGTTAACCAATGTCAGCCATCTTGGATTCGAAATTGCTATGGTATTTTTGGAATCGGTGCCTGGAAAAATAGTTATCCTCCAAATAGAGCCAATTTTCATACTGAAATAGACCACTACACTTCTTTTTGTTGATATGATGACCAAAGAAATTTAATTGAACAAAATATTTCTTAGAAATATGGTACTGAAATAATTAAGAACTCAACATTGAAGCTTATTGTACTGTATGGCTAATGTTTGATCTGAGTGACTCCTGGGCACCTCAGACTGCACAGATAATGATGAAAACTGTTGTTTGTATTCTCCAATCAGTCTATGATAAGATTAAGAAACAATTTCTGCATAATTTATTTGAAATTAAATCCTAAATGCTAATCCTATATGTATCTAGGCCACTAGGCACCCCTTGACCTACTAAATCAAAAGAATATTGCCAAAATGATAACTAATGTTGTGAATTTTGGCATTTCTTTTTTAATTAGGTTAAATATACTTCATCAAAACTCACATCGTAATGATAATTTTTGAGTATATTATTTATCGTCAAGAACAAAAAGCAATACATATGTTATTTTTCAACAAACTTTCATGTTAGTTTTCTAACTAGTTTAGCTCCTGTTTTAGTAGGAGTTGATTTGTTTGCAAAATTTGAGGGCCCTGGGCTGGGCGGACTCACTGTAGCCAACCAATCTTCCTTTATTGATGTAAAATATTAGCAGGCACCCAAACATGAAAACAGTATGCACACATGCAATTTTGTATTTTTTAATCCAAAAAATACCAATTCAATAGAATAATGCTTACCCAATTGGCTGTGTGAAGAAAAAACCCCAGAAATAAGCTAATACCTTTTCAAATCATCAGCAGAGCAAGTTTCAAGAAAAATGTACAGTTTCACAGTTTTCTTTTCTATTGTTAGGTGAAGAAGGAAGTAGGCCTGAACTGGGCAGGTTATTGCAGCTTATTTTAGGCTGTGCAGTAAACTGTAATCACAAACAAGAATATATTGAAAAGATAATGGCTATGGAAGAAACTGTCCAGCAGAGTGTTATGCATGCCATACAAGAGGTAAACCAGTTGCATTAGTTTCATTTCTTGCACCCTTGTCTCAAATTTGTTTTTTATCAATGATTGTTATTTCTTCTGGTCATTTTTAAAGTTGATGACAAAAGAAGCACCCGCAAACATTTCAGAAAATTTCTCAGAACTCGGAGAACAGGTACTGTAAAACCTGTTGGAAATAAACTGACATGTAGAGTAAATGTACAAAAAATGTAGCTAGCTGCAAAGCCATAACTGATAACGAAACTTCTCCTACTCATTGCGGTATATCCTTTTATCGTGAGGGTCTTAAGATTGAGAACCTTAGTCTCGAAAAAAAGTTTTTTCACCCACCTTCCATAATGATTCCTTCCTTTGCCATACGTGCAAGCTTCTAGAAGCATTAAATCATGGACATACTTAATTTTTAAACAACATATACATGTATTTGAGAAATCAGATGCTCGAACTGCGGAACATAGCCAGTTGTTGCCTAGTACCACACATCCCAGACACATTTTTCAAGTTGGTAAATGTTGCCACGCAGTGCTGAGGGTAACTGACAATTTTTCAATGAAGGTTTTACTTTTTACACCTAATGATGGGTAAAAGTATACATTAAGGCTAGGTGATTTCACACTTGGAAAAATCTTTTGAATCTAGTAGAATTGATGATTTAGATGTTCGCACACCTGTTTTAATGTTTACATTGCTCCTGCTGAACGCGTAGTACTGTGTCTTTTAAAAGAACTATGTCATGACAGTGATGGCTTAGATATATTGTCAATAGCTATGAATAGGAAATCAGTTATAAGAACAATTCAACTTAATTTGATACCTGTTTGGCATTCAAATTCAGACAAAATGTCTCTTGATTTTGAAAGTCTACATATTAGTGATTATAATTAGCGGTTGAACAGACCGCATCTGTTCAAGCTAAGCACAAAAAATAGGATTTGAATAGTAATCCATGGCATTCTCTGGTAGACAGCAAGGAGCAACTAAGTATAAATCATCATTTTGGATTATCATTTAGTGATAGTAAGTAAGATCATGGTTTGATATCAAGGATATTTTGACTTATGAACTGATGACAATTAGCTGCAGGAATAATTTCAATTTTTTGCTTGAAATATACTGCGTATTGGTAGCAGCTTTGATCACGATATTAGAATATTTCCTCATCGATCCCTATTTCAAAATTTAAAGATAATATTTGTAAAAGATTTGTGATGTGCTGTTCTATCAAAACTCATCTGCAGCTTGAGACTAAAGATAGTTGGGTATGAATCGTTGAAACATTATTCCTTTGAATATTTGTCGTAAAAGGGCTGTAGAAATTTATTGTAAGTTTTTGTGGAGTTTTCAAGCATAAGTTTTCAAACTACTTGAATGCTAGTGAGATCAAAATCTGTGAATGCTTATAACAAGCTTTTGAATCCGGTCAATCGTCCTCGACCAGTCAGATGCCCGTATTTGCCGTTTCTATTTCATGTAGAAACTTCTATGAGCTCTGCCAGTTAGAAATTGATCACTTGGCCAACCCCTTCTCTGAAAACGAAACGTGGAAGTGTGGGATTCAAATCAACCGACATCGTCTTAAAAACCTGAGCCTTAACCACCTGAGCCACAAAGGCTTGATAAGAATGATTAGCATTTCATAAGCTATGATCTATGTGAGTATTCGCCTAAACATAGAGTATCACAATGTCTTCCTTTTAATTACTCTTATGATTGATAAATTAATTAATCTTTTTATTTGGTAGTTCATTTATTTCTTGTCTATTCAAAATTTATATTGTTATATTTCGAAAGAAAAAAAATGTCAGTTACCCTTAAATATTCACCTGTGCTTGCAAAATTTTATGAAAATTGTTCATTATACATCATCGTTATAGCAGATTTCTGAAAGAAAAAATGATTGTGAATGAAGCCTGTCAATGCCTTGTGTTTTAATGCAAACGCTATACAGTGTTGTCGTCGAATGTAACACTCTAATCCGTGTATATTGTAGATAAATTGAAGAAATCCAACAATTCAAATTTTATATGAGATAATTTATTAAAATGAAACCACAACGTTTTGGCTGTTGACTAACAGCCATCATCAGGTGGAATGACCAGCAAACTGAAGTAAACAGGACGAACAAAAGCGATGTGTAAGAATGAGTTTAACAGAACAAGTGACAAATGAAAACAACCATAAAATCTACAAACAGTTAGGATTAATACTAAGTGGAGTAGAAGTGGACACATAGTGACATTAACCTTGGAGTAATCATTTGACAAATGATTACTCCAAGCATTAACCAAAATCTAGTAGAGAGTTGATATGTCTGGATAATAATTGATTATTAGGAGAAAAACCAGTATTTATATTAGTAGATAAGTTGGATTTCGAAAGTTTGTACTTGCTGCCCTTAAGGTTTTCAGTGGCTGACCAGTATTTTAACAATAGAAACTTGTATGTGTTACTTGAACCTGACTATATAAACCCTGTATACAATGTCACCTCACTTCACTATTTTGGTAGCAATACATAATGTTAGATGTACATCAGAAGTTGGTTGTTTTTGCTGATGTTTTTCCTGGCTGATGTTTATCATCGTAATTCACTTGTTCGTTGTCTACAAATGCTGAAGTGTGGCTTTACTGCCGACATTTATTGGTCCCTCGAGCCGGTTGTCCGTAACTAGTGATTTCAACCGAAGGCAGCAACAACCAGCCTTGAAACAAGAGCGAGGATCCCACAAATCTGTTTTCACGAGAAGATGCAACACTGCTGATGATATCATTGATGTGAAAGGAAGCCGACGTGAGCTGCGTCAGTAACTGTCGCAGATCGATAAGACCGTAGAAGAAATCCACGCAATCAACGAGAGATATGTCGCGATGTTGACTAGTGACCAGGAGGTTGCTGATGCACATAGTTATGTGGCTGAAGTAGAAACCCGTCATCGCCTTGTTTCTAAAACCATACGGGAAAATCTAACTTCAAGACTGAATGATGGTACATCAGGTATCTCAAAGGCAAGCTCTACAACCTCCACGTGCTCTAAGACCGCTGATGTTAAAACCAAGCTGCAAGTTGTGCAGCTTACTCAACTGAAAAACAGATTGGAACAGGAGAAAAAAGAGCAAGAACCCCGTCGTCGTCGCCTCCTCCAAGAAGCCGAAGATGCAGCTGTAGTTGCAGCACTTGAAGCAAGTTTGATCAGAAGTGGAATTAATCCGCTAAATTCTATCCCAGTGGATATGATCGCGGCATTTCACTCTCAAAGAGCCAGTATCAACAACAATTTAATTGATTCTAACAGCTGTAAGTGGTCAAACTCACCATGAGCATCGCTAACTCGCTGGACCCCAGCTGATTGTTACTATAGTAACAGTTAAGAGTGAATAAAGGGCAAAACTTTTCCAAACTTACCCAAAGAAAATGAAGACATTAGCTATGAAAATCAGTTTTGAAGTCTTGTTGCATTCAAGAGTGAATATTTTCAAAGGGTACCGAAGTAGATATTTACATTACAAAGTGTCAGAACTAATATCCAAGTTGAAACATGATATTTAGACAGATTTGCAGGCAAAATAACAGCACACGACTCATGAGATAATTCCAGAAGATAAATAAATCCACTAAGTCATTTGAAAAATATTTCCACAGACTCTGACGAGCTGTTAGGTCAGTGAAAATAATCTTAGATATTGTAGATGTCATTGTACAAATATGTGAATCTAATAGATGAAGAGATATTTATTCGCAGGTCAAATCTTTGTTTGACCAGGTAGGTGGAAGTGAAACTCCCACCTCCCTGTTTTGACACATGATTATTCTTAAAATGGGACTAAAATTCAAGAATGGCTATTTAGTAAAATAAGATGATATTGGTTTGTTTTAATATGGTCTTGGATGAGGATGGCTTTATCCTTATGAATGACGATGCAGTTGATGGGTTATTATGCACTCTTAAATTCCGTAGTCGCCTGACCGCAGTAACACATAGAGTTGAGTAGTAGGAACCACAGGGATCCAGAAATGTTGTGATAACAACTCTTTGATACACTGCGATCATTTCCACTGGGATAGACTTTAGAGGAGCAGCGTGTGCATGACTTTGATGATGTTGAAGAAGCTGATTCCACTCATGACCAGCCGCTAGCTACTGAAACTATGATACTGCTCCAGCCTCTAGATGTTGGAACCAGCTCCAGAGGTCGCCATGGAACCGACCAAAACTTTGACGATGCCCGAAATCATCATGGAAATGACCGAAACGTTGATGATATCCGAAATCGCCATGGAGACGACTGAGACTTTGAGGCCAACCGACACCATCATGACCGAAATGACACCCGCTTCCGCCAACTAGACGACCGAGATGATGACGGTGCCTGCCGTTTTGCTCGACGAAATCCGCCGCAGAGAGCAATACAAACATTGTGATTTTTTATGAATCCACTCCCGACCAATGGTCCCATGTTCCGGGTGTACTGCCGCAGAGAGCAATACAAACATTGTGATTTTCAATGAATCCACTCCCGACCAATGGTCCCATGTTCCGGGTGTACTGAACGCTGCTGATATCTGCTCTCGGGGTGCGTCAACCTCTGAACTGGCTGCCGATAAAAGATGGCTGAACAGTCCAGAGTTTTTGTTGGATCCAAAGCATTGGCCACACCAAGACAAAGATACGACTCCGCTGCAAGATGACGACCCGGACGTAAGAAGAGTATCTTATAATACCAAAGCTGTGTTGATCCAAGTTTTACCCGATGCAACCAGGTTCACGTCATGGATTCGTTATGTGTGTATTGTTGTTTGGGCCATTCGCTATGTCCAGAATCTGATCCGAATTGTGAAGAAAATACCCGCCGAACTTGGTCCATTAACTACGCCGGAGTTGAAGAAAGCAGAACTATTACTTCTACGAGATGTTCAAGCCAGAATTTCCGCGTCAGAGGTTGAAGCCCTGTGAGAAAAGAAGCCATTACGAAAAAGCTGTGTCCTCCAATTAACGCTGATGCTTGATGATAAGGGTCTGCTGCGTGCTTGTTTGCTGATACCCTTGATGCTGACAATTTTCTGCTAGCGCTTAGACATTTTATTGCAAGAAGAGGAAATCCGATTACCATCTGCTCAGACAATGGTACGAACCCTAAGGGAGGTGAACGAGAGCTTCGGGATTCCTTAACCGAATGGAACCAAGAACAGATCACTGACGAGCTTGCTCAACATGGTGTCCAGTGCTGCTAAAAACTGCTCTTAGAAAATTGGCTTACCCAGTAAAGATTTTGAACAAAGCATATTTTAAAGCCAGGACTTCTCTCACTTTGGATGTAAAGATTTGACCACAAAATGCAGAGCTCAAAGGAGTATTGTAATCCCGTATCTACCCACTTTGGAACGGTTCACCGCGTGTATTTATCAGTAGTAAGCACCATTGACTCTAGATTAGTCTTCCAATATCATTATACACTCAACAATGTTTTAAGTAAAAACAAACCGAATGGTGAGCTCATTGAGTCTGGGGTCTATAAGATACCCTGAAAGGATTGGAAACGTGATGTACATCGGGGAAACGGGTCGCAATCTTAGTCAACGTGTTAAGGAACATAGGGTAGACATCCGTAATCAAAAGCCTGAAAGTGGGATAGGAAACCATGTTTTTACAACCAACCACCAATTTTACTTTCAAAATTGTAAACTCATTTATCCTTGTAAAGACATCCATAAGAGACACATATTGGAATAAGCCCTTATTTGTAAACTTTCGAAATCCAACTTGTCTACTAATCTAAATACTGGTTTTTCTCATAATCAATTATTATTCAGACATATCAACTCTCTACTAGATTTTGGTTAATGTCACTGTGTCACACTGCTATCCCCATCCACTTCTACTCCACTTAGTTACATAATTTGTATTCATCCTAACTGTTTATAGATTTTATGGTTTCTGTGGTACCCCTTTGTTGTTTTCATTTGTCACTTGTTCTGTGAAACTAATTCTTACACATCGCTTTCATATGTCCTGTAAGTTTGTACGCTATGTTACTTCTTTTTTCTGGTCATTCCACCTGATGATGGCTGTTAGTCAACAGCCAAAACAATGTGGTTTCATTCTAATAAATTATCTCATATAAAATTTGAATTGTGGGATTTCTTCAATTGTTATACAGTGTGTCCCAATAACACTGATACAATGTTTCATCAACTGCAGTAGTGCATGTAACTAGCTTAAGCCTTCCTAATCTGTTCTGTTTGATAAATGGAATATGAAAATATGAAGGCTTCTATCAGGCGCGGATCCAGAGGGGGTTTTGGGGGTTCGAACCCCCCTTTTCTGACCAAGTGCCCTTTTGAAAATCATATATGAAAAAAATTCCACCCGACATTGATCAATGACAGAAGTCCATAGTACTTGTATAAAAATGTATGAAAATGTACCTTAATTTTCAAAATTTTCTGGAGGAGGTCCCCCAGACCACCCTACAGGTCTATCGCGCTTTTGGCACGCGCTGAGACTCCCTCCATACTTAATAAAGTACCCTTTTCATATGAGGTTAACCCCCTTTCTTTCAGCCTGGATCCACCCCTGTTTATGAACATTAGACCTGTTATGAGCTAAGTTATTTCTAGGCTGTACCGTTCAGTAATCAGCATACAATCAACCTCGTTTCACTTGTCAGCGTATAATTTGTCATTTTGGATCGTCATCTATCCTTGAAATTGAATTACGCTTCCCGATTTTCTTTGGTTTCTGTGGTTAATTTGTTATTCAACGGTTGTCATTTTACTTGAGTTGTCACTGTTTTGCAAGTCCCTTCTTATTTTTTTTTGTATAAAATGTGGAATTCACCTAGGTATCAGCACAGGCACTCGCCGATGGGCTTGGGATACAGTTGCTGGGGTTTTTGATAGTGTATCTGTGTTTTGAGTGGTTATTCTGCAATAAATCCGAGAAAAAAACGTCTTGGACCTTGGTACTGATACGTTTAGAAAGATAATGGCCGCTGGCTCCACACACGGCGACCTCACAAAATACTGAACAAACTTCGTTTTTCAATCTAAAATCAAAACTTTTATTTTATATGACACTTACTAGTGATATGACAGTTATATATCCTATTATTCCATCCAATTGTGAGACACTGTCAATTTGTGAAACGTCTTTAGTAATATAAAAGAAAAGGTAGTTGACGAAGCGTGAGCGTATAGGAAAAACTTTACAGGCGTTGAGACGGCAACACTAGGTCACCGAACGTCGTTCAACCGCTGAGTGACGTCATAACGAAATCCTGCTTTATTTGAATATAGAAGGGGAATACTTGTAGCAGGTGCCCGTGTGACCTAGTGTTGCCGTCTCAAACGAAGTTTGTTAGTGTTTTGTGAGGTTGCCGTGTGTGGAGCCAGCGGCCATTATCTTTTAAACGTATCAGTACCAAGACATTTTTTCTCGGATTTATTGCAGAATAACCACTCAAAACACAGATACACTATCAAAAACCCCAGCAACTGTATCCCAAGCCCATCGGCGAGTGCCTGTGGTATCAGCCCATGATTCAAGTATCCCATAAACATGACTAGTAATTTGAGTATAAAGCGGAAATGTACTGAAGTTATCAATCTGATGAATCAACATTTTTGAGCCTGTCCTTAAAGTGACAATTACAGCGAGGTTGACTGCTGTTGTTAATGACAATCTTTTTCGGACAAATTGTACAATGAACCAATTTTTTAGTTGAAACGCACCACTGAAGAACTACAATCAGTTATACAACAGAGAGATGAAATAGCCACTCGTTGTCGAGAATTAGACTTGCAAGTACGTAATCAATTATTCGTCTTATTTAAACATATGTTTTGGTATGCTAGATAATTCTCATAATGAATCAATTATCTTCCACTCAATGGTACTTGCAAAGTGAATAAATAGCCTTTAGTTATAATGTGCTTAGAATAATTGGGTCAAAATTTTGCGGGATAATAATTGTTATGAAAGTTAATTCTTTAATTTGAACTTTGAAAGGTTGCTGCCTTACAAGATGAACGAGCCACTCTATCATCAGAATATGAAAAACTTCAAGAGCGAATGAATCAATCGGATAGTTTAGATGACCCAACGTAAGTGATGATTCCATTTCATTCAACCTTACATGCAGCCTTTAGTGAAATTCCTAACATAATATCAAGCATGTGCAAAATGTTGTATGTGTGATTTTAAAACAATCTTCATAAAACAACAACCTTGTATAGCGAGCGTATATCAAATAACATATACTCTATTTTCTGGTGTATAAGTCAAGTTTTTAGCCCACTTGGGACTTAAGTCCCAGCGGGCTATTGCGTTCACTTTTCGTCCGTCGTCCGTCCGTCCGTCCGTAGACGGAATCCAGTTATTTTGGGAAGTTTTGAAGACGCTTCAAGGTAATGTCTTGATATTTGGTTTATACATGTATCTACCCTAGACGCATCTTCAGCCCAAAAACTGGCCCTATCAGAATCAAGATGGCCAACTGGCAGCCATTGTTGTTCGCCAAAATCAGCACTTTTTACACATTTTCGAAGTTTACGAGGGAAATTTTGAAGACGATATGATCAATTACCTTGATCTTTCGAATATATTTGAATCTACCAAGGGCCCATCAGCATAAGAAAAATTGGGTCCATCTGACTCAAGATGGCCGTCCTATGACCTTTTTAGTGCCCAAAAATGTCAATTTTGGCCAGAATTCTAGGTCCTGTAGCTTCCTACTGGTTTGCCATTTCTCATTGCAATTTGCGATGGGTATTCTTTGTAAAGGGATGGATGTTTTATACCTGAGATAGGTATTTTTGATCCGCCAATTATGACGCAATTGGCGGCCATCTTGGTGTCATTAGTACTCATTCGTAGGTGGGAAAAAGTTTTTCGACATTATATTGTTACCTAAGCATATTTTGTTACAACAATGAATTAGAAAATTGTAGCGTATAACGTGTTCTATGATTGGGGTGAGTTTCAAGTTCATTGTTTTTTGTATATGGCCACCAGGGGGCGTTGAATAATACAATATCTTAGTATTTCTATATTATATTTGTACCAATACATATTTTGTTACCGCAATCAATTGCAAAGTTGTAGCTCATGACATCATCTATGATTGTGGTGAGTTTTAAGGAAATTAGTTATTCTATATGGTCACCAGGGGGCGTTGAATAGTAGAATAACCTGGTATTTCCTTATTATATTGGTACCTAGGCATATTTTGTTACCATGATCAATTGCAAAGTTGTAGTTCATGACATGTTCTATGGTGAGTTACAAGGTTATTGGGTTTTGAATATGGTCACCAGGGGGCGTTGAATAGTAGATTAACTTAGTATTTCCATATTAAATTAGTAACGAGGCATTTTTTGTTATCACAATCAATTACAAAATCGTAGCTGCTGACATGTTTTATGATTGTATTGAGTTTCAAGGTCATTGGTTTTTGTATATGGTCACCAGAGGGCGTTGAATATTGAAATTGTTAGATTGTTGAGCATTTGAAACCACTTCCCAAGTGGGCATGGTGTCCCTGGACCCCTAGTTGAGACAAAAAATCATGTCAAAAAACGTAGGTCGACTTATACACCGACTACACTTTCAATATCGTTTAAACTGATGATGTTTAAGAGTTCAAGGTTGCCATTATGAAATGGAATATTAATTTATGTTAGGCTACACTCGTATACCAATTATGTATCTTGTGTATATAATAGAAGGAATGAGTCGAATTGGTCAAAATTTTAAAAACATCTTTCAGAACAACCACTGGGAGACGATACCAAACATTACAGCATCAGGTCGAAAAGCTACAGGATGAAGTGTATAGGCTAGAAGCAGGTGAGAAATATTGTATCCTTTTGCCACATGTATTTTCGGAATGAACTTAATCGCCCATGCTACTGGTAACATATAAACTAGAGTCCATAGCATGGCTAATTCATGATGAAAACGTTCATTTGCGAATATTCTGTTGAAATTGTTTAAAAATGTGGAACTTTACTTAAAAGGCCCAGAAAAGAATAGAGCTAATCTAATTGATAGAAATGAAGGCTTAGATATCCAATAAAGGATATTTGTACATCCATCCATGCAAGTTCAAAAGGAACTCATTCTACTTAAAATATTTAGGGTTAAAAGGGTTAAAAAATCGATTTATTTGAGCACATTTTTTTATGCAGCATCTTAAACTGTCCAAAATTACACATGTAGAAATTCAATGATATTTGTGCGGGAAGATCTTTATCTTGTCAAAATCTTACGCTTTGTTCAGTAGTTATGGGCTTTTAAAGACAAAACCCATCAAATTCTTGGTTATATTTAATTTGTGTTGACCCGGTTTGAGCTCCCTCATGATGTCATAGCCAGGTGCGCATTAAACGTAACATTGTATCAAGATATGTGGTGAAAATGTGGGTTCAAAATGAGGAAATTTTACTTCCTTGTTTTCCACACGGCCGATCATTGATAGCATCAAATTTTTAGTGATAGTCTGATATTAGCATGACTGGAATACTTGTTTTATCGTCATTAATTGAAGTCAATATCATTTCATTCTTTTCTTGGTTGGTTTTCAAAGAAGCATTTTTGCATACTGATAGGCCTACAGCGTGACAGATTTTAACTTCACTTGTTAGCTCTACAGTTGTCGAGCCACTGGACCATTTGTCCTTTATCTGCTCATTCTTACAAAAACCTTCTTACCATTCCCATGATGACTATGGTTTTCTGATGCTTCGTACAAACCCTTTGTTATTTTGTGGGATGCTATAAGAGTTATCGGACGTTGGTCATTGATTCTTTCTATGACTACCTTCATTTTGAAAATGCATGTGGCAGCATTACTGAAAGCTAGTTATCCTTTTTCAGATAAATTCTTAAATATTGATTTGCCATTTCAGCTCGCGATGATTACAGAGTAAAAGTAGAACTTCTTGAAAGAGAAGTGATAGAATTACAGCAAAAGGTACAAGTAAAACCTAATCATGGAACCCTAATACTTCTATGATACAGCCTCTAAAATATACTAAATTCACGCAGTCAAGGGGTTAGGAGAAAAAATTAATATGAGACTATGTTAAATCCACTAGAACTTTTGAAAAGAATAGCATTTTTATTAGCACATAGTTCATTCTCAATTTCAATGTCATTCATATTATTGTCTGTGAGTACCGTAAAAACCGGCGTATAAGTCTACGCGGCGTATAAGTCGAGGTCGATTTTTAGACCTACATTTCATGATTTTAACATATATCTGGCTTATAAGTCGAGTCCCTTCTCTTAGAAGAATAATTACTAGTATCATTGTATTGAATAGTTTGTTTTGATAACGATGTGTGCTGCTGTGTGTTTAATCAATAGACTGTTACACACACTCAGGTATAATACACTACCATACAGTGATACAGTAGTGTGAGTCACACGCTATATATAGCCTAATGTATTAAGCGCTGCTATGAGCGCGCATATATGAATACATCGTTTTAAATGAAGCTGTGTCAAAATGAAAGAAGTTTTTTTCATTAAATAACTTTATTTATCATGAATAATTATTCAAACTGTTATAGCAGTAAGAAGATGAACACTGTCTTTTTTGTCTGGCAGAATCAATATTTCTTGTGACCTGAAAATACTTCGTAGAAAACTGTACTCGGCGTATAAGTCGAGGTCAATAATTTAGTGGTAAAATCAAGGGTTAAAAACTCGACTTATACGCCGGTTTTTACGGTATGTATATTGTGCTACATGATTGTATTACTGTTCTTATGTATAATTTCTGTATTTATCCACAAAAATTTAATCTTATGATGGTAATTGTCTCCTGTTTTATTTTTCAATCCATAGAATGACGATATGACATCGTTAGCCGAAGAAGCTCGTTCGTTGAAAGATGAGATTGATTTCCTGAAACATAATTCTGACAAAGTTGCAAAATATGAATTAACTATCGAAACATACAAAAAGAAAATGGGTAAGAACAGCTCAATGTGACAGTGTGACCAATTCCTTCCGGAATGACTTGTGCCAATAGTTTAGTCAATGTGGGACCTTTTCAGCCCACTTGGGACTTCGGTCCCAGCTGGCTATTTGCGTTCACTTATCGTTTGTCGTCCGTTCGTCCGTCTGTAGACAAAATCCAGTTATTTTAGGAAGTTTTGAAGACGCTTCAATGTAATGTTTTGATGTTTGGGTTACACATGTACCCTAGACACATCTTCGGTCCAAAAATTGACCCTGTCAGATTCAAGATGGCCGACTGGCAGCCATAGATGTTCACCAAAATCAGTACTTTTTACATTTTTTTGAACTTTTTGTGGGAAATTTGAAAACCCTTTGATCAATTACCTTGATTTTTCGTATATATTTGAATCCCCAAGGGCCCATCACCATAAGAAAAATTGGGTTGATCGGACTCCAGATGGCCATCCTATGACCTTTTTAGTGCCCAAAAATGTCAATTTTGGCCCAAATTCTGAGTCCTGTAGCTTCCTTCTGGTTTGCCATTTCTCATTGCAATTTGTGAAGGGTATTCTTTGGAAAGGGATGTTTTAAACCTGAGCCAGGTATTTTTGATCGGCCAATAATGACGCAATTGCCGGCCATCTTGGTATCATCACTACTCATTCGTAGGTGGGAAGTTTTTCCACATTATATTTTTACCTAAGCATATTTTGATACCACAATCAATTGCAAAGTTGTAGCTCATGTCATTGTCTATGATTGTGGTGAGTTTTAAGGACATTAGTTATTCTATATGGTCACCAGGGGGCGTTGAATATTAGAATGACTTAGTATTTCCATATTAGATTGGTACCTAGGCATATTTTGTTACCTTGATCAATTGCAAAGTTGTAGTTTATGACATGTTCTATTATTGTGGTGAGTTTCAAGCTCATTGGGTTTTGCATATGGTCACCAGGGGGCATTGAATAGTAGAATTACTTAGTATTTCCATATCAAATTGGTAACGAGGCATATTTTGTTACCAAAATCGATTGCCAAATTGTAGCTCATGACATTGATTTGGGTGAGTTTGAAGGTCATTAGTTTTCGTATATTTTCACCAGGAGGCATTGAATATTGAAATTGTCAGCACTTTAAAACATTTCGCAAATGGGCATTGTGTCCCTCGACGGCTGGTTGGAGGAAAATATTCCATATTAACTCATCATATTTGTATTTGATAATTGTAAGCATTGTTATAGGACACATCTCCGCCCATGGAATTGAGGTCACCCAATTGTTTGGTTTTCCCTTTGTTAGCGATAATGGAGTTGGCATTAAACCAATTATGTAAAATTTTAGTAGTACAATCCGGACTCTGGACATAGATCATTAAGAAATGTATGTTTTTGGCTTTATTTGGCTACAAAATAATTTGTGAAAAAGATAAAATGCAATGTGAAATAAAACTTTGAATGCTTAAAACTCAAGAGGCCATGCCCTTGGAAAAAAAGCACCTGTTTTCAAAAGTTGAAGCCCATGACATATTCTCGGATTGTACTGAGTTTTAACCCTTTCAATACCACATAGTGTCTCCGCTGCTGTACCGGAGGGAATTTAGGGGTTTATAGGTGTATATTTGAAACTTCATAGAATAGTTCCAAGATATCTGACACAGAAAATTTATATAGCATGTTGTTGATAACTTTTGGGCCAACAATGTAGACATAAATAATTTGGATATAAGTGAACTTGAGGTCAAGGTCACATACTCCAAGATGGCCGCCATGAAAAAAATTCACGATAAAGTTTCAGATAAACTGCTCTGTCTCCCAGCAAAATGCACTGATCTATTCAATTCCAACTGAAATTGTATGCCATATATCCTTACTTTATGTAGTAAAAATTTCAAAGCAATAGAACAACTAAAATTTTTTATTTTTCCACTCATTTACCATGATATGTCGGAAGGCCAGATGTAAGGGGTTTCATTGGGGTATAATTTCAGGCCTCAGAAAATTGTTACCTATGTATTTGACACTGATACATTGTATACCATGGTGTTGATAACCATTGGGCTTACAAATAAGACAAATTATTTGGATATATGTGACATTGAGGATGGACGGTTTCTGGTTCTTCATTATTGTTATTGGTGTCCATTGCCATGACAACCGTATCAACAGGGTCTAAAAAAGTTGTCACTGATATCATTTTCATCATCAAAATCATAGCCGGCACTATAAACCTATTTTCTGACTAAGTCTCATCATCTGAACTGCTGCTGTCATATTCGTTGTCACTCTCAATTTGTTCACTACCAAATTCCACGTCACCTGCATCACTGTCAGCATCATATACAAGCTGCTGAACCGTTTCATCCAGCCAAATTGTTTCAAAATCAGCAAAATCAGCACCGGCTGATACTGATAGATATGCCCTTCTAGAAGAAGGGTTAAGTGATACCGTATCACATACGGTACGGGTATGCTAGCTTGTCAATTTGTACCGTATGCCAAACGGTAGTGGTATTGTAAGGGTTAATGTCATTGGTTCCTGTATATGTTTATGAGGGATTGATGAGGGAACATTGCATATTGAAATTGTCAGATTGTTAGCAATTCAGCAACAGTTACTAAATTTGCATTATGCCCCCTACATATTAACTAAGAACATTTTGTGATCTTTCAGAGGAAATGGGTGACTTGAAAAGGCAGTTAAAGATCTTAGAGGAAAAAAATACCAGTTACATGCAACAGAATATGGAATTAGAAGAGGTATGCATATTGAATTCCATAAGTGTTGTCTCTTCATTCTGTTGCTGATGCTGCCATACCTAAATATTAACATTGAATATCAGTTTAATTTCTTGAAGCCATATGGCTTATATATATTTCTATATTAAGAAATATATATAAGCCATCAGTCATGATTTTGGTATTCATTCTCAGAATTAAATGACAGCCAAAAGTAGTTGTGTCAGTCGGTGGAATGGCTAGGCTACTTGAAGCAGAAAGCAGCAAAACCTGAGGGGAATTTCCCAACATAGAAATTTGTGAAAAATTGGGCATTAGCCTAAATGCAATTTTAAAGCATCTACAAACACAATATGAATGTTTGATCAAATGCTATAAACTTCTGAAGACAATGTTCAAGCCACGCACGCAGGGGTTCTAACAAACACTAACTCACTTGAAAGATAAATGTCTTACCTTCAAACGGGAATTGATATGTCCACAAATCACGATTTTTAATGGAACCGAGGACAGCGTAATTTCGTTATACTTTTTTGTGGGACAGCTGTATATGTCTGCTTGATGGACTTTTAACCGAAGAAGAATGGTTATGAGATATGGATGCACATAAACAATTTCTAAAAAATTGTGTTGTAGCTGTAGCAGCATAACCCTTTCAGTACTGACCATATACCCACCTGAGAGAGTAATCGAAGTTTTTGGTGATTTTACTAAAACCCTTGGTATAAAGATACAGCAAGTTTTATAAAAGGGATACTGTGCCCCATGGAGGGCAACATAGTGGCCAAATATTTTGGTGATAAAAAGATTAATTTTTATACAAATTATGTGCGTCACGTAACCTAATTAGCATAATTTATATAGTTTTTCAGAAAAATCTCAAATTAAATTTGGATATCCTACCAATTGCTAAAGCTTGCTTTTCTATTCTGCAGTATGTTCGGATGATTATCTGAGATTTGATGGTAAAGTTCCCTGTGATTAAAAGATTATGGCCATTTTAGTGTAGAAAGGTAGTTCACACAATTAGAGAAATAATTAATTAATATTGATCCACTAAATATATTTCAAAACTACTGTTTGTACAAAGTAGCTGAACTACTTCAGAGGTTTTTCGATAGATGGCTCATGGGTAATATGACAATTGTACCCAAAAATGTGAATTTTTGCCCGAATTCCGAGTCCTATAGCTCCTGGTTTGCCATTTTTCATTGCAATTTGTGATGGGTATTCTATGGAAAGGGATCTTTAATACCTGAGATAGGTATTTTTGATCAGCCAATTATCACGCGATTGGCGGCCATCTTGGTGCCATCAGTACTCATTTGTAGGTGGAACAATGTTTCTCCACATTATATTGATACCTGAGCATATTTTGCTCCCACAATCAATTGGAAAGTTGTAGGTTATATCATGTTCTATGATTGTGGTGAGTTTCAAGGTCATTAGTTGTTCCATATGGTCACCAGGGGGCATTGAATAGTAGAATAACTTAGTATTTCCTTATTATATTGGTACCTTGGTATATTTTGTTATCACACTCAATCACAAAATCGTATATGCTGACATATTCTATGACTGTGGTGAGTTTCAAGGTCATATGTTTTGTTGTTTGGTCACCAGGGGTGATGAATTTTGAATTTGTTTGCCTATATGCACCAAAAAAATGCCTTCCATTTTTTTCCTTGGTGATCAGTGAAGATCACCAGGGATCAGAGATCACTTTCAGCTAATCACTGCTCTTCAGTGGTTCAGGCCATGGCCTACATAATCGCACTTTTTGAAGTCATTATGAGAAAGCTGCGCTCTTATTGGTTGTTTAGGGAATACCCTCAGCGGCTGAGATTCCAGCATTAGAAAGCATCACGAAAAAACACTGCCTGGCATTGAAGGGACATTTTGCCTGATTGTGTGTTAAAACTTTTTCGAAGGTGGTTTCCGATTCCAGTTGATCAGGATTTCAGGATGTATTGACAGTGCAAAAATGTATTGTTACATATAAATATTGTATAAGAAACTAAATTGTTATATGTTGTTATTGATGGTGATATTTCATTGAAAATTTCACTAAAGGCCCACTGGCAGTATAAAAGCCCAGACATATGTGTTAATGTGCAATATATTCATTTCTGCAGTCAAAATTATGTTTTAGACCCTCCTCTTTGAGTAATTAAGCAATTTCGTTGGTATTTTCTTCAAAATTTGAATCTTTGAATGACGTAAAGGGAGGAGTTATCCAGTGAATCAGCATAGCTTGCATGGCACGGTAACGGTAACATGATACCCTAGGTCATCACTACACATAAACAAAAATATAGGCTAATTCATAGTACCTGAATCTCACTACAAAAAAACTTTTTTCCCGATCAAGGAATCAGTCTGAAAATTCATACACTTGTTAAGCTATCTACCTTCAGCGTTATGCCCAAATTTCATCAAAATCAGATGTAAATTGATAATTTTTAAAAATCTCAAAATTTCGTCAAATTCTTTAATCTTGGTCCTTTTCTTACAGAAAATGATCACAAGCTTCAGATTTTCATCCCCAATAAAACTGCACCATTTAAAATTACCTCAAAACTTTATATGAAAATTTATGCATTTGTCAGATATTACAGTGTGTGACCTCTACAGTTACAGTTGTGAGCCTCCCTTACTCACTGTAAATATCATCAATATGTTACTGTAGCTAGTGGGACTGCCCATCTCAAGTGCTTACCACCCTGTTATCTACTGCTCATACCAATGGGCCTTTAAGATCAACAAATTATCAAAGGAGTTTAATGAATGATTATGTCATTCCAGTTATATCTAATTATAGTACTCAATCAGTTTGTTTATTATCACATATATAAGAGCTTTTGCTAGTGTACTGATGACGCAGCTTCATTTATGAAGATAGCTCCTATATGCCAATGATACGATTCAAAACTGAGAGGGAAATTCAAAATCTTTAAGATATTGTTCGTAATAGGCTGGATCTTGGTGTAAATTGATGATGGCTTTTGCATTGGAATATATTCATTCGTTAAGTTATATGACAATTGGGAGGGCTCAATTTGGCCGAATTCCTGAGAAAACAAAATAAATGTGTGTGAATCCATTGAGGCTCTAAACTCAACAGTAGTACCACATGATCTGGTACCAGTGACAACTGATTAGCCTTTTATACTGCAAGTTGGCTTTAACAGATGCTCATGATTGGTAGCATCGTTCAGTTAGTAATTTGAAATGATATGTTCATATTTCTTATCTTGGTTTGAGATATGAAATATTTTATATTTCCAATGAAATGTAAACTGAAAAAATGTATCCAAGTCCGCCTGTTGTAAGTTGTCTGATTCATATATTTTGTATTGTCATATTCCTAAATGCCCTGTGACTTGAATTAACATGCCAAGTTAAGCCTCTGTTGTATTATGTAGAATTCCTAATGTTTATAATAATCTCCTCTTAAGGATGTTCGGAAGTCAAGTACATTGAAGTCTCAATTGGAAATGTACAAACGTCAAGTACAAGAATTGCAAGGGAAATCTTCAGAGGAAACAAAACGTGCTGATAAGCTAGACTTTGAAAATAAAAGACTTCAGGAAAAAATCTCATCTTTACTGAAGGAAAAAGAGGTAAGAGGTAACTGTAGAAGTCGGACACGTATGAGATGTTGGTGTCCTTTCGTGTCAAGAAAAATTCTGGAGTTGCTTAACGCTTAGGCTGGTTTTAGTTACACATCATGTTACATGTTACATGTTACATGTTTAATTAGTAACATGACTTAGTTACATGTTTGACAACCAAGTAAACTTTAGTTTGTTTCCAATATTTAAATCGAAAGTCCAATTCGAACTCAAGGGTTTTCTTTTGGTGAGGCCTAATTTGTAGTCGGTGTGGAACCTTTCATTTTGGAACAATAATGAGTGGGGGTAGGTAGTCATTCAAGTCATGATTTACCACATGTTACTTCATATTGTTGAAATCTCGCGAGAATGGCGCAACATTGAAACTGGCAATAAATTGCAAATATCATTCAAATTTTTTGTACATAATCATAATCTATCCGATAAAGTGCCGATAAACAATTGCATGTTTACGATCAGTGTGTTTGGCCGCGATGGTTGCCTGGGAAACAATTTTTTTTCACAAGAGAGTTTCCGCCATCTTATTGGCAGTGCGCATATTGATTTTTTGCCACGTATGTCATTCATATATTTCATCTCATAAACTTTTGGAGGATTTCATTAAAGAAATAGTCGTAAAGCCTTCAAATGATCGCACATGCGATAGGCCGCCCCGCTCGTGCTTGAAATGGAAAATCAGTTAGTATCTCTTATGATGATGAGTGATTGAAAAATAAAAGATGAAATCTAAATCATTCGATTCTTTTAAAGAAATGCATTGGAAAATGTGGTTTCGATATAAACTGAATTTTTTATTATCTCATTTCACATGTTGCCTCTCCCTGGACATATTAACTACACTTACTACGATCGTTGTGATCTGTTTGCTGGCAACAAATGCACACATATCACATTACACTACCAATTCAACACCCAACTACCCACAGCTTTTATATAACCATCCTATTATCTAGTTTGTTTCTCCCTGTGTTCCAATAGATACCATTGTAACCATGCAGTTCCAATCATCTCACCTGATAACTTTAACAATGTGTTCAGCAACTGTTCCTATCGAACTTTCAATTGCAAGTTGATCCACATGCTGCAATGAGTTCCAAATGATGCCACCAGGGGGCTGTGCTAAAAACTGATGTTAGCACAGTAGAGCTTTCAATTATAAGCAGACTTTTAGCTCACTCGAGACGTCATTCTGTAATTTTGGGAGGTTTTAAGACACTTCAATGGATTGTCTTGATATTCGGTTTGTTCATGTATCTACCCTAGCCACATCGGTACCTCAAAATCTGACCAGATCAGATTCAAGATGGCTGACCGGTGGCCTTGTGGTTCACCAAAATTAACACTATTTTCTACGCATTTTTTAGTTTTCAAGTGTTATTTGGAGACACTTGAGAATATTTTCTCAATATTTCATATTAATATGTTCAGGCTACAGTTTCTGTCATTGTTATTTTGTAAAAATACATTATACCTTAGATCTAAAAAATCAAAAGGCCACACCTGACCTTCCAAAATTGGTCTGTCTAGGACTAATTATAAGTAAAATGTGCAGTGTGTGACCCCTTTTAATTTTTAGCCCACTTGGGACTTTAGTCCCAGCGGGCTATTGCGTTCACTTTTCGTCCGTCGTCCGTCCGTCCGTTCGTTCGTCCGTAGACGGAATCCAGTTATTTTGGGAAGTTTTGAAGACGCTTCAAGGTAACGTCTTGATATTTGGGTTACACGTGTATCTACCCTAGACACATCTTCAGCCCAAAAACTGGCCCTGTCAGAATCAAGATGGCTGACTGGCAGCCATTGTTGTTCACCAAAATCAGCACTTTTTACACATTTTTGAACTTTTTGAGGGAAATTTTGAAGACGCTTCGATCAATTACCTTGATCTTTCGGATATATATGAATCCTCCCAGGGCCCATCAACGAAACAAAAATTGGGTCGGTCGCACTCAAGATGGTCGTCCTATGACCTTTTTAGTGCCCAAAAATGTTAATTTTTGCCCGAATTCTCAGTCCTGTAGCTTCCTACTGGTTTACCATTTCTCATTGCAATTTGTGATGGGTATTCTTTGGAAAGGGATGTTTTATACCTCAGACAGGTATTTTTCATCAGCCAATTATGACGCAATTGGCGGCCATCTTGGTGTCACCAGTACTCATTCGTAAGTGGGAAAAAGTTTTTCCAGATTATATTGATAGCTAAGCGTATTTTGCTACCACAATCAATTAGAAAGTTGTAGCTCATAACGTGTTCTATGATTGTGGTGAGTTTCAAGGTAATTGGATTTCGTATATGGCCACCAGGGGGCGTTGAATAATACAATATCTTAGCATTTCTTTATTATATTCGTACCTATGCATATTTTGTAACCACAATCAATTGGAAAGTTGTAGCTCATGACATCATCTATGATTGTTGTGAGTTTTAAGGACATTAGTTTTTCTATATGGTCACCAGGGGGCGTTGAATAGTAGAATAACTTAGTATTTCCTTATTATATTGGTACCTAGGCATATTTTGTTACCATGATCAATTGCAAAGTTGTAGTTCATGACATGTTCTATGATTGTGGTGAGTGTCGAGGTCATTGGGTTTTGAATATGGTCACCAGGGGGCGTTGAATAGTAGAATGACTTAGTATTTCCATATTAAATTGGTAACGAGGCATATTTTGTTATCACAATCAATTACAAAATCGTAGCTGCTGACATGTTCTATGATTTTGGTGAGTTTCAAGGTCGTTGGTTTTTGTAAATGGTCACCAGGGGGCGTTGAATATTGAAATTGTTAGATTGTTGAGCATTTGAAACCATTTCCCAAGTGGGCATGGTGTCCCTGGACCCCTAGTTTTCTGGTGCCCTTAAATGAATGTATCATCAAAAATATTGTCCACTACACCACCTGCACACATTTTGATGTTGTCTGTGAATTCCATGTTGTAGTGTTGTCATAAAATACGGCATCTGTGCACTAGCCAGCGTTTGGAGTGTATTTAAAATTTTTATCTTGTTAGGCCAGCCATAGGCTGAGCCTATTACTATACAAATGGAGGGATTAAATGACATGGTTTCCAGAGCTAAAGCCCTTTGACTGCGCAACTGAGCATTTATTCATACAAATCATTCATTAAAGCATTTTCATTCTCCAAATCCTAGGGAGCTGAATTTTGAAAAAGGGCCTCGTTAAATTTATATGACCTTTTTCGTGAAAATCTGAACGCAAAATATCAGTTTTGAAAAGCCATTCTGAAAGCAAAGACACCTCTATGATTGGCTTAGCCACAAAAATCAGCAGCTGTTCATGTGGCCCCGTGGTATCATCTGCTGTTTTACTTCTGGGTTTTATTTAAAGGAATTAAAATTGTATTTTTTTTGTATTTGTTTGGTTTTTGGGTGGAATTTTTTATTTGCACTACAGAAATCATTGGCAATGGATGTGCAAAACGTCACAGGTCTATGTGTACACATACAAGCTATTTGGCAAAATATCATTGACAAAGATGTAGAATGGCTCCCTGTGATTATATAATGAGCTCTATTCGAACGACGAAATGTTATATTGCATTGAATATCATTAGAAGAAGTATTGTTTGATTATATCGGAGGCGGCAGGTATAAATAAAAATGATAAGTAAATCGGATTATTCGGTCAAAATGGCGGATGTATACACGATTTGGAAGTCTGATATAAAAGCAAGACCCTGACATGGGTACATGAGGTCAATATGAAAATGTGTAAACATATAATTTCAATATTCAAAAATTTGTTCGATATAAGGGGTATGCAGGATTGATGAAATTAGCAATTTATAATAGCATAGCTGTCATATACGGCTCCAGTTCCTCTGATGGCATGTGTATTAGGTGACAATTCAATTCTTTATTGATCCTTATTGCCTATAAAATTCCGGGACAAAATTCCCAAATTCAATAAAGTTAAAAATCTCAAAATAAGAAAATACAACATACAAGACACACGCAGAATTCACACAGAATAACATAAACAAAATATTTTAAATGACAATGTCTACTTCAACCCACTCAAGAGGAATGTATGATGTAATGATGAACCAGACATTAGAAGAGCTCTTCCCTCAACCATGGAGGCAATGAAGTTGCAGACCAGTTTAGAAGCAAAAGTGAATGAAGTCGGTCGCAAATTATCAATTATCGACAATTTTCAATAAATAAATCAAATGAAACCACTACAACAGTCGAAGACCTGTATCATCTACCCAATGGCCAAATCTCATAATTCCCCAAATTTCTTAAAACTTCGATTTCAAATTTGCGATTCCACATAAGCTTATCCCAAAAATTCTATATTTTCGCAGGTGTCAAATACTTTATTAAAATTATTTTTCTTGTTCTCAAATTGCATTTGCTCAAACTGAGAAAATTTCAGAAAATCCAGTTCAATTCTATTCCGCATTCAAATCAATAAGACCAAGGGAAAAGATTGATCTGAAGTATTTGTTCCTGCCAGCTCCCTGTCTGCTACTTATGAAAACACGGTTGTACTGTATGAATTATAGGTATTGACTATGAGGGAGTGAATCTGACTGATATAACCCTCAGAATGCATTATTTGCCATTTATAGAAAGCTGACATGCTGGGCCACCTTCTGTTATCTAAGTTACTCGACTATAAGTCGAACTAAATGAAACCGAATGTCCGTTAGTCGGGACTAAATTCCGGAAATAGTTCGAAAATCAAGCGCATTTGGTTATTAGTTCCGACCACTAGTCAACTGGATATGAAAACCGAATTTGGCCCTGGCTATAGTGCCGCTTATTTTAATAGGGACCTGTAGTCTGACGTTTTTGAAAAAAGGCAGGTCATTTGTTTTAAAATCACTATAAATAATCACTGGAAATGATCCATATTTTCAAAATTTTCTTGGGCAACCCCCAAACCCCCTGCATTCTCATTCTGCATGTTCATATAGGGCCTACCATTATACAATGCCGCCTATGATGTTTCGCAACTTGTCTTCTATATTTCTCGCCATTGGTCTTGTTAACAGTTCATATGCCCATGGGTTAAATGTAAAGGCTACTGTCAGGCAAAATTCCATTACATTGAAACTTGGATCAAGACCTTTCCTAATACATGTTCAGGCTATTTTACCCCTTCGATTAAAGTGCTTTTGGCTCCCGGTCTAATAATCACAGCGTCTTCTTATAATTGTTATATTTCACCACTTTGATTGATTATACTAGTTGATTTGGTTTTGGTACTTGTATTTTAGAGGTTAATGATAGAACGAGATTCATTGAAGGAAACAAATGAAGAATTGACGTGTTCACAACTATCTGGTGGTAAGTTTCTGGAAACGGCTTGTCACGTTTCATGCAGTCTCGAAGCTTCAGCATCTTACTAGAGCAAATGTTAGGATACTTTTGGGTCCCGCTTTATGCAGCAATTAGTCGAAATCCTGACCAACCCCCCATGGTTTGATGGACAATCAATGTGGTTTGTCTGACTTAAAGAGTCAAACATTCTATAGAACCATAGCAAAATTGCACCAAGAAAAAAATTCATCCTTGAAAAAAGTTAGTACATTTCAGCTCTAAATTGATTTGGCTGATGTTAATTCAGCCTCATCAGGTATGATATACGATATGAACTATGTACACTGACTCTGACTCTGGCTCTGACTCTGATCGATTTGTCCCATATAGTCATTTGTTTGACAATATCTATTCATCTGAAATTGCATGATATACTTTCAATCTATAAAGAACAACATTGTGGGTGTAATGGTGTCCCTGGACCCCTAGTTGGTTTACCTATGCCATCACTTTTGAGCAGGTGCGTCCGCTTTTTGGTGGTATGGTTTTTTATGCTAGTAGTAGTGCCGATTTGTATGTGCGCAAACTGTCCATGACATGAGCGCCTAGCCACATGCAAAGAAGCGGGATCACGGCTATCGATTCCTCAGAGATTTCTGCCGAAAATGATATTTTTGACGGCGGATTTTTCCTATCCTCGGTTTTAAGGCATAAACATCCCATGACCTTCATGTATGATGTTTTGACAGAGATTCCTCATTAACGGGGTTCCCTATACATCGCAACAACAAATCAGAGCTACGCGCACCTGCTACGGAGTCCCGTCGAAAGACTGTTTAGTAACACATTTTCCTTGCCAAACTTGTATTCTAAATCTATAATGTATGAAAATTGGTGCACCAGTGCTTATTTTGGTGAATAAAATGTGTGTATGAAGATGCCCATGAATTTTACGCAATATTTATTTGCATATAGAAAACACCGAACAGGTGAACTAGTATTGTTTAGGATATAAATAATCGTCATTTGAGGTATCATCATAGCTTGGCTGCAGCAATCCCGTCCTCGAACGGGCATCGTGTGGGAATTACATGAGCGGCTTACATGCAAATCGTCATGACGCTCGGTTCCCTCACCGTACTGGCGCGGCTGCGGTGCGACGAAGTCGGCTGTAGCTTACTGATGAATTTATCAGTGAAGTTGCGTTACTGCGGCTCTGCTGTGGTTTTGTGAATCGGATCATATTTCTGACTGGGATCAAATATACTCATATCCCTACAAAGTAGGGGCACACAATTCAATCGCCTAGTTTGCCCCATCCTCCCCCGGCAGGGATCCGAACCAATCCCTACTGTGAGAGGATGAGTTTGCCTGCAAGTTTGCTCGTCTGCCTGCACTCGACGGCTTCCGCCGAGCGATCTGCTTTTATCAACTCAAGGCCGTTGGAAGCAATTGTTGATTGACTGCAACTGAGTTGAACTGATAGCATGTAGTGTGAATTTCACGCAATTTACAACGTACGCTGTCAGAATTTCGCTCTTATCGGGCGTATAAATTCGTCAGCGAATTTAATCATCGCAATCAGGCGAAAAAATACGCTCGTGTGCCCTTGGCTTTTTCTGATATATGTTGAATTATGTCGAGCATTTCATAAGGCTGTGGTAAACCTTTTGGCCCATGGGCAATTATTTTCTATAAGGCTGATCCCAGGTTGTCATTTATATACATGTTCTTAAGTATCATTTGGAAAGTTTATCTCAAAAAGTAGGAATTAGAGGGAATTTGACATTCAACCCATTAGCACTCAAGCCACCCGAATCCACCCCGACACTTTTTTTGTATGCTGCACAGAAACATTTATAGTGGGATTATAACCCAATAGCTTATGATAAACAAAACACCCAAGTCCTCGAAATACCGTATAGAAATCAACATCCTCCTATTTAGGGAGGAAAATTTTCCGGATTGATCCGGAATTCGGGATTTTTCAAGTCCGAGGTCATTTTTCTGAAAAGCCTAAAAACGATGAGAAAATGTGAGGGGGTATGGTTTATTCGAAAGTTTGTTGGTACCGGTGGCCGTCAAAGCGCCGCAGACCGGACATTTATTTCGTTATGCGTTTAGATTCTAATACTGACGTTTAACAAGTGTATTAATTTCCTTCTGTTTCAATTATCGATCTTTCGGCGATAGCCGTGCACCTGTGTGACGTGACCTCATTTGTACACGTAGGCTATTTATAGCCGCCAGTAGTAGTATGTGTGGTGAGAAAACATACTGTGTGTCTCGAGTGTCTATACTCAACACAGTCATTTGGGTAGCGCAGTGTGCAGCGCACTGTTCACTTATTTAGGGGTTCGACCTCTACTGCTTGAGATGCTGATTGTTAGTGAAATGTGGATGTGGCGCATTGGAAATAGACATTACATTGCAAAATATGGTGATCGTTCATGATGGGCTCAAGTTCACGCTAAGTGCTCGGAAAACACTTTATATTTCAAAAGATTTTCTTGGGGGAGGGCTTCCAAACCGCCTGGGGTTGGTTCGCGCCTTCGGTGTTCGCCAGGTAGTGCAGGTGTGTAACTTTTATTTTTCCGGATTTTTCTTCTCTGGTGACTTTCCTCCCTGCCTATTTCAATCGCTAGAGTATTTAGAGTATGAACATGACCGATATGTGCTTACTTCAAATCCAAGTAAGTTCGAATGAATTTCGGGGGGCTAAAGGACACAATTTTGGTGGCCCACCTCATCAAATCTAATATCATACGAAAGCCTTGACTAATTACTACAAAATAATACGAACTTGTAATACATGGAAATAAACAGTTAAATGAGCTATTCTGTGCTATTTGAGTGCTAATGGGTTATGCCTCTTAGTGCCCTAATGAAATATGTAGTATTTTCCAATGTTGTTAACTAAAATGCCATAGTGACGTTTGGTGTACATCCCAAAAACATGTATTTACTTTGCCAGGGTTTAATCATTGCTTCACTTATTTGGGCATTCTACATACGTCCATAAGGCACAGCAGTAATTTGGAAATATAGTAAGGGTAAAAAACTAAATTATTCTTGGTGTCTAGATAAATTTCTAGTGTACAACATCATTTGGTGATATCGTTTTTTCATGTACAACATGATCATTTTTAGCATTGGTTGACGTCTATGACGTCATGCCAATGCTAGAAAAATGGATCGAAAGTCGTAGTCGAAAAAAAACACAGACTCTTCTCATTTTCCTAGTAACTTCAAATTGTTCTTGTTCAAATTGTTCACTCTGTTCTTGTAAAACATTAGACACAGCTGAAAATGACTCAAAATAATGTTTCGATTATTCTCAGATTTCTGATTAATTGGCCAAAAAAGTAATTCTATCGCATTTTTAGGCCAGCCATAGGCTTAGCCTATTACTACACAAATGGAGTGAATTTAAATGACATGGTTTCCAGAGTAAAGGCTCTTTGACTGCGCAACTGAGCATATATTCATACAAATCATTCATTAGAGCATTATCCATTCTCCAACCCCTATAAAGCTGAATTTTGAAAGAGGGCCTCGTTAAAATTTAGTAAGTCAGTCGAGATTACCTTACAGTTGTACGTTGAATACGAATCTTCTGTAAGCGAAAGTGCCGAATGGGTTTTAGTATACAAATCTTTATTTGAATCTCTTGGCTGGGACATGATGGAAAACATCAGAATAAACTAGTTTCGTCTTTAACAGAATCGCGTCAATGAGGTTTAACAATACAAATAGCGTAGGCTAAATCGTTCGGCAGAAAAACGAAATTCATTCAATTCTTAAGTCTATGGTCCTCCCAATCAACATCGTCATGGAACATTTTCCGGCAGATGTAAAACATTAACCAACAACTTAATACCTTACTACAGTATAATCGACCAATGCCTCAAGGCCCATGGGCCTCTTGTGTTTTCTCTTAAACGTTTTTGGCAAACAGATTTTATCTACCTACCAACCCACCTTGAAAACTTACTCGGTCGGTGTTACTGCAAACAAACATATATTTTGAGATTGCCCAACTAAACCCTTTTATTGTGAAATAGTTTTACATTTGATTTCTGTGTTCCCATTGTCCCGCCATTCATTCCTAGGATCCAGCATTGATATTTTTCATTGTTTCTTCTGAATGTAAGAAATGGTGAAATTTTCGAATTTTTTAAAATGGCCTGAAATTTGCCTACCAAATTGTCTGGAATGGCATGATATTCAGACTGACCTGGAGGCTGAGCTGTGAGTTCATAAAAGTTAAGATAGAAATATGTGATGAGATGATGTTACCCTAACGACATTTTCCTTAGTGACCCTCCTTTGAAATGGCAATTACTGGGGTGATACCTGAATGATCAAATTTAAGAATGTGAGTCAGGTTAGTATTACAATTCCTTTCTGCATTGATTACCCAACAATAGCCACCTTCAAGTACTTCATTTCTGTTGAATCTGCAAGCCTCTTCAGGCTCTGCAAGCCGATTCCCTCTGCAAGCCTCTGGGATATTGAAATGTTCTATTTTTACACATAGTTGATATTCAAGATCCTGTTGAATCTGGTCGATCACCGATAACTCCAAATTTTGAACTCATGAATATACCTCCGGAAGTAAGGTAATGATCATTTACTGGTTGAAATATTAGCTGAAGGACACAGGAACTGTTGTTCTCATCATGAAGTATCCAAATTATATGTTACAGGGAAAAATTAATTCGTTTGCAACACGAAAACCAGATGTTGAAACTATCAAAATCAACAGCGGATGAAGAAGATGTGCAATTAGTAAAATCCATGCTGGAAGATGTGCAATCAAGAAATAGTGAAATAGAATCAGAAAATAGGTAAATAACAATCTACAGTTGTTAGCCCTTTATGGACAATGTTGAGTTAAATCTTTCCTTTTCAGAATTGCAAATCAAAGAATTATCGAGTTAGAAGCACAGATACAAGATATACAAGAGCAGAGTTGCAGTACATCTATTGACCATAGTCAGTTCAAAAAACAATTGAAAGATCAATTGCAAAAGAACAAGCAAACTGAACAAGAACTGCAAAAACAGCACACGTACATCGAGGAGTTAGAATCTAAGGAATCGATGAGTAAAGATACAGAGGAAGAACTGAGAAGTCTTCTCATTAAAAAAGATGATGAAATGAAAGTAATGGAAGAAAGATATAAGAAATATCTAGAGAAAGCAAAGAGTGTAAGTTAAAGCACCCAAGTATTTGAAGTGTTCTACAATCTAAAAGAGTAGTGCCATGATGTTGAATTTTCATTGCTGGAAACTATTTACAAGGAATGAAAATTAGGCAATCAAGCTCAAAAAGATACCTTGTTTCTCATAAGCTCTGCTGTGACCAAAGGTCAGCGGATAAGGGGGTGAGCCGTCGTCGTTGTTCGTTCATTTATGCGTCTGTAAACTTTTTCTTCCACTAAGCCCCTGGGGTGGAGTTTCTATTTCTTTAAATTGCTACTTGATCTACAGTTTTAATCAGATCAATTCCAAATTTGGTATGAATGTTCTATGGACCGAGGCCTATAAAGTTACAAAGCCATTTTTTGGATTTTTCCCCCAGGGGTGGAGTTTCTATTTCTTCATATTGCTACTAGTCATATAGTTTTAATCAGATCAATTCCAAATTTGGTATGAATGTTCTATGGACCGAGGCCTATAAAGTTACAAAGCCATTTTTTGGATTTTTCCCCCAGGGGTGGAGTTTCTATTTCTTCATATTGCTACTAGTCATATAGTTTTAATCAGATCAATTCCAAATTTGGTATGAATGTTCTATGGACCATGGCCTATAAAGTTGCAGAGCCATTTTTTGTATTTGTCCACCAGGGGGTGCCTCTGGGGGGAGTTTCTATTTCTTCAAGTTGCTTTATTAGTCCTATTAGTCCTATAGTGTTAATCAGATCAAGTCCAAATTTGGTATGAATCTTCTAAATCTATGGACCTAATACCTACAAAAAACTGAGCCCTTTTTGGATTTGGCTTCAAGGGGGCATTCCTAGGTATGCAGCTTCTATTTCTTCAAATCACACAGCGGAGCTATATAAGCCAATAGGCTCCTTGTTTTGATGGGTTGTGTTGATCGTTGGTTTGTTCCTTTGACACATTTACAGCACAAAATCTAACCCAATTGTTGTTTGCTGAGATCAATACTTTTCAGCCCACTTGGGGCTGGTCCCAGAGGGCTATTGTGTTCACTTTTCATCCTTCATCCATCTGTTCACCTGGAATCCAGTTACTTTTCGAAATTTTAAAAATTTTGAAGGATAGTAATGATATTTATATTTAGATTTGTACAACTGAAATATGCATTTGAAGTTTGATTTCAGTAAAGTCTTGAATGAATTCAGTTTATGGAAGGACTTTTTCAAATGCACAACAGAAAATCTATCTTTAACAATTGTGCAAGGTTTGGGAAAAATAGCATTTTCTGAAGTGGCTGCTGTAGGCGTGAATGTTCTGATATGCTAAATAGCCATTTTGCTTGCAAGTTCAATTATATTTTACTCAACTTGAAGCATCAAACAATTCAATTTTATTCAGATTAAAATCTGATTTACTTATATTCAGCATAACCATCAAATCTAATTTAAGTTTTGTTCAGTATAGATTGATTGATCGCAAATGATTGAGAAGAAAAGAATAATTAATTTAAAGCATTGATGTGATGTGATGTGTGTCACAATTGTACCGTGTTCATTAAAACATCTGCTCGAGAGCACTGGACCTCTGGTCCTCTAGTCTTAAGGCGAATTTGTCATGTCACCAAATTTGATTTTAAGTAAAATCTTTTCTATCCTGGCATAATCAAATTTGATTTGGTCAAATTTTTTAATTTAACACGGCATCAAATTCAAATCGATTCATCAAATCACCAGTGGGATTTGATACGATTTGATTTGATTTAAAGATGGCAGACTCTAAATTTCTTTTTCAAAAGAGTGCCATTCAGTAAAAATGCCCTTAGCTGTTTTTGAAATCTCGATGCACGTGTCACATCAACTCATGGTTTTAGAATCCACGATAAGTATTATCAAATGGAAAATATCAAAGCTGCCCCAAATGTTCAAAAACTCAGTGAAACTGAAACTCATGTGTTGTAGAAAATGATACTCAATAACCAGGGGCAGCATATTTCCATCGAGTACTGTACCCTTTCCTATGGTTTTTGCCAATATTTTCTAAATTTGGATTGATCGCCGATGGTTTTTCTATACGACCCGGCCCTCCGGTATTGCATTTAGCCACCTGCGAAATCCGCCATCTTTTTTCTTGGCGTTCTAGCAGTAGAACGCGTTGGATTTTTTCGCCGTAAAAATCTGGGAATAAGATATTAAGGAGTTTTCACTCTCATAACGGTGAGTCCGTTTGGTTTGGGGGTTATCCCTGGTTTCTATTTTTCGGTAAGAATTTTATTTACAAATATAATTTGATTGAATTGAATTGAATTTATTATTGTGACAGAATGATTATGCCGCCCCCTCCTAGGGGTCAACATCGTGGCGGGGAGGGATTGTTTGGCGCCAGGGACAATCACGATTCGTGTGCGTCTCGTGCAGGCGCAAATCCGGTCAAATATGTGCAAGGAGCAATCCTTGCAAGATTTGCGAGGTGTGGTCCGAGGACCTTTGGCTTCGGGCCGATAAGGCTCTTAAACTAAGAGATCGTCGTCAAGTTAATAGCAGGGATTCGTCGGTTTCGTGCCAACCGACGTCTCTAATTCTATTTCTAATCGTATAGCGGAGCGGTCGCCGGTCGTTCTGATAATTGGCTTCCCAACTCCGTTCACCGGGGAGGAACGCTGGTTCACCGGCACCGGTCTCCAGTCATTCACCGGTCACTGGTTGTTCAGCCGGTTCGGCCGGTTCAGACTACATGTTCTGAACCGAGCGCGCGCCGCGGTAGTCGGGAACGGCCCGTACCGGTTCGGTCGGTACCGGTCCGGTCCGGGTCGGGCATCGGTCCGGTCCAGACGTCATCCGGTTCAAAACATTGGGTTCGTTCATCGTCTGATTCTGATCGTCGCTCCGGGGATAGAGCTCGCTCTCCCACTAGACGTCGTGAGCGTAATAAACGCGCAAGATCTCCTCGCAGATCAACGTTTGATCGCGAGAGGGATTACGATCGTTATTGTAGGAAGTTTCGCCGTCGGTCTTCTCATCGTTCGTCGACGTCGGTTAGCGATGAAGGCGATTCTTCTAGTAGGTCTCGATCCCGTTCGAGGGACCCACACCGAAGTCAGCATGATCGTCGGGATACTGGAAAATTCCTGACTCAGAAGGATTTCCATGTATTTGAAGAGAAAATTTTAAACTCGTTATCATCGTCGCAACAAGTCGCTGCAACCTCTACAACAGGTAAGCCTATTCCTGATTGTCCGGTTAGAAGTTCGCCAGCCCACTCAGTTCTTCGGAATTCTTACTCTGAAATCCTGGATGCTGCGGTAGGGTCTGAGTTCAATGAGGATCCGGTCCCAGAAGCGGCAATTCCTTCTGGGGTCGTTCCTGTCGCGAGCAATTGTGGGTTGCCCCAGACGATGGGGACTTCCCTGGCTCGCAATGTATCTCCGTCCCGTTCAGTTTTATCCGAACCAGCGGGGGACATGCCATTTAGAGCGATGATAAGTGAGTTCTTTGTCAAGCACGGGGCAACTCCCGCTAAGCCCACAGCAGCTCCTCTGGTCGGTGAGTCAATGGAAGCTTATTGCCCTCCAGACTCCGATCTTAACGTTTTACGGGAATCGTCGGCGGTTTCGAGAGAATGGGCTCGATTGGATACGCAATTATGGGGTGAATATCGGCCTGGAACATTTTCATTTCCCCCTCCAGAATGGGGTATGAAATCTGGGAAATATTTTAGTTCAACCGATCCACCTATAGGCGCATTTCGCTCAGCCTATTACGCAACTCCAGGTGCTGTGGATCACAGTCATAACTGCCTGGATGCTGATTATACTTTGATCAGCCCGGATACTGTTACAGCACAGTCCGGTATTCGTTTGCCTAATGCCGGTTTGGTGGCCATGACGTCAATCCTGGACAATCTTACCAGGGTTGGTTCGTTTCAGGATATGGCACTTAAGGTGTTGACGGGTGAGCTTCGCGAGACTCACGCTGCCGAGTCAGTTGCCCTAAAACTGGAGGGAATGGATCGGATTATCCAATCTTTGGCTCGGTCTGTTTCGCATGTAATTCCGTCGTCGGTTCGGGGTCAGGCTAATCTTTTGTTAGCCTCCCGTCAGTCAGTGATGGACTCCAGTTCCAAAACTCGTCTACCGGATATGGTGTCCAATGCTTTGCTGAGAACTCCATTGGGGACGTCTTCACGTCTCTTCTCCGGTTGGTGCGCTCCGGTTTCCGCAGAGCTGAGGAAGATTCGGGAGGTCCAGGCCAAGTCCTACCCCCGAACTCCGTGGAAAAAGCGTTCTGGTCCGACGCCGGCGGCGCTAGGTTCGGCACGGACGCAAACAGGACCATCTCAAACTTCAGTGCTTTCTCAGGCGGCTTCGGATGCCGGTTGGAGAACTAGCGCGCAACTTCAACAATCGTGTCAAGCCTCGTCCAGTCGTAACAGTTCCGGTTCGTATCGAGGCAAGGGGACGGCTCCAAAAAGGGGCTCTTCCTTTCGGAAAAACTCGAAATGAATTCTTGGGACCAGTGGGAGGTTGTCTGCAGCAGGCAGCAACCCACTGGTCCGACCTTTTCGGAGACGGTTGGCCCTCCCGGGTCGTCTCTCGTGGCTACCGTCTCCGTTTCCTAAGGCGACCGCGCCTGACGAGGTCACTTCCCGACATGCGGCCAAAACCAGGTCAGGAGGCCTTAATCTCTCCGGCTCTCAAGGAATTGGCCGAGAAGGGAGCGATAGAACCAGTTTGCAACGAAACTTCTCCCGGCTGGTTTTCTCGAATATTCATGGTACCAATGGCCACAGGGGGTCACTGGACAGTGATAGATCTGTCATCCCTCAATCGGCACCTAGACATTCCAAGGTTCCGGATGACCAAACCCAAGGACGTGATTCAAGGGCTCCGTCCGGGTCAATGGGCGGCTTCGTTGGGCCTGAAAGATGCTTACTTTCAGGTTCCAATTCACCCAAAATCTCGGCGATTTCTCAGGATAAAGTGGAAAGGCCGCCAGTTCCAATTCAGGTCTCATCCATTTGGCCTACGGCCCCGTGGGTTTTCACCAAGTTGGTCAAGTCAGTTCAGAAGGTACTCAGTCGCGAATTCAGCTCAGGAATGTCGGGAGGCAATGACCTCAGTCTTGGACTTAGTCCATCACCTAGGGTTCCGCGTAAACAGGGAAAAATCTCAGTTGACGCCGGCCCAACAGTTCACTTATCTCGGCATGGACTTCGATCTCCAAATCGGCAAAGTCTTTCCGTCAATGGCTCGAGTAGCCAAACTTCAAGAAGCTGTAGTGGGAGTGTCCACAACCCCGAGAACAGCTCGTTACTGGTCACGGCTTCTAGGCTCCATCAGCTCCATGGGTCTGGTGGTGCCCTTAGGCCGCCTCAGAAGCAGGCGCTTGCAACAATATTGGAAAGTCTTCTGGTCTCGGTCGAAGGACAACTGGGAGACCTTGATTCCCGTACCTCCAACCGATCTAAGTCCGGATCTTCAGTGGTGGGCGGCAACTACGAATCTTCGGCGCGGAGTGTCACTAGCCCCGTTAGAGGCTCCAGTTCGTGTATTCACAGATGCCAGTCACCAAGGATGGGGGCACATCTGGAGAACCGAGTCAAAGCCGGGAGATGGTCTCGCTACGAGGCCACCAACCACATAAATTTCCTAGAAATGCTGGCCGTGTGGAAGGCCCTGAAGTTCTTTCACAGGAGAGTGGAGGGCCACGTTTGGTTAGCCACAGGCAATTCAACAGTGAGGGCTTACCTTCAGAACCAAGGGGGCACTCACTCAGAAACCCTCACGGGTCTGTCGGCCAAAATTCTTCTTTGGTGCCACACAAAGGGCATGTCCCTGACTGTGGCACATTTAGCAGGGAAAAGGAACGTGATGGCCGATGCTCTATCTCGTCGAGGTCAGGCTATTGCGACAGAATGGGTTCTCCACCAAGAAGTAGCCAATCTGGTTTGGGGCATGTTTGGCAATCCGCTGTTGGATCTGTTTGCCACCCGGTTCAATCGGAGGTGTCCTCTGTTTGTGTCCCCGTTTCCAAACGCGGAAGCGTGGGGGGGTCGATGCCTTCTCTCTGGACTGGTCGGGGATGCATGCATATGCGTTCCCTCCCACAACAGTCCTGCCGCGCTTGCTGGTTCGAGATCAGTCAATTGCAACATATTTCTGGTAGCACCATGTTGGCCGGCTCAGAAATGGTTTCTACCACTTCTCAACCTACTGTGCGACATCCCCAGGATTCTTCCGAATTTCCCATCGCTTCTGTCTCAGGGGAACTCTCGGCATCATCCAAACAGCCAGTGGTTAAATCTACTCACCTGGCCATTGTCCAGCGATCCTTGTCAGCTTCAGGCTTTTCAGAACAGGCTGCCTCCTTTATCGCAGGATCTAAGCAGCCATCAACAAGTACCATTTACGATGCCAAATGGGGTCATTTTGCGGATTGGTGTGCTGCAGGGGAAATTGATCCATGCTCACCCTCTGTAGCTCAATTGGCAGATTTTTTACTGCACCTATTTGTAGTAAAAGGTTTGCAGGTTATAACTATTAACCCTTTCAGTGCGTCTACACCGCAGTGCGGTGTATAAATCAGTGATGGATTTTGCTAGTACACCGCACTGCGGTGTATTGATGTAATTAGTAATTTGTAATTATCTCTATTGAAAAATGGCAGCAAGTGTCAAACATAGTGAAATACTAGTAACTAACGATACACCGCACTATAGTGGTATTCCCATTGTTCAACACACTAGGGTGGAATTTTTTAGAATTTTCAAATTTTCTCCAGCACTATAGGGTATTAATTAGTCAGCACTGAAAGGGTTAAAGGTTACCACTCCGCGATTTCTCATACATTGCGTGCTTCTGGACGGCCAAATGTAACAGGGGATCATCGGATATCCCAGCTTGTTGCAGGGTTTTCTATTTCCCGGCCTCGAGTACCAAGGATAGTTCCACCATGGGATCTGTCTGTAATTTGAAGAAGTTAATGGAGGCTCCTTTTGAACCTCTTTCGGCAGCGTCATTTGCGAATTTGTCAAAAAAGACTGTATTTCTGCTGTTCTTGGTTTGCTCGGCCCGTCGCTCTGAGATTCATGCGTTTTCAGTCCGACGAGGTCGTATTGTCTTCGGGCCAGCGGCCTGCTTTGGAGTTTTTGGCAAAGAACCAACGACCAGGCTCGTTTGGGCGTCAATGGCGAATGGTGAAGCCCTAAAACATCGAGTGGAAACGGGTCTTCCGGACAGGACATTATGCCCTGTGCGGGCGTTGTGTTTCTATTTAGATCGCTCTGCTCCACGGAGGGGTTCGCGGGAGCGGTTATTTATTCCGCTGCTGGATCACCTGAAGGGTGATATTTCTCGGGACACAGGGGCCCGATGGGTCTCTTCACTGATCAAGGACATTTTATTGAAGGAGAATCTTTCCTCGGAGGGAGTGGTTTCTCATCAAGTGAGGTCTATGGCTACTTCCTGCGCAGCCTTTTCAGTCGGAAGTCTGTCGGGCCGCCTTTTGGAATTCTCCATCGACATTCACGTCATTTTATTTACGGGATGTTTCAGGCCAGTTAGGCACATTAGCTTCACTCGGTCCTGTTGTTATGGCTCAAGGTGTCCGTTCTTTCCGATCGGACCCTTTAGCGTTGAATATTTATGTTGCATTATCAGGATCACAGGGGGTGTATCCATGTACATAGTTTGGGTTCATATTCGCAAGTATTAATTTCACAAAATTCAGGGGGGCCCTGAGCTGGACGGACTCACTGTGGCCAACCGTTCTTCCCTGCCCTACAGTGCTCCATTCCGTGCTTGGGTAAGTGCTCTCTTTTTTCCCGTTTGAGCGGTGGTTTTTCTATCTACCTTTCCCACCATCCTTGTGCTAGGCTAGTCTAGCAAAAACCATAGGAAAGGGTACAGTACTTGACGGAAATATTACAATTTTTGGAACTAAAATTAGTATTTCCGAGTAGTACTTACCCTTTCCTATGGTGGGAATCCCGCCGACCTGCCCTGCATAGCTGCTTTTTTTGGGTCTGCTATGACGTAAAAAGATGGCGGATTTCGCCGGTGGCTAAATGTAATACCGCAGGGCCGGGTCGTATAGAAAAACCATTGGCGATCAATCCAAATTTAGAAAATATTGGCAAAAACCATAGGAAAGGGTAAGTACTACTCGGAAATACAAATTTTAGTTCCAAAAATTGTAATTTTCTTGTCAGCGGTTTGAACAAATAGTCAAATTTATCCTGTTGTGCAAATCTGCTTCGATTAGATGACACGTGACTAGCAAATTATGATTAGAAGAATCAAATTTGATTTGACGTGATATATATACCTTTAGTTTTACATGAATACAGACATGGTAGGGTGCAATATGGTAGGGTGCAATCAATATACAGTTGAATTAGTACAGCTGTAGCATTTCGTGTAAATAATTTACAGCCTAAGTTTGTCCAATATAAAGTAAGAATTTAGTTAGCCTTGACCACTAAGTCAATATATGGACAAAATATGGACAGCCTGTAATGGAATCAAACAATATGATAACCATTAGAAATGCATAATACCTTAGGGCCCACAGATTTCATACATATAACCATAATTCACCCCCTATCCTATTTGTCGAACTGTGGCAATCTTTATGGGGGACCTCTTTTTCATTACAGGTACTTTTTTGGTTCTGTCTTATGCCTCCAATGACATGTTGGTTGCCTCAGATTATCCTGTTCCTGGAATAAAGTGTTTAGAATTTTACCTACTTAAATTCATGTTATGACAACCCATCATATCCTCCCCTGGCATGAATTTTAACTTTATGCCATCGTAAGACTCTGTCATGACAAGAAACCCTACCTTATCACTGTGAATGCGCGGGTTAGCTGCATGAAAACATTCAGTGCCTGTTTACTGATGCAAAGTCACAGTGAGGTAAATAGAGGATAAGAAAACCCAGGCTGAAATGAAACATTATTTCTGATTGGCTTATGTGACATTTTGTGCATTCAAGCTTATCAGACTGGGTTTGATGCCGTGGCCGAGTCTCAGCCTTTGCGCCTCAAGAGGAATATTTCTAGCATTCATTATTTTTAGATATTGCAAATTACATGAGCAGAACACAATTGTAGTTATATTTCTGCACATATGAGTTATCCAGGTTTTTACTCTGGCATATTTATTTTTGTTTATAGGTGATACGTACATTAGATCCAAAATTTAATCCATCTGCGACACCAGAGGTGCAAGCATTGAGAAATCAGCTGCAGGAAAAAGATCGTCTTATTGAACATTTAGAGGTAATCGTACAGAATTTTTGAAATTATGTGAAAGTACGGTACAGCCTAGAAGAAACTTAACTCCGTTTTCATTTGCGTTTAGTTTTATGTCGTTTAAACCGCGTTCTGTAATTCGTTTTCGTTTAGTTCCGAACGCGTTCGAAACTCGTTAGGGATGAATATCCGTTTCTAAATAACGCATTTTGTTGCATGCTTATGGGTGCAACAAAACTTCGAACGCTCCTATTGAGCGTTTATAATGTTACTGCATGTATTTTACCATGTAGTCATCCAAATACAAGAAGTTGCTCTCAAAAAGAAGGGAGCTGCATTCGATGAGTGATACATTTGAACCGCGGTAGTAACTAGATTGATTCGCGTTTCTATTTCGTTTTATCAAAAAGGAAAAATGAAAACGCAACGATCTCTGACGAACGCCGGATGCGTTATGAGTTATGTTACTTCTAGGCTGTACCGTAGGTGGGCTGAATGATTGAATATTGGTTAATGATAAAACCCTTTCTGAAATATCTCCCTTGTGATGGTGCACAACCGGTGTCTTGCATCAACATACAACTGTTCTGTTACTATGTTAAGTTGCACATGTGTATTCTGGAGTCAGGTTGTCCAGCATCCGATGTCCATCCGTGGACATATCCTGCTAGGGCAAACATCTTGATTTGTCTTGGTATACAGCCTACAACTCTTAAAGGGTTTACATGTAACTTGGTGTGATGATTGGGGCAGGTAAGATGTTCACTATTTTTGAAAATGGATTTCATCAGCCATCAAATATGGCCGCCAGGGTAGCCATCTTGAATTTCTTGTTAGCTGTTGTATTAGACTAGAGAGACGACCAGAAAACAGAACTCAGTACGAGGATCAGTTTGATCTTACAAATGCCTCATGATTTATTCATACACAGATATTTATATGCTGCAAATATGATGGTCACAGACCGTCAATAACAAATGGTATTGAATTCAGAAATATAGAAATGTACAGTTCATTGGACAGTTCAGTCACACTCATAATAACGACAGTTGACATAGTTGAGTCACTCCATAGGACCGACATTAGGACAATACAGCAGGGAATATCTGGTGGATATCTATGAAACTTGATGTGAGAGTTAAGACAGGTTTATCTGCGTTCGACTTCAAGTCTTACAATGTGGGGGGATTGCGTGGGGTATTTGAGGCCGCAAGGTGTAACTATAGTTTGGATTCAGATAATTCTCTCTGACTTGAAAAGATGTCAGACTGTGATGTTTCTAATCATTCAATTTGAACTTCTGTATTAAAAAAGAGTTCTACTATGTGAAAGAAATTTATTTGAAAAAACAGAAAATCTTCTCTAGACTAAAGTGTTTATCCCACTTACATGGATCTGATAGTTTACTGTATATCTGAAATTGATTTATTTGTTTGCTCTTAGAGGGACCAAGACCGCATAAGGAGCTCACGGGAACAAGAAGAAAAGTTGCTGGTATCTGCATTTTATAATCTGGTGAGTAAAGGAGACAATGTTGTCCAGTACTATGAATCCATTTTCTTCTGAACATCTTTATACAAGGATATACATTGATAGAAATTCATCTATCCAGATTTCACAATAGATTTTACTTCAACTTATCGACTGAGATAATGTGACTTAACTGTATCAATGACAATGTTTTATTCAAGACTATGCTACGAGGTACCACCAGGCAAAACCCCAAATACACATTTAGGTGGCAGCACTGTACACATGTAGTATATGTAACAGAGATAAGAATTCCACGGCAAACCGTAGTTTTTGTACCAAAAAACATTTTTTTCAAAATAGTTTTAAAATAATGTAATAGTTTAAGGGGGATGATGGTGTCACTGACCCTGTCTGGTGCGACTGGTAATTGGGCTTGTCTGTTGCAATTTGTAGTCGGGCGACCCTAAAAGCGTTCAGTGCCTGTTTTACAAATCATCACGCATGTTGCTTTTTATTTCACATTTACCGACCTATTTCAACACTGATTTAAAGGGGTCATGAAGAGGTTTTGAAAACAAATTTTAAATCAATTTTTTTGGGTAAAACATTTACCGTATGCATCTTTAGTAGTCTCACGAAAAAAATTTTTAATTTCATTATCCAAACTCGAGAGAAGCCCGCAGCAACCGGACGCTCGCGTTTGCGCGGTGATGTTGATGGCTTTCCCTAGTGACCCACATCGCTGTAGTGTGTACAACATACTGGCTGGCTACGTATGTATGCAGCACACATTACTACTACACGGGACGGTGCAGGCTGGGATACTACTGGGAATCAATATAACAAATTGGAGAACAAAAAGTTGTGAGGGGAGAAACCGTTATTCAAATTAACACTATTTCCCGAGTTTTCAATAATCAGAGCTGATTCCATAATGTGTCGTTTAATTTTTCCGGACAGTGGAAAATTATGGAGGCATTTTCAAAATCAAAATTGTTGCTGGTTTCGTATACGTGATTGGCAACACCACTTACAGGCTTAAAATTCTTTACATCATTTCTATGTTCACGCATGCGCTTGTGTAAATCGCGCCCGGTTTCACCAATATATATTTTATTACAAACTTTACAGGGAATTTTATATACACCAATCTTCAGGAGTTCAATTTTGGGGGAGTTACGAGTAAGATTATGACTAAGTTTGTTGTTATGAGTAAAAATGAGTGAGTAAAAATGAGTTGTTTATTTAAGAGATGGAGGGGTTTTAGATTTTTCCAGAAAAGGAACAAAAGGTACAACAACAGGCTGTTTACGCGCGCGGGTCACTTGAGAATGACAGAAATGTGAACGATGGACTCTCAAGAGAGCTTTATCCAAAATGTCGTCGGGGGGGGGGGGGGGGGGTTGAATATGCTATTTTATTAATAGAAGTCTTGATCTGGGTTCATTCATCATCCAAGAAAAGAGGGGCACAAATCCTAAGCGCACGAAGGAATAAGCCTTGCGCAACACTAAGTTTAATGTTGAAGGAGAAATAATGCAGGTATGATCCAGAGCGGGTAGGTTTCCTATAAACTGATAATTTTAAACAAGACAAACAATTGTGAATACAAACATCAAGGAAAGGGATTATCCCATCAACTTTCAATTCAAATGTGAAGTTCAAGGAGGGATAAAAAGAGTTAATAAATGTGAGAAATAGATCAATCTCAAAGTTAAAAGGTAGAAGCACAAGAATATCATCAACGTATCGTAACCAAAGTTTAGGGGGAGTATCCGTGTCAAGAGGTAGTAATTCAGTTTCAACATGTTCAAGGAATAGATTCACTAGAATGGGACTAAGCGGGTTCCCCATAGCCATGCCAAAAACCTGTTCGAAATATGAATTGTTGAAACTAAAGAAGGAGTTCTGAGTGCAAAGTTCAATTGATTCGATGATACAATCAGTGGGAATGTCAAAATTAAAATCCAACGAAGGAAGTTTACGTTTAAGAAAATCCAGGGTAGGCCTAAGAGAAACATTGGTGAAAAGAGAACTAGCATCAAACGAAATGAATCTATCGTTACCAGGAATAATGTGTTTTAACCGTTCTACTTAATCTTGGTTGTGTCGTAAATGCGAGGGGGAGAAAGAACAGGTTTGGAATGGGCTCTGATTATCGAAAACTCGGGAATTATGTTTATTTGAATAACGGTTTCTCCCCCCACAACTTTTTGATATCCAAATTTCTCGCGTTTCTTGTACCCCCGTTATATTGACTCCCTCCATTAGGTGCCTTGAATATCGCTTGCTTGTTTCCACTCACTCCCTGATTATCGCCTTTCATGTTCCTTCTCTTTGTTTTCATCTGATTACCCCTTAGCTTGTCCTCACGTTTTAATCACTTTAGTTTGTGTCTTTTGTTTTTAAATTACTTTAATCTATATTGCCCTTAGTTTGCCTTTGCTTACTTTACTATTGTTTTCCAGCTGTTCTGTCCATGCTTTAATCTATTCCCCTTTCGACATTTTAATCACTCACTCAGACCTGCCAATTGTTATGATTTTCCCGTAATCGTTACGGATTGACAGCACAAATTATGGTGTTACGAGTGGGTGCTCAAAAATACGATTTTAGTCTATTTTCATTACGTTTTACGAAAAACTCAAGCAATGTTACGTTTCTTAAAAAATATGTCGCGAATGAAGTTTAAACAGGTTGATTTTATTATCGGAAACTAAAATAGGAGTTCTTAGCACAGGCCACTTGTTCTGCTAGTTGATGTACACGCCAAGCTTCCAATCAATATCGCTGAGTTACACAGGCCGCTGGCATATACGTGGTTTCCTGCACGCACTCAATACAGTACATCTATCAGCTGGCTGTCAACGGGGCAACCTGCTACTATTGATCTATTGTATATACTCTCTGCTGTAAAAATAATGACAATTGCTTGCAGGCGTTGAATCATTTTTTGGAAGTAACCTGACTAAGTTAATTTATTTGTATATCAATCGATGATTCTGCGTTATTTATTTGGTCAAAATGAAAAATAAATTAGAAAAAGAATATTTCTTAACAACGACCTCTCACCGCCAACCAGACGCATCGGTTCTCTGCTGTAATCAGTGTGTCTGTACATGGCGGGTACCGCGACCAGGATTGCAATGATTTAATAGATTTAGACGTCATTTTAAGTGATGAACCTAATCAATAAGGAACCGGCAACAAAGAGAAGGAAGCCCACCATTTTGAAGATAATGCACTGTTAAGTTTCCTTGCATGAATGTTTTGTAGAGGCTCACACTCACACTTTTTTTGTACTGACTAGTGACGAGTTAAGTATTAGTAGCGTTAGGAGTTGACAATAATAATCTACACGTCTCATGCCGGTATTACAAACGTACAATATCATATCGACAATTGAAATGAAAAAACACAACGCAAAATCAAGTAAAATTAACCGTTTTTTTGTTCAATCCAGCGCCATATTATACAGTACACGCTTGTTACTGAAAAGCTTCAGATATTACTGAAAATTTATGATATTGTTCTGATTTAGTCAGACACGGGGTTGGCAGGTCTGCTCACTCTGTTACTATTGTTTTGGTATTGTATAAAAATCTTGTAATATTCTCCTGTTCTCACCTGATGATGGCTAATAGTCTTTAGCCGAAGCGTTGCGCAAATATATATATACTCTTCTATTCAAGTTTCTTGTTTTGGCTGAATTTATTGTGGGATTTCTCTCGTTAGGTGAGACAGGTATTTTTGATCAGCCAATTATCAAGCAATTGGTGGCCATCTTGGTTTCATCAGTATTCATTCGTAGGTGGAAATAAGTTTTTCCACATTATATTGATACCTTAGCATATTCTGTTACCACAACCAATTGGAAAGTTGATTGGTTTTTGTATGTGGCCACCAAGGGGCGTTGAATAAAATAATAACTTAGTATTTTGATATTACATTGGTACCTATGCATATTTTGTTACCACAATCAATTGCAAAGATATCGCTCATGACATGGTACATGGTTGTGGTGAGTTTCAAGGTCATTAGTTGTTCTATATGGTCACCAGGGGGTGTTGAATAGTAGAATAACTTATATTGGTACCTAGGCATAATATGCCTATATATATATATATATGGTGACAGAATATTATTTTGTCACCATAATTGATTGCAAAATTGTAGCTTATGACACATTCTATGTTTGTGGTGAGTTTCAAGGTCATTGGGTTTTGTATTGGTCATCAGGGGCATCGAATAGTAGAATAACTTAGTATATCCATACCATATTTGTGCCGAGGCATATTTTGCTATCACAATCAATTGCAAAATTGTAGCTGCTGATATTTCTAAGATTGTGGTGAGTTTCAAGGTCATTGGTTTGTGTATATGGTCACCAGGGGACGTTGAATATTGAAATTTTTTGGTGATTGTTGTCAATTTGAAACCACTTTCCAAGTGGGCATGGCGTCCCTGGACCCCTAGTTTGTCAATAGAATTCATGTACATGCCCACAAATAACTGAATACTCTTTGAGCTGTGGTAGGAAGGAAAATAACATCAAATCTAATTCAACTCTATTCTGCATGGAGTTTAATGAGATGAGGAAAAATTGATCCTAGGTATTTTTTCCAGACTGTTACTTTAAAAAACATGATAATGCTGTGTGAATTGTATTGAAGCAGAAAGTGTATTTTGTCACATATAATCCACAAATTGCAACATGCATGAAAATCAAATATCACTGACTGGCCGTTGTCCACCTGCTCTTGTTTCAAACTTAATACAGAAGTATGCCAACAGTGAGTTGTATCGAAAAATGATGTGAGCGTGATAGAGCCTCCAATTCTCCACACATTTTTGGCGGACCATACGTTTGCCTATGCAAACAGTCTGGTGAAGCAGTTTTCATTGAAAATGAATTGAGTGTGTCAACAAGGCACAAACATTGACTATTGTACCAATAGTGTTGATTTTTGGTTTTATGGTTTGACTTAATGAGTTCTCGAGCCCACAAAAATTTCATAGTGATCGAGTTATTTTTAGGGGACTTATTCTTGAAAAACATGTAAAAACCCTGCTTTTTAACACTATATAATGACACGTTTTTACATATGACAATTTGCATACTTGGAATTGAAATATGTAAAAATTCAATCCCTCCTGGAAGTGTTGTTGTTTTTTGTTCGACTGATCTTCATGTACTTTTCGACCTACAGGCCCTCACTTTATAAAGCCCCTTAATTTTCTCGCTTCTATTTATTTGAGTTGACCTTTTAACCTGAGCTACAATGAATGTGATTGGCTGTTTGTGGGATATATGGGAAATTCTGGAAATTTCGGCGCTTCTGCTGTAATTGGGAAAGCCTATTGGAACCCAAAACAAAATAGAGCATTTCATTCGGCTAGGTATCGTCTGTTCGCTTATAATTTGTTCGTTGTTACGAATATAAGCAAGTAGGCTATTTAATTCAGTATATGAACTAGCAAGTATGATGATACCAATGGCAGGGTTCGTAGCGGGTTTTCCAAGTGGGTATTTATTTGTATATTTATGGAAAAAATCGTAGCCAGTATTTGCTTTGATTTCCATGAAAAAAACAAACAAAAAGTCTGCATATGTTTGTATTTTTTCACATTTTGTGGATGGATGGATTCTGACTTGTGAAATTGCAGTCAATCTATTAATACTGCGTTGCTAATACATTTGTAGGCCTACAGTATATGGCTGTGTGTTGGAAATTACCTGAGCGAGTCTATAGATAGGCAATGATAGTATACACAGCACTCTCACTAACTGTGCAACTGAGCATATACTCATACTAATCATTCATTAAAGTGTTACCCATTCTCCAAATCCTAGCGAGCTGAATTGTGAAAAGATTAATATGAGTTTTTTTCCCGCAAAAATCTGAACACAAAAATATTGGTTTTAAAAAGCCAATCAGAAGGCAAAGACTCCCTTAGCCGCAGAAATCAGCAGGTGTTCACGTGAACACATGTTTTACTTCCAGGTTTTATTTTAAGATTTAAAGTTGTCTTTCAAGATTGATTTCTGTGAAATCGTAAGTTGATTTGGTTTTTGGGTGGAATATTTTTATTTGTAAAATAGCATTATCTCAAATCGCATGGATGACCTTGATATGGTTATTGGCCATGTGCTCAAACTGCAAATTCAATCAAATTTTATATTGCAAAAATATTCAATTTCACTTTATTGAACAAATAAAACATCAAATCCAATTCAATTTTGTTTTATTGATCAAATTTCTGAAAAATTGGTTTTCTTCCCAATTCAAATAAATAAGACCAAGGGAAAAGATTGATCTGAGGTATTTTTTCCTGCCAGCTCCTTGTCTGTGCTACTTATGAAAACACAATTGCACTGTGTAAATTATAGGCATTGACCAGGTATAGAATACATGCAATATGAGCTCTTGCGCGAACTGTTACTCGCGCGAGCATTCTACGAATTCAGCGCTTTGCGCGAGGTGAAACTATCGACGGGAGCCGTTCGAGTACGCGAGCTTTAAACTCGCGCGAGCATTCTACGAATTCAGCGCTTTGCGGGAGGTGAAACTATCAACGGGAGCCGTTCGAGTACGCGAGCTTTAAACCACCACTCCGCCCCGTTCGAGTGCGCGAGCTTTAAACCACCACTCCGCCCCGTTCTAGTACGCAAGATTTTTTGAGAACATTTTTATACGCAAATACGATATTCAGATATTTTATGAACATGTTTGATGAACATTTTACGCCTAAGTTGCACGGATTTAGGAAAACCCACAACCACGTATATTCATGATGAATCATCATAGGCCTACGACGGTACTACAAGTAATGCTGAGATCGTCTCAATTGATTGACGGATTGCCATAAAAACAGCAATTTTTATTTCCCGATCTTACTTTTCTGCAAGAAGTCATAAAAATTATCTTTGTGCATATATATATATATTTGAAATTTTGAATAATGCGTTATATAGAAAAATGGTTTTCATTTAAAAGATAAAAAATAAAAAACCACCGTCCTCGACGTTTCCAACTAAGCCGCGAGTTTTCAGTATTTTTAACTTACACAGCTCGTAGAATCGTATATTTGTTAATCGTGGAATCAAGATGCAAATTGTGGTGAATTTTAGTGGGAACTAGACGCCATGATGAATCATTTAACCCTCTAACTTGATTAGTTATTTTTGTATTTGGCTCGGCGAACTAATTTAACAAATTAATCCTAAACAAAAAGACATATTTTGCAAATGTAGTGGGAACTACTAATTTTTAGTAGCCGCCGCCGCAAATTGTGACTGAATGATTATGCCCCTAAATGCGTAATTAGATTAAACCATACATTGTCATCTCTCCCTGATTTTCAATATAAATTCTTAAGCCTTGAATTATAAACCTTAATATACATTCAACCTTCCAAACGAAAAGACTACATTTTATAGCTCCTTGAAATACATTCCGATACGTACACGTGTGATAATGAATGCTGCGGCGCGTAAGGCATGGCAACAGGTCGAAAAAGCAGTTAAAAGATACGCGGAGGTGACCAAAAACGAAGTTGCAGCTTTGTGTTTTTTTGAAAACCGATCCCAAAAGATTGAGAGTGTTTTGACTGGGACTAGCGATTTAATGCAGGAATTAACCGAAAAAAGTGGCGAAATCTTGGAGAATATGAATAAAAGAAAAGGTGATGACCGTGATGGAGTGATATTGTCATGTGAAAAACTTTGCCTGCCGGATGTGAAGAAAATTTATGGAAGATCATTATGCGATTTGAACAGCAATGAAGTTCGAGGACTTTGCGCTAATTTAGTATTCACGAGCAGAAAACTCTTAGGAAGGATAGGTAACAATCCGAAATGGGGTGACGAATCGCAACGTTTACCCTGGTGGCCTGAAACACTGGAATGGAAAAATCCCCGGTGTGATTTCAGACCAAAAAATCAGCGTGATATAACATTTGCAGAAGCTATACGCAAAGTTTGTGGAGCTGCATATCAGTTCCATGAAGTATCTCAACTAGCCGGTAAGTTTTTTATGTAATAATATTTAATGACATTATTTTTTTCATGAGGCCTTTCATATAGTTCGAACAATTAGAATACATATAATTAGTATCTTCAAGAAGTGATATAAAAGCGGTGGATAAATTTAATATCATAAACTTATTTACCTGTGAACCTAATTTAGCAAACTAAGGGAGCAGTGAGATATGACCATCGTAAATTTAACTAAATGCATTTAATTTTAGACTGCCTTTTTCATGATTAAAAAAGTTGGTCTCAATATACATGTAACAATGTTGAAATATATGTCCACTTCTCAACAGGCGATGACATTCTGGCAGAACTGACACGGCTTTCAGAAAATTCGTCATTCGTTTCTGTATTACCAGCACCAGTTGAATTCGCCGATGTACCAGAGACTGAATTCGCAGATGTACTAGAGACAAGTAAGTAACACAGGAGACTTGTTTGACATTAGTTGGGCTATTTATCCTAATGTTTTGGATGTTCAAATAATAACTAAAAATTCTAACATTTTTCCAAACTGCAGCAAGATATTCTTTACAGTATATACAAATACATTTTTCTGAGTTAACCTTCAAAAATCTAAAGTTCTGATCTATATACATGTCGATATTCTAAAAATTATAAAAATGTATGAATTCTATTACGAAAATAATGTAAATTATTTCTTTGTCTACGTATTTTAGCCGAGAGCTCGTCATGTAACCCAAGTGCTGTCAATCATCTGCCTCCATCATTTCAACTCGGCGAGTCCATGATTATGGAAACAATTGAAAATGGCAACATCAGTGACATCTTGAAGCTGAACGTAACAGAAATATCAGGTAAATAAATACATTAATGCCTAATAACATTTTTCTTCAAAAATCTAAAGTTCAGATCTATATACATGTCGATATTTTAAAAATTATAAAAATGTATGAAATAATAAAATTCAACTTATGAATGAAATTATCAATTAAATAATTGTATGAGTTCATGAAATAATAATTTTCTAAATAGCCAGGATGAACGAATATGATGGACCTGAAATCCTAAGCAGCACAACAGATGATGTTTATGAAGACAGTAGCTCGAAAGGTGATAAAGCCGTCAGCAAAACATCAATAACAACAGAAACTAAACGCCCTAACAGGAAGAGGAAACCAACAGAGAAAATGTCTGAGTACTTGAAGAAGCGCAAAGTTCTGTAAATACATGTATCAATAAAACAATTAAAATATTCATATTTCCTTGATGTTATAGAATCAATATTTGAGGAAAGGTACTTTATCACTACGATGCATTAATCTTCTGTTTCTTATCCCTATTCTTTATTGTTAAAAACAAAGCAATGTTACGAACAAAGTTTTCAGGTTTCATGTATGCAAGCTGAGCTTTTAACCTTACAATGCCAGCATTAGCTTGTTCATTGATTTGAGTATTAATGCTGTGCAGGTCAACATTGGACTTGTATGTATCTAACTTGTAACCTTCACAGCATCCAACATGATTCTTCCAATGCATACGGTCAACACAGAACATAGTATCTTGAAAAAACTGTGGTTCCCTAAAAATCATATAAAAGAAAGTAAATACTTTAAGAAATAGAATTATTTCTAAATAAGGTCACGTGCAATGAGATATTTTACTATTGCGATTACAATTATTTGTTTTAAAAAAACATACCGGTTCAAGCTATACTGATGTAGGCGACAGGCATTGTCATATACAATAACTTTCGGAGCTTTTGCAAATCTTGTTTTGAAGATGCTAAAAGGGTGCCTGGGAGATTCGTGACTCTGCATAACCTAATTAATAAAAGTGGATAGTTTATTTCATACATGAGTGTAGTTAAAAATTACACTGATCAATTAAGTTAGGCATTAATAACTTTAAAACACACTGTATACATAATTTAAGATGCAATAATAAAAATAAATTAAATAATAATTTGTTTTTAATCTTAAATCCTGTATGTAGTAGGTTTGAAACTTATTATCTGTTCTCCACATTGAGTGGTAATTCTACTATTAAGTTAGACACATACCTGGAAACCATAGTTAACACCATGCGAACAGAAAACTGTGAAGATGCCCGGAGTTAACACCCAGTGAGTTTTTGCATACTTGTTACAACTATCACCTCTTCTATATTTAACACGGTCATTCTTTGCATCCATTTCGTAGTTTCCGTCTCTAAAATAATGAAGGGTCAAATAAATCAGGTATATTTACAATACAATTTTACTTGTTGCATAATTACTGTTTCACTAATTATTACCTGTGTAGTTTTGGGAGACAGGGAAAAAACTTAATGTATTGAACAGATCTTCATTTGTTGATTCCTGCAGCACATGCTTGGGATAATCAGATACCTGCAAGAAAAAGTAAAGTTCATGCTATCATGGAGTTAACTAGTTTTTCAATTTATAATTTTTAATTTATTATCACATAATGTACCTGGAAGCAGACTTTGGCACGTTGAATAAGATCCCTCAGGAAACCAATACAATACTCATCTAATCTACCAGTAGACTGTCTGATATTCTGAATGTAGTTGTGTATAATAGGTGCACATCTTATGAGCTCGCCTATTTCAGCATGGTTTTCGCTTTTAAAAAAATCAGTTTCAGCAGAAAGACATCTTTCGACTAGAGCAGCATTTGTATGAAGTTCGTTGACTGCACAACTGCACAAGCTGGTCCATTGCATGATGAACACTCTATCATCATGTTTACTCCCAGAAGTCACAGGACTATCTGCAGATATTATAGGCTGAACATCTTGCAATGAATGGAACAAATCCTTACGAAAACCGAGATCTACACCATCGCTTATTACCACGCTTGGGTAATCTTTACAAAGTGGACAATGAAACTCTGATGTCCAGTTGAAATCGAGAAGTCGCATGAATGCACTCCAACTCTTTTGCAATGTGTGCCGCGGTATTACTGATGATCTTAGTGAAATATTTGCGGATCTCTCCAAGCTTCTGGAATAAATACACAATCAGAATGCAAATGTCTGGTTACTTTCTCCATTAGTTGTTGTATATTATTGAAAGTTACTAAATAAACAAACCCCAACTACCTTTGATATGATGACAGGGGATTTCTAGCCTCAGGCATGCCATGCAGATATTTGAACAACAGTCTGTAATCTACCAGTTGACAGTTATTAACATTCAACAGTAATTCCCTCTGTCCATCAAAGAAGAACTGACAATTACAATCACCGATTGATGGTCGATTATTCACTGCAAAATAAATATCATTACTTGAATATTAAAATAAATTTCATGGGATAAAGTTTAAAAATGTGTCAATACTTTAAATATATGTACATACAGGCTCGTACATACCATTTATTCTTTTCAAAACACCACCAAGCAATGTGAACTCCTGGCTGCCTGTTTCATTAAATACAGTGGCCTTTTTATCGAAACGCCCATTCATCAGAACAGGATCGCGACAATCCCACGAAAAATTATGAGTACATCTTGACTCTGCATCAAAAATAGGCACAAAATTCTCTGGGTATGGCATGCCATACATTCGGTTCTGTAAGACCATCTGCAGTTCAGTGGGTAGCGGATAAGAAATAAGATGACGTGACACTACCGACATGCTTGTGTGAATATGTGAAACATTTGATAACGGAGGCTGAGGTTGTATGCCCTTTTCATCACACCAGTCTTTATACATGTTAACATCAACACAATTTGAATTGTATTTGCATGTTTCACAAATAAAATGCGCCATGCGACCGCTCCACTTAACAATGTTCACTGACTGTTGACAGGTAGCAGAAATTAATATAGGCGCTTGCGACAGAATATGGATATCTGTTCCATCAGCTGGCCACACACACATTTCTATATCCCTGTATAACATAGTTATGGCAAAGCAATGCTTGCAATAATTTGCTTCACACCGGACCTTAAACTGAGAGATTGCTTCCGTTAAATTTTTGTCCAATGACGATAATTCTTTCATGCGCCCGTATCCAACGGGACAGTTACAATTTAATATCGAGCACTCTCCATCCGCCGAAAAGTATCGCAATTGCTTCTTTACAATGAAATGTTCGTTGCCATCTGCCAGTACAAAGACTCCAGGAAATAAATCCCAGTATTCTTTGTTCTTTCTTAAAGTCATCAAATATATCTTATTTTCATCCAACGGACATTCTATGTGTACGGTTGTGACACTTGGATTACTGAAATAAAAAAATATAAATATATATATATATATATAAATTACTAAATATTAAAAATAAATAAATAAAACATTTTTAAGTTTAAAATCAATCATCCTGGTTTCCACATGTTTTACTCAGGATCAAACATAAAAAATGAAAAAAGAAATACATGCGTGAAAACAATGTCATCACAGAGGTCATTATTTCGGATAATCCCTTCGAGCTGAGCGAGCGAGCGCTCGAACTACGACGACAACGCCCCCAATCGGCCTCTTTCTGTTTATCATTTGATTTCTATAAGTCACAGAGGAAAGCTAAAACAATCCTATTCTGGATACAGTTAAATTTCTGGTAAGTTGATTCAATATAGCTACAAACCTGGTTTTATTTTGTTGCGAGCGCGATTTCAATGACATTGACAATTATTGGCTTTCTACTCGACCGTCACCGGTCGTTGTCGTTGTTGTTGCATCATCGCCACCTTGCTGACGATTTTCAAATAATCCTCTTCGACGACGTTTCTTGCACGGCTGCTTTTTCTCCTCTAATTTTTGTTTTTTTTTAACAATCCACGTGGCTTAATCGAGGCATAATTATTCATATAAATATCTAAAGTATGCACACGGAGACGTGACGTTCACGCCGCTTTCTTAGCTTGTGATTGTTAAGAGTGCCATAAACTGGCACGGCAGGCTTGTGTTGCCCTGTTAGCACGCGGACTAGGCCAAATGATAAACTATCGAAACGAAACAACGGTATTGAAAATAATTAACATTTTATGACTGAACATTTACCATTTGACATTTTTGTAAACAGATAATTCGGAAAGTTACCGGTCCTATTAACATCTATATCCAGCTCTTATAACAGGTCAGTAAAAAAAATCATCGTTGGTTTCGTTTTCAGATTTTACGCTCCGGGAAAACTTTAGATTTTTCGTATTTTATTGTAGACCCAGAAATGTCATATTTGATTCGGAGACACGCTCAAGTTTTTATCATGGATTAATTTGATCCTTTCAAGTTGCAAACCACGCACGAACGCTCACTCACTCGCGTACTCGCTAACCACACTCCTCGCGATCGAGTTCCGAGTGGCCTTCTCACTTCGCGCGTGAGCTTCGAGTAGGCCTTCTCACTTCGCGCGCTCGAAAAGCTCGCGCAAAGCCGAATGCTCGCGCGAGTAACTCTTCGAGCAAAACATCAAAACGATACCGATTTTATAGCTCCATTGAGCTGGGAGTGTATTTTGACAAATACCCAGTATAACCCACAGAGCATGATGTGCCATTTTATGAAAAGCTGACAGGCTGGCCATAGTGCCCTTTGGAGCTCTTGTTGTATTCTTCAGTCCAAATCAATCAGTATGCGGATGATCAATTGCTGTGAACGAGCACCTTGTAAATATTATACCTGTTGATCTGTCTAAACCATTACTATATAACAGGATTAAGCCATCTCACACCGAAGATGTTCACACTCATGAGTGTTTTAACTTTTTCCTATTATTCTATTTGCAGGGCATGCAGTTACATAGGAAAGCTGGTGAGGAACGCTTAGCTTATATCGGTGCTGGTCAATCGTTTCTTGCGCGACAAAGACAGGCTCAAAATAGACGCCTAATTTCATTACCACATTCCAATGTGTCTCCTCGATAATAGATAACACTCTTGTATCTTGTATTAATACTGTGATCGATGTTTGATTAATGACTGTCTACCCAAAGTAAGCGAATGTAGGTAAAAAATCCCCCTAATTTCAGTTTTCTATCAAATTTAAGTAAAAAACCTAAATGAAAACAGATAATACTTTTCAGAAATATGATAATATCATTTTTATGCATGTTACTTGCTAAAAGTCACAGAATAATGTAATTTTTATGCTCGTAGCTTGGTCAAAGTCATCGATTATCCAAGGTGAATATTGTGAAAAACATTACGGAAAATCTGAAATTTTTGAAAACTAGTAAGTTTTTCAACATAAGAATATTGAAGTAATTTGTTTTGAATATTGCTGTGAAATCAAATTTGGGGGGGACTTTTACCAGGTGGGATTTTTACCTATGGGGGATTTTTACCTGTCACCAAAGTAAGGTAATGGTATCAATTCACCAAAGAGCAGCCACGATGTGATTTATAAATTGATGTCAAATGACTGAATATAATGTGAAATGATAAAACTGTAAGGGATCATTTCAAATAGTCATGGAATGATGGAGATGTTCACTTAAGACAAGCTGTGCCTACATCTCATACATTTAGAAATGCAGTGGAACCTTGTTACAACAATTAACAAACTTCAGGGGACCAGAAAGTATGTTCTTTTTAACCAAAATAATCATTATATCTAGTATGAAATTATAAAAAATGTCCTATTTTGGATGAAATTCCATTGTTAGTAATAACTTAGTAATGTATTATCCAAGGTCACTTATGAAGAAGTTCCACTGCAGTTTAATTCCCAAACTACAAAAATATCCTATTTAGCCTTTCAGCTTCCTATTTTATTCATCTTCTGCCATTTGTTTGCTTATCTGTTGATTAATCATCTGTTACATTCAGGCCGTTCATCAGGCATTCCCTGTGAATGGAATTATTTTTTGTGAATGATAATAGTCTGGCAGGAAATGACAGATGCCAAATGCCAAAATCTCTTCGGGCTTTTGCAATCACTTTAGATGGAATCCTATTATTTTGGGAATAGTGGGTGGGTTAAGTGCAGAAAATCACACGATGATACAAAGGTCCACTTTGGAATGGAATTACCTTAAGGTGATTGCAAAAAATCTAAAGATACAATTGAGATCACCCCTTACATTTGAAATATTGCAGTTTTTCAAAATGGTCATTACCGCCAGTACTGAAAATTAATTTTGTAACATAACTTTGCTACCAAGTAACCTAGAGTCTTTACCCACTAAATCATGGTCAAACTATTGGGTGAAATGGTTGTTATTCAATTTTGTCCAATACATTAGACCATTATCAAATGTCCACAAACATTGTTACTGAAAATGAATCGACAATGAATTTGCAACCAAATAACCGAAAGTAATAAAACCAACATCATTTCCTGCTTAACCATTGTCAAACTATCAGATGGAATTATTGGTATTTGATTTGGGATTATTTTGATATCAAGTGTATACATGTGTTTACCCTAGACGCATCCATGGAGGTACCGGAAGCGCAAAAATTGGACTTGATCAGAATCGACAAATTGTAACTACTGGATATACACAGCTGATATCTTGTCATTAGGAGGGAGATAGGGGCTTGAATTAATGTGGAAAGTTTTGTCCATCAGCTCAAAACTGTTTGGAAGTACTGCAAGTAAATGAGCAAAATATCAATGAATTTTCCCATCCCGCTAATCAATGCCTCATTGTGTTTCTTGATCATAACGCCACTGGCAACGAACGCCCTTTAGTGGCTGTCCTATAACCTTTTTAAGCCCAAAACGGTCTGTGAGCATCCATTTTATTCTAATCAATCCTCATGTGTTGGTTTTTTTTTGGGAAAATATCTATATATATATATATATATATATATATATATATATATATATATATATATATATATATATATATATATGGGACCTATGCATATTTTGTATCCACAATCAATTGCACATTTGTAGCTCATGACATACTTGTATTCTATGATAACAGGAGTTTCAAGGTCATAGGTATCTGTATATGTTCGCCAGGAGGCATTAGTTGCAGAATTACGTGGTATTTCCACTTTATAAACTGGCACCTATATACATACCTATTTTGTTATCAATAAAATTCTGGCTCTAGTTCTATGAGTTCAAGCTCATTGGTTTGTACACCATGGGTTGTTGAATACAGTTAACCTCGCTTAATCCGCAATAAGTACTTATTCCGTATAAATAAATTGGTCCCGTTTTTCAGTAACGTTATTCCCATTAAATTTCTATGTCTAATTCGTACTCCATAATCCGTATTTTCACTTATTCCGTAGACAAATGCATGGTCCCGTTGTCCAATTTATATGTTAATCCTTATGTGTAATCTGTATCAGCTGTCAGCTGGCGGGAACATACACTTGAAGTGAAAAAAGTAATAACATCTGTATTCTAATGAGGTTAATGTGGTCAGTAGGAAATATGAGAAACTCCAGAAAACACTGAAGTTAATGTGTCAATGTCATAGTCTCAAGCTTCACTAAATATTCAGTACAGATGCTATTATCTGTCAATCAGTGAAAGTCCTTTGATGATTCGCCCTCAAATGCATGGCCTGTGAGTTATCTGTACTAGACACACAATGGCTTCAAATAGTCCTACTCTACTAAAACCAGTTGGTTTGTGTTTCATCACACCAGGGAGTGGTTTCTTTCCATGTGTAAGTCATTTGAGAAATAACTAAACCAGCTATTATACGGATTGTGCACTTAAATCATAGTTTATACGGGTAATAGTTAATTCGTATCAATTACGAATTATCGGTTATCTGGGTTGTAGGTAAAAATCCCCTTGATAAAAATCCCCAAATGTTCAAAGTAAATAAAAATCCCCACTTCGTGATTTTCAAGATTCGTGATTTTCAAGAACATTTCAAAGCAAAATGTTTCTCCAATTTTGTTCATTTGCAATGAGACTGAAATTTGTTTGAACTGCCCAATGGAATCTTTTGTTGGGATAGATTCTTTATGTAAACTCTTAGAATAAGATAAATTGTTAGAATTATTAAGAACTAGAGTAATACCCGTAGAAACCATGGGTGATTTCCTTTGGCCCAGAACTTCAAACTGTTCAATTTATTCCCAATGAAATTAAGTGCGGCCGTTTAAAATCTATGTGTCCGTGCCCGTGGAGACTGTCAGTGAGCTTTGATGACCTGTACCCGTGGAGACCGGGAACTATCAGTGGTAAACAAAATATGGCCAAGGTGCGCGGGATTCGAACTCCTGCCCCACCAGGTGCCAGTCTTGAGCTCTACTAACGGGGCCATTGTGAATGCATAATGATACAGTACTGTAGAATTGCTTTGGTGCAGTAAAAGTTCTATTATTAGAATTCCTGCTTACTGATTGGCTGAAATTTTGTCTGCATCCGTTTGGCCCCCCTATAATTATTTTCACACCCGTTTATACCGGTTGCATTAGTTTATACAATGATTGACTACCGCACAAAATTTCAAGTCCCAATTCTTCTCCAAGGCCACGCTATTTGGTACAAAGTTTCGTATTAATATATAGATAATGAACTTTTAATTCATAATATCTTAAAAAGATTTGAACTGGAATATTTTTGTACTGTGAACTCTTGTTGACTTGTGGTATATTTGAGCAGTGCAATGCCATGAATTATAAGCAATAATGGACTTTTAATTGTAGATATTTTAGATTCAAGCTAGTGTAATATATTAGTGTGATGAACCCTTTCATTAAGCTGTGTGATAACTTTAAGTACTAGTTTGGTATAAATGGGCTGGTAATTTGTAGTATGTTTTAATTCAAGTGTATACTATAGTTTGTATACTGATGATATCCTTATGATGTTCCACAATGGTACGCAGTAATAATGCCAGAGGTAAAAATGCCAGGGGTGTAAAAATGCCAGAGGTTAAAATGCCACAGGAAATAATGCCAGAGGGGTAAATTGATGAATTACAGCAAACTTACTTGTCGGAAACTACTCAAATTTGTGGGAAAAGTTCCTGCTAAACCTTTGATTCCATTAATTACAACAAAAACTTCTCATAAACTATTCATCTGACTGTTGCTTTGATATCAGGAATCCTAGCAAACTAACACGTCAAAAACTACTCAAATTTGTGGGAAGAATTGCAGCCAAACCTTTGATTGTTTAAATTACAACTAACTTGCTTGTCAAAAATATCTCGTAAACTAATCATCTAATTGTTGCTTTGATATCATGAATTGCATTAAGCAATGTGCATTAAGTTTTTAATTTCCGATGATCTAAAAATATGTTGTATCAATTACTCAATATCATCTTGTGTGAATAAGAAAATTTTTAAGAATTTCATGCTTATGTCAGACTTTATTTTATAGATTTGTGATTCATTTTTTGATTTTTATTATCGTAGGTATATGTTATGTATATCTAATCTGTGCATTCATTACGTAAAAGCTAATGTAAATAAGAATATCAGGTCCAATGTTGATAAATTCTTTGCTTAGTTTTGCTTAAATTTCCCTCTGGCATTTTTACCTCTGATATTTTTACCTATGATAAGATTGGCTAGCGTTAGCGAGCCTATGTCAACCGTCTGGCCGATCGATAATCATTCATATGCTTAATACACTACGCTCGAAGCTATTTTTAGCACACTCAAACGTAATTTCATTAGCCTGTAATTTCACTACTAATGGGCGAATTGAACGGATTAAGTTTGGCCAGCCACTGGACCATTGGTCCTTTATGTTATTTTTCCTCTGGCATTTTTATAGTCTGAATACCAGTCGTTGTTACGGTTCCCTACAACGTCTGACGCTAAAGTATCATATAGAGGTGAACTCCTGTAAATTGCAATGCAACAAGTGATTTTGGTGTCAAATAACACCTTTGTACTAAAATAAATTAATTAGTTACCTTGTTGACTTTGAAAACGTGTTTTATAATAATATTTTTTATGATTTAAATCGCGAACCGGAGAATTTATTGATTTGATTTGAATTGAATTGATTGCCACCATCAGGATTTCCAATACAGACTAAATTAATAAAGTGTGAATATTCAATATGTCTCGCTAAAATTTCTCTAAATGTTAATTTTTGTTGATAAAACGCATAAATTTTGGTCAATTTTAACCTTAAGAATTTGAAACAAGAATAATATCTGCATTGGCATCAATGTCAGTACAAGTTCAAGTCCGAATCCGTAATTTACACTCCCCTCATGCACCACGAAAAGCCGCCATATTTGTTATGTTGCTTCACTTCAACTATTTTTTGAGGCGACTAGTCAAAAGTTTTGAGCTACTACGATCGTCAAAAGCTACTTAGGATTACAAATTTATGCACAAACAATAGTTAACTTCCGTCTGATTACAGAACAGTCAGTTTGAGGTAAGTTGATGGTGTTTTAAGGGGTGAAATAGATGCTCAAAGCCTCGTCCCTCGAAAATTAACCTTATATGAGCACTTTCGCCCTAGACGTTGTTTGAGGAACAACGGCTAGGTACTAGACATTTTTGCGTCTGGCATTCTTTCCTATGGCATTTTTACCTCTGGCATTATTACCTGGATTACCTGGATTCTTCCACAATAATAAATTGGATATATGTACAATTATACGAATTAATTGACCATTGTATCTACGTACACTACATTCAGAAGGTGGATTTTTACCTAATTTGAAGAATTGGGGATTTTTACTGAGGGCATTTTTACCTAGGGGATTTTTACTGCTAACCAAATAATCTGTTATCCGTTTATCACTTAATCCGTACTAAAAAGCTCAGTCCCTAGTGATACGGATTAACTGAGGTTGACTGTATTGTAACTGTCAGATTTTCAAGCATCAAGTGGTTATGGTGCTCCCGGACCCCTAGTTATTATCATCATACATTCTGCTGTGTCCGACCTCTAGTTTGATATCAAATGACCGACCCCATTAGATCTACTGTGCAGATGTCACATGTCATTTATAGTTCACATGTCATAATGGATGTCCATCAATATAATGTGCTGGGACATTAGACGCATATCCTCGACAGTCTAATTTACCAGTTATGGTGACATTTAGGTTTAAGTTGTGTTGATAATGCCATTATATGTTCAATGTCAGAATATTGTACACTGTTATGGATTTTCATTGAATATATCCTAATGACTAATACTGTATGTGCATGTGTACTAGTACAATGTATATACATGTATATGACAACCTGCCTTTGAATATGAATTTCTGTGTTACGAAATTTCGTTTTACAAATCTGCATAAGTAGCCTTGTAATTCGTTATCGGTATCCTTTGATGAATAAACTTTATAAGTAAAGAGAAATTTGAAGGTCATCGGCTCATTTGAATTCAGAATTCAAGATACTGATTGATTGAAGTGGATGAAGTATTCGAAATCTGCTACATTAAAGACAAGAAACTGAAGGCATTACAGGATTTGATATGCATTGCTTTTAATTCATAATGTCATAATGTCCGCCATTCATGACTGTACTGCGCAGTTAGACAGCGAAAATATAGCGTACTACGGTTGTACTTTTAAAGGCTGAGTCCGAGTATATAAGGCTCATCATTTGTCAGTGAGCCATATCACGTGATATACTGGTAACCAGTACGTTCGGAGCTGTAACTGGAAACAACAGAATTACATCCATTTCTCTAAAAATAGGCCACTTCGAATTGTGAAACTTGTCATACATTGGTAGGAACTTATAAGAAGGCTGGTTCTTTACTCATTTTAACAGAGAAGCAACCAATGTTGTGATATTTTCCATTTTCATATAATTTTCAAATGATGATTGGAGTGGAAGGAGTCATGCTGCAACACTGTACCAGCGACAGGAGTGTGTTTATATACTTAACATCTATTGCAATAAACAACTCGAGGGTATTTAAGTAGTCATGATACTACATAACGGCTAACTTTTGATTTGGGGAACAATCTCACAATTGATAATCAAGGGAACAAGTTACAAGTTATGTGCAAGCGGTTAGAATATGAAGAAAATCGAATGAAAATGAAAAAAGTTGTGATCTTTTGGTAACCCAAACACATGCCCATTTATTAATCCAAGACGAAAACACATCCTATAAGTAATTAGATAAGTCTTGTTCCATACCAGAGGTTGAAAGGTCGAGTTCATAAAAAATAAAAATGAATTCTCGCAAGCTCGAATTTATCTTTATTTTTTATTCACTCAACCTTTCAACCTCTGATAAAAAAACAAGTCTTATCTAATTACTCTAGTAATTCCATATAAATGAATAACATATAAATGAATATTATATTAATGAAATCAATTTTAATAGAAAATTTGTTATTAAAATGGAGAGTAAACAAGTACACAGTGAGAACAACAAATCATTCTTAGATGGAATTAAAGTTACAACAAATGTTGAATCTGTAGATTATAAATTCAAAAAGCTATCTTAGTTAACAATTCATCAGAAATATTTAATTACTAATATTTGAGAATGATTTGAAAATTAAAAAGAAAAATATTATAATCTAAAATTATATATTATTTTCTTATAAGTCGGTCTGTTACAATTAGTTCGGGGATAACATTTTAAGCAATATTCCCACCATTGACACCTATTAGCTATATAAATTGGTGTGCTAGGATTATCATCAAGTGTATTAACTGGTAGTCCGGTCAAATTGGAGTTTAACCGGGAACAAATTGCAACAAAAGGTTTTTTGATTGTTACCATACCTATTAAGTGTGCTGAACAACATACTAATAGTCTACCAAAGTCTGCCCACCGGAAGTCCGATTTTTCAAGATGGCCGCCAAAGACCTACCTGTTATCAGAAAATCAGCTGATACTCCACAAATATGGATCATAGAGTTTGTTAAATGGTATGTAACCCCATGTTTTCAGGTACAGCGAATGCATTGGTGATGTTATTTCAACCCACCCATGGTCACGTGACCCAGAAATTCAAGATTGCCACCATTACATATGCAAAATGTATTACATATATTAGAAATTCTTTGATATCTTTGTTTCTGTTAGTGCTAACGGCGTCGATATCGGTTTCTACCCTATGTTTTCAGGGTCAGACAATTCATTTTTCATATCTAGGTTTTTGTAAAGTGATCACGATACCCAGAAATTCAAGATGGCCACCATTTTTATCTGGTCATGTGACCAATTTAGCCAAGATGTCTGCCGGATGATTTAAGATAGCATTAGGCCCTTGGAAGAGGTGCAAATGAAGCATCTCCATCCTTAATGATTATAGAAAGAATTTCTTAATTTTACTGACGCTAGCCTAGCAACAGAAAATATTGTTGCATTTGTCAGTTATGATTTGAATATGGTTTGCACAGTTGTCCTTTTCAAGTGAATAGAAATATCCAAGGGATCAAGGTTAGTGAAATCAGCAATATATGTCGTTCATTCTTTGAGGGTGTGTTAGGCATAATCTTATGAGTAAGTTTACACCAATGTAAATGCCATGTATGCAGTCTAAATTGAATTTTACATGCTTTGCGGATTGAACATTAAGTTTGCAGTGATGGTACTGCAGTGTAAGCATCTTGTGGTGCAATCTAAAACTTCCCTTACTGTCAGTTTACACATCCGTAGGCCTATACCTTTTCTTGATTAAAAAACCTGTTATTGTCCTCATGTAATAAGAGAAATCCGACGTAATGCTCATAGGTTGAAGTGTCTTAGTTTTGCACGAAAGCGTCGATGTAGGATAGGGCCTATGAACTTAACGAGAGTTATCGTTTATGGTTTTGATGAACACTAAGCATACCAATATTTGATTTTTAGGTATGAATAGTTCTGATTGTGGTTGTCCAATTTGTGGAGAAAGTTTTAACGAGAATGATGATATCTGCAATGTTGGTGTGATGATATCTGCAATGTTGGTGAGAAAGGTGCCCTTGGTATAAACAATGCAAGCAATGCCAGAGGTGATTATTTGAAGATTGAAGTAGGCCAGTGTGTCCACACCAAGTGTAGAAGAAAATACGTCAACAAAAAAGAAATAAAATATCAACAAAATATAGAGTCTGAGGTAAAATTGTTGGGTGTTAAAAGAAGCATCAGTAGGTCATCACTTGGAAGCTTTAATATACGAAGGAATTGCATCCTTTGTGGGTTTGCTGTCCAAAATGATGAAAACAGCAGCTGCGTCAAAACAAATATGTTTGTGACGAGCATCTTGGAATGCTGCAAAAACCGATGTGACGAATGGTCATTCCTTGTGAAAGGCTGCATAGAATTCCTTTTTTCAGACCTTCATGCTGCTGACTGTACGTACCACCACGCCTGTTGCTCTAACTTTAGAACTGGTCGCGACATTCCAATCAAATATAAAAGAGATCAAGATACAAGGCACAAGAAATTCGGAAGACCTACAAGTGATGCCCAAGAGCAGGCATTCTACAAATTGTGTACTTATATTGAATCATCCTATGAAGAACAATTCAGGTTAGCTGATTTACAAAAAAAAGATGGCAGATTTTTTGCAAAATGATGATATTCAACCTTACAGCATCAAGTATCTAAGAAGCAAACTCACAAGCACATAACGTTGAGTCCATTACTATCTCAAATCATTCAGGACAGTGTGATATTGTTACTCTCAAGGAAAAAACATTGATGATCCTCAGATCATATTTCAACAAATCTCAAGAAAATGATAACGAAGAAGAAAAAAAGAAGGCAATTTTGGACACGGCCGCAAAACTGATAAAAAGCGACATAAAAAACAGTACATTCCCCAGTACGGATACGTATCCAACTGTCGATGAACTAGATATCAATGCTGCATACGCTTATCTTCCTGAGAGCCTCCGTATATTCTTAGGTCATTTATTTGTTGGTAAATGTGCTCAACCAAAGATATGCAGCATAGGGCAAGCAATCATACAGTCAGTCCGTCCAAGGAATGTAATCGGAAAAGGGTCCTTCCATGGTATGGGACTGATGGCAGCTGTCAGTCCATTTCAGAAGATAAAACGAGCAATCAGAAGATTAGATGTTTCCATGATTGATCTAAAACAGGACAAAGTGCCAATCATCGAATACAGATTTTCTCGCTTTGCAAAGAAGAAATTGAATTTTGAACGTCTTGATCAATTCCAAAAAATAGATATGCCATATGATATATTGTGGGAGATGTCTTTGAAATTTGCCGAAGACACTCCGAACTGGAAAGGAATGATGAGCTTGCTCCATGAAAGTAACAGCATGCAATCACCAGATAGGTCAGCAATATTCTACCTACCAATGATTGACATGTATTCCGGGGATGAAACTTGCATTCTATCAACTTTGAACTTCCTCAATACATTTGCAAAGAAGTATAATTTCCAAGCTGTTATAACATTTGATCAACCCTTATATTGGAAAGCCTGTGAAATTATACATGGAGAGGAAGAACTCAAAGATATTGTATTGATGCTTGGTTCGTTTCACACCCTCATGAATCTCGTAGGTGCAATAGGATCATTGATGGCCAATTCCGGTCTGAAAGAAATTCTTGGAGATATATATCGTGAGAACACAGTTATGCAGATGTTGTCTGGAAAACAAGCAGAACGTGCATTGCGTGGGCATCTTAAATGGGTAGGTGTCTCAATTATATGGTTATCACTGAAATGCCGAAATTCAATTCTGAGTTGGAAGAGGTTATTTTAGAATGTGAAAACCTATATGATATGGCGAAAGAAGGGAAATTAGATACTGAAGCAGTTCGAAATTCAATTCCAATCAACACCATGAATTCTGAAATAGAAAAAACGAAATTAGAATTGAAAAGTTTATCTCATACTTGCCAACTATTGTTAAACTATCTTAGGATGATCGATATAGCACGATCTTTGATACATGCTGAACGATCGGGTTGCTGGGCGCAACATCTAAGAGCCGTTTCAGAATGCTTACCCATATTTGCAGCTGCCGGCCATTTTAACTATCGCAAATCTGCCTATCTCTATCTACAAGAAATGGTCAAGTTACCTACAAAATACCCAAAGATATTCAAACAGTTCAGTGATGGAAAGTTTGTCATCAGACGAAGTGAACAGTGTTGGGGTGGTCTTTGTTCTGATCTTGTCATAGAACAGACCTTAATGAAATCTTTAAAAAGTACTGGTGGTCTAACGAGGGGGAGTGGGATGGCAGAAGATGTTCGTCTCATGTGGACCTTGTCGTCACCTACAACAGCTGAATACAATGCAGCAATGAATGACTTCCTAGATCTATCTGCAACATCCACAATCCAGCACAAAGAGGCATCATTAGCCAGAATAACACGTGATGTGAAGGATTCTAAGAAAATCTTATCTAAATTCCAATTACATCCACCATTTTCATCAGACCCCTTACTTAGGAATATCGTCACTGGAGTTGTAGCAGAAAAAATGTCAACATCTGTGAAATGTTTACCATTGGGAACAACATGATCGCATCAATGGTCGGAAAGGATGTCTTCAGCATATCATTCAAGCGCAAGGACATAGTAGTCACGCTTGCTGAAGGGTCATCAGTAAATATATCTGCAGAAAAGACTATAGATCCTGCATTACTTTTCCAGAGATTTGTTGTCATTTCTCAGTCAGGAGACCTTGTATTAGAAGATGCAATGGAGTACGAGCTCAGCCCATACCCTATGGCTTTGTTTGAAGGAAAGAACATTCTGCGTAAAGCTGATAAACCACAATTAGCCAATGCACTTGTAGAACATGTAAAATGCAATACACTCAACCCAATCATAGATTATCCGCCATCAAATGATCAAAGTTTTGTGATCGATGGTGGATTTTTATTACACCAATTGCAATGGAAAAAGGGTGACACTTATAGAAATATAGCAAAGTCATATGCGGCATATGTTGAGCATAATAACGGCATGGCTGCAATTGTATTTGATGGGTATGGAGGTCCCAGCATAAAGGATAATACCCACCAGCGTCGCGGATCAAACTTGCACCCTGTCATAAATTTCTCTGATGTCACCATATTTACAGGAAAAAAAGATGAATTTCTAGGTAGAGATGTCAACAAACAACGTTTTATCAACTTGATTACTGTTGAGCTGAAAAACTGCGGATGTAAGGTTGTGAATGTACCAAATGATGCGGATGTTCAAATTACCATAGAAGCCGTTCAGTCTGCAGTTTGTGAACCAACTACACTTATAGGAGAAGACACAGATTTACTTATCCTGCTATACTATTCTTCAATCGAACCTAGTACTCATCCTATCTATTTCACAAGTGGTAGAAGGCAATCAAAAGTCTATGATATTAGAACAATAGAAAACAGCATTGGCAAAGAGCAATGTCGCAGGCTTTTATTTCTTCACGCATTTACTGGATGCGACTCTACCTCGAGAATTTTTGGAATTGGCAAAAAGACTGCATTTGAGAAAATGAAAATAAATCCTGCCTTGAAATTGGCATCAGACGAGTTTCTAAAGCCGCAACAAGAAATGGCAATTATTGAAGATCTTGGTGGTAAGGCTATGGTTGCCCTTTTTGATGGAAACATTGACTATTCACTAGCAGCTCTAAGAAAAGCAGTATTCTCTAAGAAAGTAACATCCGGGAAGTCATTTGTCACACCAGAACGTTTGCCACCAACAGTTTCAGCAACCAAATTCCATTCCTATAGATGCTACTACCAGATTTTGGTTTGGACTGGGAATGAAAGAAACATCGATCCTGCTCACTGGGGATGGCAATTATTAGACGACAAAGTATATGTTCCAGTCATGACGACCGAGAAACCAGCCCCTGATATACTTTTAAACATGGTCCACTGCAACTGCACAACTAATTGTAGAACCCAGAGATGCACTTGCAGAAAGTATGGTTTGTCGTGTACTTCTGTATGTGGTTCATGTCAAATCACTCTTTGTAATAACCCAAATAGCACGAGACCTATTCTAGATGAAGATTGATGGTACTACAATCCATTGGCATCATGGCGTCTCCAGATCAACAATTTGGAACATTTACTACGGAAATAGGGTTCATAACTTCTTGCTACGTGGTGGAATGAACTGATTATTAAATTTTAGCATTAACAAATTCTAATCGGAACACCAGAGACTACCCTCATTCGCAACTAGATCTTGGAAATGAGGCGTCAATTTGAAAAAGTAGTTACCAATTACCTGACGTCATCGCACCTTTTCAAACCATTTTACCTACATTCAAACTAACATAAATGATGATCGTTGTTAAATTATATGCCGGCATAAAATAAAGCAATTTACCAGAAAAAAGTGGAAGTTAAATATCTTGGCTAAATTGGTCACATGACCAGATACAAATGGTGGCCATCTTGGATTTTTGGGTCGCGTGATCGCTTTACAAAAACTTAGATATGAAAAATGAATTAACATAGGGTAGAAACCGATATCGACGCCGTTAGCACCAACAGAAACAAAGATATGAAGAAATTTCGAATATATATAATACATTTTGCATATGTAATGGTGGCCATCTTGAATTTCTGGGTCACGTGATCACTTTACAAAAACCTAGATATGAAAAATGAATTGTCTGACCCTGAAAACATAGGGTAGAAACCGATATCGACGCCGTTAGCACTAACAGAAACAAAGATATCAAAGAATTTCTAATATATATAATACATTTTGCATATGTAATGGTGGCCATCTTGAATTTCTGGGTCACGTGACCATGGGTGGGTTGAAATAACATCACCAATGCATTCGCTGTACCTGAAAACATGGGGTTACATACCATTTAACAAACTCTATGATCCATATTTGTGGAGTATCGGCTGATTTTCTGATTACAGGTAGGTCTTTGGCGGCCATCTTGAAAAATCGGACTTCCGGTGGGCAGACTTTGGTAGACTTTTAGAATGTTGTTCAGCACACATAGGTATGGTAACAATCAAAAAACCTTTTGTTGCAATTTGTTCCCGGTTAAGCCCAATTTTGAGTTATATTGACCTGACTATGGCGTAAGCTCAAAGTTAAATATAAAAAGTAATAAAGAAAAAATTAAATCTAATATAAAAGAAATGAATAAATTAGAAAATACATTAGATCGTATGATTAGTTTAAATGGTAATATTACAACTGAAGAACAAGATAATAAACTATTAAGAGAATTAATTAATTATTTATCTTTTAGTAAAATAAATGGTAAATAATTTTCCAAAGGATTTTCAATATAATAATATAATTAAATATAATATTCCAGCAATAGATTTTAATAAAAATATTTATAGACATGAAGTTTTAGATTCATTAATTAATTTAGATATTTATGTTACTGAAAATAATAATTTTAATGTAAAGATGGAAAATATATTTCATGTATATTTAATTAATTTTAAAAAATTAAAAGAAGCAAAAAATGGTTATTAAAATCTAATATGAAGTATTGGCAGAACCAATTATTTTTTTGCAGTTTATTGTGCAACAACGGGGTTTGGTATAAGTTGGAACAATCATTAAATAAACCAAGTCTACCATTAATTTTATCAGTCTTTAGATTTCATATATACTTTCAAATAAGATTAATATTTAAATGTGTTAGAATGTCCTTTACCAGGATCTAAATATTTTTAAGAATTATATAATAATATTAACTTATCAAAGTTTGTAATGAATTTAATATGAATATAAATAATTCTGATTTTAGAACAAAAACTGGAACAATAAGATCACTTCCTTGTCCTGAAAATATTTTACAATATTGTACACTTCCCTTACCAGTTAATAGTATTTACAATATATATATATACTAATAAATTAGGTTATGGTAAAATAGAAAATATAAATTTAAAAACATTGAATATCAATAAATCAATAGATATAAATAAAGAAAATAATATTGGTTGGGTTGATTTTACTTTAGAAAATAGTGAAGGTTTTACCAAGCCATGTATACAAAGAATAAATCAATCTATTAGAATATATTTAGTTTACATATTAGGATCACAGGTTGAAACAAGATCCCCGATGATTGGGAATGATAATTTTTCATTTGATACACAGAAACAATTCAAAATTTATTCGAAGATTCAATTCATAATGATAAGAATAGATCTATTCCAGACAATATAGTAAGATATCAAAATTATTAAGATAAATCACATATAAGATTAAATTATTTTATAGGTCCTAATTTGTTGATAATCTCTAATTATTTAATATTAAAGATGGGGAATATAATTAGTTATGATAATTTAATTAAGACTGCTGGAATGAATAATTCATTTGGATTAAATGATGTTAATAACAATTATCACTGCTCCAAAACTAATGGAAGGTAAAAAAAATATATACAATTAACAGAAACTAAAACTAAGAATATTAAATTAGATAATGATTCTAAAATAAAAGATTACAATACATCAGAAAATATAAAAACTGATGATATTCAACATGAAATAATTGAATTTTTGAATTTATATTTTTATATGATATAAATGGCTGAAGGTGGAGAAGGATATGAAATGGATATACTCGATGAACCTGGTATAACTGATGAACCACAACCTGATTTTACTGATACAAGTTTTCATAATGATAATGAAACAACATATGGTACTAATTAAGGTGATGATGTTGGTTCAACTAATCCATCAACAGTTCAGTTTGATCTGGACGTATCGGCCCCACACCGCGCGGGATTTACGCGAAACAGCAGAACACAAACACGGCCACTCCCTCAATTTTCAATGATAGAAATCGTGTGTGCATTTCAATTATTTCGGCTGTTAGGGTTTTAAGGCACAATATAAGTTGATGATGTGATATGGCGATGTTAATTAATGATAATTCCGCAGTGAAGCTAGTCACGAACGGTGCCGATTGAGTGTACAGCTGCCAAAAACACTGAAATGTGCGTAGTGCGTAACTATTTGCAGTGAATTGCAGACGAAACATGAAGCCTTAACGGCCGTTTAAGAAAAAATTATACCAATCGCAATTGTAAAATAAAAATGAGATAGAACCCTAAGTTAAAATTCTGGCCATTTCTAAAATGTTATTAATTATTATTACTAATTTTTAGTCAGTGCGGAACGTTAACTTTTCCAACAATAATGAGGGGTGGTAGGTAGTCATGCAATTCAAGTCATCATTTATTACACGTTACTTCCGTGTTGTTGAAAATCTCGCGAGTCCTGGACTAAACCCCAATGAACAATGTGATCTGTGTGCTGGCCACAAATGCACACAGATCACACTACACTACCCATTACACACTCCAGTACCCACAGCTTTCATATATCAATCCAAATATTTAGTGGCTTTCTTCCTGGATATAATAATATAGGGTGCTAGTAATAAAGTGATAGGGTGCTAGACATTTAGTAAGAGAATTAAAATTTTTAGATGTGAATATTATCATCATTTGAAAGATGATTATTATATTAATATCATTTATAAAAATGACAAAATATTAGCAGAAACAACTTATAATAATTTAGAACAATCTAGAATTAAAGGAATAAGTAATAGTTATGAAATATAAAATGTTACTGGCTGATTTTACTTTGTATATTAACCCTAGCTTATACTTATATTTACTATTGTACCTTAGTACCACCTACTTTACTCTGCTTGAAATTTGTTTAGTTCATTACTGCTTTTATATTGCCTACTACTCCCTTGTTCATATCAATATGATAAATCAAATGCTATGTACATCACGTGTTAATAAAGATTGAGAATTTTATTCATCATAAGTGGTAAAGTAGTACATGTAATTATATTTCGAATGTGTATATAATCTAGAAAGAAGAATTCTGAAAATAAACTGTAGCAGTTTATTATCATCTATTTTGTCCATTCTAAACTGGTAGAAAAGTCATTGGTGGCATTTTTTCCTACTGTCATTTCCACTGGTGGCATTTTTGCCGGTGGCATGTTTTTTTTCTGGTGGTAATATTTCCGTTGTCGTATTTTCCTACGATAGTTACAATCAGCTAATTCATTAATTAATTCTCTAATTCATAATCTATTCTTTAATCTTAGGAAACAATTCATATAGCCTGGTGAAAGGAATTTATAATAAATTCATTGATAAATAGATCTTTAATCTAAAGGAAAAGTTAAATGGCTAGTAAGTGCAAATCATGTTATCAGTAAATTAAGTAAATATCCCCTATCCATCCCCAAAAAAACAAAAGCTTCTTTGGGATGATACGTACATAGAGGAACTACTGCAAAGACATCACGAAGAAGATTGTTATTCTTGAACCCTAAAAATTAAACTTAGGAAAACTCAATTTCATTTTTGATTTTCTCCCTTTTGCTTTTTAAAAATTTACTTTATATGTTATTGCTACGCGGATAATAGCTAAATATACAATGCAAAGACTGTTCATGCATTATAATCGATTGATTAATTATTGGATCTAGCTTAAATCAATAAATGCGATAAGATGTTCAAGTAACTAATTGGTAACCAATGAAGTGACGATATAGTCTTAACTCAGACAATTCTCTTGCTTTTGATCATTATTCAATCAGTAATTAGGCCCTACTGATTCATATATAAGGGGATAGTTTTAAATTTCACTTAGTCCAATATTAAACTACATGCTTAAAGGACAGCTCTCAGAAGATGGAAATAATTGAAAGTTCCCGAGGTGGCCAGAAGTTGTGTTACAGTGGTTACATGTATACAGAGCAATACAGAGCAGAGGTGGGATCTGCTGGGTGTGTGTAAAAAGAAATGATGGAAACATTAAATCTAAGGAAACATTAATAAATAACAAAAGCTTGTCTTCAAACTCTATTTTGAAGACTTTGGGATGATACGTACGTGGAGGAACTACAGCAAGGATTTACAAAGAAGATTTTAATTCTGGAACCCCCAAAAAATAAACTTAGGAAAACTCAATTACTTTTCTTATTTTTTCCCTTTTGCTCTTTAAAAATTTACTTTACATGTTATTGCTTCGCGGATAATAGCACAATATGCAAGCGCAAAGACTGTTCATGCATTATAATCAATTGATCGATTAAATAACTATTGGATAGGCTTAAATCAATAAATGTGATAAGATGTTCACGTAGCTAATTGATAACTAATGAAGTGACGATATAGTCATAACTCAGACAATTTTCTTGCTTTTGATCATCATTCAATCAGTAATTTATCAGCAATTAGGCCCTACTGAATCATATATAAGGGGCTATTTTCAAATTTCATTTAGTCCAATATTAAACCCCATGCTTAAAGGACAGCTCTCAGAAGATGGAAATAATCGAAAGTACCCGAGATGGCCAGAAGTTGTGTTACAGTGGTTTCATGTATACAAAGCAATACACCAAAAAAGAAAGTATTCGCTGGGTGTGTGTGAAAAGAAATGGTGGCTGTAAAGGAAGCTTAATGACGAGTATAGAAATCACTGGACCTAGAGAAACCGCAGAACATAGTCATTGTAGAGATATGACAGAAATTGAAGTAACTAAAGCAAGATTTCAAATGAAGAAACGAGCTGAAAATACGAGAGAAATTCCAATTCAAATACATTCAGAAATAATTTCAAGATTTAACAACCCAGATGTACAAAGCCGATTACCTCACGCTGATACATGCAAGAAAGTAATGCAAAGAGTTCGATGCAAGAAATATCCAAAAGATCCTGCAACCCATGATGAGCTGTTCATTACAGATACATGGTCTCTAACCCGAGAGGATGGAGAGGAGTATCTGATGTACGATAACGCGAGCACAACATCAAGAATCATGATTTTTGCAACAGACATATGTTTGAAAAAACTCTGTGAACCTGATTCGTGGTTCATGGACGGAAATTTCCAGATGGCACCAACTTTGTTCGAACAGTTGTATGTAATCCATGTCCCATTGGCTGATTCTGCTATTTCAACCGTTTATGCATTCCTTCAAAGGAAAACTCAGGAAACGTATGAAGAATTTCTCACCGTATTATGTGAAAAGTGCGATGAGAAGGGACTATTTCTCTCGCCGAAAACTGTTGTGACAGATTTTGAGTTGGCAGTTCTCAATGCAACAAAATCTGTGTTAGGTGATATTGAAATAAGAGGATGCTTCTATCATTTATCCCAGTGTATATATCGTAAGATTCAAAACCATGGACTTGCTACTATGTACAGGGACGATAAAGATTTTCAGTTATTCTGTGGACAGTTAAATGGACTGGCCTTCTTGCCTGTGGATGATGTTGAATCCGGATACAATCATATACGCTAGACTGCTCCAGAAGAGGCAGCTGAGCTTGTTGATTACTCCGGCAGTAACTTTGTTTCAACGTACCGTAAAATCCGTGCTCCAGGTGGACTGTTCCGTTTAAAGCGTGTTCCCCCACAGTATCCTCCAAAGACCTGGAACATGCATACTGTTACCATAAATTCTGAGGACAGAACAAACAATTTGTCAGAGGCTTGGAACAATAAATTCCGTATATTGGTCGAAACAAAACATCCATCTATCTGGCGTGCTATCGAATGCTTGCAGCAGGAAAATTGCGTTGTTGAAACTGTTCTGGCACAAATGGAAGCTGGGAATCCACCGAAAAAACGTGTCAAACGAAATTACGTTCAGCTACAAAATCGGCTGAAAAACCTCTGTGAGCAACATCGCGATGGTAAATCAAGTATAGTTGAATTTTTGCGTCGTGTTGGACGCAACCTGCGAAATTAGTGGACAAATGAATAATGATAACTGCGCTGAATATTGTGCTTTCTTGTATTATTGTGAATATGTTGCTGCAATATTGTAAATATCTTGTAAATATTGGTTCTTGTAGATATGCAACTAAATAAAAAGATTTAAAAGTGAAGTGAATTTAATTTATTGTTTTTAAATCAAAGTTAGTACTATACCATACAACCATATCAACACTTAGTACAATACCATACATTAAACAATCTTAACCCATAGTCCTATGAGCAGGTAATTAGTTATATCAGGAAGACTAATTGTCTTGGGTTGGTGATATCAAAGAGGACTAATTGTCAGAAGACCAAGTGGAAAAGACTAAATGTCCGGGAGACTAAATGTCAGAAGACTAAATGGGATTCCGGTTCTTTCTCCCCTCACATTTACGACACAATCAAGATTTATTAGAACGGTTAAAACACATTATACCTGGTAACGATAGATTCATTTCGTTTGATGCTAGTTTCTTTTTTACCAATGCTCCTCTTAGGCCTACCGGGGTTTTCTTAAACTAAGCTTCCTTCGGTGGATTTTAATTTTGACATTCCTGCTGATTGTATTATCGAATTAATTGAACTTTGCACTCAGAACCCCTATTCAGTTTCAACAATTCATATTTCGAACAAGTTTTTGGCATGGCTATGGGGAACCCGCTTAGTCCCATTCTAGCGAATCTATTCCTTGAACACGTTGAAACTGAATTACTACCTCTTGACACGGATACTCCCCCTAGACTTTGGTTACGATACGTTGATGATATTCTTGTGCTTCTACCTTTTGACTTTGATATTGATCTATTTCTCACATTTATCAACTCTTTTTATCCCTCCTTGAACTTCACATTTGAATTGGAAATTGATGGGAAAATCCCTTTCCTTGATGTTTGTATTCACAATTGTTTGTCTTGTTTAAAATTATCAGTTTATAGGAAACCTACCCGCTCTGGATCATACCTGCATTCTTTCTCCTAACATTAAACTTAGTGTTGTCCAAGGCTTATTCCTTCGTGCGCTAAGGATTTGTGACCCCCTTTTCTTGGATGATGAATTAACGCAGATCAAGACTTCTCTTGATAAATGAACGTACCCCGACGACATTTTGAATAAAGCTTAGTTGTTGCTAATCACGTATACAAAACCAGCCACAATTTTGATTTTGAAAATGCCTCCATAATTTCCCACTGTCCGGAAAAATTTAAACGACAGATTTTGGAATCGGCTCTGATTATCGAAAACTCGGGAAATTGTGTCAATTTGAATAACGGTTTCTCGCCCCCAAACTTGTTGATCTCCAAATTTCTCGCGTCTCTTGTATCCCCGTTATATTAATTCCCTCCATTGTTTGCCTTGAATATCGCTTGCTTGTTTCCACTCACTCACTGATTATCGCCTTTCGTGTTCCTTCTCTTTGTTTTCAATTTGATTACCCCTTAGCTTGTCCTCACGTTTAATCACTTTAGTTTGTGTCTTCTGTTTTTAAATTACTTTAATCTATATTGCCCCCTAGGTTGCCTTTGCTTACTTTACTATTGTTTTCCAGCTGTAATGTCATTACTTTTCTATTCCCCTTGCAACATTTTAATCACTCCTAGGTTTCTATTGTTTTGGTCTTGTATAGATATCTTGTAATATTCTCCTGTTCTCAGTACGCCTGATGATGGCTAATAGTCTTTAGCCGAAACGTTGCGCAAATATATACAATGTATACTCTTCTATTCAAGTTTCTCGTTTTGGCTGAATTTATTGTGGAATTTCTCTTGTTAATTTCAAGATTTACCTACCAAGATGTACAAAGCTGATTACCTCACGCTGATACGTGCACGAAAGTAATGCAAAGAGTTCGACGCAAGAAATATCCGAAAGATCCTGCAACCCATGATGAACTGTCCATTACGAATGGTTAGCGGTAAAAATCCCCTGGGTAAAAATCCCCTCGGTGAAAATCCCCAATTCTTCAAAGTAGATAGAAATACCCTTTCTGAATGTAGTGTAAGTAGATACAATCTTAAGGTCAATTAATTCGTATAATTGATACGTATCCAGTTTATCATTGTGGAAGAATCCAGGTAATCCAGGTAATAATGCCAGAGGTAAAAATGCCATAGGAAAGAATGCCAGAAGTAAAATGCCAGAGGAAAAATCACATCATCGGTAAAAATGCCAGAGGGAAATATAAGGAAAAAAAGAAAAGAATTTATCAACATTGGGATTTTTACCTACTTTGAATATTTGGGGATTTTTACCTAGGGGATTTTTACCCTGGGGATTTATACCTCCAACCATTACAGATACATGGTATCTCACCCGAGAGGGTGGAGAAGTGTTCCTGATGTATGATAACGCGAGCACAAGAATCGTGATTTTTGCAACAGACTTATTTTAAAAAAACTCAGTGAAGCTGATATTATTGTTCACGGACGGAAATTTCCAGATGGCACCAATTTTGTTCGAACAGTTGTATGTAATCCATGTCCCTCTGGCTGATTTTTCTACAGTTAGTGCATTCTTTCAAAGGAAAGCTCGGGAAACCTATGAAGAATTTCTCACCGTATTATGTGAACAGTGCGATGGGAAGGGACTATTTCTCTTGCCGAAAACTTTTGTGATAGATTTTGAGTTGGCAGTTCTCAATGCGACAAAATCTGTGTTTGTTGATATTGAATTACGAGGATGCTTCTATCATTTGTCCCAGTGTATATATCGAAAGAATCAAAACCTTGCACTTGTAACCATGTACAGGGACGATAAAGATTTTCAGTTATTCTGTGGACAGTTAAATGGACTACTTTAGCCTCCTTGCCTGTAGATGATGTTGAATCCGGATACAATAATTTACTGCTGCAGAAGAGAATGCTGAGCTTGTAGATTACTTCGGCAGTAACCTTGCGTCAACGTACCGTAAAATTCATGCTCCAGGTGGGCTGTTCCGTTCAAAACGTGCCCCCCAGCATCCTCCAAAGAACTGGAACATGTATACTTTTGCCATGAATTCTGAGAACAGAAAAAGCAATTTGTCAGAGGCTTGGAACAATAAATTCTGTATATTGGTCGGATCAAAACATCCATCTATCTGGCGTGGTATCGAATGTTTGCCAGAGGAAAGTTGCGTTGAAACTGTTCTGGCACAAATGGAAGCTGGTAAGCCACACAAAAAAAAACATGTCAAACGAAATTACGTCCAGCTACAAAATCGGCTGAAAAACCTCTGTGAGCAACATCGCGACGGTAAATCAAATATTGTTGCCTTTTTACGTCGTGTTGGGCGCAACCTGCGAAATTAATGAACAAATGAATAATGATAACTGTGCTGAAGATTGTGCTTTCTTGTATTGTGAATATTTTGCTGCAATATATGTAAATATCTTTTTTAGATATTCGTTCTTGTAGATATGCAGCTAAATAAAAACATTTAAAAGTGAAGTGAATTTAATTTATCGTTTTTTAATCGAAGTTGTTACACTTTGTACTACATATTATCCATAAAACAATCCTAATCCATTGATAGAGTCCTATGAGCAGTTTAATTAGTAATATCAGGGGGACTAATTGTATTGGGTTGGTGATATCAAAGAGGACTAATTTTCGGAAGACTAAATGTCCGGGAGACTAAATGTAAGAAGACTAAATGGGTGGATTCCATTCTGAATTGCATGGTGCGCTTGGTGCTGAACACCGTTATCGCTGCTTTGCAGCTATATTTGATTTCGGTTTCGATGTTATAAAGGGTTCTTTTTGCTCTCCGAGCGGCGTTCAGAGCAATATCTAACGATTGAACACTCATTATTCTGGTGGCTATGGGCTGGTGGCTGGTGGCTTATTCCACTCGTATTACTAGCTTCCGAGGTTCCTATGCAAAAACTGACTGGCCAAATCATCTAAAATTTCCGGCAATCCGTCGATTTCTACCTCTGATTTGTAGCAGTTAGCTTTATTCATATCCCACTTTATTCGTGTCTGTGTCGGTGGGAAGTCGCTTTGATTGCGTTAATGGTTAGGATACCTACGATTATATGTCTAACTGCGGGATTGGTATTCTTGCAGAAATGAGACAATGGAATTCAGAAATAACGGGTTCAAATCAGTCAAAGACTTTCAGCAAATTCGGTAATCAAGGGTTCATCGGTTGTGTCGAGTTTAGATTCGGTAAAATGTAAGATGTCATTACGCGAGATAAAGGTACGAAACTCACTAAACGGGGATTTAGCCTGGGAGCCCACACGTGTAAGCAAGTCAACAAAATGCTATCGCGTTCCTATGCATTAGCACTTTCCAGCAGTGTGGGGTGGTGATTTCAGCTAGCACTTTGTTGTGTGTCCCCGGATGACAACCGTGGCTTTTTTTTGTCTTTTTCCCGCTCCACTCCGTTACGTGTCTGTCTTTCTGCAGGCCGGACGCCGAGTACCTATTGCTGTGGTGTTTGGCACCTTTCGCATGTTTGCGGATTTAGTCTCCGAACGTAAATAGGTTATCTGAACATGGTAGCAATGCCTCATGGGTACTAACCATGGTATGTTCATCATTTCGCTTGATAAGCCTACCATTACTGGCCACTTAAAGTTTGTATCTCCAAGTAACCAGCTCCCAACATCTTGCGTGTATTTATATTTAGCAGTCGATCTACGATTGAGCGCCCCACATCCAAGCGTTTTCGAATTTTTTGTCCTCGTTCTGCTTTTTTTGGCGTGAACAACATCAACTTTTGTCTCTTTTACAAGTGCCGGTGAGTGGTCATTCCTACGTTTAAGCCGAACAAACCCAATGCCTTCGGGCATGGGCTGTATAAGAACAGTGTATTTCTCGGCACAAAAGGTATGAGGGGCATCTTTTTTCTCAACTCATTCGGAGATAATTAAACAGTTGTCGGGTTAATCGAACGGGCTGCGGTGTATTTTTGTATTTAGCTCGGACGGCTATTCAATGACCACGTTTTCTAATTTCATTTTGTCCCTGTTTGACGGACTTTGGCGCCCGCTGGTTTAAAATGCGTGAATAATGTGATATTTTCTGCGATACTGTCAAATTTGGAGGTATTGAACTCGCTCTTTTTGAGATCAGCAATTTCGACGCTGTGGTGGTCGGCCGTTATGCCGAGTGACACAAGTATCGATTCGAACGTAAATTGCTGTTTTTCATTCTTTTCGACTGATGTCTGCAGTTTTGCGAAAGTTTATGGTTGCCGAATCGTAGTATTGTGATTGACCGGTACACCGTAGTTACTGATGCGGAATGGCTTTGGGTTATATTAAGGTCTATCCCACAGGTGTTGGAGTCAATTTCACAGTTTACTTAAGTAATGAAAATCTGGACTTCAACAATATCAGTAATGGGAAAGTTAGGGTTCAGGCCAGAGGTCGAGACGCCCGCACTTTTCATATTTTTTCTTCCTTAATAATTGGGGTCAATAATCAATAAATAATAAGAATAAAACCATCGAAAAAAGTATATGAAATAAAAAAATTGAACGATGTGTTACAGGAAATGAAACATTAAAAAATAGTAAAAACTAAATACGGTGAAAAAACTCAGCTCATTTAAGTTATGGTAGTATAAACTCAACACGTGAATTTAGGGTATTTCTACCTGATAAATGGAATGTAAGGTTAAATGATGATAAATTAAAAGATTTATTAAGTTTTGAAACAATTTGTCATGGGAAAAATGAAGATGGTTTACATGATTTTGAAATTGTTGAAATAATTGTTGAATGAATATGAAAAAATATGAAACATTGATTGGTTGAATAAAAATGAAAAATACAACAACCAACTAATAAAAAATTATCACAAAATTAGTAGATTCTGACATTCATTTGCTAGTGAATTAAACGCCATTGTACATGATCAGTGTAAAGGTTGTATATTTCTGGATATGGATTTTCCACCTATGTTATGGTTGCGTATATCTACCAGTGTTGTGAATCCGGGTTTGGTTCTCCAACTAGCGTTGTGGTAATAATCCTCTCGTCGATGTTGCGTCATCGATGAATGACGTCATCCGGAATTTCAGATTTCATGGTAAATTTTAACATTTTGATATCTACCTTTTCGACTTTCTGATTGTGGGACTGTGGATGAGTTTAGTCTTTATAATCCCATTTTATCTTTATTCAAACTTACGATGGGCGATTTGTCTTATGCTTCGTATGCTTCGTAAAATGATAAACTATGAGGTTCAATTCTTCATTTTCTTATTACCGAAATTCCTCATTTGCTTTATAATTTGAAATGATTTCTACATTTAGTTCTTCGAAGCATTGTGTTCCACCGTACTTCATGCTAGTCTCAATCAACAGATTGTTATCCAAGCCAATACCTTTATCGAGGGTAAGCCAGAGTACTAAATTGCTCGTTGTTCCTGTTCTAATGATTTTGTTTTCAAAGCAACTTCTGATCACTAATGCTATTCCTCCTGACCGAAACCTAGAAATTTTTTTCACGATTATTGGTGATTAGGTGGTATTCCCTAAACTAGTAAGTAATGTATTCGCCGAATCTTAGTCAGTATCGTCCAGTTTGGTCTCGGTCAGGATAAGAATGTCATGTGATCTTACTCTCATGAAATTCGTTTACAAAAGTTTTACTTTTCAGTCCACACACATTTAATGTTACTACGCTAATGTCTGGTTCCGTGCTTGCAGCCTAATCTTGGTTGTTTTCGGTTGTGGTTAATATTGTTTATTTTCAAGAGAAATTATAACAGATGGTCATGCATAACATTTCATATAAATATGAATAAAGAGTCGACAAGATGTTATAATATCTAGTGAAGGATAGCCCAATAAAAAGCAAGAATGCTTGTTTAGAGCATTGGGCCACCTTAAAACACACACAATCGCACATCATTCATTCCCCTCGCATACAGATTTTCAAAATCAACTGATGGAAGCACGCAGCTCCTCGATCCCAGCCACTTTATATAAGGGTAATCCACGCACACACGCAGCCCCTCGATCCCGACCACTCTATATAAGGGTAATCCACGCACACACCACCCCTTGATCCCAGCCACTTTATATAAGGGTAATCCACGCACACACGCGGCCCCTCGATCCCAGCCACTCTATATAAGGGTAATCCACGCACATGTACGCAGCCCCTCGATCCCGGCCACTCATTATAAGGGTAATCCACGCACACACGCAGCCCCTCGATAGCAGCCACTCTATATAAGGGTAATCCACTCACACACCACCCCCCGATCCCAACGACTTTATATAAGGGTGATCCACGCACACACGCGGCCCCTCGATCCCAGCCACTCTTTATAAGGGTGATCCACGCACACACGAAGCCCCTCGATAGCAGCCACTCTGTATAAGGTTAATCCACGCACACACCACCCCTCGATCCCAGCCACTTTAAATAAGGGTGATCCACGCACACACGCGGCCCCTCGATTCCAGCCACTCTATATAAGGGTGATCCACTCACAAACGCGGCCCCTCGATCCCAGCCACTCTATATAAGGGTAATCCACGCACACTCGCAGCCCCTCGATCCCGGCCACTCTATATAAGGGTAATCCACATTGTCGACGAGTAGAATCGGACAACAATCGCGGTTGTAGACATTGTCGACGAGTAGAATCGGTCGACAATCGGGGTTGTAGACATTGTCGACGAGTAGAATCGGTCGACAATCGGGGTTGTAGACATTGTCGACGAGTTGAATCGGACGACAATCGGAGTTGTAGACATTGTCGACGAGTAGAATCGGTCGACAATCGGGGTTGTAGACATTGTCGACGAGTAGAATCGGACGACAATCGGGGTTGTAGACATTGTCGACGAGTAAAATCGGTCGACAATCGGGGTTGTAGACATTGTCGACGAGTAGAATCGGCCGACATTTAGGATTGATAGATCTCTACTTTTATCTGGAGTTGAGCCGCACGTCCCTATGGCGTAATGTCGTAAGATTCAATCAGTCCAATATTGGCGGATTAATTCCAAATACCAGTCCAATGTGATAAGTCTCCGCTGGAACTATTTAATGCTATGGACTTGAGCCCTGCGCGACTCGTGGATATTTGAAAAGTCATGAAAAATCGTTTCATACACAAAATACGATGACAAAATGACTAAATAAACACGGAACAGTAAGAACAAGAAAGATCAGAGGTTTGCAATGATGGTTTATTTTTTGAAATCGGTTGAATGAGAGCTGAGTAGTGATGATATAATTAGAGTTGAATTAAAAAGAATTTAAAATCACCGCGTATATGGCTTCCGCGACTTAGTGTCACTGACACTAAGGTTCTCAGTGAACTTCTTTGTGGTGCGGACACACGAAAGTTGTGTTGATTTAGTGCCAGCAGGCAACCGCTGCGACCACTCAACCTATTGGAAAAAGTTTCACAATGCGAACATATTATTGTTCTGACAACGAATATTTCAACGAAAATAAAACTGCTTTCGTGCACAAGAGTATTCGCTTAAAGTTTCATTTATAGTACTATTATAATAACAATCAAAATTATCAAAACATTGCTGATATGAAAACGATTACATGAGATATGAATATAAAAGAAACGCTAAATGATATATGATATGCGATGACATAGATACTGAATGTCACTTTGGGTTTTATCTTTTAGTTTTTTTTCCACGCTCAATACAAAATCAATGAGACTTACACCTGGGGCTAGTTGCTCAAAAGTTGGTTAAAGATAGCCGGCCGTTAAATACCATAGTAACAATGAAATTTCAATTGTCACCATATCAACTATCCACTAGTTAACTCTACCCAACTTTTGAGTAACCGGCCCCTGGGGCCAGTTGCACAGTCGTGACTTAAGTCCAAAAGTGGTCTTAAATCTTAAGACTGGTCTTAAGTCATTAGATTGGCTATAGAACGAAGTTGGTCTTAGATTGGTCTTAAGTCTAAGTCATGATTATGCAACTGACCCCAGACTTCTAAGACTTAACCTCCCTCAGATCGGTAGAGATTTTAGCACTTCATTTCTTTCATTTCAATTTAAGCTATTTCAAGCAAGCCCCGCACAAGGTGTAGCGTCTGGCGCTCGCGCTGTCAGCCGCACTGTTAGAAATAATTACAGTTTTACAAGTAGATTGTCACAAAATTCAGTGTATTTCTGCAAAATCTATTGCGTTTTACAAAATTTCCTTGTAGAGACATTTAATTCTACAACTTATTCTTGTCAAGTTTGCACATAATCAACTTTGCTGCCAATATTTAATTGTAAAAATGCAACAATATTTTTTACAGTGCTCGATAACCAACATGAAAATATACGCCACCGTTATCCTTAAAAGTTGATTGGTAATGCATTTGGTTTATTCGAAATTATAAAGACAACGGGCATCATGATACTGAATTAAATGACCCGTGTGAGATTTTATTGTCATTATTAAGAGGTGTTTGATTACGAAGTAATTATGAAAATATGTATTTATGATAAAAGACGAGCCGTTATGAAACAATTTTGGTGTCGCTATGAAAAGGGCCACCAATTTGGACAATCATAGGCATAAGATACATTTATGTAATTATTGAAAGCTGAATTTAGGCCACTTAAAATTCATTTAATATCAAACAGAAAATAATTTTGAAAAACTACAAAAATTAAACATTGGCCAGTTTTAAAAAGGGGAGTGAAATTTTTGAAGTACCTCAAGGAAGGCATGAGGCACCCTGCATCCACCCGGCCTATTGATTTGTCACAATTGAAAGATTTCTAAAAGAAAATCTCTATAGGGATCCACCCCCACCAACTGCTGAGGTTTTAGAATACATAACACGTCGAACGTGTAGAATTTCAAACTTATACGAGTTCACCGGATGCAAAAAGGATTAAAATCGAGAGCGATGACAGTTAGCGTTGCAGTTACGATAGAGACGATAAACAGAAAATCATAAATTATAAAGAACTGAAGACAACGATATTGAGTCGTCGGAAAGGTACTTTGCAATCGTTAATGGACTGCAATCTGATGGCTAGTTCAAGATAGTGCGGACATTGTAAAGGGACGATGCGCTTAACGTTATACAAAAGTACAAAAGCTGGAAATGAGGGCTGCAAGCGAATAAAAGGTAAATTACATCGCCATCACTTGTCGGTTGGATGTGGAAGTTGGTTCGCGAGATCCAATCTGACGATAGCCGAAATTTTAGAGATTACCTATTGGTTATCGCGTGGCGTGCAACAATGTGTTATTCAGACTGAAATGGGGCTCTCGAGCCGCACAATAGTTGATTGGGTGATTTTTTTCAGAGAAGTGTGCGATCAAACTGTTTTCCGTGAATGTAGAGCAATCGGTGGCCCAGGTTGTTGAAATAGACAATCGAAATTCGGCAAAAGAAAATACAACCACGGAAGACAGGTGGAATCGAACGTGGAAAGAATGCAAACGTGTTCATGGTTGCAGTCGAAAAATGGGATGCGGAAACGTTGGTACCGACAATCGAGAAGTGTATTTAACCGGGAACCACGATAATGAGCGATTGCTGGAAAGCATATTCTACTAGTTTGGGAGAGCGCGGATATAGTCACTCGACGGTTAATCATAGTGTCACTTTTTAGATCCTGAAACTAATGCATGTACAAATTTGATCGAGAATCAGTGGCTTCATGCAAAAAACTTTCCGAAATATCGAACAGTGAAAGAACATTTTGACTCTTATCTTGGCCAATACGTGCGAAGTAGGACCTTCGGATCCATTCCTGTCATTCATGACGTGAAAACAATTTATAATGCAAATGAAATGACAATACCACATTGGCGGACAAATGAAAATGTACTTCGTATTGATAAAGAGTCTAAAATATTAACGAATTGTAGTGTGTTATGGTTGAAATGACACATGAGTACACATGACGATAGTTCCTAAAAATAGTAGTTGTTTTTTTTGTTTCTGTGAGAAATGATAGGTCACACTAAACGAATCGGTGGAAAATGATGTTAACACAGACAAAAACGCCCGTCAGACCGATTCCTGGAAACCGCGAATCCGCGAATACAAAAGAGTGTCCGAAACATATACATAAACGAAGAGATTGGACATAGACACAAATTCATTAATACATTGATTTGACTTACTTTCAGGCACCTACTTTCGGGATAGTAATTACATTATTCAAGTTGAATACATAAATCAAGTTGAAAGTAACGATATAAAGCAATATAAAACCCTAGACACTTGTGTTTGACCTGATCAATATATGGGATTCGATCATAAGCCGTACGAATCACGGCGATATCGTAGTAGGACTCAATGCACAACATGCTGTATATTCGATGTGAACCGAATCACTGTAAACGGTGTGTATTGATATGAACCGAATCACTTCAAACGGTGCACTTACACGTGTGTGCTAGGTATAAATACTAATAATAATAAAGTCAAGCCGAAATTGAAACAAAATTTGCAATAGAAAATCCGGCAACATTGCTATGACACGTAGTACAAAAGATTTGTTTCTTCGTCCGAAAATAAAATTGATTTTGCAAATCGAATACACCATGAAACCTAACCCTGTTAAATAGAGGTGTAGGAATACGATGTTTACGAGGGTTAAAGTGCAATAAGTCAAAGCCTCCTCTGTCCGGATGCTAGGCCTACGCGCATACGTAGGACTACATAAGCTAAAATGAAGATTTTATTAAAAAGCTGTTTTTTCATCATTAATGAAACTTGTATTCCATCAATTCCTGCTGAATCGAGTTACTACAGAGCCCCGGATGTTATGCCCTTTTTTTCGTCTGAGCATCTTTTCATTCGAACAAATTTTTTTGTCAGAGCAAAAAGTTTTTCGTTTAAACCGAAAATGTTTTATTCGATCAAACAAAATAGATTTCGCTATTATTCGAACAAAATTGTTTTCGCACACCAATTTTTTTTATTTATTCGAAAATGTTCGATCGAACAGAATTGTTTTCATTCGAACTATTATTTGAACGAGATTCTTTTCGCACACCAATTTTTTTGTCGGGACAAAGAGTTTTTCATTCGAATAATAACATAGCTTTTTATTCGAACAAATATTTTTGTCAGAACGAAAAGTTTATCGTTTGAATAAAAAGTATATTGTTCGATTGAACAAAATTGTTTTCATTCGAACAAAATTTTCTTGTCGGAACATTACGTTTTTCGTTCGAACAAGTATATTGATCTATCGAAGTGGTTTTCATTCCAAAGAAAAAGACTTTCGTGGAACTAAATAGTCTTTTCATCACGGTATAACGAGTAATCTTCATTCGAACAAAATAATCTTCACACCCAAACACAATAGGTATAATATGAACCTGGGTATTGTATCTAATATCCATATTTATGCCTTTTCAGGTTGAAGCTTATCTTACATGTTTCTGACCATGTATGGAAGGGACACAACTTGTTTAGGTCACTTTGGAAATTAACTCGGTCCTGTACATTTAGGATTGCTCTGTCTCTTAGGACAGTGAATAGAAGACGACATAGGATACTACCTTGCGTGACTCCACTAGTTAGATCTACTTATTCCTGATGGGACAGTTCCATTGATTTCGGCCACTTGTTTTCGATCGGAGAAAACTGCTGAGCCATTTAAGCGACCCATCTTTGATACCGTTTCCAAATAGCTTGTTTAGTAATCGCTGATGTAGTACCTTATCAAATGCTATGTCGAAATCCATAAAGACTATAAGGCCTAACAGTCGATTTTCCAGAGTCAACCAGATTTTCCAGAGTCAACCATCTGGTCCAGTTGTCCATGGTTACAAGTAAGCCTAATTGACTGTTTGTAGACCTTCATTCTATAAAACCGTGTTGACCGTTGAACAGGATTCTATCAAATTCCCTTCAATTTCTTTGATCTTAAAATAGGGATTGTCCCTGTTATTTATTTGGTAGGTAAATTTTGTTTGATTTGTTTTGATTGAGTGTCCCTTACAGACCCACCACACCTGCCGGGAGCGAAACAGGGGGTTTGATTTTGAAATCGAAAATCGAAGTACAGATATAGTTGTGTGATCGGCGGTCGAGTTTACATATTTTTTTGTTTAAATCGAAGTACATGATTGGGAAATTCGGTTCCGGTTCATTCAAACAATCTTCCAGCCTAGTGTCAAGCGACTGATTGGGATGAATTTTTCTGGCTGCCTAATTTAATACATCGAAATTTTGGAAATAGTTAGATTACAAGGTTGAAGATCATTTGTCCATTTTTGTATTTTTTTGGTCGTTATCTGCGTGTAAATAGTCCGATAATTTAGTTTTTTTCCGGTAGATGTTGATATAGAAATTCTTATAAGTTGATTGTCCCGCGTGTTGACTAGATAGAAAGGAAGTACATTTCAAAACGCAAATTTTCCAGATGACAGCATGGTCCTTGGGTATCCGAAGTGTTGTTTATGACATCGACGGTGCAGCTCCGATGAGGATGGGTTTCTCCGTCAAGAGGTGCGCGATCGGTACTTCACATCTGGTGCTGAGTTTGCCTAAAAGTAAAAGTTTTCACACGGAGAGCAGTTTTGTGTTTCTAATATACAGTGCATGGTTAGGTCTGTGGGTGCGTCGAATCGAAGGGACAGTACTATGCGCATTGATAGACAGTCAGTAAGAAAGCGGCACAGGCACGTGAGTATTGAATACATATTTGTACACAAACGTATATACAGTCTTGATCGGGTTTTATTTAAACAATTATGTTTTTGGTAGTTTTTAATGAGACCGATGTCAAGAGGCAACTTTCCAGTCATCATTGCGCGCAGATAGACTGAGCTTGCTATCCTGAAGCCAAAAAGGAGGCAGCTTTCCAGCTATCGCGGCAATGAGACTGAGTTTACAGTCAAAACATCAGAAACAGTAAACTAATGCGTGGTAACTAATGCGTATGTGGTGATATAAAACATAAGTGGTCAGACAGTTCTATGCGTATTGATAGACCGTCATCCCGGTTCGATATAAATCAGAACATACCTCAAGTGTCAAAGTCGGGTATGTAGGTGTATGGCGTTGGGTTTAATTAATAGACTACGCTAATGGTGTCGATTGTGAATCTGTTTACTGAATTCAGTCCGCTTGTGTCCGGATGTATAAGTATATTGTTAAGACTCCAAATATGAAGGTTTTGTTGAAGCATGATTTCTTGGTTTAGGCGATCTATTAGTGAGTTTTTGAAATAAATTATAGTGTTGATGCGGCCAAAGCCTTGTTCTAGATTGTAATGATTTTTGTACAAAATGGATTGTGCGAGAAATAAAAGATAGTTTGTGAGTGTGCGTTTAAAGAAATCTCTTTCTATTGTTTTAGTAATTCCTGTGTAGACGATGTCTTGAGTGATATTTATAGGTGCGTTTAGTGTGCGTTGAAAGATTGGTTGTATACGTGAATATAATTGCTGTGCTTCAGTGCATGAATATACTACATGGTCATTTATAGCCGCGCGTCCACAAATTTTACAATTTGGATCAGTTTTAATGTTCTTAAGTAATAATTATGAAGCTGTTGCGAGAGTATTATGTAGTAATTTCCAATGAATATCACTAAATCGTCTATCAATATGTTTATTATAACTTCAGTCCAAATCTCAGGCCAATTCAGATCAATATTTAAAATTTCAGTAATTTTGGTTTGTCCAATCGGTGTGATCTGATAAAGATTTTTGAATAATAGAATTCTATAAATTTGAGATGATGAAATTTTTCTTAAGTACAGTCTATATTATCAAATTGCACATAGATTTTTGGTAATTCACCAGGATCTAAATTTTGGTCAGATAGAATTAGTTTCCAATGTTGCGGTATCGCGTTGTATATACGTGTGTGTTTTAAGCTATTTGTTAGTGGGGTTTCGTTAAATGTTTTGTAGTTGCCACGATTATCGAATAGATGTCGTAGATTGGTTATACCGTGTTGTATGTATTCTGTGAAATTGGTTTTCTTGTTCAGCTTAATTTTTGGTTGCCAAAAATAGGTTTTTGCAGAATTTTAGTAATGGACTCAGTTGGAACTAGATATTGTTGAAAAACTGTCCATGATTTTAATAAATGCCTGTAATAGTCATTCGTAATGACTTTTTTTTAGTATTTCATTGTGAGTGATGTTTGAAATATTCCAGCCTGGGCCTAGATATTTTTGCAGGTTGTAGTTGATCAGTGGTTTCCAGTGTGTAGGTTTTAGAGCGTGGTTAGATCGTCTTAATTGCCTGTGTTTGTTGTGTGTATTTGATGCTGTGTATGTCGAGACCTCCATGTTCGATTTTTGTGTGTATTATGTCTTTACCGACAAGGCGTTTCCCATTGTTTATTAATGTTTTTTTTTTCAAAGATCTTGATGTATTTATCCGGAATTGGAAAAATTTCGGAAGTGTACCGCAATAGAGGTAGTATAAAGGAGTTTATGACGACCTTTTGCCATGTAAAGATAATTTAGTTTGGCGCCAAAGATTTATGATATTTTGAATTTTATTTATTTTCGGATTCCAGTTTAAATCATCAGTATTTTCATTGCCGAAATGAATTCCAAAACTTTCATTGATTTCTTCCAATTTAAGTCTAAAGGTTTATCGTTTCTAGCTTTCCAAGATCCTATCCACATACACTCAGTTTTATCTTTATTAATTTTTGCACCCGATGCTCTTTCAAACAGAGTGAAAGTTGTAAAGACTTGAGTCAATGATTCTAAGTCGGTTAGACATAATGTAGTGTCATCTGCATATTGTTTGATTTTAATTTCTCTGTCATCTGGTAGTTTTACTCCTTTGATATTGTTGTTTTCGCGTATTTTAATTGCTATTGGTTCCGCTGCTATTATGTAGAGTATTGCACTCATGAGACATCCCTGTCTTACGCCTCTTTCTAAAGTGAAGGGTTTAGTTAAGAAACCGTTACTTTTAATTCTGGATTTTGGATTTGAATAGCAAGTTTTGATGTATCGAATTAGATTTTCTCCAAAACCGAAAAAGATTCCAAAGTTTTAAATATATATTGCCAGTCAACGCGATCAAAAGCTTTCATTTGATCGGTTGTCACTATAAATGCTTCTAAATTATCATTATTAACGTAATCAATCAAGTCTCTTATTATATGACCATTGTCTTGGATTCGACGTCCATTTACGCTACATGTCTGGTCTGGGTGTATTATGTCTGTTAAGCCGCGTTCACACGACAACTAGTTAGACCGGTCTTAATGGGTCCGTACCTGGTCTAAGACCGGACCAAATTTTGGTGAGCGTTCACACGGCGTTTTGAAACGCGGTGATAAAATCGCTTGTCACCGGGCCCACAAGATGTCGCCATCTGCTAAATAATCATTTGCGCCTGGGTGAAGTCTTGCTTCCAGATTCGAAGTATAGCAAGACATTCTTCATTTGACCAATTCGATCCTCTTGTCAGGATTAGACATTTTTGCGAATTCGATTTTATTCTATCACGCTGAAACTCTAAGTGTCGTTTAAACACGGTTCAAAGCACGGCAGTAAAACGGATGATGATCGCGATATACGAATACGAATTACGCTCCAAACATTAATTATTTAGCAGATGGCGACATCTTGTGGGCCCGGTGACAAGCGATTTTATCACCGCGTGTCAAAACACCGTGTGAACGCTCACCAACATTTGGTCCGGTCTAAATTTGGACCGGACCAGGTACGGACCCATTTAGACCGGTCTAACTAGTTGTCGTGTGAACGCGGCTATTGACCGGTCCAACATTTGGTCCGGACCTGGTTCGCTCTTTTAGACCGTGCCAAATTAGACCGGTCTAAACTAGACCGGTCTAATTTGGAACGGTAATTTTGCCCGTGTGAACGCTTGGTCCGGTCTAAATTGGACCGCACCAAATTTAGACCGGTCTTAATTTCGTCGTGTGAACGCGCCTTTAGACAGGTAATTAATCTGTTAGCGAGAACTTTTGTGAATATTTTGTAATCTGTACATAGTAATGAGATTGGTCTCCAATTTCCAAGTCCGTTTTGTCATTTTTTCTTATGAATTAATGAAATAATACCAGTTTGCATTGATTTAGAAAGTCTATTTTCTTGTATACACGCATGTAGAAAGTCATTTTGGAGAGTATGCCAAAAAATTCTATAAAATAGGTAGTCCGTCTATACCAGGGGATTTATTATTTTGGAAAGATTTGACTGAATTTGTTAATTCATCGATATCTATTTCGGAGTCATGCTGGAGTTTCTTTTGATTAGAAATTTTAGGTAGATTAGTCAGGAATAGATTTTGGGTTTCTAAATCCGTTTCTTCTTTTCTATATAAGTCTCTATAGAATTTTAGTTGAATTTTTTCAATTTCTTTTTGACCAGTTTTAATTTCACCCAGATTATTTTTGAGAGTCCTGATGTGATTCTTTTTAGCGCGCTGTTTTTCATAATTTGCAAAGAAGGTACTTGTTTTCTCTCCAAATTCTCTCCACTCAATTTCAGATCATATAATTGCACTTTTTGCTTTTTCAATGTCAAAGTCACGAATACGCTTGGTAAGATATCTACCGCTTCATGAGGGCAGATCGCCGGAATACCTTCGATTCTGACAATGGGTGCTGTTTCAAGTGTTTTTAGAATTACGTACTTCTCCGGGGAACCACAGAATACTCCTACGTTGTAAGTGTTGAAATCGATCACTTTTTCAACGCACTGCCGAGCTGTATCGTCAGTCGCCAGAATTTCACAGATTTGATGTGCAGTATCAAGTTTGTTATACTATACCCTAATCTTAGGTATCAGGAAGAAATTTTCAAAATCCTGAGCCATCGTATTATCGTATTTAAATGCTTTCGCCTGGTGTAAAGCCATACTGAGTAGAAGACTGGTTCAAAGGTCGATTGAAGCGATTCGAGCGCGCCGAAAGTACAGTAGGAGTGTCGAACTTGGTGCGACTGCTTCAGCATACATGCGATCGTGGTCGACACAGTATTCAGACAACATCAAGAATACTTACAGGACTATGCAGAAAACCCGTTATCACTGCTTTGCAGCTATATTTCGCATTTGTTTTTCTTTTGGGTGCGCAAAGTTGAAAGCTGTGGGTTTCATATTTTTTTTGAGAAATTAACCAAAATTGGTCAAAAATTCGATTTATTTGAGCACGTTTTTTGCAGCATTTTTACCTGTCCAAAATTACACATGTGAAAATTCAATGTGATTTGGGTCGGAAGAACTTTATCTCGTTAAGATTTGACGCTTTGCTTCGGTTGTTATGGGCTTTCAAAGACGAAACCCACCAAAATCTCGGTTATATATAATTTGTGTTGACCCGGTTTGACTTCCATCATGAGGTCATGGCATTCATTGAATATGTAAATGAGGTGGATCGGCGGGTGCGCGTTATTTCGCTTAACAAAATGGCGGAACAATTGAAGATGTTAATAATTATCATTTCTAGCGCGAATACTGATATTCAAGGCGTATGATATAACGATTTATTGTGTGCGATGTGTTCAATGATTCATCTAGTTTTGATATCTCGTGCATAAGGTAACTTTGCATCAAGATATCTGACGATATTGGTTTAAATTGCGGAAATTTACTTCCGTGTTCGCCACACGGCTGATTCATTGATGATACTGATCAGATGATAGCATCGAATTGTTTAAGATGATTCTGATATTTACACGAGTGAGATAATTGTTTTATCGTCTTTAATTGAAGTCATTCTATTGACGTTCGTTTTGGAATTATTATGTTTATTATCGTTTTGGATTATTTGTATTAGTTTGTAAATCGCAGCGCAGTGGTGAGCGTTCGCGTTGAAAACAGTCACGTATGCAATATCGCCTTTACACTCTCGTGTTCACTGCGTCTATGTATCAGTCGTCGATAACGGTAACAACGATTTGTGTGAGTGAAGACGTAAGCTTGTCTGCCTACTAAAAGCAATCATATCATGAAATTTTTAAAAACCATGTCAGTCGATGAACTTTATTTCGTCAGTAACCGGCACATATTTGCATAAACTTGGTCACTCATAGTTTTGGTTGTTTTATATGTCATTCCAGGGATGTATTGAAATAAATGAACATTAATTTGTTGAGACAAAAATCCCCATGATCAATTTTCGAAGATTTCATTCTCGTTAAAAAGTCAGTAACTAAAATTAAGTCCTTTTTGATATATTTTTTCTTTATTTTTTCTTTTTTTCTAAATTTTCAATGAAATTAATTTTTGCGTACTACATGACAAATTTAATCGCATGTGTGTCAGGGTCGGCGATTGACGGAATCGCCCGAATCCAACATTTCGCATTTGGTCGCCGGCGATTTCATCAATCGATCGTTCGCCTCGAGCGCCGTATTCAACCGACCAATCATGGCTCTTAAACGATTTACGTGATTTATGAAAGGCGATTTCTGTCGACTAAATCGCCAAGTCTTTAGCGACAGTAGCGCTAGTGAAGGTTCAAGGCCGTTGATGTTCACGGTGATCAAATTGAACGTGATGCTGTTGAGTCCATACAAAATCTATAGGGCCCTATTGGTTTCCTGTTACGTATTTTATTTTAGAAACATAACTTTAGTTCACCATGTGTGTAGGAACTTCGTTCTCACACTTGAGGCTACGGAAGGAGTTGAGTGATTACCTCGTACATGTACATGTATTTGCATAGAATAGAAATACACTCAAAACGAGAGGGAACGCCTTCATTTTGGGTTCGGAGAATTTCAAAGTCGCTTGCACTGATGCCGTAGACATTACAGACTATAATTTTCGTAGTTTTGTAACAATTTATAATATTCCATATTAGTTGTCCTGGCAGTACCCGGTTGCAACTTCATGACTTCAAACTGTTGCAAATCTAAACGGAAACAGTAAACTATAAGCATCAGCTGCGAAAAATGTGATTTTTGATCGTGAAAAAAGAGCCGTCACGTTTCTACGTTGTTCCGTAGCAATATGGACAATACCATTTTTCACCGTCCCCAAGTTTGTTTTTTTGGAGGCGCATCTCTATTGACAGTGCTGGGAACTTGCTAACGTCCATTTTCCCGCAATTGTTTTTTTTAGTTCTAAATGCTTCTATAACGAACTGTACAATCCAAGGTGCTTCGTATCTAGAAGTGGCCATGGTTATGATATGGTATGGCATGAACGATTGCCACGGGTTTTGTCATGTGTTTGGTCACGCGATGTATTTGGTGTATGGGGCTGCGTTTATAGTTAATTTGTGTCTGGGTAGACACGTAGACACGTCTACACATGAAATGTTGGCTGTTATGATAATTGCTGGCGGTGTCACGGGGTTTTTCATGTGTTTGGTCACGTGGTGTGTTTGGTGTATGGTATGAGGTTAATAGATCGTTCATAGTTAATTTGTGGGTGGGTAGACACGTCGACACGTCGACACATGGAATGTTAATCGATGGCGAAATGTGTCGACATATATCAACTTTCTTTGGGATACACATAAACCGAACAACGCAGTAAGAATACGCGAAGGAACTTCACTGTGCAATACCCTATACGCTACTTGAGCCGAAAAAGCTTGCTTTGCGCATTCACATTCGGTCATATTTTTCGTGTTGTAGCGTTTTCCTTAGTAGGTGCTGAACCTTGTTTTGCGTTAAACGTGGAGACTCCCGTTGTGCGACATTTTTCTGGATTCCGGGATTGCCTCCATTCTGACTTCGTATTGTGAACTTTGGGTTACTTTCGCATACATGGAACTCGCTCCTATCGCCCTTGTAAAGCTTAGATTCGACGAATAGATTACCACGATCTTATCAAACCAACCGGTACCGTTTGATTATAGACTATAGAGAAGTAAATTGAGCAATTTTCTAGTTTTCTTCGATTTATGGTTTAATACGTCGATATTTCATAAAATGGGCCACCTTGTCTTTTATGTGTTTGCAGATTTGGTGACGGTATGTTCACAAAATAGGGACACCACTTTCGACAGTAGTTATCATAGGGTTTAAGTCCATGTATTCAGATTATTGGCATATTGTCCCACCATTTCGGCTTCTTTTAATGCAAATAAATGTATAGCATATCAGGAAAATTACGAAGGCCATGTACACGTATACATTTCAAATTATTAATGTTTTTCTTATTTACTGAACCGCGTATCGTTTTTTGTTGACAGACCGACAGTGTAGTGTCGACCTGAAGACGCTAATTTCAGATAAACGTATGACGATTACTCAATTGACTGCGCGTAACACACTCTTTCGAAGTATATCGGACTTGGGTGGCTATTTTAGTATTTCACGTTCATCTTCTACGCCCCTGGAACAATTTATTTTGGATCATTAATCAGATAATCAGATAATCAGATGTCCTTATCTGCATACGAAATATCAAAATCAGATCAGTACATGTATATCTATAATGATTAAATGAATTCATATTTTACTGGTTCTGATTCGAAATGGATGTAACCTATTCGATTGGCAAAGATGATGACTTCTTTTAGACATAACACAGTTTGCATATCCTTTGGGGGAAGCTCTACAAACCGGTCTGGGTTGTCAGGCCAGACTTGATATTAGAGTTCGTTCGTCTGTAATGAAATCGCTAATTTATAGATATCCAATTTATTTATTGACGGACGTTATTCTAGAAATCTAGGATTGCAACAACATGGTGACGAAATTGGCATATTTACCAAAATGACAGTGCCCACGCTCATTATTATGGCTCCCCTTTTTTTGTACGTGACTCGATAGACAATTTTGTGCCAAGTTCATTCGCATACAAATCGTAATGGACAAATTTATTTTTGTTTGGAAAAAAACTACGTACATATATTCGTTAAATAAATATCTGTTGTCAACTTCAATTGCCGCACTGGTCTCTGTTCACGTTCATAGCACATTGCTAGCCTTATTTTTCGGTTTCATCTCTTGTTTTTTTTATTCTTGAATTAAGTGGAACTATTTTTTATTAAATGTTGACTTAATGAAATAAATTCGAACAAAAATCCAAATTGAAAATTGTCTACGTATCCTCTAAATCATACCTCGACATAAAAGCAAATATATCTGCAGTTATTTACAAAATAAATTGACTTCTAGATTCTAACTCGACATGAGATATCTTTTTGATTTTTCCTTTAATTCTTTTAATTCTTCGTAATGCCTGCCTCATCAAGATAACCTATTATTTTTGGTCAAATATTTCCTTTTAGATGCTTAGTAGTAAACACTATTATAGGACGTAAAGACTTTTATTTTAAGAAGTAAAATCTGATTTTTCCGAAGTTAAGGTTCCATGAAAATTGCCAATCAATCGTGGATCATATTTTGGACTAGGAAGTTTTTTTTATGTCATTCTTGAAATTCATTGAAGAATTGATTGTCAATCAAGAAAGTATTCTTGAGTATTTGTGAATCATATTTTGACACCTGGGGCCGGTTTTATAGACTGTTATTAACCTGGGAGCTAACTCAATTGAAAATGTTAGTCCTGGGTCAAACTTAACACCAGTACCCGAGTGATTGATTTGTTTAAAAAGGGAAAGAAGTTCATTGAAATGTAACAATTTCTCTGGCGGAGAATAATTTCGTAAGCTCCACTGGATAAAATAATGCAATGCTGTTAGTGTTGAGTGTTTCTTTGGTTTGCTGATTTTGTTACTTTAAAGATTATACTCATCAATTGACACATAAAGAACTCCTACAATAATTCCAGCCAAATATATAGAAATGTTACCAGGCGTACTTTTCCTCAGAAGTTTTGAAATTTTGGCTTAAATTAATGCTAGCGAGTAGAACATATGCAAAAAGCTTTATTTAGAATTAAGAAACTCTCTAAACTTGTAAAATATCGTTCATATTTAATCGTATTTAAACTGAAGCAAGCATTCTTGCACGCTTCTTCGAAATTGTGAAACTCAACGCCCTAGTCGGCGTTGTTGTTACCGCGAACACTTATAAATGCCTATAACGTGAAGGACGGTCATATGCCCGCAGAAAACAACGACTGTGCAAATAATTTACAGCTCGGTCAAGTAGGTTTTAATCTTTATAGATAAAAACACGATCGATGCTTTGCCGAAGCAGGTGAGCGCATTTTACGTATTGATTTTTATTAGGTACTTTTTATTTAATACGCGGACGGCATTTGACTTTCTTGAGAAATACGGGTTTTTCTTTGGCCTTACCCTGCTATACCATGGACTTGGTAGCAACGTAGGCATTATATCATTCATATTCATCGCCCGCCTTTTTTGGAAATTTGAAACCTTCGGGTCTTAACAATATCATGAACTCATTTAGGTAGAATATCCAGGCCACCACCTAAACAATCCAACCTTGATAAAAGCATAGTTCATACTTTTGATAATCAAAGGATTAATGAGACGAAACTTACTGTGGAACACTGTATACGTTACATAGAATTGTTAAGATTGAAGATTGACGATGAATATATACATGTAGATAATTCTTGATGCTGTAGAAAATGGATGATCTTGGAAAATATAGAGCTTATTCACGTGTCGCCACAGCGCGCACCGAGCTGGCCGTTATCAGAAGCAAAATTCGATGTTTAACGCAATTGAAATGACGTATGCGTATAAGGTCGATTATAGGTCTCTAAACCGACGGTGTCAAGCAAGTATCTGCATAAGATCTGTCCGTTGTACATACTCAGTAGCAAAACCTGTTCTTGATAAGTTACCACGTTGCTGCGTTCCTTCGCTGAATTCCGAATCTCCGTATTTGGTATAGTTGCTTTTGCCATCCATATACTAGAGATTCATTTTATTTGGCTGAATTATGGGCTAATCAGGCTATAAACTTAGAATGGTTCAAATTTATTCTTTAACGGGTTTTATTTTCCTGTTCTGATAGCATTTTTTCATAACTTAACCTCTCCTCACGGTCTCCTTTTCTGATGAACTAATGTCCATAGTTTTAGACAGTGAATGATAGTATATAAAGTATTAAATGTAAAACAAGAGGTTTATTCATAGATTTTTTTCTGTTGGAGCCATTTTGTGCTATTTACAACGAAATGCGCTTTTACGATTTTCCGCTCACTGTGTTCCACCTGCCGTTCTGTGAGGTCATCACACTTCACATCTACAAATATAATTATATACAAATATATACATGCATCAATACCAATTGATTAGATTTTCGGTACAATCTTAGACAAGGTTTAAGAAGCCTGCGATAAATTAAGCATATCTGTTTTCCATTAAATGTGCAATTAATGGCGCGGAAGTCTGTTTTTCAGATTCATTGATTAACATATTAGTGGAAAGATTGACCTTATTCGCTTAATTCATTTACTGAGCAATCAAATGCACCAGCTGATTTAGTGTGATCAAATACTCCACAAATCCTCAGTAACTGTATATATTAAGTAATGCCTAACGATACTTCATGGCATGATAGATAATTCGCGGGTTTTCAAATTCAATCATTCATGGATGATATGTGATCGGAGCTGACAGCCAATGACATTCTGTAACTACGATTTGTCTGTTTTCTGCCTGTTAATATCGCATAAACAGGGCGGCTAATAGGCTTTTGAAGGAAATCAATCTGCAGGCGGCTGATTAGCTGAAGATGTTATCACTTTATTGGCTTCTTCTTTTAAGAAGCTTAGAAAAGTCATCGTGTTATTGGGAACAGTGTCTGACAGTGAAGCAGAATGGACACATTCTGGCTTCTGTGTGGTTCTTTACCTCGGTGTTATGTAACTTCCATTTTAGAAAATATCCGATTCGAAAAATTGATAATCGAAACATCCATACACGTTCTATAAGAGTTGAAAAACTCTATCACAGCTCTTCGGCATTCTGGCGAAATCAAACTGAACCAACTCAGTATCTAACTAAAATTGATTTCTGCTTTTTTCACCATCGAGTGAAACAATTGCACATGTTACTGAATTGCTCCTCATCGATTTGAAAAGGACCTTTTTTTCCTAAATCGACAGCTGGTATATCAGAGAGAAAAACTATCGATTCTGAAATCACGAACCCTGGGCAAAATAAGATATTGTGTATTCTGACACCTGCCGAAAACATGCATGCCGTACTGAACATCATTGCCTTCCACCTGATTTAAGCAATTTCCGTCACAAATTCTGAAGTTCAAAATTAGACGGTGACTATGATTGAAAATTATGAGGGAGATATTGAAAAATTCTTAACCTATAGTTTTGCTGAGATGTGTTTTTTAAATTTTTAGCGCTGTGCTCTGTATTTTTCCATCGTTTAAAAAGTAACATACATGCTTGTTGCTTCGATTCAAGTGAAATTTTTCTCAAATCGTACCGCTAATAAATTATGCCGTGACAAATAAATGTCGGATACGTTTCCGTGATAACCTATGGGATAGGTCATAAAAAGGAATTTGAAAATTATTGTATTTGTTATAACGGTCTAAAACGTGTGTGTGCCGGGTGAATACGTCTTCAACAGTATATACTTACTTTGTTTGTGTGAGCGAAAATATATGAATTGTATGGTCTATGTACTTCTGTTATGACGGATAGGTTAATATTTTACAACAAACTATTCATGGATATTTTACACGCAAGTGATCGACCAAAAAGGGACAAAATGGGTACTTATAACTTGCACAACCCATTAGCTGATAGGATAGTCTGTGGCGTTAAGGACCCCACTTATCAACCAATAATGACATACAAATGACCAATATTCACTTGCAGGAATATTCTCCATATCGATTTCCATAATATTTTTAAATACCGGAAATTAGAACAAGTAATTTTAGTGCTTATCTCCAACCATGTCCGTAAATATCGTCGCATTTTGCAATTAATAAGGATCGCATATTCATCGGTTGTTAGAAATATAGCCTCTCCAATTATTCCAGTTAAGAATTCTTTGATAAATCAAGAGTTTTGGTTTACATCGCTCTCACCTCAAAAGTCTATAATTATATTTCATACTATTCAAGTAAATCTACTGTGTGTCCGTCCCACTGGCTCCCGCGCATAGTGTAATTCTTCTTGCTTCAGACTGTAAATAGAATAACACACGATTAGATAACAAATGCCAAATGATTACTTTTCACTGCGGCAGGGCATTTCCAATAATGGGAGTGATACAACAGAATCTAAACTTCTATCAGAATATTTCATTGACCAATTCTTTCAAAATTATGGATGCTAATAATAATTTCCTCTAGAACCAAGACTTTTCCTTTTCATAGTCTATGAAAGAACTTTTTAGATCAGCTTTCTGACAATACCCTGCCGATGTACCAGTGCGCGCAGTACATTTTTTTTTTGTTTCGTGACAATTTGTATTTAGGATGACGTGCTGTGGCCAATCCTCACCCAAGACTCAATTATGATGAAAATATAAAGCAGCTTCCCATATCTACATTTCCGCAAATCTCTACGTCATAACCTTAAATACATCGTATACTCTTATTTCTGCACAGATTATGTGTTTGTCAAAGGGAAATCGCTATATGGACGTGGGGCTGAAATTGCTGTCGTGAGAATATGCCATAAAGGTTTTTTCGATAAATGCTTCATATAGTTGAGTTGATAATGTTTATTGGCACGCGTTTTCATAAACGAGAAGATCCTTGGTTGCCACACATTTATTGAGAAGTTTGTATGATGAGATTTTAGCGGAGCTGATGTTTGCATTATTGATGATGGTCTCTGTTAATAAAAAATCATTGTAACTCTACAAACTGTCTCAATGTAATAATTTCTATTTCTGCTACTTTGCAGAAATACATATCTTTATTCTCTTGGTTCATAGGGTTTTCTGTTGCTTTCACAGAAAACTCTCTTGTTATTTCCTTGATTATTACTGTTTATCCATTTTTTTTCAGCCAATTTTATCACGGTAAAATGTGACTTTACATGTAAATTCGATAACGAATCAAATTTTCTCTCGATGTCTCAGAATAGAGGTGTTCGACTCTCAGTTGTTCGATTCCTCGACGAAGAATCGTGTGTGTGATCCTAGCATTAACATATTTCACTCTTAAACTCTGTGAATTCATTACGTGTCATTAGTACTCCGTTGCATTTACAAATACTGCACAAACAAATTATTTCGATTCTGTGCATTCTCGTAGAGGATGAAAAAATATCGATTTGTCCCGAATCAGCCACAATAGAATCTTAACCTAGAAGTTACCAAAACGTAACCGGGTAGACAAGCAATGGTTTGGCACATAGTGTAGAAACGCCAGGCGTCCTACCATCTCGCTAGACGTTACTCAGACGAAGTGGCTCATTTAATTGTTATCGCGAGGAAATCTCGTCGCGGCCAGCAAGGCCTAGAGATTCATCATAAAACGCCATAAAAGTAAGCGTGTGCAAAATGAACTTACTGAGTGGAACCGAGATTTTAATGAATAAGATGAAGATTATATTGAGGGGGTGCGCTTTGAAAGCGTTGGTCTAATCATGTCAATAATGATAGTATAACTAAAGAAATTCTGAAAACCAATAGAAGTGGGTAAAACTGCTGGGAATTACGAAATGCTAAATGAAGAAATTAAAAGCAACCAAGGGTGTTACGTTAAATACCTTTGTTCATTTATTCAATACTTGGATAAGGGAATAATGCGGGATTCTTGGCTTTTCGTCCTATATTTATGGGTGAAAACGTTGAGAGAGCGGAAAACGGTTGGACCTAGAAAGGTGTAACAGTGAAATAAACAACAGGTTAGCTTCAATTTTCCCGCTGACGTCGAGCTGAAATCTCAAAATAGCAATTTTATCATAACTTTTGGACCCTTAGAATTAAAAAAGCTGACGCCCCCTGAAGCCCCCTAGCTGACGTTTGGAGGGGTCAATCAAAATTTTATCAGGGCTGTATGTATTAAGGTGTAGTACCGGTATATATCCAGCAAATTTGGTACATACTGGTTGAGAAATGACGGAGGAGTAAGAGATTCAGCTGTTTTGAGGTTCAAGATAATAATAATAAAAAGTATGAAATAACAGTTAAACCAAAAGGCTTTTCTGCAATAAGCATACAACTCTAATTAAGAATCGATGATGTTATTTTGAATATGAATATATCGACGATTAATTGAATTGACCGGCAACCAGTTCTACCAGACTGGCCGCAATATAGATAAAATAGGCCACATCAACTCAAGATACATCATTCGAAAAATGTGAACAGTTATTAGAAAATTAAATTCGTGAACAAATACGTCTATAGTTCTTTTATACTTCTTTGCGAATAAATATTGAATTGAATTGAATGCAAATAGGCGAAGTAGCTTCCCCGCAACCCAGGCACTCGCCCTCAACTGCTACAAGTGGAGCCAACTAGGGTATTTCTTTGTATAGCCTTAAATACATTATTGTAACGGTTTTACGGCGTTTACAAATTTTTTTTCCCCCATTTCTCTCAACGACCTTCGATGGAGTTGCGATAATATCATCAGTTTTCAATCCAACAATAATATATCATATAAGTGCGGTTTCAGACTTGAGACTTCGCAAGTAATTTGCAAGATACCGACCAGAAATAGGCGCTGCTAGGAATGACGATAAAGTGATATAAGAAGATCACGCGCAGATCGTTTGTACGTCAAAGATCGTAAGTAAAAAACGGAATTGCCAGCCCGCATCGAGATAATTAAGTGACAGATGTGAAAAGAATCCACGCGCGCGCTCGGATTTGAATATTTTGCCGTAAGTTTTTTATATCGTCACTAAGTATTTAATTATTCCCGATCGCAACCTTTGGATTGTACTATTCATAACTGACAATTCGAACCAAAGGCTCTGTAAGATATCCCTGGGACTCGAACCTCTATGTTTGCGACTTTTCGATCAATGGCAAACAGATTTCACAAAAAAGTGTATTCTCTTTTAAAGTCATTGACTTGCCATTCGTTTCAACTTTATTTCACTCGGGTGTTGGAAATCTGGCCAGAATTCCTTCATGGCTTATAAATTCTGACCTCATATGAATAAAAAATACCCCACCCTTCATCATGGAAAAAACTACTTGTAAATCATTGTTATTTGAACTTTTTTTTAAAAGAAAATGAAAATAAAAACATCCTGCCCTCGTCCTGTTTTATTGTTTTGCTGTAATGAGAAACACTGTACATTATCTCATTTTTGGCATTTACGGAAATCATATCTCAACGTCTCACTTCTGATTGGTAGTTTCAAATGACAAATATTACGCAACGAGTGTCAAGGCGAGTATCGATGCCCATCGTTTTGTGAGCCAAGTTATTTCCGGACAGTCTTCGTAACCATACAGAAGACATAGCCCAAGAACAGACGAACTTGGAAGATTGTTGATTATATAGTTCAGAGACGCGATCGTCTATGTTTTGTTATTCTATATCGATTGACTGATATTAGCAATACGTACGTAAGATTTTTCTTATGTATCAATGGATCTATAGATGGAACTCGTGGTGGAAGCATTATACATCATCTATATCATTTCAAAAATATCATCTTATCAAGGCGTGACATTTTGGTTCCCCGAAAAAGCAAAAACGTTTTTCTTTGATTGACGATCATACACTCACAGATTATAGTATGGTCTCTGCTAGAGGCAGCAAAAGAGTTTATCGAAAATTTCTCTCGTCAGCAGATGTTTAACCGGCGGACAAGTTCACATGGACATGGTGTATCATCTCGATCGTTTAAGCGTCGAGGTTTTTTCCTCCTTTCTCACCATTCACCAGTCCTCCGGTGTTATAAGCTGTGGGAGCTACATACAAATTCGTTGAAACTGGAAGGTAGAGCCTTCTTCAGTTTTCGATCGAATTCTCTTAGCGCTCGTGGCGTTTTTCACAGCAATCCTTGTAAAGACCAGTGGTATAGATAACCGAAAACAAAAATCGGAATTCGACAAATGAACAAAACAAGCGACGTATTTATTAGTCCTTCCTCCAGGGTTGTCAGATCATCTATCGCCAATCAAGCAAATCTTGCCATTAGATATTGGCCGTGGATTACTACGTATCATCTCGACAATTACTGTTATTAAGGGTATCTATCCCATGACGCCAGGCCTGCGGTAGGAGTGGACGAACAAACCAAATTTCAGACTTTTACATTTGGTGTATAGGTTGAACGCACCTTTTATCTAGAAGGAAAACAGCGAGTGAATTAATAATGTATTGAATGAGACATGCAGTGTGAATAGAAACGTATGTAAAAAAATTAGAGAAAATCATCGAAAAGTATTATGCCCATGATATACAATTTCATGATATAAAACAGCGTAAAGATAAACTTAATTTTCATTTTCGCTTTCTGTTAAATTGAACCCCAACCGATCTACGCTGCTTGCATATACTCATCACGTGGAGCCTTTGGAATTTTACGCCATGAACATGAAAATGATCTTGGATTTGTGAGCATCTTCACTTCAACTTGTCTTTGTTTTCCATAAATCATCTACTGCGATTCGACTAAGACACCATGTTATGGGGGACTTGGACAAGGACAAGAATTCGTGTTGGGGACATGACGAAAAATACATCCTTGTATCTTACCAGTCATTCGGGTTATTAAATGGTTAAGATGAATATGATATATTCCTCTCATTCTATTAATGTGAATATTTCATGAAAATCCAGAGATTGGAAAAGTTCTCTGTTTATAGGTGCGTTCATGTTGTAGAGTAATTATGTCACCATATTCACGATTTTAGTACATATTTTGTGAAGAGATGTTCTTAAAATCTAGACCACGGCATATACCAACGGGGTAGCCGTTAAGTACGTAGATGGGTATGTGTACCTCGGTGGACAGGCAGGAATGAGAAGTACATTCGTGATTGCCTTCACTGCGATGAGTAATCATTGATGATCCAGCTCTAAATTGTTTCGTAAGTCGGAAATATCGTGAAACAAGTCGCTAAATTTACACGTGCATCAATCGTAACAAATGATACCCGAACGTGTGTATGAGACAATAGCGGATAACGACACCGTGGTCGAACACGATACGTTCGTGATAAATCAAATCTTTGATTAATAATCGCACAGTTTCTGTTAATTCATCAATTAAATGAGTGTTTGTCGTAGAAACACGATTCAACGTGTAGACCTATCCACACGATAGCTGTTCAGGGACACTGATAATGTCACTCTATATTTAGTTAGTAGATTTGACTTTTCAGATCTCTTTTTGATTTTTGTAACCAATTTGTGAATTTAGTTTCGATATCCCATAAAAAATGACTTAATAACAATTCAAACGAAATACATTTGCCCGTATCAAATATTAACTTTCATAGCAAATTAATGATAGTTTATATTCTCCCCAAACAAATGGGTAGGCATAACGGTACGCATATTATTCCTACATTATCAACCAAGTGTAATCAATATACTGGTACTTAGTTCTAAGACTTGTTTTAAATGGCACATGCCCAATAAAATGTACGTTCTTTCTACTTATGTTTGTAAATAATAACCTGAGATCTGACTTACCGAAAAAAGATAACCGGTACTAATTAGCCCTAAATTAGTAATTTATTTAATCTTCACTTTGTTTACGTAGTTCACCGACAACCCGTAGTCGACACACTTTGACATTGCGGATTTAAAAGGCATATTTTCTCAGTAAAGGCCGAACTAAAATTCAAATCAGTAGCATATTTGTGAACATATTATTTCATTAAAAAACCTTTACACGATATTCTATTCATTGGGCAGGCACATGCGGAATGCGCCCTTAAAACGATGCTTTTATCTTCGATTTAACGATGCTTTTTTAATAATAATAATAATAATAAATTTATTTCCACAATAAAATTACAACATGTCATAAAGAGATATACAAATATGAAATGTTTTAATATAATGTGGAGGAGATTAGATGAAGCCAATGAAGGCTTATAAAATCTCTAATCCCCTAGCATACACCGATTCACTCAACTCATACACACATGCAGTCATACACCTTCACCCAACATGCACCCACACACGTAGTCACTCAGGCGGTCAATCACACTATCTTTCATTCACTCTTACAATCTGGTAATAGATGACAGATACAGACAGATTAATTACAAATTCATTAGATACAATTTAAGTTTTCTTTTGAAAGTATCTATACACGACAGTTGTTTTAAACTTTTTGGCAAATTATTCCAGACAACAGGACCAGAAATTTTTACTGTGAATTGTGTTTTGTTAGTCCGAAATCTGGCAACACGAAAAGAATTCATATTTCTGGTTGAATACGAGTGTATATCAACATTCTTTTTGAAATACCGATTAAAGGAATTTGGCAATTTTGAATTATTGAATTTGAACATAAATAGACTTAATTGAAATTTTGTAATATGTCTAAATTTTAGGATATTCAATTTCTTGAAGATAGGGTCAGTGTGTTCTAGGAAATGAGACTTATTAACTATTCTTACTGCTCTTTTTTGTAGTAAAATTAGTGGATTAAGCTTGTTTGCATAATTACTTCCCCAGATTAAATTACAATATTGTAAATGAGGATAAACAAAACTATAATAAAGGGAAATAAGGATATTTGATGGGAAATGCTTTTTTAATCTGGTTAAAATTCCAATGGAGCGTGACACTTTACTGCAGACATATTTGATATGGACATCCCAATTTAATTTGTCATCTATAAAAAGACCAAGAAAATTCGTACTATGTACACGTTTGATTAATTCTCCATTTAACCAAATGGAAGAATTAAAGTGATCTACACGACCAAAAATCATAAAGTTGCATTTCGCAATATTTATTGAAAGTTTGTTTACTTGATACCAGATGCCAAGTTTCGCCAGTTCAGAATTTACTATGGAAACCAATTCTTTGATATTAGAGTTACTATAAAAACAATTCGTGTCATCGACAAAGAGGATAAAATGGAGTAATTTGGACGCATTAACGCAATCGTTAACATATAATAAAAAGAGCAAAGGGCCTAGAATAGAACCCTGGGAAACACCAATTGATATATTTAATGGAGACGATAAGGTATTGTTGAAACTTAAAACCTGACTCCTGTCAGTCAGGTAGCTTTTAAACCAATCATGAGGAACACCTCGGATTCCGTAATAATCAAGCTTCATTAACAAAATGTCATGGTTAACGGTGTCGAATGCCTTAGACAGGTCCAAGAATAATCCAATAGTAATAATCTTATTTTCCAAGGCTTCAGAAAGATTATCAACAACCTTGGTTAATGCCAAATCTGTTGAATGTTTTGAACGAAAGCCAAACTGGTCGGGGATTACAATATCCTGTTTGTTACAAAAGGAAACCAATCTGTTGTAAACTAGTTTTTCCAGAATTTTTGAGAAGCTAGGAAGCAAAGATATGGGTCGATAATTATTTAAAGAATTAGGGGCTCCTTTTAATGAGTTTCTCGACTCATTCCCGAGCTCACGCCCCTAGAGCCGGCTCACTGGTTGCATATTACCATTCTACGAACAATCTAAAAGAATCCAGATGATTACAGGGACTCAACTTATGAATTTACCAGAAACACTAATAACACAAAATTGATCATATTTGAAAATTTGAGAAATTTTGATTTGCTATGGTGAAATCGACATAGGCCTACATGTACAATGGAACCTCGCTTCAACAAACTTCATGAGATCAGAAAATATGTTCGTCATAACTAAGAGTTCGTTATATCCAGTATGAAATTGATTAAATTGTCTTACTTGGCACGAAATTCTATAATTGCTATCTCCGATGAATAGTTGTGAGTTCGACATACCGATGGAACTTTTGTCACTTGTCATAAGGCCATAACGGAGAGTGGTATTAAGGCTTGATTTTACGTTTTTTAAACAAATCAAAGGATTTAGGCTTGGGTAATGATGCGTGCCTCCTTCTTTGTGACACACTATTGAAACCAAATTTCTCAGACGCTTGCGAGATGCGGGGCTGGGAATATATGTTCTAAGGTTAAATCGCTCTACACAAAAAGTATGGTGTATGGTGTGACGGAAAGACCCGATCCTCCTTAGAAGGAATTATGTAAAGTATGCACTCGTAAGAGAGGGTACATAATTTAGATGCTTGTCGTAAAGCGTATACTGGATGATTGTGGCATGGCTGAACTTTGGCTAAGTGAAAATGTAGCAAATATTCACAAATGTAGAATTTATTATTTGGTTTATAGGGGAGCAGCATAGGCCTATTGAAATATGACGTTTTAATTGGTCTAACTCCCCAAAATCTGTGACTTGTTAGTATATAAAAACTAACTTTTTGAACAAGAATTATACTAACTAGCTAATCTACCCGCTTCCGTGTCAACCTAGGTGGCTTTAGATCAGATCATAGTAAAGCATTATTCGCCCATCGGAATCGGTCCTAGGCGCAGAATTCTAAGACAACAGGTTATGCAGAATATGCAAATCCTAGGCGATGATCGAAGCGCCCTGTACCAATGCCACGCACAGGCAATTCACCTTCTTCTTAGAATCTTTTTTAATGTACCAAGCCAAAAAAAAATCGAAATCAACTGACTGAAACCTAGAAAATCCCTTTATTATGTAAAATTAGCAAATCATGTCATCAGTTAATCTTCGTTGCATCGTTACTGTCTTGTAACATTAACAATAATATTGTGTATTTATTATTGTGAGATTTCTAATAAACTTGTTGAATATTAATCCCAGGTATTTATTCTGGTTATCACTTATCTAAAGTATTTGTATAGGCTTTACGATTTGATACCCACCAATGTTCACTTGTGTTACTTGTATATAATAAACTGGTCAAAGGAAGGGGTCCATGCCTATGTTCCCCGGGTTCTATATTCCCCTGGTTATATATTACCCCATGGAAGATTATGGAAAATGTACAAAAGGTTATTCGTTCCCTCAGCCCTTGATACCTTGGTATTATGGGGTAGATGATGGGCCTCTTCGAACTGGATTTCTATAGCAGGATCTTGCGGATTGTCTTGTGACATAGCAACACGTTTGTTTTTACTCTCGATCTGCTTTCTTTCATACAACAGCGCCGGTTTATTGTCGCATCAACTAGGCGATGTCCAAATCAACGGATAACCAAAACCCTTATTCCACGATTTCCGTTGACCATTCTAGGAGTATCCATCTTTAGGCATTTAACAGCTAATTGCAATGTATTAATGGTCTAATCGGGACTTTGCAAACATGTGTACATTTCTATTTTCTCACGAATACATTCTTTCTTGGACAAAACAATTTTGAACTGATTTCCATGACAGCAATGAATTAATAAGACCTATATGAGGACGCTTCACGACGAATCGAGAGCGAAACTGAAAGCAGCCTTGACCTTTGATGAGCCTTTTACCGTGTGACGTAACTACTGCATTAATTACCGTGATCGATCGATATCGTCATCTCGAACTTCTCTCGTCCAGTTCTCGCTCTTGCAAAAATTAAAAGCAACCTCGTCTGTATCGAATTTATAGTATTTTAGCTAATATATGTTATAATTGATGGAACATTATTAAACTAGAAGGAGGCAAAGCCTCGAATGCCCCCGGCCTGAAATTCACCGCCAAGTGAAGTTACAGGGTTTGTGGTAAATGCGTTAGAAACATCGTGACCACATTATTTCTATAAGAATGATATTAGAGACCATGTGTACAAAGTGTAAACAATTGATCAACAGTTGCAGCCTCTAGGCTGTTTTCCCCCGATAGCCATAATTTGAGTTGGTCGACAATTGCAGCATCTAGGCTGTTAACGTTATTTTCAGGTCAGCCCCCCTGGTGGCCATAATTTGAATCGAATCGACCCAATCTTAAATCGGGTTTTGGCTCAACTGATACCCTACTTGTGCACCATGTCTGACATAAATCGGTCAACAATTGCGGCTTCCAGGCTGTTAACGTCGTTTTCATGTCGACCGCCTGGTGGCCATAATTTGAATCGAATGGACTCAATGTTAAATAGGGTTCTGGCCCAAGTGATATCCTACTTGTGTACCAAGTTTGAAAACAATCAGTCAGCAGTTGCGGCCTCTAGGCTGTTAACGTCACTTGCGGCGGCGGCGGCGTATTCAGACGTGGGTAAATCTATATGCCCCTCTCAACTAAAGTTGAGCCGGGTGCATAAAAAGCATAGGTATGGACCCCTCCGGTCAACCTTTTTATTATTTGGGGAATATGGAACCCTTTTTGTATTATCTCCCTTGGGGAATATAGAACCCGGGGAATAAAGGGATAACCCCAAAGGGAGCTTGAATATGAGCGAGTTTGGATTATGGCCTGAGTATTGTATAGCTGACCGGTCAAAGTGGAGTTAAACGTAGACACATTTTTTCATTTTTACCCATCCAAGGTACATGCATATGATATGTTTAGGGTTACGAAAATGTTCTAAAATGACATAATTCAATTTAACCTCCGTAAATATATTTAAAGCTTGCCTGAAACGCTTAGGACAATGTTTTCTTTTGTAATTTTGAGTTTACCAATCTGACTACGCACGTTTTTAAGATTATGAATAATGTTTTACGTATTCTTACGTAGATCCTTGTTCTACGTAGAAACGTTACTTTGATTTGTCCGAAATGATAATTTTAGTCCTGGAATAGAATAAGCCGATATTCTGTAAACATTTTATGCGAAGAATTATCAACACTGAAAATTAGCCATAATGCGCTCATCCATATCAACGCGTAATACACGTCAATACGTGCTATGTTTCCAGATAAAAGGATGTAAAGATGAAAATTATCAGGTGTTACAAATACCCTTTTTTAGCGGCTGAACTATCCTTCAGAATCTATTACGAATATTACATTTGACAGGAAAATCCCCTATTCGTCTACATATTAATGTCCTTCAAGTCAAAGCGCTCTTCGATTCTCGATGGGTTATTCATAATAACCAAATAATGAGGATTAATTAAAATTTCAAGCGGTTTCACTCAATCAGAAAAATTAGAAACAAGAAAACATACTTGACATTTTATTGACGCCTTGAAGAAAAAATGACACCATCATTGCCTAATGTCATCCACAATGAATAGTATGATATGGATAAAGTCATTTTGAATTTGATAATATCGACAATTGAATTCCATGGAAAAATCAGTCTAGCTACTATATTGAATATGGCACATCTTCTCAAAACTAATTATTAAAAAGACATATAAATCGATTACATAGAAAATAAGAGTCAAGAAATATAAAGAATTACAAAATTACGACAAACATTCAAAATTGTTATTGACATTTTGAAACCCCAAAAATTGATGAAAGTATTTTGTATCGACTCACTCAGTTTCCCTCAATTGACTCATAGTTATCAACGTATAAAAACATTATCGTAACGGTTTTTACGGCGTCAATATAACTGATACCAATTTCAATTTCCAGGTTACTGTGAGCAAAAGATAGACTCAAATAAATAACTCTACTGAGAAAAGTAAACGCAAATCAATTCACAATAGTCTCAGTCTATATTATATATACATGTACATAAAATCTACAATGTTGACGTTAACGTTAACAAATCATTACGAGCTTTACCTGCACAAAAGACGTATCATCATTCATTGAGAGGGATGAATAAAGCCATCATTTAAAAAGTTAAGGTACGTATTGGGATTATGATGATCATTTTCCTCAAACTGCCAAAATGTCTGATGGGAATATAAAAGGAATATCATTTCAAGTAGAAGAAACCACTAACTATAGGGAATTAAATTACAAGCTTAATTAAACGCAAGGGAGCTGAGATTGATTGAGATTATTTCTAACGTAAATCATTGAAATCCTGCAAGGATTTTACAATATACCATGTTCACCTCTTTTCCTATCTTTGACACCGTAATTCTAGTTTACATTCCTGAATTCGGCTCAGAGCGATAACTTACATGACTGAATTTAGCTCAGAGCGATCTACCAGAATTCTTATTTTTCAACGAAGGTAAGATAGGCACGCCACTGTGGAGCATATCGTGAAAAAGGCTCCAAAATATCATGAAAGAAGGCTGCAATCATCTTCTTTCACCTCGACCAAATAGACCAAACCTGCAAAATCCGAAATAAGTTTCAAGTCTTTGAAAGTAAGGTCTGGGATTATTTGTATCGACTTTTCGACAAATCACAAATCCCAGACCTTACTTTCAAAGACTCGAAACTTATTTCGGATTTTGCAGGTTAAACGTATATTGTATCCTTTTGTATTCAGCATTATTTATTATTCATCGACTGATTATCATTTATTATAAGGCGGTTGATCATACGGAGAAATTATGTATTTCATTTATGTATATTTCATTTTTAAAAAGAAATCGAACTTGCGCATGTAAACACCACTTATAGATTTGGCCGCGGACAGTATGAGTCACACACTAGTTTTGAAATAAACGATCGTTTTTACAACCGAAACTTGATCAGTTTCACTAATTCCAAACTACATTTTTGGGGATTGGTGATGTTTCACTTTTTTAAGTGAGCAATATCTGAAAGTTAATGAATATATCTGGCAAACCTGGACCTAGATTTACTCATCTGCTTACAATTTAAAAAGAACTATATTTCTATCGTTGATTAAGGAAGCCAATGGCCCTAACCATCATATCACTAGGAGTTGTGATCATGTCGTATCAATATAGGACTCCTTGTTTTCATTAAGTCGCCGAGTCAAATAATTGATGATAACTCTCAATTTCTTTTATCTTTTAGGTAAAATGCAATTCAGTAATGCTATTCGAAAATACAATTTTTGTAATTTTCATTTCAAAGTAATTCAGAAATAACCCGGCCCCATGATTCAGTAAAGAAAGAATTAAAAGTACGGAGTTCAACTCAAATGCTATTTCTAACAGTAAGAAAATTACACAGAAATATATGGAAAGTGCTAAGACGATTTCAAGCATCCTCAGGCAATTCTTATGTCATCTGATTATTGTGTCTTAATTGAAAAAAAATTAAGGTTGCCTACCTGAATTGCTTTGTAAATGTGGTAGATGGCTTCATCATTATCACCGTCGCATTCGTCCCGCTTTCCCCATCCTCGCTTGCCCCAGCCACGTTTTCCCCATCCTCTCTTGCCCCAACCTCTTTTCAAAGCTTCTTCGAGTTGGTCGTAGTTTTCATCTTCGCCATTTCGTTTGCCCCATCCTCTCTTGCCCCAACCTCTTTTGTCCATATCATCAGACTGCGCTTGGCCATCGGCAATAGCTGGCAATACGAGTTCTAAAACAACCAGTCCAAGGAACACTAGAGCCACGACAAGTTTCTGCATTTTCGCTTTATCTCGAAGTTCGTTTTGCTAACTTAAGCTATTACGTGCTTGCTAATTCAATGTGGTCGTAATCACGAGGAGCGACAATCTAAGGGCGCAGTGGCGGAAGCCAACTATTTATACTGTCGCTGCCAAGTAACGCGAAAGTTTGATTACACGAGTGGCGCTTCGTCACTGAACGGTATTAGAGAATCGGCGCAATTCCCCAACTTGACACTTGGAAATGTATTCTCTATTGCTGAGACTACTCTTGTGCGCAATTTCCACAGGTTGTCACCAAGTTGATGCCGGCTTAATTACATGCAAGGATCATCATTCTGCGAAAACCTTCATGAGACCCACATCTGAAGCCATGTAATTGCCTGGTTAGATCGCAAAGAGGATAATGGACATTATTTTTGTCGATACAAATTTATGTGCACAAAACCTTATGCCCACACAGTTGAAAAGATATTTTTGATTTAGTATATAAGTACGTAAGCCTTCGTGGACTTCACGAATCCGTTGCATTAAAATACTTTTAAATATCCCAAAAAATTTATTTACAATAAAAGAAAAAAAACTCTGGACATCTGTATATTATTACATGGGGACAGGATGATCCTGATCAGGGACGTATCAGTAGCATATCCGTAGCACCTATTCAACAAGTAGCAGACGATGCATATAATTAATTTGATTGTTGAGTTGGAAGCAATTTACTTTATCTTCATTAAAGGTAATACTATCAGCTATGAACATAGTAAATCGGTTCACAAGAGCCCTGTTTATGACGTCTCTATGCAATTTTCCAAATTAATTACCGCTGTAAATAACCCCCAATGGAACTCGAGCTTAATGAAGTCCAGCCGAGATATTTAAGAAAGTGCATGAATCATTAATTCATCGAACTATTAATCATTACAACATTATTGTGATGTTATGATTGATTATATAATGTATATCACACTGTTATAATTGACTAGAAAAATAGAATAATTTTCACTTAAAAATCTAATATCAAATGATTTAATAATCATTTAACACGAAGACCTTCTCAATTTCCAATCAAAGTCATTTGATGTTGATGGCTAATGTGAGTGATGACTTGAAATTATGGCTGAATACAATGGCCGCTATGCAAACAGATAATAAATTAATGTTGCTGGGACTCTTGCGTCCCAAATTCCTTATCTAATATTTGAAACTAGGGAATAATGGAGGAAGTATTGAACAAATCAATTCAATCAACTCTGTCCTAGTTTATAAATTACTTGCAAAATAGTTGTCGAAAGTTCAATTATCTAAATATCAAACTGTATAACTTGAGGCTAAGGGTCAATTCTCGGTTCACTTTTAATTTTTTTATCAATGATTGTATTAATGTCAGTGACATCATCAAATCGTTACTTTTCGCTGATTACCCAAATAGCTTCGCCAGTGGTTTTATCTTTATACGTTTGGCGCAATCCCTGAACCATGCGATAGATTGACCGAGTGGTTCGAAACCAACAAACTATCTTTGAATTTAACAAAGAGACATTTCTTGGTAGACCGATAACCACACTCAAACGTGGTGAACGGATAATAAGATAAAAACCCACTATCTACAGATTAAAAGAATTTAAAAACAAGAATTTATTTATTCAATCTAAAATATGTAGAATACAAGACGTTTCGATCTCACCCTAGAGATCATCGTCACGCCTGACGATAATCTCTCTAGGCGTTTGGTTCCAATTTGCCTCATGATACTCCAAGTCATTGATTGATAAGGGCCAAAATACGAACTTACTAGACGTTAACAAACGGAAATGGAATACTCATATAATGTAGATTATGTTCGACTCAAGGTTGCCCGTAGTCTTAGCATATTGAATTGATTGAAACGCTCATTACGCCAACCTAAACTAGCTTGGCTTCATTTCAGTTCTAGTGGAACCATTCAGTAACATTGTTTCGGCAACATTGTTTACAGTCCCTACTTTTGCTACAAAACGTGCTGTGAGCATGATACAAAATTCGCATTATTCAGGTCGCAGCGATCCTCTTTTTATTCGATTGAATATTTTTATTCGCGTAATTAGCAAATTCCAGTTGGGTTGTTTTATGTTTAATCATGCAAATTTAAATACGGATAGTTTTAAGAACTATTTCAAGTACAATTTTCAGATGGTTATCAAACGCGAGGTATTAATAATCTACATCCGATTATCGTTTCCGTAAAAAAACAATTCTCGGTTAATGATTTATGGCCTAAACTTATGGAATTTTCCATCGTTGGACTTGAATAATCATAAATATTAATATATTAACGAATAATTATAAATGAGTCGCAAGACGGGTGGGGGCTCCCCCAAAAAAATTTGAATTACTGAATGTATTTTTCGAGCATTTGGAACGATTTTAAGACCTATGAACTTTTATTTCACTAATTTCTCCATAAGAAAAAATAACTTAATGAAAAATGAGTGGATGCCAATTTCAAAATTGCCAATCCCCTCCCCGGCGACGCTCCTAGGTTCTTTCATAGAATCTAGTCCTCGTATTCATAGGATTTACCAATGATTAGACATCAACACATCTTAAAGAAACTCTCACCTGAACAGCAGTTGGAACCAATATAAAAAACAGACATTCAATCGGGACCTCAGTTGAGTCAATTATTGCAAATCCCATGGAGTTTCTCCTGCAGAATCTATGGCGGATCTAGATTGAGTTGAGGTACGTACAATCGAACTCTACCCGAAACGTCTCGTGTTCTGACACATAAAAGTATCAAAGATATAAATTGTTACATCTGGACTCGGTTTTACATGTATCAGCTAAATATGTCTGCTGAAATTAGTTCTTTTTCAAATTTTAATTCGATGATCAAATTTTAACCGATCACTTTGTAATTGAGTCTTTAGTCAACACAGGTTTTGAAATTAGGGGGCAAAGTCAAACCCTAATTGAACTTTATGGTGGCTGGTAGAGTTCCTCGTATGCAAATGATGCCCTAGAACGTGACTCAGCGAGGTGGAATTAATTGGCCTACTAAGACCACCTGCTTGATACGTTAGCTACTCATATGAGGTCATGGTCTGTCCCAGGGGACATGGCATGCTCAGGTACGATCACTCGGGTCGACCTGTAGGCATTCGGGTAAATTTTGAAGCAAGATGTATCTGGGCACACACGCTCCCGCGATTAATTGCTTGATACGTGTACTTGAATGGCATAAAAGTGAAGAGTTTACTTCGAAAATAATGTTGCTGCAACGTTTTGCGAGTTTGCAATTCAGTTAAATGAAACGTGATTATGAGGTCCAATCTGGTTATCAAGAAGCTATCTAATGACTGATAAAATTACAATTATCTTGTCTCATCGTTCGTCAACGTATGTCAGTAGCTGACTTGATTTCCGTTTTAAGTAATTAATCTGTGGTGAAGCTTTCATAAATCAATTTCCGATGACGACACCACCGCGGTAAAGGTTACATATCTCATTTACTGCAACTCTTGGTTTGAAAGAAAGCCATGGATACTGAAACCTTTTTTCTCATTCTCGAGCAAATGATTCGACAGGAAATGATTTTTGATTAAGAGCATCAGCGCAAATTAATCATCAGGACATTTGAATTTGATGCATGGTTTCGTTTCTCATTCCTCTTCTATTTAGATTTAGTATTATTTCAACCAAATTAAACAGATTCAGATGAATTTAGTGAAATACGATTCTATGCCTCATTTTAGATCTAGTTTTTGTTCCATATGTTGGTCTGATATTGGCCAGGGCATACTTAAAATGCGTCTTATTGAGGCAGTGTTTGCTGACGAACCTGTTTGTGTCGATGATTAGCGATCAGAATGATGGAATGACCGATGCGTGATAAATCGGTTACTTTAGGGGGATTTACAAGAACCGGAAATAGCACGAGAATCTCGAGAGCACACGAGTTTCGGCTCGCCTTGCCGGTTACACGAGAACCAATCCGATTTGTATTTGATCGCTTGGAGCAGAAACTTTTGGCGAATCCCAAGTGATTAATTTGTTCACGAAAGAATGATATCCGGAGTATTATGGAAAACCAGGTTGCGCGCTTATCCACGCGGAAAGTGTCAAATGTCAAATACCGTGTCGGTCTTGATTTGTCAACATTTCCTAAACGAAACGTCCCCAGAGAGATAAATCTTTGGTGGTCAATGTTTTTGCACTAGCTGTCAAATCAGTGGATGTAATTGCACGTACAAAATGATATGTTGAGTGCGTGAAGATGTCCATTGCACAACAATCTTCAAAAAATAAACTACAGTCTCTGATTGCGTATTATTTTTGAGTCCAAACACTGGTGATAATAACGGTAACTGGTACGATAATGATATTCGTTTTGTAAATTGATGTTACAAAAACACATGAGTGATTTAGGAAATTAATGATAGAAGTGGAGCCATCAAGCCTGTACAGTGACTATACGAACGTTCAGGTGGTCCCTTGGTGTTTTGTGATGGTGATGAATAAATGATCGAGAACTATAGATTTTGATAATAATAAATGCTCATAAGTAATCCTACATTATGGTTATAAGAAATAGTAATACGTAAATGAACAATAGTAAATGAAGGTGACTGCCACATATATGCAACCAGATTTATTCCTCCAAATCTGTCTAAGAATGTAGCTGCGTTTATGATTACCACATCACTTCGTTTTCATTAGTTTTCCATACACGAACGTACAATATGTTGAAATGGTGGCTGTAATATGGCTTTAAGCTCTCAGACGACACTGCACCAATTTTGATTTGCAGCTACGCAGTTGTCACTAGAAGGGTATCAATCATCGGTCAGACCACGTGAATACCGTATAATTTCATCACCAAATATAATCACACATAAGTTTAGAGCGGAATACATGGTCCCATCTATCCTGATTTGTCAGGCTATGCGCGTGTCATGAACGCGGCCGCATATGCGACGATCGTATTAACTTCATTATCTCCAGTTCTAGAAAACAGTGTCACGTTAATGTTCTAATAATTCAAGTCCAGCTGAAATTCGACCAAACTTGACACAATCGTGGACAGTTCGTTGATGAAACTCTTTCAACAACAGCATATAAACACTCTTTTCGCAATAAGTGCCTGTCCGTGTGGTCAAAAACCTAATTTGATTATTTGAAATTACTAGAAACTACTATAGTATGTCGATTATCACTCTAGTTTTAAAGGTCTTCTTGTTTCAAAATATATATGGAAAGTGGTGTACTACCTTTGGATTCCCACGGAAACAGCTTCATAAATCAGATGCAAATCGGAAATTAGCCCTGTAGAGTTTTATGGTTATAGTCATTCCAACCATCTGCGGTGTGGCGAGAACCTTTTTTGGCGGAAATAAACAATCATAGTTGGCATTTGAAGTTCCATTGCGTGCATCGCTTTGATAGAAAGATATGCATAATGCTACATATTGTTATATAGACCCATTAATATCATTACTATCTTTGGCATCAAACATATATCCTCTTTTTTCACTTTATTGGCATAAACTATTACATTTTAAAAGATACGTACGTACGTACGTTAACATGTAGAAAGGGTCTTACGAGGGAAGCCGAGGGATCGTGGAATAACTACAAATGGCGGCCCATTACTCAAATGGGAACAATAGCACCGATATAATTATGCGTCATTATAAATATGATGTCAAAGACACTATTAACAATATAGAATATAATGCCTAATCAAATTTTCATTCATAAAAATGCATAGAATTCGAATACCATCAGAATAAGTATAGTAACATAACCACGTCTACCTCGTTGAGCCGGGGTATCGATGGACGATGGTTGGACTAAAACCCGCGTTCGCGGTGAGTAGCGTCTATACCTAACTCGTATCAGAAATCAGGAAAATGCAGTTTTACGCCAACGCGGGGTCGATGCGAAGCGTATCCTTCTTTTTCAACAAGTGTTTCTAAAATACGGGATTGGCGAAAAACTCTGTATTCTCCCGTTTTTCGTGCGTTTATAAGAAGTAAGCGTAGACGAAACTTATTATCTGGATAGAATGCAGGTGGAATTCACTATTTCCACGTCAGTCTTTTAGGCCAGGACAGGGAAGTCATCTTTTTACTAATCAATTTACAAATGTGTGGATCGTTCATTTTAAGATTGATATCAAGTATTGCATAATCCAATGTTTGAGATGACAAAGGGCGCAGAGATCTTAATGCCGATCGATATTTTACAATTTCCTTATTCCTCAGTAATTTGTCGGGACCACACCCAGGCCATCTAAGAATGAATTTTCCAGCCCAAGGGTTATTCAAAGATATCAGGATAGACGCAGCGCATTCCGTCTCATAAATCAATGTTGATTTTTGTTCTTTTCTACCATATACAGATTTAGCATACGATATTTGGGTTATGATACACAGAGAGAGCTTTGTTTCTGGTAAAATATTATGCATTTTTTACACAATTTTGATGAATCAGTGTCGATCCACGAAGCGTTCTACCGTACTTTTTTGTTTCATTTTAATTTGAAACGGACTCTATGAAAGTACTAGGCCAAGATTTGAGTTAACCCGATTTTGATGTTCACTGTAATCAACGTAATTACGGACGTAATCCCTTGAAGATAAATAAGATTGGCAACCGAGAAAATAAACCAGGAAACTAGGCGACACGGCAGAATATAATTATGCGGATAATATGTCATAACTGTCGAATGCGAGTTGACAGAAACTAGACGATATCGTCAAACTGGTTCATCAATCTTTTGAAATATCAGTGATGCGAATGACATCGGGTTGCGTGAATCTACATTATAAGCCTTTCTGCGATGACTACAACATAAAGCAGGGTTTAGTACGATTTGAAATCCGTATAAACTGTCCCAATACGATATCGAACAACGGAATAATAATGACACGGTCAGTTTTAATTACACTAAAAGGATGTCTGATGTCAACTAAGATAAATCATTAACTCTCCTCCCATTTACTTTTGGACGTTCAAGAAAATTAAAAAATTTGTTTTAATGGTTAAGTGCTTCATGTGGTGCGAGAATTTCAAGAACAGAACTTAAACTACAAAATTTGATTTTGTACTCTGAACAATAGGATATGTAGATGGTACATAAGACTATAATCATTGATAATCTTATGTACCATCTTACATAGGCCTGTTTTTTAGAGTTTCATTGTGCAAAGTCTTTTAGAGCTTAAGCGTCAAGAAGAGGACCGTAATGTTTGCGAATGTAAACAGGCTTTGGGGTTATTGTAATAAACCATTTTACAGTTGCTAGCCGCCATTTTGTTAGGGTACTTTTGTCCCGTATTGTTGGGTCATTTTTTTCTCTTTTTTAAAAACTATCCGTGATGTGTATTGTATCATATTTCATCTGTCGATGGATGGATTTTGACAACTTCAGCAACATTCAAACCGCGTGAATCTCTAGTTTTCAGTTATGTTAAAATCATTCCTCAAATTTACAACATTGCGACATGAGAGCGATATAAAAATCGGTGGTCAGTTTTTGCCGTGCGCATAGAAATCCAGGGTACTGAACTTTGAAGTTCGTTTTTTTCAGAAATAATTTTCTAAAAAATCCAAACATTTCAAGCACTGTGCGCATAAACGCCCCCTTTCAGGTGAACTTTGAAATTTTAAGATATCTTGCCTAGTTTTTTTCCTATGGCTCTTTAACTGCAGCGCGTGTATTGTCATTCCGAGATTTGGCGCTGTTTTCTTTGCGTGTATTTCAGTATATGGGTGTTATTTCTTCATTTTCACTACACTTGTCTCTACGGAAAATGGTTTTAATTGTTGGTACGAGTATCAGGTTTAAATATTACGGCATTAATACTGTATTCCGTTCTCCGGCGCTAGTTCGTAATGGCTGTAATGGTAACCGCTTTTACGGCAGGCAGAGGCTTACGTACATGCACCTAAGAAAACCCAAAATATCACTCTTTTGTTGTAAATGCAATCCACACACTTCTTGCGTTTTTGGTGATGGTAGATGTCACTTTTTACTTTTTATCACCTGCGTCTGACATTCGAAAAAAAGAAAACGTTTTCCTATATTTTCTTCCCAATCTAATCAATCTTGAGTGTACTTAATAGAAAGTATTCATAGAAAGTAGCTGAATATTTGCCCCACCCCATTTGTCCAGCTTTTTGACCACTTCTCCATCCATCTAATTTCAGTAGATTTTTATGTAAATTTATTGATAGACTACTGATTTAAATGGTCATCATACTCGATTTACCCTAACAAAATGGCGGCTAGCAACTGTAAAATGGTTTATTGTCTTTAGACTATTCGTTGTGGGAGTGAAACTGAATTTGGTTCTCATTTAGTTGAATTATCAAAGGTGCTTGTCGCTAATTTTTTGTAACTAATTTCTTCTAATGATATATTTACATAAAATTTTTATTAATTTTCTTTTGCTCGACCCATTTGCGAAAAAGTTCAACAGCTAAAATTCTTGGTTCAGTTGCTACCGGTAATCACCAGTTTAAAAAAAAACCTCGGATGCAACGTTGAGCATCCTGTTGATCATTCGTAGTACGGATTGTTGCTAATTATTTGATTATTTTATGATTTTTACATAAAATGTTTCTGAGAACGATTATCCTTCGAAGGACTGAGAAACTTCCGGAGAAACTCAAACGACTCGACAATACAAGACATATCATCCAACAAAATGGGGGCTAGCAACTGTTGCAATATGGTTTATAGATACATTCTAGTGGCGAAACAGCGTTCCAATAATAGATTTTCATAACAGCGTTTATCTCCCGGACACGTTTACAAACAAGTTAAACAATTAAAACTTCCTGGTTCAGTCATTATCGATTATGATCAGTTTAAGCATACTCCCAGGCGCTTCAGGGGAGATTGCTGAGCATAATTTCTAATGCCGGTACTCGTGGTAATGTATATTATAATTCGCTTCATTTTCACGCATTCGCTCATTCCATTAAACATTATGATTATATCATCGTAACACAACCATATATACTCTGGCACGTAGCCAGCAGCATATCAATCCAATAAAATAAATGACATCTGAATCGCGATACATTCTACGTTTACACACTGTATCATACGAAATATTGCAACTTTATTTAATTTCAATTAATTATTGACACATATTTTTGTTTACAATACTCGACGACTTGTGTAGATAAGGATTTACCGGGAGCCAGAATTATTAGATTTGCCTAGTATTTACACTATTTAGCTTAACTGATCTATAATACATAAGAGCCATCGACCAGTGATACCTCGATAGTCAAGAAGCAAAGCAGAGGTCTCAACAACCACAAAGAATGTGGCGAATGAAATAAAAACTATTAATCATTATTATTAAACAACAAATGGTGACAAATTAAGGCTAATAGAATAACTTATTTAAGGTGTGATAGAATAGGAATTTTCTATTGAAGGTAATTACGTATCTTTCTTGAGCTGAATAGATAATGGTCAAGTGTAGTAAGCTTATGGAATCATGACCTGAAATATGAAATGATATATTCTATGGTACAACATACCAAAAAATGATTCAAGAATAAGCATTATACACATTTGACAGATTCAAGATGGAAAAATACCGAGTCTTTGAAAGCAATGGCAAAAATGTGATCAATAGATTTTGTAAGTTTGAAAAACCATCTAAACCCATCCTGAATATCTCACAATGTATTTTGGTCACACATAAGCCGAAAATATCTCACTCATCTTTTCGCCTAAGGCAACTTTATGAAGAAAAATATACTCCTTTTATCCAACACTCTTTGATCGCTCAATAAGACAGGAACATCACAATTTTCCTTAACAAATGAATAATATTTCATATCATTTAGACTTGTATTCTAGATGCATCGAGTTCAACACCTATAAGTTAGGAACTAATTTATCTGAAATGGTTAGCATGACGTCGTTTAATATCTGGAATAATCTAGGTTTTGTACGGACGTACCGTTTTATCATTCAACCGTAAAGTAACCTATTCTACTACGAAACACTATATTTCTTACTCTAAAGACATGATATCAATAATCTAAATCTTGGTTTGAGAAATCTGAATTGATCTGCGTGTAGAAAAAAATTGTCAGTACTTGGTCATTACATCTCATGTCGTATTGTTGCACAGTTAGTACAGTCTATTTATTTTTGATTGTCCACGATCTTTTTGGGATATTTCGCTTAATTTTGAGTGTGCATACCTCAAATAGGTCTTAATCGAATCAGTAGAGTTGTGCAGTCCAGATAAATCACATAAATCATCGTTTTTGTATCCATTTTACACTGTTTAGAAGGATTGATGAATATTCTCGAAGATTGAGGTTTAAATCAGCGAGAAAGACCGCCATTTTGTTCGTTTTTGCTTATTTCTTTATGCAAATGAGGCATTGCACACATGCGCAATGAGGCGAGGATGCGTCAATTATATCATGGGGGATGTAGCAGCTTCTTGTCGCCAAGAGACCAATCAACGACTCACAATATTACTCTAGAAAGCCGTTTTAGTGAATAAAGATGGCTTTGTCAAAGGTATCAAAACAATGTGGTTTGGCAATGATTTAGGCCTATGATAGCGCAACCATTACGGCCGTACCCACGTAGTGAAACACGTGCGAGCAACGTACTCTCCCCATAAAAATAAACTTACCGAGATCACATGGTACACACTGCTCATTTGCATAAAGAAGTAAACAAACTGGAACCAAATGGCGGTCTTTCTCGCCGATTTAAAGCTCAACTTTCGAGAATATTCATCAATCCTTCCACTCGGTACAAAATGGATATAAAAACGATGATTTTTCTGGACTGTACAACTCTACTGATTCGATTAAGACCTATTTGAGGTATGCACACCCAAAATTAAGCATAATATCCCAAAAAGATCGTGGACAATCAAAAATAAATAAACATTTGTTATCTATCAAAGTAATTGAAGTGTTAATGCTAGTATTGATGTTTTTTTACCTTAACAAAACGCTAACAGCGCGTTCGTGCGCCCGTCCCAGAATGTAGTCAGGGTTTTACAAATCCAACGGTGAAATATTACAATACAATATGCCTCTAAAATATTTTTCAAAACGAGAAACAAAAAATACCCAACAATACAGGACAGGTCATCCAAAAATGGCGGTTAGCAACTGTAGAATATGGTTTATTGATACACATCCCCTTATAGTGGCAATTAACATCGCCCATACACCATTTGGAGATTCGCCATCTAGCAGCATAAATTCTGATGAATGTATGGCGTTGTCTAGTAGAATTCTCAACTCATTCCATTTCCATCAGATTTGTCAATATGAGGATACTGAGGGAAGTATTATATTTATCATATTGTCATTGGCATAATATGTAGTTGCTGAAATGATAAACTAATAGATCCGATGACATTTGTTTCTGTTCTGGGGCCATTTGATATGATGCCTACCCAGGAGATGACAAAATTTAATTGGTTTTCTTCGATAAAACATAATTTTCATACCATTTTGAACAGAAAGACTTCTAGCATGAAATCTGATAAATTTGTATGGCATTGTCGAGTAAATTTTGAACATGTGATGCCTTGTCAATACAATATAACATGAGGAGCAAGAGAATTGCCATATCATGTCACTGGTATGATATACGTATGTTACTGGAATTAGAAAGTAGAGATTGGACTGACCATTACCAACAGCCAGCTTTAGGAAACCGTACTGACGTAATAAGTCCGATGATATTTCTTTCACATCCGGAGCCAATTGAATTACCTATGGAGGAGAAAATAAAACTTAATACTTTGATAGAAAACATCACGTTTCATGCCGTTTGAAATAAAAGTATGACTTCTACCTAAATTGAATAGAGCACACTGCTGGACATTTTTCATACAACATTATTTGGATTGTCCTCAGGAATATTCATTGAGGTGTGGCGATGGCTTCAGGACTACCAATTATTTTCAGAATGTCGAAATACTCGAAATGTTTGAATCTTCTGATTTGTTTTTACCTAATAGTGCTAAGACCAGAATTCTGAAACAAAAGATAGCAATATTTGTATACAACTGGCCCATTACTACTCGGGGAATGAATGCTTAAAGTCAAGCATATCATAATAAATATAAATAGGATTTAGTTAGTATTGTACACATTATCTCTTGATTGCTCTAACACGAGTCACTTCAACCGTGTTCACTGATCTCTTGTTTACATGCCACTGAACCACATTCTTAGATATAATAACAAATTTTACCGAATATACAATGTGTGGAATTTTTCGCCCTGTGATATACTGATATATATGTGTACTGGTATATATATAATTAGACCTAGCAAAAATCGCAATGGCACAGTTCAATGGTTATAACAAAATGAAGGCCATGTTTCGTCTGGATGACTTATTCAAAGGTAACATCTTATTTGATTTGATTAACACAGTTGGAAAATTCGAATTCGATGCATAAGATATCGTCGATAATCGTATCAGCTTTGTTTTGAAATTCATCTCTTCGAGTTTCCACTCGTAATTATTAGCTCAAAATGTGAGGGCTCTTTAATTGTTGGATTTCGTTAGCGTTAGTGTGCATTTTCCATTCGTAAAGTACGTAATTGTATTCACTGAATATATTTTAACCAATAAACATTTTGTGTGTCCCTAATTTTTGCAAAATTTTTCTTCGAAGATCTATCCTTCGTTAACACGACTCGCATCGAAAAACTAGCGAACGGTGAATTTTACCCTCCGATCGCGAAACGTCAGGGTCTACTACCAGTCATCAATACGGACGCCGCGGCGAAAAAAGTCACCGCAAAAACTCCCACACGACAGGATACCGAAAAATTTGTGTTAATTTTCCCAAAATCCTCGGATGACATTCGTTTATCATATCTGGTTGTCGATGGGCGACGCGAAAGAATTCTACCGAGGATCCATCATCTCGGGTGGGTGAAATTACGTGGTATCATCGACTATAGAGCGATCGTCTGCCAAAATGTACTCTATATAATTGGCGGAAAACGGACAGATACGAAGGAAGTTTTGTCACGAACGATTCGTTACGACCCGATGACAAATACATGGTTTAAATGTGCTGATATGAAGACAGCTCGATACAGATTTTCAGTTACTGTCGTCGGTTCTGACAAGATAATTGTGTCTGGTAAGTGTAGTGTAATCAACACGGTTGAACGGTCCTTTCGGCAGTTTCAGGTGGATAGCTCTAGCTGAATATACATTTCTATTGCTTAGTTGACAAACAGAAATAATATATGCAAGAGATCCATTCACCAATCAAGGGATGAACAATTTTGTTCCGAAGTAATTCAAACTCAAGAATTATTTTAACTTCTAGAAGCATCACAACTATGAAGCCGCGCCAGTTCGTTGCTTTTGTATAAAAGCTGACTGTAAGAGATCCTCCGCCATCTGGCATATTTCACTATGCTATGAGATTCCATTACAAATCGCTCCAAAGATATTTTTCATTCTTTCAGGTGGTCAGGACGATATAAATGGCTCATTGTGGTCTAGTGAAATGCTTGACACGAGAAGGAATAGATGGATTGAGCAACCAAATTTACCAAAACCATGTAAATACAGCACTAGTGCGGCGAGTCCAGATGGTACTGTGTATCTTATTGGCGGCCAGCTTCCACCTCTCGACAGCGCCGGAATGAATGTATGGTAAGTAATCCCCTCATAGAAAAATATAAAATCAGCGTCTTTATCGGTAACTGATAAGTTGTTCTACTTTTTGCACGGAATGATAGAAATTAGTGTATCATAAGTGGCTAATTTCAAAATTAGAAAAATCTTTTCATTTGTAATTTGATGTTCGCGCACCAGTTTTTGTTTACGCCAACGCTGAACACGTGGTAATTATCATTAGTCAATTGACAGTAACTACGTCACTACGGGATGCATCAGAAGAATTGAATCACGAATCAGGCTTGCGAGTTATTCAACTTAATCGAACACCTGTTTGGCAATTCAATTCAGAAATTTCCAGAAATGATTTGACGTTTTAAACATCAAGTTAGTAATTAATTTGTCAAAATGCAATTTATGATCTGATTCAATAGATAACTAACCCATATCATATCGCCCATAGCGGATCCAGGGGTCGAATGTAAGTACCGCACAAGATTGCATCTCACGCAAGTGACGAGGGCCGAAGTCCCGACGCCCCAGTGGAGGGTTTGGGGTTCCCCCCCCCCCGAAAAAATTGAGTTGTTTTGCGATCCGTCGAAGACAATATCAAGCAACCAATGCCCGTGTGTTACTTATCAAGGAGTCGTAAACTTTTAAACTTTCAAGTCAGCTTTCTTTTGAAATTAGTATCACTACATAAATTAGTTATTTCGTTAGTTACTGATTAATCTAATAGATGGCGACAGCGTGATATCATAGTAGCATAGTAATTTCATCATAGTAATCATAGTAATTTACTTGAATATATGATTTTGCGCTACTTGACGACCGCGCAAAAACAAATCTTTAGCGCCCAAAAACAAATCTCAACGTCCTAAAAACAAACTTTAAGCGTGCAGAAACGAAATGTTTTGGTTTTGCGCGTTAAGAGTTTGTTTTTGCGCGGTAAGATTTGTTTTTCGTGGAGGATGAAAAAAAAATATTGACACGCCCGAATCAGCCTCCATAATCATGCTCTATATAAATGTCAATTTATATAGAAACAACCATTTTACTTCTTTCGAATGGAAAGTAAAGGATACGGATGCCGAGGAACAACATTGATCTATGAAAGGGCAGAACAGTTCACATAAAACGCTCAGATTTATTTACTGAATTTGTGCTCAATGCGGTCCACTGAATCCATGCCTAACCATTGTATCATTACTTTCATGATATTAGTGATCATTTGAACATAATCAAGATGACACAATTTTCACCATTATTCAGTGCAGTTACAAGATATATGACAATAATACAACAACATGAGCTTTTAACAGTGTCAATAGCGTTTCCCACTGAGATGCCACATATACTGTATGCTGATGTAACGTAAGAATTCCTGGGCGGACAGTTGCGCTAGTGGCCGCTGCATGATTTATATTGCGAAAAAGACGTGGACCCGCGGTATCGTGTACTGTTTTACTTCCGGGTTCTATTTCAAGATTCAAAATTGATTTCAAGATCGATTTCGGTGAAATCTTTAATTGATTTGGTTTTTGGGAGTTTTTATTTGCACTACAAACAAATCATCATTCGGGAAAGTAGCCTTTTCTCATATCGGATGGATGACCTTCATACGCTAATTTCGTAGCCATGTGCTCGAATTGCAAGAACTATCAAATCCAATCCAATTTCATTTCATTGGACTAAAAATTACACGAAATTCAATTCAATTTCATTCCGCATTCCGCAATAAGACGAAGGGAAAAGATTGACCTGATGTATTCGTTCCTGTCGTCCGTGCAACTAGGTACGATATTACTGTGTTAATCATATTGAATGAGGAGTCAGTCGCGGATCCAAAAAGGGTGCTCTCGGTGCTGCAGTACACCCCCTCAAGCCCACCGCACACCGTTTGCGATTCTTGGTGGTCGCAAAGGTGTGCGCTCAGCTTTAGAGCCATCAATCTTTTTCCGATTCCGACATTTTCCACCGCATGCCTTGGCGATTCACCGTATGATCCTCGTTGATCACATACAAAATATAGGTTTATCGTATTATCGTAAAGGTATGTTGTGACATCTGAGCCGATCGTATCAAATCAAACGTGTTTGGTATTTTTGCATGCGATTTATTGGTATTTTTGCATGCGATTTATCCGTGCGAAAATAATCGTAAATGCGCGCGGCGGCTACGTTGTGGATATGTTGAACGAAATGCAGGATGAAGTAATCATTTGGTCTGATAGAAGACCCATACATTGTTCCTGTCTTGTTATTTGAGGTGCAATGATCTCCAGTACAGCAGAGCATAAGGGTAAGATGATATCTGATGCAACGATCGTCGCTCAGCAAATTTGTGTGCCAATTTTATTTCAGGCTGTTGTCCGGACATATCAATTTTAAAATTTAATGAAACGACGTGAGGATACATAACCGCCCACCGTCTGCGCTTCTCCTTGTTTCCCTGTATATGGCATCCCAGGATGTCTGAAAACGTATCTCGGGAGGCAAAATCTAAAAATGATCCTACCCTCGGCGAGAGTCCCCCTAACATCGCGCTTTCACATTGACAGCACTCCCTCTTTGAAATCCTGGACGTATTGGCCCCACTCCGCGCGGGATTTACGCGAAGCAGCAGAAACAAACATGGCCACCTTTTGAATTTCCAATGTACGAAATTTAACATGAATTTCAATTATTTCAGCTGTTAGGGTTTCAAGGCACAATATAACTAGATGATGTGATATGGCGAGGATGTGAATAAATGATAATACCGTGGTGAAGCTAGTTACGAACTATCCCGATTGAGTGTACAGCGGTCAAAAACCTATAAATTTGCGTAGTCACATAACTATTTGCCGTGAATTGCAGACGAAACATGAAGCCTAAATGGCCGTTTACAAAACCATTATAGCAATCACAATTGAAAGATCTGATATAATAATGATACAACTTAAGTTAAAATTATGGCCATTTCTAAAATTATATTATAATTTGTAGTCAGTGCGGAACGTTTGGGTTTTGGAACAATAATGAGGTAGGTAGTAGTTCAATTCAAGTCATGATTTATCACATGTTACTTCCGTGTTGTTGAAAATCTCGCGAGAATGGCGCAACATTGAAACTGGCAATAAATGCCGAATATCATACATATTTTTTGTACATATTCATAACTTATCCGCTATGGGTGCCGATAAACAATTGCAATTTTACGATCAGTATGTTTGGCCGCGATAGTTGCCTGGGACGACTTTTTTCACAAGACAGTTTCCGCCATCCTGTTTGCAGTGTGCAATGCTTCTCATTCTGTTTGTAAACACAATCCACACATGCGCACTGCACTCGCTGTATCAGCGTTCGCGGCTCTCAACCTACAGACAAAAACAGCGTCAAATAGCCTACCGGAACTCGTTAACATGGGCACCTTTTCTACGATTTTACATCTACAAGATTGAATCAATTTCTGACAGCGTTTCCGCATTTTTTATTCGTGTATCTAGTGTTTCAACGTGTTTATCGGCACGGGGGAACCAGTGGTTAAGATGGATAATTGACCATACGAAAAATTTTGAAATATTGATTTTTTGCCACGTATGTCATTCATATATTTCAACTCATAAACTTTTGGAGGATTTGATTAAAGAAATAGTCAAGCCCTCAAATGATCGCACGTACGATCGGCTTACGCGCTCCTACATGAAATGGAAAATTAGTATCTCGTACGATAGTAATAATAATGATAACTGACATTTATATAGCGCAGGTATCCGAACTAGTCTGTTCAAATGCGCTCCAAACTTGGTATTATTACCCCCAGCCTATAACTCTATTCCATGTATCAGTCATTTCTCCCTGGGGAGAGGTAACATCCGAGCAGCTGCTAGGCGCTCAGGAGTCATCTATCAGACCAGGTACCCATTTACTCCTGGGTGGAGAGAGGCAACGAGGATAAGTGTCTTGCCCGAGGACACTTAACGGCAATGTACGGGGTTCGAACCCACGACCTGGCTTCCCAGAGCCGAACGCTCTAAATATATATATTCAATATTATGTTATTCAACTGTTAATGATAAGTTAGCTGATATTTCAGGAGCAAACATAAATGAGTATTATAAATCAGATAAAAATGAATTAATTGAAACTTCAGATATATTCTGTGATAATATAATGCTATATAGAATCATGTTAGAACAAGAAATTATTAAAGAAAATAGAACAACTTTTCTTAACGTTAATCGGAGAAAAATTACACATTATGAAATTAAGGAATGTTTTAATCAAGAAAATATCATATTAGATAATTAAGCTTTAAAAATTACACGTGTTTTAACAGTTCATGATGATAATTCAAAATCATCTTAAGTAGAATTAATCAGGAATTAAGATTAACAGATTATATAGCAGTATTTAAAATTTCATTACGCAACCAAAATTTAAATGAATTAATTCAGAAAATGGATGACATTGAAAGATTATTAAATGAAAAAAATTATAATATATTACATGTAGATGTTACACAAGATTTTAAAGGATCATTATTTTCAAATGTTCGAAAATAGAAAATATAAAGTTCTAAAAGAATTTTTTAATAGTTGTGTTTCAGCATTAAATAAGGATGATAAAATGAAAATCTATAATAAAACAGCATGTCAATTCAAATCTGGTGTAAATATAAATTTTGGTTCAAATTTAATGAGTTACATTAATTCCTATCAAAAAAGGTTGAAATAATCATTTGAAAAATTTAATTGAAACCGGATTAATTAGAATCGAAATTGAATTTAAAAGAATTTCATTTAAAAGAGGATTAAAAATGGAGGAAAAAATCAAACAATACTTAATTATATTATTACTATTCACCTGCATATTTACAACTTAAATCGTTATTTGAGGGGGTAAAACAGACTGTATGTATTTATGATTTGATTGAAAAATGCTTTTATTTCTGTTATTATGGGGATTTATTAGCAAATAATTTATTGGATATAAATCTAGGATAAGTAAAAATATTGAAGAATCCTCTTTACATCCTGTTTACAATCAAAGATATCCCATGTTTATACATAACAATTACTCAAAATGATGATAAATCAGAATTCATTATTGAGGCAAAAAATATATCAAAACTGAAGGATCAACTGTTATATCTTCCACTAATTCGATGTTTACAGTATTAAATAAATTCATATTTAGATTTAAATTACGTGAAACTGGAATAAATTTCACAACTTTAAAAAAGAGATATTATATCAAATCTAAACCTTCTTATAAATTAGATGCACTTGATATTGAAGAAGATTTTGATATGAGGCAGTATTTAAAAAAGTTGAAATAATTCCTGAAGTAAAATAAATGATTTTACTCCTAAAATATCTGGAATTGAAAATAATGCAGTTTTTGAAATTAGAGGTTTTTTAACGAAGTGTAAATGTTTAAATGCTCTTTATTTCAGTTATATTTTTACAGATCAAGGTTTATTTGAAACTAGTGATTAAAACATAACAATTAGATGTATTAAATGATATTTATTTTGAATTTTCTTCGATAGGAAAAATTAGTAAAGTTAAAAAAGGTGTTCATAGTCCTGATGGACACCTTATTTTATCAAAATTAGAAAAACCTATTTTCCAAGTTCAGAAAATATCGCATAATCATTTTGAAATAATTGATAAAATGGGTTTTGAATTGATAAAAAAGTATACTGAATATTTAAAGATAAATTCTAATGATTTTATTAATGTATGTGATATACGTAAAGAAACTGATTATTTTAGAAAACATCAACTTAACAATATGAAAATTAAAGAATGCAAACGTTTAGAACTATTGAAAGATAATTCTGAATATAATATTGATTTCATTGAACCTAAATATTTTAGAAATAAATTACGCCATCTAATTTTAATTCATAATGATGAAACTATTTACATATCGAATCAATTTTTCGCTATAGAAATGATTTAGAATAAATTAACATATAAAAGTTTAATATTTTGAAAATGATTAATGAAATATTGAAATTAAAACTAGCAAATATTAACAAATCTTTAAATTTTTTCATAAATAAATGGATGGTTTCATTCCAACTGGAAAAGTGATTTGAAGCATTATTTAGTTGCTGGAGGATTAATATTAGCTGCGCTATACTTTTATTATGAGAATATTAGTAAAGATCTGATTAATGAAAATATGAAATCGAATAAGAAATTTAAAAATTTAAATGGAAATGGGCATAAAAATGATGATGAAGAAGTTATTGAATCAGATTAGCTAATGAATAAGTCAAATAAATATTTTTCTAATTAAATGAGTGAAAATATATTAAATTTATTACATCTTATTTACAGAAATCAAGAGAAAATGAAATTTATTATAATGATTTCAGGATGAGTTTCATTTTCATTTTATAGTATGAAACAATTGTTTCATTTTTATGATACTTGTAAAATTGTACAATATAATTCTTTAGAATGATACTAGAATGATACTAGCTATTTAACTAGTATCATTCTAGTATCATTTTAAAGAATTATATTGTCATTATAATATAAGTCTTTAGAATGATACTAGAATGATACCAGTTATTTAACTAGTATCATTCTAAAGAATTATATTGTCATTCTAGTACTGCGTAAAGAATATGATATTTATCTTATAGATTCATTATATTACTGTTTCAATAACGATAAAAAATAAAAATATATTTGAATATAATTGATGACCATTAGTATCCCAAACATGGGTAGCCACAGCACTTAGGGGTTTTTTGATTTATTGTATCTTATGCTCTTTAATACGAATACTGAGGGAGCGACTGGTTTCACCAAAATTTATCACAATCTAGGCAAGGGATTTTATAAACACCGGCATGAGTATTGGACAAAGTATTATTTTTGGATAAATGACTAGAGATTTTATTATCATACTTGAATATAATATCAGTGTTAAGCGCTTTGAGAGTGGGTTTCAATTTGTCTAAACACAGGGCATAAGGGACAACAATGCGAGACTTACGTTGAACAGAGTTAGAGTCAACACGGATAAAATTAGGTTCAAGGGACCTTTTAGCTTAACGAAGCGCGAGGTCTAAGACGTAATCTTGATAAGCGAAATTTGTTAAGACAATTGCGTGCATATAAAATTTCAGAGTCAGTAAATACAGGGTCTCAAATTCTTAGAGCCCGAAGAAACAACCCTTGGGCTACAGACAACCTGATATTAAAACAAAGGAAAAGAAATGCAAAATATGAATTAGAGTGGGTAGCTTTCCGATAAACTGAAAAACGGAGACGATCAAAACAATTGTGTATATTAAGAACATCCAGGAAAGGAATCACATTATTGGATTTCCATTCAAATGTGAACATTTTACATGTTATATCTATGTATGTTTAGAGCCATAAATAGTCACTCTATTGTATCTTTTTGTTGATGTTAACAAGTTTATTAATGATTTCCCCCCTCTAATACCGGTACCTGTAATGGTTTTGAGTGTAAATGAAATATCAACCATATATTACATTATATACGTACAGGACATATGCTCCATTGAGCAAACAAGCTAGACATGAGTCAGACGATGCAGAGGAATTCGGATGGAATGAACTACATAAAATTGACCAGTCCTGCAAGCTACCCGTTAATCTAAGCTGCCATTCGATTTTGGCGGTGAAGAATAGAATATTTGTTTTTGGAGGTACGTACTTGAGATAAGATTTCTGTTAGCTTGTATTCTTACAAAATCGTACATAAATACTCAAAATTTTCATATCATATCATTTTTGTTGAGGCATTCTGGGGACATGATAACAAATATCCGAATGTGAATATATGTCTGAAAAATGAATTAATGCATAGAAGATGCATTGTATTTTTACAAGACAACTCCGTAAAAGATATTATTCAGGTATTTCTTCACAAGGCTCGTGTCGAGTGGGGGTCAGGGGTAGCGAATGAACCCCCAACGATTTTCAAAGTGCCCTTCAGAGTTAGTGTAACAAAATTCGAAATTTCAATTTCATTTTGATTTTTCTTTTCGGAAAATGAAAAGCAATCCAACTACAACGAGGCTCTATCCTTGGAATATCTTGTACCGCAAAATGTAGAATGTAGCAGTAAGAGAAACTATGTTAAAACATCGCCGATAGTTTAAGCCTAAATGGGCAGCTAGTTGCGAATCGATATGATTGTTACTGTGACATTTTTGACTGGAAATTTCATTTGTTTCGAGCGTTCGATTGTTTTTTCTTTGTCATCCATTTATCTTTATACCAAAGGATGATTATTAATCAATTTAAATTCGTCAATATATAAAGATGGTAACGACGAACTTATTCTTTGAATGGATGCATTTACCTTTTTGTGATCGATCTTATAGGTTTAACAGATAGTAATTTGTACGCGATTGAAGAACATAGACGCAAGAGTAGGAGAAAAGAACCAAAAATGAATGGACCCCAAGCCAGTAATCGTAAGTACCATCATCTTAGCTGCTTTAATCGTACTCCAATTTTGGGTTCTTCGAAATCATCCGAAAGACAGAACGGCCATATTTTAGAATCAACTCGAGTTGTAAATAAATACAATGTAGTTTCATGATTAAACATTCCGTGAGTTTAAGTACTGATGTAATTTTGCTGAACTTTCAGGTTTTTATGAATTTTCATTACGTCGAAATGATGGAAAGAAGCACGTGTCGTTTGGGGAATATCCCTGGCAACGAATGTTGGACATGCCTCAACCTCGATGCATGGCGGGTACAGTGAAGTTAGGTCTGTTTTTGCCGATACTTGTATTTAGGATTTCCTGGCTGTCCCACAGAAAACCCATTGTTATTCCCATGATTATAGAGTTTTCTGCTGCTTTCGAAACAAATGCTTTTGTTATTCTGCGGATTATTATCATTTTCATTGTAACTATGTATTACTATTAATGTTACTATAAAGATAACTATTACTATCATAGTATTACTATAACTATTAATAAAAAGTTAAAGTTAATCCCTAAAAGTCACTAAAGGCCTAACGGTCCTAAAGCATTTAGCGGACTTCTACCAAATTTTTCTAGGATTATATTCAATACCCACATGTACAATGATTTTGATTTCCTCCTCGAAAAACGACAAAACTAAAATAACGCGACGAAACAATAATTTTGGTTTTGTTTGTCGCCCGCGACATTTCATTATTTTCGTTTTGTCGCCCGCGACAATTCATTTTTAGCTCTGGAGCAACGAGAGAGGTATTATGACGATGCCTGGAAATCGCTTGTGTATGTTACCTGTCGTGCGAAGCACATACATGTATGCATGCGCGCTGAACAAATAGTTCCATAATTTTAGGGCTAATTTACATTTTGGCACTTATGATTCCGCAGTGATTATGCTGAATTATGAATAAATGAATTGTCGTGATTAAAGTATTTTTCGATTAGTGAGTTGTTTATGCATTCGTGTCTGTGCGGATGAATATGACGAGACCTAGTCATTATGAATTGAGAACCCTTTTCGCCTCCTCGAAAAATACTCTGGTCAAATTATGTTAGTTCCTGAAAGTAGCCTTTGAACCTTTAGATGTATCCCCCTTAAATTACTACACCGGTACTATTCACTGTTATTTATGTATGTATTGTCACTATATTATATTATTGTACTGAATTATATTTGTACACTACACTTAGTACAAAAGTTACAATAAATGAAATGAAATGAAATGACAATGTAGTCAGCCGTCAGCATTGCGTTTTATTGCTGTGTGGACGAAACCGCACGTGTCACCGGTAAGGGATCGTTTTTAGCTCTACATCACTTTTAGAGGCACGAAAACAGCAAAATCGTTTCCAGAGAAATAACTTTGTGAATACTTGATTGAGTCCTTATACTGATTAATATAGCTAAATACTATAATCGCGAGGCCAATTTGACAGAAATTAAGTCCTCGCGAAAAAAATAAGTCTAAAGAACCAATCAGAGTCAAGCAACAGCTGTTCACATGAAACCGGCGGTCGCGGTATCGTCGTCTTAATATAGGCTTAAAACAGGTTCGTTTTACGACTAAAATAGGATTTCAAGTTTGATTTTTGTAAAATCTTGAATTGACTCAGTTTATGGAAGGACTTTTCAAATGCACAACAGAAAATTTATCTTTGACAATTATGTAAGGGTTGGCAAATAGCGTTCTCTCAGGTCGCTGCCGTAGGCGTGGATGTTGTGATATACTAATCAGCCATGTGCTTACGAACAAATCCAATTTGATTTTATTCAGCAAAATATATATCAAACTAAATTAAGCTTTGCTCAGTATAAATCAATCTTTGAGAGGAAAAATACTTCCTCTGTTACTTAAAAATTCAAAATTGTACTGTGTTAATAAAACAGGAGCGCGAGAGCACTGGACCTTTGGTCCTCTAGTTTGTTTTGTCGCCCGCGACAATTCATTGTTTTGCGCGACAAAAAAATGAATTGTTTTGGGCGACAAAACCAAAATATTGAATTGTCGCGGGCGAAAAAACCAAACTAATGATTTGTCGCTGGCGAAAAAACCAAAATATTGGATTTTCGCGGGTGACAAAACCAAAAGAATGAAATTTCGCGGGTGACAAAACCAAATTTGTTGTTTTGTCGCGTTATTTTAGTTTTGTCGTTTTTCCGTAATGTCGCCCTCATTTGCTTATTCGTATTTTTTCACGTATTTCCCTTATCAGCCACCCTACAAACCGTTAGTTGTCAGCGTGACATGGCTCCTTGGAAAATTCTTCGAATATCAGACTCTAGAACGAGATATCGAATACGACCCCTTATCTAAGATCGAAAGATCGAAAATCTTGCCACCCTATAATCAATTTGAAAAGTAGCGCGTTTCTATCTTTCGCACGTAAAAGAAAAACATTTATTCTCGTGCAATAAAAAACAAACTTTTTGAATTCTCGCGCGAAAAAAACCAAAATGTTTTGTTATCTCGCGCGAGAAAATCAGAAGTCTTGAATTCTCGTGCGAGAAAACCAAACTTTTTGAATTCTCGCGCGAGAAAACCAGAATGCGAGAGAACCAAAAGTTTTGGATTCTCGTCCGAGAAAACCAAAAGTTTTGAATTCTCGCCCGAGAAAACCAAACTTTTTGAATTCTCGGGCGAGAAAACCAAAATGTTTTGTTTTCTCACGCGAGAAAACCAAAATTTTTGAATTCTCGCGTGAGAAAACCAAACTTTTTAAATTCTTGTGCAAGAAAACCAAAAAACGGGCAAATGTGAATTTTTTTGCAATCGTTGCTCTAGGCGTACAGAATTTTTTTTTTTGTATGGGCCGAATCAGCCACCATACGCGTCAGATTCCTTACGGTCTGTTGTGAATCTGTTCATTTTACTACGTACGTACTGCATTAAGCAATTCGAAATACCTGTATGATAGCCGTTCTGCTTGCTGACGGATTTGGATTGAATATCGTAAGCTAGTTCACGGCTCAAGGAAAGCATCCAGCATGCATTCGCCTTAAATACGTATGTTTGTTGATAACCAGTAGACCAGTGTTACGGGGACAATACTTTTCTGCCTGTTTGTCAGTTATTTTTGTGTAAATACCCATGTCCAGATTTCAACTTCGTCAAAAAAATTCGAACCTTCAGGTAGACTCCTGACTCGTCGTTTTAGTCTCCAGGGGTCATTTCTATGACACGGTCGTCTCTTTCTTTTTGAAATAAAAACACTTCACGCGTTGCACAGTCATCTTTTTATCGATAATCAATATTGTGCATTAGTACTGCACTTAATGATCAAGTAATAGAGCAAGTAAAATATTCGTGTAAAAGAGACCTTCAGTAAGTTTTGTTCTTGTATTCTAATGAACCAGTTAATCAAGAGAAAATGAGCACAGTGTTCTTTGTTTATTCATAGTTTAGGTACCGTTATGAACTTCACAGTGGATATAAAAAAGAAGAAACCTCCCGCCCCGTCTCCTTGGAAAATCTGAAAAATACGAGTTTATTTCCACTTTAAAAAAGCTCATAAACAAAAAATCGCCCGCCCTCGTCATGTCTAGAAAAGAGGTTTGGATGAGAAAAAAGGTATCAACTTTGAATGGCCTCAATTAGACATTTGTCCAGAGGGTGACATTTCGTATTTTCAAAGAATGATCTCAAAGTAAAAATAGAATCGTAGCACGGGCCCATTTTGTGTTCTTCGGTTCAAGCTTGCTACAGTGATAAGGATACGGCTGGAGTCCGTACCATTTTGATGTATGTACGTCAATCGGGTAAGTGCATTTAGTTTTCTGTGCTGAATATTAATATGTAATTAAGCATACGAAATTAGGAAGTGTGGTAATTTTAGGTCTAATGTTGATAGAATTTTGACTTAGATGTATATTATCGATGTATCAAATGACTGTAAATTGCATTCTTTATAAAGTAAAAACACTACACCGGTTCGTACCGTCCAACGTTCGTTTATTGGATGGACGCAAATGGCTTTGCCCGGGCGTTAGCTTAAAATGAATGGATGTTTCTTATGTACGGACGTTACTTATACATAATGCTAAAAGGTCATGATCGTGGGGTTTCCGTATCCGTATGCCCACCTTAGATTTCCTGACATGTGAGAAGCTCCAACAGTGTATTGGACTGATTATAGCCTATTCGTTTTATGATTATGACTGAAATTGTTTTGTCCGTTTTTTATGATTTCAGTTTGTGTGACAAAAATTTTGAATGGTTCAACTGTCTACAATAGTATAATATTCTCACTACCTGTTGTGCGGACATACTACAGAAATATATAGATATGGGGAAAACCGGTACTGCCCGAGCGACGCACCAAACACTCCGAAAAGACAAGCCATAAAACCCAAAAACTAACATCTCAAAACCCAAACCCAAACCATAAAGGGGAGTTAAGAATTAGATCAAAACGGCGAGCGCAAAGAAGCAATATTGAGATCATATAAAAGCCTTACGGGACTGAACCTCCCTAATCGCTCAAAGATAAAATATTTTTACGTGAAATGGTTTGTAAGCTTCATCAGCCGCGGTAACACGACCAGAGGGAAGGAAAAGCAACCCCTCGATAGTTACCCATTGGTAACCACAATCATCGAAAATAGAATCCACACCCTCAAAACAGATCGCACCGTATCCAAAAGGCAACTAAAAGGAGTATACTATACCAACCCCCAGCCAACACGAAGCCATGACAACGAGCACTAAGTGGCCCGGCAGCTAGAGAATTGAAAACATGATGCAATAAAACAACAAATTGAAACTGTTCAACGATCTTACTTTATTACCAGCTGCGTAAACAATCGACAGGTTTCAGACGCCCAAATCCTTTGCAATTTTATTTACACCTCGGAAAACGTTAAAAGACAAGTTGACCAACAAGTAAAACCCTTGGAATACAAGGGCAAACGCAACACGAAGCTGACCAGCCATAAACAAGAAATATGAAAATGCTAAGATCTGAGTGCTCGCGTAAAACTGCAAAATGTAATGTATTTGTCACGCATCCTGCACGAACGGAGCAAACTAAATTAAGCATTGAGCGCGACTAAACTGTCCACGGAATCGAAATGCGCTAAATAAAATCACCGAAACAGATCAGAAAACCGAAATGATAGACGAACTCCCTGACCGATAAATCTTACAAAAGTGGGACCAACGTAGTATACCGAAACACACTTAGAATATGGAGAACCAACAACCCTGACTTCTCGAGTTATCCCTCATCCCGCACCGAGCAAGCAACAAGACGCACAGTCCTGTGACGCACACACCCTCCGCACCCATGGCTACAGCAATTTTGTCCAAACATATTGGACGCCCGCACACAGTGGGCTTCAAAATCTATCCAAACACATTGGATCGCTAAAGATTTTGTCCAAACACATTGGACGCCCGCACACAGTGGGCTTCAAAAATATATCCAAACACATTGGATCTGACCACACGCAGTGGACTACCCCCTATTCCACAGACAGTGGAATACCCCGGACGACAGACTCCAAACTGCACAAAAGAGGACACACAGTTCAACAAAAGTACATAATCACAGCACAAAGCCAAGCCGTGAACCACCACAGCGAGGCGTCCGACAGCGAGGAAAACCAAAGCCAAACTGATTACTTCCATCTGTCCGCTGCGCCACGTAGTGAGAATAGACACATTAACTGGTCTCTGCTTGTCAGTATGTACTACTGCAAAACTGTTTTTCTCTGAACTACTTTGAAATCGCTATTCACATCCAGCGATCAACATATTTCCGATCGTATTCCCTGGTAGTACCTGATGCCAGTGCAGTCGTCATGGATCGTATGCGAATATTGCTGCGGAAACGGACTATATTTTTAATGACGGGATTTTTAGTGTACTACCAAGCCGTCGTTCTACAAACAACGTCTAGGACGAAAGTGCTCATAGAAGGTTAATTTTCGTCCCTCATTTTGAGGGACGAGGCTTTGAGCGTCTATTTCACTCCTCAAAACACCATCAACTTACCTCTAACTGAATGTTCTGTAATCAGATAGAGTTAACTATTGTTTGCAATATTTGTAATCCTAAGTAGCTTTTGACGATCGTAGTAACTCAAAACTTTTGACTAGTCGCCTCAAAAAATAGTTGTAGTGAAGCGACATAACAAATATGGCGGCTTTTCGTGTTGCATGATCGGAGTGTAAATTACGGATTCGGACTTGAACTTGAACTGACATTGATGCCACTGCTGATAATATGTCAAAGTCGAAACTTGGTGAAGCGCACAGCCAGTCTTAAGTTTTAATGAATAAATAGAGGCGAGTGCCCTTTCGGCAACTTATATAGAATTCTACATTGTAAAAAAACATAGGTTTCGCAGGGGCACCTGTGTTCGGTGTAGTCCGTGACCAAAGAAAATCACCCAAAATGTCGAAGATCCATTTGAGCGAAGATTCGCCGTGATCAAATACATGTATAGAAAAGGAATTCATTTTTTGCGAAAAAAACATGCTTTGGGAGTGTTGATTACAAATTGAAAGCCTTGTTTGTTTTATCTTTCATACGACAATAAATCCTTCTGTTTCGTCAGATATGTTCTTCGAACGGCTTTAACAGTATATGTTTTACACAATAAATTTATTCCCGCAAGTTCTACATTGCAAAAAATGTAGGTTTTGCTGAAGAAAGACACCCGGTGGCGTGACCAAAGAAAGTCACCCAAAATACGATAGACCTTCGAGTGAATAAAGGGACCCGTGATTAATTTTTTTTTTAAATCACCCAACATATGATAGACCTTCGAGCGAATGAAGGGACCCGTGATTAAATTTAAAAAAAAATCATTTTCTGCGAAAAACAACGTGGGTTGGGAATGTTGATTTCATATTGAGAGCCATTGTTTTATCGATTACACGAAAATAAATAGTTTTATATGTTTTACACTAAAGATTTGTTCCTAAGTATTACAACGGGTTGCATGGGTTCGGAATTAATGGAACAACGGTATTCTAAGTACGGATTATAGCGTATACGTATTTTACTCGAAACGGAAAAGGGAATAACGTTTGAAAAACGGGAGTAAAAAACACATAAAGATACGATATGTTAAAAAACGCACGGCATTTTACTCCTAGGGATTGGCAAAATTTTGAGTTGATTATTCAGTACTTGTGTGGAGCGGGATGGTCATTTTGTAACACGCGGACCGCGCGCGCGCGTTATTCTCCGGGACTCGACCCTTAGTGATGCTGTGAAACCGGCGCACTTGTTATTCTAAAAAATTCGACCCGTTGCTAAGGGACTGTGCTTTTTGTGGGATTCGAATGCAGTCTTCCAATCGGTTTCTACGGAGAAATACGAACTAAAAATTACATTTTTTGACAATATTTTGTGAATATTCTTTGTAAATATTCTGAAAATTACACAAAATAATTTTGTTATCCTTCATTCAGCTATTTAAACTACCCGCGGGACGCGGCGAAAGTCCGACCGTGACCGTCATTTTCGTTGCCGCGATTTAGCCAATGCCCATGTGTCCCGGATGTAAACTACACTTTTTGAGAAGGACGGTATGGAGAAATATAGAAAATTTGAATTTGCCTCATACGCGCGATTAACTTAAGGAGCTTCCAGCTCGCGCCTTCGGTGCTCGCTATGCGCTTATTAATACGCGCAGATCGATAGAAAGAGGCACGTGAAGTAATTTTCAGAAGTCGACAATCGGCAATCGGCAATCAGAAACCTGATAGTCGACCATTTCTCGGGTCGGCAATCAGAAACCTGATAGTCGACCATTTTTCGGGTCGACAATCGGCAATCGGCAATCAGAAACCTGATAGTCGACCATTTTTCGGGTCGACAATCGGCAATCGGCAACCAGAAACCTGATAGTCGACCATTTCTAGATTCGACAATCGGCAATAAGATGATATAGATGCTGTGATTTTGAGGGTGAAATAGATGCTGTGATTGTGAGGGTGATATAGATGCTGTGATTGTGAGGGTGATATAGAAGCGGTGATTGTGAGGGATAATAGATGCTGTGATTGTGAGGGTTCAATATAGATGCACAAAAACTTTACCCATTTCTGAAGTAAAGATAAACTGGTCTTTGGCTACCCGGGGTAGGTCGGTTTACCACATCTGCTCAAAAGATTACTATTTCGATTTAGATTGTATCAGGAATGTTTGATGGTTTAAACCACTTTGTAAAACCATAATGTAAAAACCGACATTGGTAAAACTGAGACGGTTTTTTGCAAGATTGAAGAATTTGACCTGGTGTTAATTTAGAAATTAGCTCGATTTGAAAAGTAAAGGCAGACGAGAAAATTCCTACGAATTTTTTAATTACAGTACCAGAGAAAAAATGGAAGACGCGTTGAAACGCATGATCGCATAACTATTTTCTGCCAGAAAAAAATCGAAAAAATTATCAGCAGGAAAATTCAAATGTCAATATAAAAATTGATTTCTCTCGCGAAAAATATTTATTTGTTTTTTATTCGCCGGGAATGTATAGTACCGGGAATCTACGGCTCAAAAGTAATAGTCCACGAACCGAATTCCTTATTTGGTGAAAGAAGGGGCGGAGACTAACGTGTCAGCCGACCGCGATGTCGCCGCGGGCCGCCGTGCTGCCGTGAAATTTTAAGCAAATCGTACGACAACGCGACTCATCGCAGTTTTAGGGTCAATAAATTTGATAAATGATTACATATTTCAGCGCTGCGGCTGGGGTTGACTGTCGCACGCGCGCGCGAGAGCGTAATTCTCCGGGATTCGAACCTGCGATGGCTGCCGAACCGGGCCCCGGCGCGTGGTTTGTTTATTATGAATTCGCTCCCGTTGCTAAGGGAATTTCAGCTATTTTCGAACTCGTTCGATCAACGCGGTTCATTGTTAAACTATTCATCGACCCAATCTTGTTCGAAATTTCATGAAATAAATAAATTCTGAACTAACCCGATCCATAAATTGCCTTATTTTAGTTAATGGGCTGTAGCGTGACGTAATTCTACTTCCGATTTCCCCATGAACTTCAAACCGGACGTACTCTGACGTCATTTTTTTCTGACTTTGTCAGTAAGTCAGATTCGGTTAATAAGACACTTCATAGTATCCACATATACGCGTTTACCAAAGGGACGTCCTCCGGGCGCCTGAGGCGCCCGTCAAATATGTAATAGATGAAATCTAAGTGGCGGACGCCGCCTCGTCACAGCTTGATTAAATTTTTCATAGTAAGAAATCATAGCGATTCGAGAAAACAACCTCAAGTACCTCAAGTACGGGCTAACGAAAACACTCAAAATATTATCAGTGACACTTAAATGTTAATGAATCTTGAAAGAGAATCAACTCCAATATTTCATATTGAAATTGTACTGTAGTTGGACCCAAAGCATTGAATTAATGAAGAAATTAAATCAATTCTTAGTCAAAACTAAGAAAATTCTAGAAACTCTAGAAAATTAATGCCAGAGTTGGGAGGAAAGAAGATGAAACTGTAACTCTTGATTCATTTCTGAAATTTTGGCTTATATTATAAGCCCAAATTTCAGAAATGAATCAAACCTCATAATTTTCTAATCTTATATTATGAGATCAAATATAATTTGATTGTTTAATTTTTGCGAGAAAAAAACTTGAAAAATTTCTCATAAATTAGGTCTCGGTACCACTGTCTGCTAAAAAGATTATTCTTTCGATTTAGATAAAGTGTCATTTTTTTAATGGTTTAAAACTCTTTGTGAAACCGTAACCAATGACATTTCTATGGTGGAAACTGAGAGGGGTTTTTGCAATATTGAAGAATTTTGACCTGGTAGTTAATTTAGAAATTAGCTCCAAATTTGGAAATAAAAGGAAGACGAGAAGATTACAACGCATTTCTTAATTACCTTCAAAGAGAAAAATATCGAATACGCGTTGAAACGCACAAATCGGAAAATTATTTTCTGCTAGAAAAAAAATCGAATTAGCAGGATATGCGAATGTCAGTACAAAAATTGATTTCTCAAAATTATACATTTCTTTCTCATCCTCCGGGAATACGGTTCAAAATAAGCAGTGCACGCGGCCAGCGGTACCGAATTCCTTATTTGGTGAATAAGGGGCGGAGACTTATGTTTTGCCGACCGCGATGTTGCTGCTGCTGCTGCTGCTGCTGCTGCTGCTGCTGCTGCTGCTGCTGCTGCTGCTGCTGCTGCTGCTCGAGAGCGAGACTACGCCGTGCCGATCCGCCGCCGCGCTGGCCGAGAAATTTTACGACTCTAACGCGACTCTTTCCGCAGTTTTTAGGGTCATTACTTTTGATTGAAAAAGCGTATTTCAGTGCTGCGGCTGGGAATGACTGCTGCGCGCGCGAGAGCGTAATTCTCCGGGATTCGAACCTGCGCGCCGAACCGTGTGGAACCGACTGGGCCGCGGCCGCGGTTTTATTATGAATTCGCTCCTGTTGCTAAGGGAATTTCAGCTATTCAACTCGATCGATCAATGCGGTTCATTTTTAAACTATTCATCGACCCAATCTTGTTCGAAATTTCATGAAATAAATACATTCTGAAATAACCCGATCCATAAGTTACCGTATTTTAGTTAGTGGAATGCCGGATTTTAGCGTGACGTAATTCTACTTCCGATTTCCCCATGAACTTCAAACCGGACGTCAAGTGACGTAATTTTTTTCTGACTTCGTCAGCTAGTCAGATTCGGTTAAGTAGACACTTCGTAGTATTCACATATACGCGTTTACCAAAGGGACGTCCTCCGCTTCAGATTTGCAGTGATGTAAACATACTCAGAAACTATAGTGAAAACTCTACTCACTGACACGCTATAGTTTTGGGTATAGTTCTATAGTGACTCAGTTAAGATCTGAAGATATTGAAGATACTCTTTGAGGATGTGAAATGTAATGAGCGATTCCCAACTCTAACCAATTAAAGTCGAGATTGGAGTTAAATTTGTTTACAAATTGTCAATAGTTATGTAGTTTTAAGATAAATCGAAATTTCCTTCTTTTCATGGTGATATAATTCAATTAAGAATTCAATTCTAACAAATGCAGCTATTTCAAAGCATAGGTCTGCATTTATTTTTGATTTAAATTCTTGAATTAAAAGCGCAATCATACATTCAGGCTAACCTTTCTTTAACAAATCCATGTGGATTTTAAACATTCTAAAGAAATCATCTAAAATGAGCCCATATTTGATCGAATTTAAAAGCAATAGAAACTTTAATTGGTATTCAAGATTTCATTTGGATTACAGTAACGTAAAGTAAGTAAATTCACTCAATCTATCAACTCAGCAGGTGCTTAAGATGAGTTCTTAATAGGACAGATCCATTTTTTAAGCATGGTGATAATATCCATGTCTATGACGGATCATGTATCATCTGTCATAAAATCCTGTTATTTCCATATGAGAAACATTGGTCGTATTCGTAAGTATCTAACTAGGGATTCTACCAAGTCAATTATTCATGCTTTGGTTACATCTAGGCTAGACTATTGTAATTCTTTGTTATCTAATATCCCGGCGACACAGATTTACAGATTACAAAAGGTACAAAATGTAGCAGCTAGAATAGTTACCCTCACTAAACGAAGTGAACACATTTCTCCTGTTTTAGCAGACCTTTATTGGCTGCCAGTCCGCTTTAGAATAGATTTTAAAATCTGTGTTTTGATATTTTCTATCCTTAAAAATGAGGCTCCTCATTATCTCTGTTACATGATTAGTTTTTATAGACCATCGCGAAATCTTAGATCTGTTAATTTTAATTCACTTTTTATTCCACGTACGTTTAGCCAATTTGGTGACAAGTCTTTTAGAGTCTATGGCCCAAAAACTTGGAATGCCTTGCCTAGTCATCTTAAATGCAGTAAGTCTATTGAGTGTTTTAAAAAGAATTTAAAAGCACATTATTTTAGAATTGCCTTCAATTGAAATTGTCTTACTGAATGTTCACTGTTTTTAAATTCAATATTGTTATGTTTTTATCACCATATTTTATTGTACATCGTATTTCTTTATTTGTAAGTGCTCTGGAGCAGTTTCATTAATCTGGACAGGGCACTAAAACATGTATAATAATAATAATATTAATAGTAATAATAATAATAATACAGTATCATGATGTTTGAATGCCAAAATAAATGCCTGGTCAAATAAATTCATATTTGTTGATCGTACGTCCGCGGTTCGGTTTCAAAGCTGAATCATATTTGACGTTTACACAGTGGTTGCATATTAGGTTCGAATGTGTCAATGCATTTTTAGGGTTTTCTGTTGCTTCACAGAAAACCCTATTGAAATTCGAGTGATTATTATTATTTTTTTTCCCCTTTTCCACATAGTTTTTGTTAACAGTGTAAAGGCTTCCTTACCTTACCGCTGTCGCCGATACAATCCGTATGATATCCTTCAGCTCACTTCAATCTCCAGATACTGCATGGGAATTTTGATAAATCCGCGTTATAAAGGCACTGTCGAGCCGTAAACATCGAAAATTTGGCCCCGTTCAATTAGTAGCCATGTTGTGTTTTCTTTCCGAAATTTCTCTCTTCTTTATGAGGAAGAGCTATCGAATTATTCCCTCTCTTCTCCACAATCAATTTCAAAGTCAATTTTATGAATTTATTGCTCAGCGGGTCCGAGTCCAAGAGTTTACGAGTCCGGCGTTCGCGTGTCTGACAGGTTTACGGGCATTTGTTTGTTACCACTTTAGTATTTTTGATTTCTTGTTATTCCGGTTATTTCATTTAAGTATATTGCTGATCAGTTCATGTAACCAAAAGCGTCAATAAACAGATTTTGAATTGATCAAGTTTAAATCAAGGTCGTTGAATCGTGGAGGGCTGCTAGAATTACGTTCGTCTCAGCAGAGAGAGAGAAAACAAATGACAGAAAAGTATCAGGTGATTATCGATAGCCTACTACGGTACACACAGTTGACAAACAGTTGTTAGGCCTGTGCCGGTTGGTGTGTACTGGGAATAAATATACTGGTTGGTCAGTTGGTTCGGTTGTGAAGTGTGGAAGCTAAGAAAGCCTACCGCAGTACGGGTATTTATTTGTCTATAGTATAGGCCTATTATATAGTTGCCAATACCAGTAAGTACGTAGTTGTTACTCGTACGTGACTGTATGGTGATCTCCACAGGTTAACCGTACGTGAGTTCCCTACTAACGCCGTACGTGAGTTCCTCTAGTAGCCAATACGGTAAAAGTGCAGCTCCGCACCTCTCCGCGTAAACGGTTCAATCAATTACGTTAAATATCATTGTTTCGTTTCAAAATGTCATCAGCAATTCAGTACGTTGCCATTGGTTAATTTTAAGATATCTTCACTAGAGAGTAGAAAGATTTTAGCCAGGATTCTGTCATTCAGCAGATTGCGTCAATCACGAGAGGTGCGGATCTGCACTTTTACCGCCAATTACCATTTTTTAAGTACGAAGTTGTTACCCGTACGTGCCAGTGACTGTACGGTGATATCCACAGGTTAACCGTACGTGAGTTCCCTAAAAAGGCCGTAAGTGAGTTCCTATAATCTGCAAACGTGCATGCGTGAAAGAATAGAGTTTGGGTTAGGTGAGGCTAGGCTATTTGTAAATCAAATTTCATCCGCCCTGCAGTTACGTTCTGTGGCACAGTGGGTAAATCACTGGGCAGCAACTGGATTTTTTTTTCGTTTGGTTTCGAATCCCAATATTGCAAGTCTGAGCGTCAACATACTCACATACGGCTAACCTGTAGAAATCAGCGTACAGTCACGTACAGGTAACAACAGCGTTTTAAGTACCGGGTATTAAGTGAGTACGACAAGCCTACCATGCCTATGTACTACAAACACAACTTTTTCCTCTCGTCGGCGGTCATCCTCCTACAATGATGTTACTATAACTGATGCAATTTTAACATGGATAGGATTTGGCCAGGACTAATCTAAAGTCTATTCAGTCTATGTACTAATTCACTCGATAGGCCTATTTTTAAAACAGGAATATTCATTTATTACGTACGCATAAAATTTGATTATTTCAACCCCCTCCCCCTCTGTACGCAAAATCTGCCATTTTTTCATGTACATTAAGCATTACAGTACGTAATTGCCCTGACCCCTCCCCCTCCCCAAATGCGTACGTAATAAATGAATGATCCCACAATACAGTGAAGTATTCACACGCAGAAAGGCTAATTGATTTGAGCCATGTGATTAAATTTGGCCAGGCCTTCTCTGACCTGCTGACATTACTAGTCAATGTGGTCACGGCTTGTATACCAGAAATCATTATAGGCCTGTACATTTTGCTGTTCGTAGGTTTGGTATACCGATTTCTCCATTCTTGACTGATAAGTGTACGGTACAGCTGTAGGCATTATACAATTGTTCCAATGGGAATAGGGCCTATTGATTGGGCTTATTATTTCCTGCTTTAGAATACTGAAATAAACCTAATGTTCATTCAAATATCCAACATCGGTGAAAGTTTGATTACTGTATACATGTACTGTAGGTTTTCATGTTGTTTGAATATTTTGCAGTTCAAATGGGTATGATGCTGATTCCAATGTCAAACGCATGAAGTTAGATGGTCAAGGACCGTCAACACCAAGATATCTCTCTTCGACCGATGTTGTACCATAGAAGATCTGATTCTTTTAACTCAAGGAAAGTGATTCAACACGATCGACATAACACTGGAATAGGTTTGCAGTAACTAACGGTTCATTTCATTTAGTCCTATGCACTTTTTAGCCAATTTGGATTTGATTGTAATTGAAACTCTGGAACTGTTAACAAAAGACAAGTAAGACAAGTTGAAAAAAACACAAGTTATGCTTGATTCTCATGTTCAAATTTAATTCAAATTTATTTTATTACATCATATTTACAAAGCATATCATTGGTTCATACAATAATAAAAATTAGGGCAGAGCAAATATTATTACAGAAACTCCAAAAAGGCAATGAATTTCTATAACTAAATGAACATTATTTTTAGCCCACTTGGGACTTTAGTCCCAGCGGGCTATTGCGTTCACTTTTCGTCCGTCGTCAATCCGTCATCAGAAATCAGTTATTTCAGGAAGTTTTGAAGACGCTTCAATGTAATGTCTTGATATTTGGGTTACACATGTATCTACCCTAGACACATCTCCAGCCCAAAAACTGGCTGTCAGAATCAAGATGGCCGACTGGCAGCCATTGTTATTCACCAAAATCAACACTTTTTACACATTTTTGAACTTTTTGAGGGAAATTTTGAAGCTGCTTTGATCAATTACCTTGATCTTTCGGATATATGTGAATGCCCCCTGGGCCCATCAGCATAACAAAAATTGGGATACGGACTCAAGATGGCCGTCCTATGACCTTTTTTAGTGTCCAAAAATGTCAATTTCAGATTGTTGAGCATTTGGAACCACTTCCCAAGTGGGCATGGTGTCCCTGGACCCCTAGTTCTAATAACTCAGATCTAGAGTGACTCTCCCGTTTATTACGAAACACACGCAACTTGTGGAATAGGTTTGATTTACACACATGTTGCAGGTATCAATTGTTTAACACTATAGAATTTGTAATCCATAAAAGCCAAAATCAACATCAGCCGGAAACCCAGACCAAATCAATTCATAATTTATTGATTGAATCTACACTACAATATATGTATTTATTCAAATATTCAATAAAAACATTAACTTCTTAAATCTATTCTAAATCATAATACGTTCTTATCTGTGAATTAACTCAATCTATCGGCTCAGCAGGTGCTTAAGATGAGTTCTTAATAGGACAGATCCATTTTTAAGGATGGTGATAATACAGTATCATGATGTTTGAATGCCAAAATAAATGCCTGGTCAAATATATTAATATTTGTGATTGTACGTCCGCGTATGTTCAGTTTCAAAGCTGAATCATATTTGACGTTTACACAGTGGTTGCATATTAGGTTCGAATCTGTCAATGCATTTTATTCTATGTATCGATATTTCAATTTACTACAATTCCCATCATTCCGAATGGCTTTACAGAAAACCCGTCATCGCTGCTTTGCAGCTATATTATTCTATCGGTATTTCAATTTACTACAATTCCCATCATTCTGAATTGCTTTGCAGAAAACCCGTCATCGCTGCTTGGCAGCTATATTTTACATATTCAATCTTACCAAAATTACGCCATACCGATAAACCGAAGTATCGACTTACCGACAAACTATTATATGGTACTACGAATGCTTAGCCATGGTTGTAGACATAATATCATCGTCTAGTTCACGACAAAATAGCTTTCTCATTAGAAAGATGACGTTTTGATTATTTTCTTACAGGAAAACGCATATATATCATCGGTGGTTATTCTACCGATGCGAGTTGTTCAGTTGAAAACAGCGTTGACAGTTACAACATCAATAAAAGACAATGGAAACACGAATTTACAATTAATGGTCAGGATTACAGGGAAGTTGACTGTTGTCTGATTGAGGTTCCGATTACGAACGGAGAGTCTGTAAATGACAAAAGTACTGGTACTGGAAGATGGGTTATGTGGTGAATATGTAAGATAAAGAAAACTCATTGTTGAATGTTGAAGAATGTACTACGTATGAAAAGCTTTTGTATGAGATATTTGAATTTCAAATTATTTGGTGATCGTAGGGCCGAATTCAGAAGTGCGCTATCGTGTACACACCGCACACACCTACTTTCATAGTTATTCGATACAGGTAAGATTAGATCATTAAACTTAATTGAATCAATCCCGTATTAATTAGGTGATTAAACTTGATTAATTTTGATTTAATTTTGAATGATTAGGTGACTACCAAAACTATAGCTCATGAAATACAGGCCTATTAATCCTTCGTAGCTCAGGAAAAGGCGTAGGTTTTGATACCGGTGTCCAGTGGTCTTGTCTACAGAGAAGGGGTCGGTCACGTGATCAGTTTCTACGTGAAATAGAAACGGCAAATACGGCCAACTGAATACTGGTGACAATGATCGACTTAACCAGGCTCTAAAGCTAGAGTGATTAGCATCGAAGCATGTGTCTTATGGTCAAAGTTAAATTCTAAGGAGCCTGGTTAAATCACACGAAATACATTTAATTGTAACTAGTCTTAACACCAGCCGTTGTTACGGTCGCCCTACAACATCTGACACCAAACTGTCGCATAGCGATTAAATCCTGAATCTTTCAGTAATGTATCCACTGATTTTTCTCTTCAATTGAAGCTGTTTTATCAAATAAAATAAATAATTACTTTGATGACTTCGTCTTGAATGGTTTTGATGATTTTGGCATTGGTTTGAATTTAATCTTTTGGGTGGACAAGCCAACAGGATGGATGGACACGGACTCAAATTCAATGCAATTATTATTGACTTATTTATTTGTATTGCTAGAAAATACCGATACAAGTATTTTTTCAACAAATTGATTTACAAATAAATATTTAGTCATTACCTTCACAAAAATGAACATGTATGGAGTAGAATAACGGGTCGAAGTCGATGATGAATAATGAATTATTAGATAAGCTAATCTGACTAATAACTAAATTGGTATAAGTTTTTAAGTAATCCTATTTCTATTTCACATATTCGATATAAATAAACATTTTATGGCGTGAGATTTAAGAGCATAGCCCGCGCACATTTATCACAACTTGTAGTCGCAAGAACACAATAAAACAACATGCCATTTCTAGCCCGCTTAAGACGCTTTAATGGATTGTCTTGACCTTTGGTTTAAACATGTATCTACGTACGGTGTTGTCATATCGCGGAATTTTCCAAAACACGGAAATTCTTCATTTTTACTATAGATAGTAACCGTGTTTTTCCACGGGATATCCCTTGTTGGACAATGCACCGGAAGCATGTTTTCACTACCGGTACCTGGTAGGCCTAAGCGATAATCTATTACATCGTCACTCAATAAATCAACGATACTACCGAACGGGAAAATGGAGAATCTACGTAGGCAATTGATACACGTCATGCATATTCTTACTTTGGATTTTTAATGCGTCTCGTGCATCTAAATTGTGATTTATGCGAGTGTGGTGAGAAGAGTTAATAAAAATTGAATGATATTAAAGATTATATATAAAATGGTATCTTTTTTTAACTCCGTTATTTGGGAAGAGAAAGCTATTACTTAGTTGCTTCTCCGTGTTGATTCCTTTGGACTAGAAAACGTATTATCGGCACTAGACGGCGGTTTCTGTCAAAATAATTATTAAGGAACCGCGGTCCATGTTTGGTCGTAGCACATTTCACGTTTGCAGCCATCTTAAACTACATACGGCCCAACCTAGAGCGACCGTGCTCAAAAAAGTCGATTACTTCGATAACCGGTGTTGCCCTGGTGCCGATCTCATTGTCCGACTACGTTCTGACTGCAGCAGGATACTGGCAGCCAGTGAACGGTCTCATAAAAGAATGTCAGATAAAATTGCGATTCGACACCGGGTTTCCCCGCGGGAAAACCCGGTTACTATTTATAATGATAGTGAAAAAATTCCGTATTTTAAAAAAATTCCTCGATTCCGTCATTCCGCGATATGACAACACCGATCTACGTACCCTAGTTACATCATCTGCCCCAAAAACTAGCCCGATCAGAATCGAGATGGCCGACTGGTAGCAATTATTGTTCACCAAAATCAGCACTTTTTATACATTTTTGAAGTTTTCAAGGGAAATTTTCAAAACGCAATCAATTATCCTGATCTTTTGCATATGTTTGTATCTCCCCATGGTGCACCAGCGAAACATAAATCTGTTCGATCGGACGCAAGATGGCCGTCATGTGACCTGTTTGTGCCCAAAAGGTCATTTTTGCCCAAAATTCCGAGACCTTTAGCTCCCGAATACTTGGCCATTTATTTATTTTTGGATAATACGAATGACTTAAAATATCCTCGGAACTTGCGAGCATCAGGGTAAAGGGAGCCTGTCGAATTTCTGCAATGAACAGTTAAATTAATTCTTAATTACTTCTGTGAATTAGAATCAGTAGTCAGAGACAAACTAGGGGGTACTTTAATCAAAACAATAGTGAATACTAGTTGAGTCACTATCATTATATAGGGTGCCATAGAATAAGGGAAGGGAATAGATAACCGAAGGGTAAATCACGTGTTATATTTAACCAGTTTGCAAAGGAATTTGGATACAAGTTTACTATGGGGAGAAAAACCATGGTTAAGATTTACTCAAAAATTTTCAATTATTGATACAGATTCTAAAATCGTTGGAAGTACAAAACCTATGGCACTATGCGATTCATAAAACAATCTCATAAACCGTGCAATTAGGGTTTTCTGACTCTCGTCGAAAACTTACTTGTAATTCTGCTGATTATTATTTCTTTTTCCCTTTCCAGCCTATAATTTTTTAAATGCATTCGTCGAATTAATCTCGAAATACAGAGACCTTAACCCTAAAACTGCCGCTCCCGAGATAGTCGGGAGCGTAATTTCACCCCAAACTGCCGCTCCCGAAATAGTCGGGAGCTGAATGAATATCACTAGGAAGTGTCTGCACCTGGCGGATATTGATAGAACTATATCGGTAGTACAGACACAAACTTAACTTCAAGGTCGTAGTTTTTATAGAAAAATTTTACGCTTTTACTTAAAATTTACGCTTAGAAAATGACTTGATGTGTAATAACAAGTGTGCTTATTGCACTAACAACCGAGTTAACATCAGAAATAAACTGCCCACCCGGTGTTGGTGTTAACAACGAATGTAAGTGTGATCAACGGTGTTAGTGTTCAAGGTAGTGTTAGTGTTACACATTAACACTGACCTTAATATCAAGGCAGTGTTATCTTGGTGAAAATTTTAATGGGTTTTCAATTGCAACTAACACTTACCTCTAGGCGTTAACACCGACGTCAGTTTATGGCTCTAACAAAGTGTTAGCAGCCATTTTCTTCTGAAATTTTGCGGGTGAAACAAAATGATCTTTGTTCCATTTCAAGAAGTTGTTGCTGGTATTTTAAATGTTAGGCCACACAAAGAAATACCCTAGTTTCTCATCAGATTTTTTTCTGGAAAGTGACGAGGGCGGGCGAATTTTATTTTTATTACTTTTTTTAAATAAAAAAGTTGAAATAAAAAGCTCAACCTGACACTTATAGAACAGACGCAGGAGGGAACTTTTTTTATATAAAATAAGGCTCTATCGACTCATTTGATCGAAACTGAGACAATCATTTTTGCTATTTTCACGCTTCCTCGAAATGAAGTAAAAGGAAACGAACCTGGCGATGTTTTTGTCATCGTAAATGTGGATTACCAGTACTTGGAGGATGAGCATATAAACGCCAGCAGAAAAAAACCAATGCCGTATGCTATATAGCTATGTGGGCGAGTGGGTTTTGATTTTTATAAAAAAAAGACGATTTGATGCTTTGCCGACGCGGGCGAGCGCATTCGTGTTTTTAATTTTTATTAGGGACTTTTTTCATGACGCGGGCGGCATTTGACTTTCTTGAGAAACTAGGGTATTTCTTTGTATGGCCTTAGAGGGCCAAATCTTGTTCGTCGAGCTGCCTTCAGCACAGAGCGACCAGAGAAACACTTAAGATTGTTAGAATTTCAATTGCAGCAGATATCTGTTGAATTTCATAACCACAGGGTTGCAAATGGATTACAAGGTGCCTCCTTTCTATCCTCACAAAGACGAATGGACATTTTTTTGTCATACCTTGCTTCAGGAGGCTATTATAGGCAGCATGCCTACAGTTACGGTCTGGCCACTTGTTCACAAACCTCAGCTAACCGGCCATGCTTTTTTAAAGCTAAGAACTATTTGTGTCTTTCAATCATACCATTCAGTACCTTCTCCATTTTGGCGGTTGTCCAATTAAATCTCTTTGATGCATTCATACTAAAATCTAAATAAAAGCACTTTTTCTGAAGTTAACATTTAGTTGTTCTTGATTATTTAACCTGGCCTAATAGGTTGAAGTCACATTCCTTAGAAGGAGGCTGGGCATACCTTTTCTCAAAACGAAATCCCCCGAAATATGTATAAGGTGTAGCATGCAGTAACTACAAAGAATGTTCCTGCTCAGCTGTAGGCTAGGTGATAGGTGTATGAGATGTGACTGCAGTGCATGCATGCAGTGAAGAGATTCAAGGAATCATGTTTCCAGGAAACTCACGAGCTGCTGGTCACAGTACTGATTGATCACTGGCGTTGTTTTTTTGTTATGGAAAAACATGCCTAGATTGGTGAAATAAGATTTTTATTTACCTTCTGCCACTGATGATATTAATCCCTCCTTGATGATAAAATCAGGCTGATCTTGACACTAACAACGGTGTTAACATCAGTGTTAACACCAACACCAGTATTAACATCAGTGTTAACACCAAGACCAGTGTTAGTGTTAACACCACACCGGTTGTTAAGGGGTAGATATTAACACTTACACTAACAACCAACACTAACACCAACACCGACTTTAAAATCACCCATCTGAGAACATCTGATTTTCAAAGTTTTCTTGGGGGCCCCTTGGAGACATAGCGCCTACGGTGCTCGTCTCGGATTGTGCGCCTCGGGCGCAATTATAGTTTAGGGGTTCTTCTCAGTTCAAGTACCCCCTATCCCAGATTTCTAGATCCGCGTATTCACTCAACCACTTAACGGACCACTTCAACGGAGGCCATTGCGCATTAACCGGCAAATGTTTGTCACCGAATGGCGTCACAATTCAAATATCGGTCGCCCCGCCAGAAGGGTGTATGATATTCCCACTCCCTGTCGTGCGGACATACCTACAACAGAAATGTATATAGAAACGGGTGGAAACCAGGACTACCGAAGCGATGGCACCAAACGGAATAACTATTCTGAATTCTTACCTCTCCGATTTAGGATTGCCCTCGCTGAACTAAAAAATATTGGACTCTGTTCGTATTTATAAAGCCGATAAAGGTGGTAAAATTGTTCTGTTAGATATCTGCGACTACAATCACAAAATGTTCTCCCTGCTCGGTGATTCCAATGTAATACAAACCATTAAAATCCAATCCTCTTTCTCGGATGCAAGCTTCATTCAACAAGAATCTTTCTGATATTATGAAACGTTTCCCGGATTCTAAAGACATTCTTTTGAAATTCCAATCTCGCCTTCCGTCTCTCCCATATATTTAACGGGCTGCCTAAAATTCACAAACAAGATGTTCCCCTGCGCCCTATCGTATCGAACTGTAACTCTCCCTCTTATCGCTTATCCAAATTTTTGGCTAAACAATTATCCCCGGTTCTTGGATCTTTTTCCCCCTCGCACGTACGGCACAACCAAGATTTACTTGAACGTTTAAGAAACATTATTCCTGGTAATGATAAATTCATCTCGTTCTATACGGGGGTAGGGTTGTAAATTTCTATAGCGCCTTGTAAATAGCAGGGCTATTATCAAAGGCGCTCTTCAGACGAAGATGGTGACATGAACAGAAATGTCTTGAGCTGTGCTTTGAATGCTGGTAGAGAGTCAATATCACGGAGAGGTTGCGGAAGGGAGTTCCACACTGTAGGTGCATATGTCTCAAATGCGCGTCCGCCGAATGACTTAAGACCTCATGATCTGACTAACAAAAGGTTCTGCGACCCGGAACGAAGTGTTCGGACTGGTCTGTAAACTGTTAACAGGCTGGAGAGGTAAGAGGGTGCCAAGTTATGGAGGCACTTTATAACCAGCAAAGCGACTTTAAATAAGATCCTTCGGCGTACTGGTAGCCAATGAAGTGAACGGAGAATCGGAGAGATGTGATCACGTGACTTAGTGAGTGTAATAATCCTAGCAGCTCTATTTTGCACAAGTTGGAGTCTATGAAGAAGATAATCACTGATATCATACAAGCAGCTATTGCAATAGTCTAATCGCGACAGAACTAAAGACTGCGTTAACATTTTTGCTGAGTTCTGCGTGAGGAAGCGACGAGCAGAACCAATAATCCTAAGATGAAACGAGGCGGAACGAGCCACGCTTTTGACTAGGCTGTCCATGGAGAGGGACGAATCAAACATCACACCTAAGTTTCTCACCGGTACTTTCTGCACTGGGATAAAGGCGCCGCCGACATTTAGAGGTGGTATGTGAATTAACAAACTCTGCTTAGTTCCAACGAGAAGGGCCTCGAACTTATCCGGATTACACATGAGTTTATTTCCAAAGAGCCATGAATGAACCCTGTTCAAGGTGTCCTGGAGTTCTTTAAACTGCTGGGATAGATCCGCATCAAATTTGCAAGACAAGGCAACATACGTTTGTTTGTCATCTGCAAGGCCATGTCGCTTTACAATATCACTAGTAAACAGATGCATAAGCGGCAATACATAGACAAGGAACAGAAGGGGGCCAAGGACCGAGCCCTGGGGTACACCACAGTCCAGCACCTTTGGGTTTGATCGACAACCATCAATAACCACCGCTTGTGTGCGCTCACTCAAATAGGATCGAAACCAACTAAGTGCACTACCAGATATTCCAAGAAGACTCTCCATGGGAGTGAGGAGAATGTCATGATCCACATTCTCGAAAGCAGCACTTAAGTCGAGGAGCACAAGTAGAGCACAGCCATGACTGTCCACCATACACCTGAGATCATTCTGAACCCTGAGTATTGCTGTTTCGGTGCTATGATTACGCTTATAGGCTGACTGTTCGACGCTAGCACTCAGTTTACCAATGTCCCACTCGTGCCTACCTTGGATTTTCTCAAACGTAAACTACACATGTTAGACTTCAAATTTGCACTCAGAACTCCCTTTTCAGTTTTAATAATTCATATTTTGAACAGGTCTTTGGCATGTCCATGGGGAACCCCTTAGCCCCATTTTAGCAAATTTATTTCTCGAACATGTTGAAACTGAATTATTACCTCTCTAAATTAGCACCCCCCCCCCTCCTAAACTTTGGTTACGATATGTTGATGACGTTCTTGCGCTAATTCCTTGCGATTTTGATGTTGATTTATTGCTCTCATTCATTATCTCTTTTTACCCCTCGTTGAACTTCACATTTGAATTGGAAGTTGATGGAAAAATCCCATTTTTAGATGTGTGCATTCATAATTATATGTCGTGTTTGAAAATCTCAGTTTATAGGAAACCCACTCATTCTGGATCCTACTTGCATTATTTTTCCTTTACCACCTATAGCATAAAACTCGGTGTTGCTCAGGGATTATTTCTTCGTGCTTTTAGGATTTGCGACCCCTTTTTTCTCGATGATGAACTCACCCAGATCAGGAATTCCCTTAATAAGTTAGCTTATCCTAACGACCTTTTGAATAAAGCTCTTTTTCGAGCCCGTCGCACCCATTTTTGTAATTTTCGAGTTTCGCGCCCTCAGAAACAGCCCATCGTCGTACCTTTAGTTCCTCTTTTGGAAAAATCAAAAAACCCCATTCATCTCCTTAACAAACAGCTCGTTTTCACTTACAATAATAAACTTAGTCATAACTTAACTCACAATTCCTGCAAAACGGAACCTTTGAACTATGGTGTATACACGTGAATTGAACAGCGCCTTAGAGAACATAAAAATGACGTAACAAATTTCAAACCCGAGAGTGGAGTAGCTAATCACGTTTATGAAATTAGTCACATTTTTGATTTTGATAATGCCGCTATAATCTTTCCCTGTCCCGATAAAACCAAACGTCACATTATGGAATCTGCCCTTATTATTGAAAATATGGATAAATGTGTTAATTTGAATAACGGTTTTTCTCCTCACAATATTTTGAATCCAATATTTTGATCTCTAAATTCCTCGCTTCACTTGTACCCCGATTATTCTAATTCCGTTAGCTTGTTTTTCTCCGTTTGACACTTCCACTCACTCACTCCCTCACTCATTTCTTGATTATCCCTTTGATGATCTTGCCTTTTGTTTTTGTCTGGTTACCCCTTAGTTTGTCTGCGTTTGAACCCTCTGGACTTTGTTTTTAGATTACTGTAATCTCGCACTACATCCCCTTAGTTTGTCGTTTGCCTTCTTTGTTTTCTTCCTTAGTGTTCCGGTTTTTGTTATTTAATTACTTTAATCTTAATCCTTTAATTTTTATCATTTGTACGGAAGCGATAAAGGGCCTCGAGTTGTCGCGTTCCAACTCGACAAGTCGCCATATTTATGTCGATATATCGCGTCAAGTCGACATGAATATGTCGACATATCGTGACGTTTTCACGACAAATTTCGCTTTTTCGCCAATTTTCCACGGGACAAGCCGTCATTTGAAGACACGTCGAAATGTAAGATGAGGACGCCAGTGATATGACGACTGAGTTTCAAGTCGTCATGAATACGTCGACTTGTCGCAAGGAAAATGGTCGTGAAAACGAAATATGTCGTCAAAACGTCACGACATGTCGACATATTCATGTCGACTTGACGCGATATATCGACATATGGCGACTGTCGAGTTGGAACGCGATAACTCGAGGCCCTTTATCGCTTCCGTACATTTGTCATATTTTTGTATAAATATCCTGTTATTTGATTTTGTTCTCAGTACGCCTGATGACGGCGGCTAACAGTTGTTAGCCGAAACGTCGCTCCTCAAATACAATCATTCTGATATAGAATTTTTCAATCTTGGCTTTGTTATTGTGGGATTTCTCTCGTCATCATCATACACGGATATTGTGTATCTTCTCGGCTAATGATGGCACCAAACACTCCGCCATAAAACCCTAAAACTAACATCCCAAGACACGAATACCCCCATTACCACACACAGTAGAAAACCAAAGGCGACAGCCCCAAACTGTACAAAGGAAGACACAGTTCGACACGAAGTACACGGTCACAGAACAAAGCTAAGCACTGTGAACCACTACAAAACCAAAGCCAAACTGATTTCTTCCGTATGTCCGCAGCGCCACGTGGCGAGAATACCGCATAATGCGCTGAGTAAAAAAGCATTCGAAATATCGATTCCAAATATGTTTGGTCTTTTCGACGATAGTGTTACTTTGACTCAAATCGCTATCTGATGTCTATATACCGTACGTAAACGATAATGAGTTTGGTTGTCTCTCAGATGCATTAAACTCGTTAGCATTGATTCCTGCCGCCCATCCAGTAGCGATGAATGTGCGACACCGCCAATCCACCGTACTGTTGAAACGTCGATCTTGGAACGAAGGTTCTGATGATCGCTTGCGATAATGGGGATTGCCCTAAACGATCTGTTGGCCGCGCAGATTAAGGCTACGCGCGTGGAGTAGGGAGGCGACTGTTTGGAGGAGAGCATGTTTCAATATTGATACGACATAGGTTTCCTTACACGCGAGGAACATATTCTATATATTTTTATTACTACCGGTACCGTACTTATTTTCCTGAGAGTCTCCTTGCCGCGAATTTATTTTTCACAAGTGACCCGCGCATGCGCAGTAATGAAACTTGCGGCTATTGGATGATCCCAGAAGGGCCAGAGTTAGGTTAGGATTGGAGTAGGCTTAGGTTTAGGATGAGGGTTTTAAAGGGAAAAGACAATAGGTAAAACATGTAAATATAGTAAAAAATTGCTTAGCCGGTACTCGAGCAGTGCGTGCATGTTCAAATCCCATTTTTGAAATCAACATCGAATTTTCTAAGACGACTAAACATACTGAAAAACTGAAAAAGACAATACCGGGTAATCTAAGAACTATTTTGAGATTTCCTGTAAACATATTATTTGATGATATCTTTAACTGCTGAAAAGTGAACCATTGTTTCGTTGACTTTTCGATGAATATAGCAGTGATAGCTATTACTGCTGTAAGTCTTTGATGGATCCATGCAGCCATATTCTGAATTCTTATCAAAATTGCATTACGTATTGCTGTGACAGAACTAGACGTTTTTAGAAATAATGATTTAGATTGACCTGACCTATACATTAGTAGGCCTTCGTAACTTGGGTTTTATTTTCTTAAGGTAATGATGGGCAATTTATCAGTCGATTTTCTGTTCAACTCATGCAGTGAATCCAACGGTGATTCTAAACAATAGTTGACAATTGTTATACAATTTGACTAATAAAAAGTTTTATTTTTGATGCAGTAATTGTTTATTTCTTTAAGTAAGGTTACGTGTTTTTCTTTCGAGTATAGGTTCAGTCTTTTCATTCCATGCTAGACCTCGTGGGTTTATTATTGTAATTGTTTACGTCTAGCGAAAGATATGGTCTGCGCACGCGCCGTTCTCTTGAGAAAAATAGATTCGCCTCCTTGTCGTATTTACTAACCGAATACGGCCGTGTGGCAAACGCCTTTTACGTGACTATGACTGCGCTACCCTGTTTATGTCGCGGACCCTTAACCGCCTACTAATCCATTTGTTTGGTATATTTGGGTTGCGAAAAAAACTATAAATCTAAACGTGTTTTTAATTATTAGGCCTACTCTCAGTTGTCTGTACGACACGGATTGACAAATATTTTTGGGACATCACTGAATTTTCACCAAAAATAATGTTATAAAAAACACAGGCTTACCGATAAGCATTTCATTAAACCCACAAAACGTGTTTTCTTAAAGGGAAAAATTCTCGATTTTGTTTTTCAATGAATTTTTGCGGGACATTAAAGTTTGTCTGGTGCGATGTTAGAAAACACAGGCCTCTGTATAGGCCTACTGATTCTTATTGAAAAATTGAACATTTTCTATCATCAAGGGTCTTTGGCATATGTAAATTTCTTACCGTTACTGAACAAGTTTTTCTGCCGGTGCCGAAATTCAATATCCATTTTGGGACGTAAAACAGCTTTTTGGAGAATAACCCTTACTTTGTAAAACGATAACCACACTCAAACGTGGTGAACGGATAATAAGATAAAATCCCACTATTTACAGTTTAAAAGAATTTAAAAACCGCGGCGAAACCAATTCTCCCATCATATCGGCTCTCCAAATATCTGGCTAAAGTACTCTCTTCGGCTTTGGATACTTTTTCTGATTCTCACATTCGGCACAATATGGATCTTTTAGACAAACTCAAAAATCTCAAACCTAATGGACAAAAATTTATTTCTTTCGACGCTGTTTCCTTGTTCACAAATATACCATTGGAACCAACTCTCAATTTCTTAAGAAGAAAACTCCCGGACTCCAATCTTGATCTCCCAATTCCCGTAGAATGTTTACTTGAACTTTTGGAACTCTGTACAACCAATCTATATTTCCAATTCAAAGACAAATTCTATGGACAAATTTTCGGTTCCGCTATGGGTAACCCATTATCCCCCATTTTGGCTAATCTTTTCCTTGAACACTTTGAATCCGAAATTCTCCCTAAGTACGCTGGTTCTAAACCCAACTTTTGGATTAGATATGTTGATGACATTCTGTGCTTAGTTTCTGATAATTTTGATCTTACCTCTTTTATCGACTTCATCAACTCCCAATATCCATCTTTGAAATTCACTTTTGAATGGGAACAAAATGACCAAATTCCGATTTTAGATGTTCTAATTCAAAATAAATTTTCTCATTTGATATTCTCAGTCTACCGTAAACCTATCAACGGCCGAGGCATACCTTCACTTCTTTTCGTTTACTGCTAAATCTATCAAAATTTGTCTCTCAAGGCCTCTTTCTCCGTGCACTACGGATCTGCGATGAAACCTTCCTTTCGGCTGAATTTGAACATATATCCAACTCTCTTAGAAAATTGGCTTACCCTGATCACATTTTGAAAATCGCTATTTCTAAGGCTAAACGTACTTTCTTCAATTCTAAACCTCCAGAAAATAAAAAACACATTTCAGAGTTCATTGTAGTTCCGTATGTACCTGTTTTGGAAAAGTTTCGTCACTCTCTCCCTTTATTGGAAAAAATTAATTGTAAAAGTGGGGTTTCAGATCAGAGGGCGAGAGGGCGAAACACCACTCATCACCACAAGTAATTTTTTTTCCTAATAAATGGGAGATAGAAAAGCATTCTTAGCAACAATAAATAACAGAATTAAACCAGCAAAAAAACAATTTGAAATAAAAAAGTTAGTCGATGTTACAAAAGAAATTGAACATAAAATATTGAAATTAGAAAAGATAAAAACTAAATATGGAGAGAAAGTATCAGCGAATTTAAGCTACTGTAATGTTAGTACATCGCGAGAATTTAAAGTGTTTTTACCTGATAAATGGGTTTCATTGAGTACAGAGGAATTAAAAGATTTAGAAGGATTTAAAATAATCTATCATGGAAAAAATGAAGACGGTCATCATGATTTAGAAATTGTTGATTAAATAAGAAATAAAAATAATGAATATCTAGAATCCAAAATGACCTTAGTCGTTTTATAAACAACTACAATCATACAGTCAAACATCTGTTACATGTTATTATAAGAGAGTGCTTCATTTGAATATTGATCAATCAAACAGGTGTTGCACAACGTTGTTGTTATATTGGATAGCTAGCAGTTATATAATAAGCACGCAGTACATACAACACACACCAGTACATACAACACACACAGGACAGGAGGATAGTCATTCTCTCTCGTGATTAAAAGGAATATTTCAATGTTTTTACGGTAAGTTTTAGCAAAACCACCCGACTTAACTCGAACTCGCAGAGTTTTAAGGGGATAAGCATCCCGTTATTGAGAGGCGCCACGAGATACCTATCCCCAAGCATTTCTACTTACACCCCTGTGACCCACACCTCGCCAATTCTCCTTCAATGGTTGACAGGAAACACATTATATTAAAGGCGCTTAATGCATTTCCTATCAACCCCTTACCCCCGAAAGGAGGATCGAAAGTCGAAACTGAAGGAGAACCACGGAGGGTGGACAAAGGTGCATTTTCGAAATGCCCCTGCAAGCCAAGCCCGGCGGCACTCCAGTGGTCGAATGAATTGCCTTATATACTTAGCTAAAACACCTAAGTAAATGTTGTTGGTGCTAAAAAAATATATGAAATTTGAAATTATAAATTATTCCGAATGAAAAGAATATAAGAATGAAAACTGATAAATGAATTATGGATTTTTAACTTAATTAAGATATAATTTTTAATGAAATTAGTAATCGATTACCATGTTAATTGATTAACAAATTCAAATTCAAATAATTCGATTTAGCATCACACCCCACCCAGTGCTGCCATCTTTCAATTTAAGAAAAAACTAATAATAAGAAACGACTGTAATACAATATTCAAGTAAAAACAAAATAAAATATAGCTGCAAAGCAGCGATAAAGGGTTTTCTGCACAGTCTTAGAATCCTGTTCAACGGTGGATTTCAACAAAGCATTTGATAAGGCTCAACATCAGCCATTACTGAACAGGCTATTAGGAAACAGTATCAATGATAGGTCGCCCAAATGGCACAGCAGTTATCTCTGAACAGAAACTTGTAACCGAAATCAACGGAACGCCTCATCTTGGATTGAGACGGTCTAACTAGTGGAGTCACGCAAGGTAGTATCCTAAGTCGTCTTCTGTTTAATGTCCTGACAAATGACATACACAGTAATCCAAAATATACCAGACCGAGTAAATTTCCAAAACAACCTTAACACACTGTTCGACCAAAAACTTAATGTTCCGACAAAACCACGGGCGACAAAACCAAAATTATGAATTGTCGCGGGTGACAAAACCAAAATATTGAATTGTCACGGGCGACAAAACAAAAATAATGAATTATAGCGGGCGATAAAACCAAAATAATGAATTGTCGCGGGCGATAAAACCACAAGAATGAATTGTCGCGGGCGTTAAAACCGAAATATTGAATTGTTGCGGGCGATAAAACCAAAATAATGAATTGTCGCGGACGACAAAAACAAACTATTGAATTGTTGCGTGCGACAAAACCAAAATAATGAATTGTCGCGGGCGACAAAACCAAACTAGGGGTCCAGGGACACCATGCTCACTTGGGCAGTGGTTTCAAATGCTCAACAATCTAACAATTTCAATACATAACGCCCTCTAGTGACCATATACAAAAACCAATCACTTTGAAACCCACTACAATCATAGAACATGTGAGCAGCTATGATTTTGTAATTGATTGTGATAACAAAATATGCCTCGTTACCAATTTAATATGGAAATACTAAGTTATTCTACTATTCAATGCCCCCTGGTGACCATATGCAAAACCCAATGACCTTAAAACCCACCACAATCGTAGTACATGTCATGAAATACAACTTTGCAATTGATCATAGTAACAAAATATGCCTAGGTACCAATCTAATAAGGAAATACTAAGCCATTCTACTATTCAACGCCCCCTGGTGACTATATGGAATAACTAATGTCCTTAAAAACTCACCACAATCATAGACGATGTCATGAACTACAACTTTGCAATGGATCATGGTAACAAACTATGCCTAGGTACCAATCTAATAAGGAAAAACTAAGCTTTTCTACTATTCAACGCCCCCTGGTGACTATATGGAATAACTAATGTCCTTAAAAACTCACCACAATCATAGACGATGTCATGAACTACAACTTTGCCATTGATCATGGTAACAAAATATGCCTTGGTACAAAAATAATATAGTGATACTAAGTTATTGTATTATTCAACGCCCCCTGATGGCCACATACAAAAACCAATGACCTTGAAAGTCACCAAAATCATAGAACACGTTATGGGCTACAACTTTCCAATTGAATATAGTAACACAATATGCTTAGGTATCAATTAATTGTGGAAAAACTTGTTCCCACCTACGAATGAGTACTGATGTCACCAAGATGGCCGCCAATTGCGTCATAATTGGCTGATCAAAAATACCTGTCCGAGGTATAAAACATCCCTCTCTAAAGAATATCCATCAGCAATTGCAATGAGAAATGGCAAACCGGTAGGAAGCTACAGGACCTAGAATTCTGGCCAAAATTGACATTTTTGGGCACTAAAAAGGTCATAGGACGGCCATCTTGAGCCAGATCGACCCAATTTTCTTATGCTGATGGGCCTTTGGTAGATTCAAATATAAACGTAAGATCAAGGTAATTGATCAAAGCGTCTTCAAAATTTTCTTCGGGCGATAAAACCAAAATAATGAATTGTCTCGTGCGACAAAACCAAAATAATGAATTGTCGCGGGCAATAAAACCAAAATAATGAATTATCGCGGGCGATAAAACCAAAATATTGAATTGTCGCGGGCGATAAAACCAAAGAAATGAATTGTCGCGGGCGACAAAACCAAAAAAAAAATTGTCGCGGGTGACAAAAACAAAATATGAAACCCAAATAATGAATTGTCGCGGGCGACAAAACCAAAAAAAAATTGTCCGGGCGACAAAACCAAAATAATGAATTGTCGCTGGAGATAAAACCAAAGTAATGAATTGTCGCGGGCGATAAAACCAAACTAATGAATTGTCGCGGGCGACAAAACCAAACTAATGAATTGTCGCGGGCGACAAAACCAAAAAAAGAATTGTCGGGGCGATAAAACCAAAATAATGAATTGTCGCGGGCGATAAAACCAAAATAGTGAATTGTCGTAGACGATAAAACCAAAATAATGAATTGTCGCGGGTGACAAAACCATAATGGTGAATTGTCGCGGGCGACAAAACCAAAATGGTGAATTGTCGCGGGCGACAAAACCAAAATAATGAATTGTCGCGGGCGACAAAACCAAAAAGAAGAATTGTCGCGGGCGACAAAACCAAAATAATGAATTGTCGCTGGAGATAAAACCAAAGTAGTGAATTGTCGTGGGCGATAAAACCAAAATATTGAATTGTCGCGGGCGACAAAACCAAACTAATGGATTGTCACGGGCGACAAAACCAAAAAAAGAATTGTCGGGCGACAAAACCAAAATAATGAATTGTCGCAGGCGGTAAAACCAAAATAATGAATTGTCGCGGGCGATAAAACCAAAATGGTGAATCGTCGCGGGCGACAAAACCAAAATAATGAATTGTCGCGGGCGATAAAACCGTAATAATGAATTGTCGCCGGCGATAAAACCAAAATAATGAATTGTCTCGGGCGACAAAACCAAAATAATGAATTATCGCGGGCGATAAAACCAAAATACTGAATTGTCGCGGGCGATAAAACCAAAATAATGAATCGTCGCGGGCGACAAAACACAAAAGAAGAATTGTCGCGGGCGACAAAACCAAAATAATGAATTGTCGCTGGCGATAAAACCAAAGTAGTGAATTGTCGTGGGCGATAAAACCAAAATATTGAATTTTCGCGGGCGACAAAACCAAAATAATGAATTGTCGCAAGCGATAAAACCAAAATAATGAATTGTCGCGGGCGATAAAAACAAAATATTGAATTGTCGCGTGTGACAAAACCAAAATAATGAATTGTCGCGGGCGACAAAATCAAAATCATTGTTTTCTCGCGTTATTTTAGTTTTGTCGTTTTGTCGTAATGTCGCCCTCATTTGCATATTCGTGTTTTTTTTATCTTATCAGCCACCATACTAAAGCCTTAAGGTCGCGTAAAACTCGATAAACACTTCAAGCGACACAGCGAACGATCTCCTTTCCTCCACAGCGAACGCTTACTCCGAATGTCAAGTGTGAGTCCAGCATACGGATAGGAGTGTGTTATATACTTGTATTTAGTAAATACCTTGTGCATTTGACAATGATCGGTATGTACTGTAGGAAATATAGAGTATTGATAAATGGTTGAAGCCCGCGGCCGAATAAAGTAATATATTCTTTTATTTTGATACCTCGTCGACATAACAGCTTTTCTCCGCCATATCTCTTCGGCCTGTTTAGTTTAGGCCTACGATTCCCCGGTACACTAAAGATTTATCTTAGTAAATACACGGTTAATTCGGTAAAGAAAAATAGGTATTGTTAAACTAACTGCTTAAAACCCGCAGCCAAATCACTGGTAGTAATAAAGTAATTTGTACTCGATTTGATTCTCATGATGAGGAGAAACTCGCAGCTCATCCCCGGAACGTCGATGTAGTAACACACGTCGATTCGTCGATGTTTACGGCTCGACAGTGCTTTTAAAATCTAAAGTAGTAAATTTCCAGTGTATCGGTAATATGATTTGATGAGGAAAATGGGCTATTGTTAAAATCACTGTTTGAAGACCGCGACTGAATGTGAAGTCTGCGGCAATAAATTAGTTCATTTATACTTGAATTGATAATCGAAGTGACAGTCGGCCTGCGGGTTGATTTCGGGATGACGACTCGAAAAACATGTCGCCCCATTGAATGGGGCTAAATTTTCGATGTTTACAGCTCGACAGCGCTTTTGTAACGATGATTCGTGAAAAAACACGCGGGCTATTTGTAGATCTCAGTGAGCTGAACGATATTATATGGATTGTATATGAAACAGCGGTAAGGTAACAAAGCCTATGTTCTTTTGGTAAAAATAGTGTGGAAGAAAAAAATAATAATAATAATCACGCGGATATCAATAGGGTTTTCTGTGAAATAACAGAAAACCCTAATTAATAAAAATAATGAATATCTAGAATCCGAAATGACTTATCTGGACAATTTAATTGCTCCGCATAGATAGACAAAAGTAGTGAGATATTCAATTATTTTTTTTGCTTTTTTTCTAAAATATTAATCCATTTTTTTTATTATCAATTTTGGAATTTCAGAAGTATTTTCATTTTTGATAGCAGTTGTTTCAGAATTATTAATATCATGAATTTTATTTGATTTCTTATACCAATTACATCCAATCAAAATGAATACAATTACAAATCCAACTGTAAAATATAGATATTTATCAAATATTCTTTTATTAGAAGGAGTAGAAATAAGAATATTTTCACCATTTTTATTAACATTTTTATTACTTATTTTTTCTTTTACAGCTTTTTTATATTCTTGTGATTTAATTCCTAATTGCCGAGACCATTCAATTTGTTTCTATGATCTCGGTTTTTTCTTCACAGTTAATTCCTTCACCTCTCGCACTTCGCTCATTTATTATAGAAATGTTTTTACTTTCAATATTTGAAAATGTTATAACTCCACTTGATAATAATGTCATAAATCCACCTAATTGAAATGATAAATATCCAATCCATTTATTTAATTCAGTCATAACTAAATAATCATTTTTTAAATCGGAATATAATCTATTTTCATCTTCAATTGGTAGTATATAATTACATAATTTACTATAACCTTTTACTACATTTTCTAATATCGCGTCATTAATTCTAGCTGTTCTCGCGGCTTCATAAATCTTAAATAATCTAATAATTTCATCTGATTTCATTGTGTCTAATTCATTATAAGTTAAATTTTTACCGACAAAATGTTTACATTTTCCAGATGCTATTAATATTTCTAATTGATGTTTACAGTAAAGATAATATTCATAATTATTATTTGTTGTAACATTATCTAAAGCACCATCATCTGGAGTTAATGTTGTTTCTGTTATTCCTAAATCATCTAAAGTTTTTTCAATTGGAACATCACCATTTTTAGATTTTATTTTCTTTTCACCTACCATTTATATAAAAAATAAATTAGTTGTGTTGTTGCAACTAGAATTCAACTAGAATGTAACTACAATTCAACTAGATTAACAAGCTAGTTGAAATATTGTTATTTTTGTTTATTTCTTGTTAAATCTAGTTGATTTTTGTTTCAACTACTAACAACTAGAATTCAACTAGAATGTAACTAGAATTAAACTAGATTAACAAGCTAGTTAAAATATTGTTAAATCTAGTTGATTTTTGTTACAACTACCAATAACTAGAATTCAACTAGAAGTCAACTAGATTAACAAACTAGTTGAATTTAAATAAATTCATATTTAAATGGGTGTTGTAATCTAAATAGTAATTTTGATCTTTTAATATTTTTCAACTTATCCATATATTCATTATGTAAATCATGTGGAATAATATCATTTTCCTCAAGTGCATTTTTCATCGATTTTCTATCTTTATTGTAGAATAAAACTAGAAATCTAATGTTTTCTCTAAAGTCTTTAATAATTGAATTATATTTTTGATTTAAAACCCATGTTGTTATCCCAAAATGTCTCCCAGAGAAAGCTAGATAACATAACTCACTTTCTCTAACTTTTGAATCATGTAAATTTGCGCAATCATCTATGATAAATAATGTATTTGATCCTTTATAAATATCAATTGCTATTTTTATACAATTATCTAAATTTTCTTTTACTGTTTTAGGATCTAATATAATAAATTTATTATTTCTAGTAATATTTCTATCATAAGTTTGATTAAATTCATATGTTGGGCAAAATAATACTATATTATCAAAATAGTTTTCATAAACAGTTTCTAGTAAATTTAATATAAAATAAGTTTTTCCACAATTTGTTACGCCAGATATTAACATATTATGAGGCTCAAATATAAATAATTCCTTATTCATTTATATATTTTTAATTTTACTTGATAATATCCATTCATTAAATTTATCTGGCCATCCAACCCATTTTACTAAAGAATATTTTTTTCTTTTAATAGTTTTTGTTTTTAATACTTTTTCAATTTTATATTCTTGTTCTAGATTTTCAGTAGTTAAACTTAATTCTTCTTCGTAAAAGTAGCCATCAACTTCTTCACCATCTAAATCTTCTAATCTATAGACATATGGTTTTGTTGTTATTACCTTTTTTATTTTATATATTTCTCTAGTAAAATTTCAATCGTATCCCTTGTCAAATATCTTTTTATACTTAGAAATTCTAACATTTTGACCAACTTTAAATTTAGGTTCACCAAAATCATTTACTAGAAATCCTCCATATAAATTATTCCAAACAATTTCAGCATTTTCAGGTTTTCTAGCATCAATAGGTTTCATTCCAATAGAAGAATGATAAGAATTATTATATCCTTCTATCAATTTTGGTAAAACATCAATCCATTTAAAAGTATTATTTGCTGTAAAATATGTCCACATTCTTGTTCTTAACCCTTTCAGTGCTGACTAATTAATACCCTATAGTGCTGGAGAAAATTTGAAAATTCTAAAAAATTCCACCCTAGTGTGTTGAACAATGGGAATACCACTATAGTGCGTCTACACCGCAGTGCGGTGTATCGTTAGTTACTAGTATTTCACTATGTTTGACACTTGCTGCCATTTTTCAATAGAGATAATTACAAATTACTAATTACATCAATACACCGCAGTGCGGTGTACTAGCAAAATCCATCACTGATTTATACACCGCACTGCGGTGTAGACGCACTGAAAGGGTTAATGTTCTATTAAATCGTTCAACAACTGCTGCTTCTATCCGATTTTGTTGAAAAATATTTAATATTATGATTATCTAAGAGTTCATGAACAAGTGAATTATCAAACTCTTTTCCATCATCAAATTGTATTTTTTCTGGTTTCAGTTTATCATCCGAAAGAAATTTTCTTAAAACATTTGATGTTTGTACAGCATCTTTTCTATAAAGTGGGAAACTCCATACACATAACGACTAAAAATATCAATTATATTCAATAACCACCAATAATCATCATTATCTTTCTTAACATTTTTCATATCAATTAAATCTCGCCACTGTTGATCTACATAAATTCATAATTTTACGAGTTTTATATTTTCTAACAATTTTTTTATGTGTTGTATATGTTGGTTTTTCTAACATAAATTCATTTATATCTTTATATTTAACTAAATTTTGTGGGATTATCTTATCTAATTTATCTTGTTTTACTTGACGCCATATATTTTTGTTAGAAGAATAAGCAACCGAACTCTCAGGGTTGTAATATAAATTTCTTAAATATTGTTCTTTTTAATATTTCTTAAAAATTGTGAATTTACAATATTTAATTGTGCGTCAGATATAATATAAATGTGCATTTTAAAATTTAAGCTTCCTTTTTTCTTTTTCATGAATAATTGTATTCCATCTTTAGCGTTCTGTAGTTTTTTCCCAGAACCATGTAATGAATTATCCTCTGTTGTTCTAAAATCTAACCATAATGCATATTTATTGCCGGTATAATAATCAATTTGATTAATATTACAATTTTCAAATGATTTTACTTTTTCATTCATAAAATGTTTTCTAATTTCTGGCCATTGATATATCATTCTCATTCTTTGACAAAATATTTTATTTGCCTATTCCTTCGATAGTTATTTCTACTTTTGTTATTTCAGGATTATAATGATTATCTACCTTTATTGCACCATTAGAATATGTTGCAATGGTAAAAAATATTAATATACCTTTAATAGATCTTCTTGGGAAGTTAATATTCTCATTAATTATTTCATCATTTGCATTAATAGTTACAGTTTTAAATTTATCAATATAATCATATAATAATGAAAATCCTTGATTGTATTGAGTTTGAATTGTGCTAGCAATATTTTCATTTGTTACTGTGTTATATTCTAAACATATATTTGATAATTTATAACCCATATCTTTAACAACGCTAGATAATACAATTTCATTTACAGGCGCAAATGTTATCTCAAATATAATATCTTCTTGAATTACATATTTATATAAAGATGCATTATTATTTATCAATTCAAAGTCTAATGGAATTTTATATTTGCTTCCATAAATCTTTTTTATCAAATTATCTACAGCATTAGTTGCTACTGCATTATTGGCTTCAGATCTTAATTTATTATGGTTTTCCGATTGAATACCCTGAAATATCATATTATTTCTATTTTCTTTAGTTAACGATAAATCTTTATAATGCATAAATAAATTATAATCATCTAATGAGAAAAACTGTTTCTGGACCAATCTTTATTGTTAATTTTTTAATCAAATATCTTCCAACATTATCAACAACATAATTGTTATCATGGCCAGTTACTTTTATATCAGTTGATAAATAAATACTATTTGGAACATAAAAAGTATTTTGTGTTAATCGAGGGATTCTTACATATAAAGTTTCATCGGGATTAATATTTGAAGGGTTATGAGTAATTATATGATGTGATCTTTCTGCTTTAATAGCATTAGATATTCTAGAAATCTTAGAAGGACTTATATAACTCCCACTCATTTAACAAAAAAATTAATTATTTATTTTTTATTATTTTTTTCTTGATATCTTTTTGATATCATATTCACTAACCCAAAAATAATAGCACTTACAACTGTAATTAAAAATAAAATAATATGTTCAGCAGCAAAGTTAAGAATATTCCCAGCAGATTTCAATATAAAACCAACAATTGATGCAATAATTCCTGGTAAAGCTGCAGCAGATTTTTTAGATAGTTCCCATAAATATTTTGCTAATTTCTTTAAACCATCTTTAACTTTATCTTGTATAGAATTATTACCTGGGGGTTTATCTGGTTTATTTGGAGTAGGAGTAGATTTCAAAGAATTTGATATTGCCAAACCAATTGTTGTAAATAACATAGTTACAGCTGTTAGAATTGAAAGAATTGTTATTCCTTCTAATCTAAATAATAACTTTATTCTATCTTTTAATGATATTTCAGAATTTGGTTTAATCAACAAATCTTTAAAAATAACTTTTAATCTATTAATATTATAATCATATGATTTTAATAATAATTTAATTTCTTCTTTCTGTACTTCTAAATTATCTTTTAAATTACTAATTTCTTTTTCTGAACGTAATTCTTTTTGCCTATATTCTATTTCATCAATTACTTGATGATCTAAATCAGACTTTATTTGTTCTATTTCTTTATTTGCATTAGTTGATTCTTTTTCCAAATACATAATTTTTTGATCTCTTATACTTTTATTATGTGCAATTTTATCAGCTTCATTTCTTATACTAATAATTTCTCTAATTGCTTCATCAGAAAATATATTTAAATCTTCTAATTGTTGATCTGTTGCATCAATTAATCCATTCGGTAAAAGTTTTTCAATTGACTTTATTCGATTTAAGTTTACTAGTTTTGGAAGTTATATTCTGTTCAGATGTTGTTTCTGTTTCTGATTTCTTTTTGATTATTTCAAATAATTCATTAATTCTTTGTTTAAATACGTCTATATCATTATCAGTTAATTCTTGTTTTATAACATCAGTTATTACATTACTATTACTTATTCTTTTAATTCTATCTGGATCTAATTTTCTCAAAGTTAATTTTTTTATAATTTTTTTTTATAAGTGATATCAATATAATAATCATCTTTCAAACGATAATAACATTTACCATTATCTAAAAATTTTAATTGATCTGCTAAAAGTCCAACGTCTTCATCATTTATGTTAAGTTTAGATTTTTCAATTAAATCTTCTAATTTAGGTATTTTGTTTAAATTATCTAAATCTTGTTTTACTAAACCTGGGTCTAAATTTTCAGGATTTAATTGTGATTCTGCATTTTTAATATAATCAGGCATATTTAAATTATTATTATATTCTGGCTCATTACCATCATTAAAACTTGTTTCACTAAAATCAGGTTGTTGTTCATCAGTTATACCAGGTTCATCAAAAGGATCCATTCCAATATCTTCTCCACCTTCTACATCCATTTATATAATAAAAAAATTAAAATTTAAAATATAATATTCCTCCTATAACAATTCCTATACAAGTAAAAGCTAATTTAGTATTTTCATGTAATTTATTATGATTATCAGTTTTAATTATATCATGTTGAATATTATCAGTTTTAATATTTTCTGTAGTATTGTAATCTTTTATTTTGGAATCATTATTTAATTTAATATTATTAGTTTTAGTTTCTGTTGATTGAATGTGTTTTTTATTTTTTTCACCTTCCATTAATTTTGGAGCAGTAATAATCTTTTTATTTATATCATTCAATCCAAATGAATTATTTATTGTTGCAGTTTTAATTAGATTATTATAACCAATTATATTTCCCATCTTTAATACTAAATCATTAGAAATAATAAATAGATTAGGGCCTATACAATAATTTAATCTAATATGTGATTTATCTAAATAATTTTGATATCTTACAATGTTTTCCGGAATCGATCTATTTTTATCATTATGAATTGAATCTTCAAATAATACTTTGAATTGTTTCTGCGCATCGAATGAAGTGTTATCATTTCCAATTATTGGGGATCTTGTTTCAACTTGCGCACCTAGAATACATATCAAATAAGTTCTAATAGATTGATTTATTCTTTGTATTCCAGCTTTAGTAAAACCTTCACTATTTTCTAAAATGAAATTAACCCAACCATTATTGTTTTGTTGTTGCATATTATTATAATATTTTGGTAATTCATTCCAATTTAGTGTTCTTATATCTGAATTTGTCATTATTTTTCCAAATTCTTTAGTATACAATATTCCTAATCCACCCATTGTTCCAATTTTTGCTCTAAAATCTTTATTTGAATTAATATTAAATTCATTACATATTTTATAAAACTTAGAAAAATTAATATCATTATTCAATTCTTTAAAATATTTTGAACCTGGTAAAGGACATTCTAATTCATCTAATATTAATTTTATTTGAAAATATGTATGAAATCTAAAAAGTGATAACATCAATGGTAAACTTGGTTTGTTTAAATGATCATTCCAACTAATTCCACATCCTGTTGTTGCACAATAAACAGCAAAATTTAATTGGTTCTGCCAATACTTCATATTAGATTTTAATAACCATTGTTTTGCCTCATTTTGAACTTATACCAGTTAAAACACTTGAACTTAATCCTAATACACCAATTGATATAGCTAAAGGTGTTAATGGACTGAATATTGCTAGAAATGTTATTACAGAACTAATTGTAACCGAACCACTTATAATCAAATAGTATATAATTTTACTTTTTAAATATTTTTTCTTTTTAACTTTTAAATCATTTTCAAATTCTAATATTTGTTTTTCTAAATATGATTTTAATTTAGTTTTATTTATATCATGAGGAATAATGTCAATATTATCAACTTTATCTTCCATTTATTTAGAAAAAAAATTACTAATTAGTAAACTTATAAGCAACAAATATAACAATAACTGTTCCACCTAAAATCCAAATTATTTCATATTTCTTCTGTTCATTACTTGGGGTATAATAATCTGATATTGTAGGTTTATGTAGATGTAATTTTTCTTTATTGGTTACCGCGTTATATAAACTCTTTGCATCATCAACTAATTGAAAATCTCTATGTGAAATCTTCTGATCATATAATTCCTTGTTAATATAATCCATATAGTTTTTTTTGTCGTTTCTCTCTATATTCTTCTGCTGCTTTATTATATTTCTCTAATGCTAAGTTATGTCTTTTTTGTTCTGTTAATGATCCATTTTTATCAATATGTTTAAATAAATAACCACCACCAGTAAATGCTAAAGCGTTAACAATTGCCGATCCTATAATAGTCATAACTGCAGAAGCCATTTATTTAGTAAAATAATTATGTATTTATATGGGAGGAATATATTTTTGCTTTTCTAAATAATCAATAGTTAAATTAGATAAAGTAACTGCTAATGTTAATTTTAAAATATCATTGATATCAAATCCATCAACATTAACACTTCCCATTTTGAATACCTTTTTTAATACCATTGAATAACCAACAGTTCCAACTGATAGTAATGCTCCATTATATAATCCAGTTATTATCCACTTATTATCACTCATTTATTTATCAAAAAAAATTACTATCATCAAAATATTTAGTTATCTTAGTGATGATTAATTCAACATTTATTTCATTACTGCTTTTATGATTATCATATATTTCGGTTAATATGTTTTTAATATCATCTATGATAAAATCTTCAATTAATTCATAAAATCTTAAAGATACTCTAATTAAATAAGTAATCTTTTCTACATTTAAAGTTTCTTTATCTATTGTTGTTTCATACTCAAATGTTGTTTCATTAGAAAATGTAATATTTTTGATATGTGTAATTACATCATTAATGTTAAATTTCATTTCTTTCTCACGTTTAAAATCAAATCCAAAACATATACTTGGTCCAACAGTTATATTCATTTATATAGTGAAAAGATTACTCTTTACATCTTATAACTAATTCATAAATTACAGGAAAGTTATTCAAATCAATTAAATAACCATTATGATTTCTTATTTCTAATTTAAAATTATTGAAATGTGGAATTCAAGGTTTAAAATCACATTCAGTTAAATTATAATTTATTTGCGTTCCAAATTGTTTAACATTTTTTAATGGTAAAATATTTAATATACTAGAATTACAAATTGTATCTTTAGTTGCTTCAAATGTTTTTGTTGGGTCAATTAAATTGCAATAAATATAAAAATGTGTAAAAGGTATTAAGTTTGATCTACCTTCTGCGTATGCTGTAACAATATCTGGGTTAATTCCTAACAGTTTACCTAAAGGTTTTCTTACTGTAAATTTAAATTGTTCGTCATTAGCTAACCTAATCTTTATTTTATTAGAACTATCACTTTTTAAAATTCTAATACTAAATCCGGAATCACTTCCTAATTTAGCTCGAGCTTTTCTATTAATTTCTTGTGCTAATGTATCTAAATTATATAATCCTGGTTTTAAATATAAAAAAACCATTTATTCCTTTTTTTGTAAAAGATTGAAAAAATTAAATGTTCTAGACTTTTATCCGATACATTATAAAAAGAATTACATAAACTTATATTTACTAATTTCAAATCAACACAATTCTTAAATTCTCTATCTAATTGAACTATTAAATTATGAGATTTATAATTTGTAAGTTTTCTAGAATCAACAAATATTCTGTATTCTTTTAATTCTACCATTATTTATAACATGAAAAAATTACCGCTCATCACTAAAAATTAATTTTAATAAAATTTGTCCTTAATAAATGGATGAGAAGATAGCATGCGAAATTTGTGGTGAACTTCTAAGAAAAAGTAATATGGCTCGACATGAAAAAACATGATGAAAATTATAAACCCCCTAAACTAAACTGCCCAAAATGTAATAAATTATTCTCAAGAAATTATGTTAAAAAACATTCAGAGAAGTGTAAAATTAATGGCGCAACGGCTAATGTTGATAGTAATGAAAGTAATAGTAATTCTGTTGAAGTTGAACCTGAAGGTATTTGGAAAAGACCTTTCTTATTCTATGATAAGGATAATATAAAAGATCATATCTGTGAGCCTTGTCAAGTAAAATATAGCCCTGAAAATATAGAAGATTGGGAGAATCATCAATTTCGTAAAGCACATATAGATAAAATTTCTAATAAATTTGAAAGTGAATTCAACGAAAGAAAAAATAATTTATTAGAAAAAATAAAATATGAGAAAACGTTACCAGATAAAGAAACAGTTGAAAAGTTAGAAAAACAATATAATGAATTAACAAGAAAAACATATTATTGTAAATATTGTAAATTGATTATTACAACAAGTAATTCAAATCTACATAATAGAACAATAAAACATAAAGAAAACGTAAGAAAATTCCAGGAGCTTAATGAAGATCTATTACCAATAAATTATAAACGAAAATGTCCACAATGTAGTTATGCGACCTTAAGACAAGAAGGTACTGTGTTATTTTGTAATGAATGTGGATGGCAAAAGAATTTATTGGGTGAAGAAAAAACTAGAAATTTTCTCATAGATCCAAAATTAAATTATCTAGATGAAATTTTTAAAATATTTTCTGTAGAAGATCATACACCAGAATATATGCAATGGCTTGAAAAAATGAAAATAATAGAAAATAAAAATGGTGAAATAACTAAAAAAGATATTATAAAAACAATTATTCCATCAACATTTAACACAAAACAAAAGAAAATGTATCTATATTTATTATTTAACGATTATTATGAAAAACCTAAATTAACAGAAGAAGATATGAAAAATATAAAAGAAATATTCAAACAAATATTAATGTATCATTTGGAAAATAGAATAACAGATTCAATAAATTATGAATTCTTTTTAAATAAGATTGTAAATTATTCAAACATAGATATTATAATTCCATTTGACGAATTAACAAACAAAAAGAAACAAAGAGAGCGAGATGAAATGTGGAACAAGATAGAACTTTATTTAAATGAGAAAAATGAAATGGAAGAAGAACCTAAACAATTAAATGAAAATGAAGAAGCCAATAGTGATTTCGAGTATGATGATATTGATTTTATGTTTTAATAACCATAAGGTAATGTTTTTATACCATCATCTGAAATATGCCTTTTATCATCAAATGGATTCAAACTAGTTTTTTCAACTTCATTAATGTACATCTCATGATCTTCTGATCTTAAACAATTCATTTTGTGTTTCATTACAATTGAGTTATATAAACACTTTATATAATCTTAAAATTCTATATGTTTATCAACCACATGTTTTGTTATTCCTTTTAACTTTTTAGCTTCATGATCTTTTGTTCTATAACTATACATTTTACTTCTTATCCCAACAAATTCAATCATTTCATCACCCCCTAATTCATCTTTAAACTTACCAGGAATCTTTTTATTATCATTGCTAAATAGTTCATGATCTTTGGGATAATTGCTAAAAATCAAAATGATGTTTTAATGTTTTTAGGTCTTTTGTTATGTCATTTGTCTTGATTTTAGTATGTAGGCGTCAGTATTTTTTTGGATTAATGGGAACCCAGAATTGAATGTTCCATCATCTGTTGATAAATCATAAACATAGTCAGTTGGGTTATATATTTCAAATAAATCTTTAACTTCTTCAGTTAAATCTTTTTCTACATGCCTTAAATTAAAACAATTTGGTTTAGATTTAATCAACCCAATATTCATATTGAAGCCTAATGAATTACATAATATATTCAATCCTGATATAGCAACTTTTCCTTTCTGTGCAAAGGTTATCTTTTTATCCTTTGTAAATTTTTTAGTGCCATCTGCGGCATAGAATCCAATGAAGAACCATTTTCTTAAAATATTTTTTGCATTTAATACATAATCTGGAACTATCTTTTCTTTTGTTGAAGTATTACTTTTCACTATTGCATGAATATAGAATTCATCATTATATTTTATAGCAAAATCTTTAGGATTATTTACAAGTATTCTATAAACTGCTGATGATTTCATAACATCCATGATTTTAAATGTTTTATTTGGATAAACTTCTTCACAGAATTTCTTAATTCTTTCTAATAATTTTAAGTCTTGATTGCATAAATACCAACAATATTTATTACCCCAAACATAATTATACACACCTGCTGAACCATCACCCATGAAAAATCCCTTGATAAAATATTCTTTTTCTTCTAATGTTTTGGGTTCTCCATTATAAATATTATCAATTATTTCATCAAATGACATATGATTCATTCTTTGGAAAAATCTTTTATGTAATAATTCATCTCCAATTTTATATCAGTTGGTTTTATTTCATCGCCATTTCGTTTAATTAAACTATGATTTTCTGTAACATCTACAAACCCTAATTTAGTTCTAACTCTATAGATATTCTTATTTGTTTTATGCCTAATAATATTCTTTAATTTTTTCCATCCATTTCTTGTCCAAACACCCATTAAACCATTTATTTGTATTAATTCTTTTTCACCATATGAAATATAACATTCATTTTGTTTTGGAATTATTTCTGAAATTCTTCTTATCAATATTCTATCATTACATTTTAATAATATTGGGGTGTGAGCTGTTACAGAATCAAAATATAATATTTCAATATGCTTTTCCCCAAAAAGTGGTTGTAAAACGTTATAATAAAAATCATACATTAATAATTTTGATACTTCTAAAACAGTTGAACCAATAAATATAGGTTTATTAAATTTCATTGACGTTCTTTGTAATTTAACTGCTGTTAAATAATCTTCAAATCTTTTATTTCCTAAATGTCTAGGACTTGATTGTAAATGTCTTAATCTTTCAGAATTATTCACTAATTCAATATCATTTCTATTTCTAATATTTTCACATGTTTTACCATAAAAACTATTATTCATTAATTTGAAGAAATCTTTTTCAAAATCTGTTTTTGATATTGTTCTCTGTTGAGTATTGAAATCTATATATTTTTCTAACCACTTCGATTGATTAAATTCAATATATCTATGTACTTTCTTTAATTTCATTCCTTGTTTTAGATAAAATTTTTACATTCTATAATGAACAATATAATTGTATTTATTATTTTGAGTAAGTATTAATTTTTCTGTAAAAACATGATCTTTCGTTTTTATTTTCTTCTGGTATTCACTTAAATAACTATCATCTACAGTTAAATGTTCTGGGCAATAAGGTAAGTTTCTTGTTTTAAACTTTATATTTTCAGGATATTCTAAATCAACTACAAAGAAATAACCAATTGGTGCTTCATCTTTTAAACTCGCAATTGCGCTTTCCCAATCAGTTTTATCACCATTTTCAACTTCTGTTAATATAAAATTTGTGTATGGTTGAGGTTGCATCATTGCCCAACCATATAAATTATTGGCATCAATATATAATAATTTATATTCATCATTTGCTTTAAAATACCTCATAATAATCTCCCATAACACCACTAATTCCACCTCTAATTGATTTTTCAAATAATAAAACCATATCTGGTTCTTTTAATAAATCTAATTCTACATTTGTATATTTTAAACCACATTGCCAGGTTAAACCAGGACTAGAGTAGCAATAACAAGGATCAACATTAAAATGATTCAAATTAACTTCTCTAAATTTTTCAAATATGTCAGCCAATATCATAACATCTGATTTTTAATATAAATCAACTAATTCGCCATGATTTTTCATCTTAAAATGGTTCCAAATATTTAATGTTTTATTAAACACTTCGTCATTCACATACTCCTCTTTTAATTGATCATAAAATTGATCTTTTAATAATTCTGTTACATTAAAATCATTGTGTGTTTTATAAAATGAATAAGGAATTGCGCCTTTATATCTCAATAATTTAAAATCTTGGTCATTTGGATAATAATATCGAGTTATTATAAAATCATTATCAACTAAACTTTTTGCTAAATTATCTAATGAACTTGAAATTGAAATGAAATATAATTTTCCGATGTTTTACCTAATAGTTTAAAATCATATTTTCTTACATTTACACCATTCATAGCATTATATTCTTCTATTTCTTGATTAATTGTACCCAATTTCTTTGATAATTGTTTTATAAATAGATGGGTATCATAACCCGATAAATTATGAAATAATATTGGTACGAAATTAACTTTCTTAGCTTGTAAATTGCAATCTTCATGAGCAGCTCCACGATATTTTCAATTTAAATGATCATGATCTCTAACTTTTTTTATCAAATGAATAAAAACGTTTTTCACAATAACAACAATGAGTTGCATAATTAAAATCAATTTCATCTTCTTTTGTCATAACTATTCTTTTATTTTTGTTTAATAATTTTGCAAAATCACTTTCTAATTCAATCATTTTATCACAAAAATCATTAACTACATTTTCACCTCTAAAAGAAATATATTGACTTTCATATAATTCAGGATAATTTGATTTTATATAAATTCCATAAGCAGCAGCTCTTTGATGAACTTTTTTAATTGTATTTATAATTGGTGGGTCTTGAATTATGTCTTCATTTAATTCATGTCCTTTGTCCATTGATTTTAATAATTGCTTTTTGTTATATATTTCTTTTCTATCTTGATCAGTTAATTCTTTATTCAACGATTCAAAATCCCCATAAATTACAAATGGAACAATATTCTTAAATTTATGATTAGTAAATTTCAATTTATAATCTTTTTCTGTTGGCATTATTAATTTACAAAAATCTTTATTATCACTAAATTCTTTATGTTTTAATAATGTATTCTCAGCCATAAATTTAGATAAACATTTTCTACATAGATAAATTTTACGATGATGATCACTTTCTGTTGTTCTAAAGAATAAATCAGTTTGTTTTAACCACATATAATGTTCATTTTCATCTTTTTTGTAATATAACAAATCTATAGCATTTTCATCATCATAATATTCTGTTAAATATAAAGCTTCCAATGTATAATCTTTAATATTTTCACCTTTTGTTTTTGGTAATTGCATTAATTCGAATACATTTATTTTCAAATTATTAACTTTTTCTATTTTAGGAATCATTTTTATAGTTACTGGATATTGATCAATTTTATATAATGTTTCATATTTCCGGTAATCTGTTATTCTACAAACATTTTCCCGTGTTGGATGTAAGCAACTAATAATTGACCATAGAAAACATTTATTATCTTCATTTTGAATATTTATTACTGCTTTTGTTGTAAATGGTAATTTAATATAAGATGATGCTTTAATATCCTTTTCTGTTGTAAAGTTTGAATCATTTTTAAACATTTTATTACGTTTTGATGTTTTATTTCTTTTTGTATTATAAACATTTAAATCTAAATATATAATTTCATTCAATGTTAAGCCAGAACCCTCAAAATATCTTCAATATGACGTTTAAATTCATTTAATATTTTTTCTTACTTCTCTTTTATTTGTGTTTTTGAAATTATTTCTTCAGAGAGTGTTTGAATATTATAATTCTTTTCTTCTTCTGACTTTATAAAACTTACTTTCCCAGAGATACTAATTTTTGGATATTCAACATCTGTTATCAAATCTAGTATTTTTTCTATTATTTCATTAAATTTACTATAATCCTCTATTGTTGTTCCTTTAAAAAATCTAAATATAATAGCTGCAGGACCAATTTTACTATGTAATGTTTCTAAGATTTCAATTGTATCTTTTATTTCTAGTGAATCAATATAATTTCTAACATTTTCCATGTAAGGTTTATTTGAAATGGATTTAGTTTTTGAAGTTGGTTTTTTTACTTCTTGAGGTTTATCATCAAAATAATCTTTTCCTAAAACATCATTACTCAAATTTTGGTGGTGTTTTTGTCATTCGAGATGTCTATTATAATTCCTTTTTACTATAAATTCATTACAAACTTCACATTTTATTTCATCCACATTCATATTTTCTAATCTTTCTTTTCTTTCATTGGAATTTTCTGGAGTTTCAAAATCTATTACATTTTTTATATGATTTGCAGTTTTTTCATGTCGTGTTGTATGAGATGTATCGATGTATTTTTTACAATATTGGCAATAATATTGATTTTTATTAACATTATTGTTTTCTGGCTGGTGTTCATTCTCCCCCATTTATTAGGAAAAAAAATTACTTGTGGTGATGAGTGGTGTCTCGCCCTCTCGCCCTCTGATCTGAAACCCCACTTTTACAATTACTGATAAACAAATCATTTTCACGTATGAAAACAAAATTTGTAAGACTTTGGTTAAAAACAATCAATCTAAGCCTTTGGACTGCGGAGTTTACAAAATTATTTGTTTTGGCTGTGATAAAATTTACTTTGGAGAAACTGGTCGTGATTTAAAAACTCGAATTTCGGAACACAAAAAGGATATAATAAATCAAAAACCGTAGCCAATCACGTTTGGAACACTGGGCATCGTTTTAATTTTGATAAAGCCGAAATTATTTATACTTCCAGCAATTACACTAAACGCCACATAGTTGAGTCTGCCCTAATTACTCGTCACTCATATATATGTACCAATTTAAATAATGGCTTTTCTCCGCATAATTCCCTTCTTTCTAAGTATATTTCTTCATGCCTTGCCAAACACTAATTATTTACTCACTCACCAATTTACTCAATTAACCTGTCCTCCTCTGTATATATACCCCCCTTTTTAATCTTAATCTCACACCTGACGATGATCTCTAGGGTGAGATTGAAACGTCGTGTCTTTTATATATTTTTGATTGAATAAATAAATTCTGGTTTTTAAATTATTTTAATCTGTAAATAGTGGGATTTTATCTTAACCCTTACTTTGATCGATAGTGCCCCTTCCCTGTTTTTTTTTTTGTTTGGTTTAAACATGTCTAACAACTAAGCTCCCGAATTCATCACTTTTTCAGAAATTCTTTCAAATATTGAAATAGGGCGATTGACCTCGTTATTTATTCGATTGGTAGATTTCGTTTGATTTTATGATTTGGGTCCAACATAATGAGTTTTCCGGTTTGCTCGGCTACCCGTACTGGCGGGGTAGTCTAGATAGGCAAATGAAAGCTCCGGTTTGCTGAACTACCCCTCTTTGCGGGGATGCGGTATGATGTTTGATCTGACAGTTTCAAGTGGTTAATGGGTGTTTCAAGTGCTTACAACGATGCTTATTACTTAATGTGGTACATGGTGGTTTAAAAAAAGATTTCATAATGATACGCTCAAAGTATAGGCCTACCGCGTGGGCTTCGTAGAAAGACCACTGTCTGTGGCCTTCCCAAATTTTAATTGTTCTGTCCGATTTGGTTTCGTCCAATTGAAAGACTGCCTTTTCCAGTTAGGGCATTTTTGGATCACATCACTCAGGAAATGACTTACGCTTTTGGGCCCTTTCGTCGGTCCCACGTGTTTCATTTGAGCTGTAGACCACATGGTGACACCATGATGGTCAGAAACTGACCAATTGAGATATTCCCGAGTCTGAACACCTGACTGCGAATTTCGGAAATTTATCAAGTCATGTTTGTTTTCAAACTACCGAGGTATCATCATTGCAAATTCATAAATTGACCATCACTGACCACCACTGACCAATTCAAACTTCTCGAATATGAGTTCGATATACCGCGTTATGGTGTCAAACTAGAAAGGATTCGCCATAAATATTGAGAATTCATAAATTTACCATCACTGACCACCACTGACCAATTCAAACTTCTCGAATATGAGAACGATGTACCGCGTTATGGTGTCAAACTAGAAAGGATTCGCCATTGAAAATTCATGAATTGACCATCACTGACCACCACTGACCAAGTGAAACTTCTCGAATATCGTCGAATTCGAAAGTGGTTGTCGTCGTATTGTTATTTCTAGAGACCAGCAGTATGTTTCGCTACTGTTTCTGAATGGCGTTGACATGATGGAAATATATTACTCCTAAATAGGTTACACATCTGGATCACAGCACCTCACTTGCCGCAGTGCGTAATTTTGACTGCATAGTAATGCTAATACATAAACTTTTTTACTACTTGACTCAAAGCTTGACTCGAATCATCTGAACAGTACTGCGTTTGAAAACGAATAGAAAATGTTTGCGAGAAGCACCTGCAAATAAGTTATGATAAGATTAAATCTATGGTTAATCGATGCTTAAAAAAACAATTAAATCAGAGGCAAGATGACTAACAACCGTCTTTCAACCAATCAGCGCGATGCCAATTAATTAAATCATTAAACGCATTAGGCTCCTAATATTTGTAATCATTTGTCGTTCTTTAAACTTGGCCACTTTTGTTTCAGAAAACCGCGTACTAGACAAGTGGTCACCAAGGCATTAAAAAAGTTTTGAAAATTCGATGGTAACGATTTGTTTCGTTAATATTTCAAGTTTTTTTAACTCTTGTACAGAATTCACTATATGAAAAGTGTTCATAGGAATTGAAATTCGGTGTGATATCAGTCACCTGTTACCCCTTTTTCATTGTCAGTTCTTTATTGCACTATCATGCGCTCTTCTAAAATAGAAAAGAACATGTGTGTTTCGTTATAAACAAGGTTAAATTCCAAACGCACATGAAATATCACACAATATACACATCTAGCATTTTCTCTAACTAGGCCCTTTCCAAATGGCAATTGTTTAGTTTTTTAACGGCCGACATTCAGAAGCTCCTAAAAACCAGTGGTAGCGCTTGAGATTTTCAGTGTAGGTCACATCTCACATCGACTCGGCTCGCAGTCGGTTCGTTAAATGGGAACACATCTGGTTGACACTAGTTTCACAGTTGACGAAATCAGAAAACTTTTTTCAAATGCCTTTGATAACATCTTAAACATAGTATTCTTCTTAATTACATTTCGTTGATTCCATAGATATGTTTTTATGAAAATTGCTCCAGTTATAACGGATTCAAACATACATGTGAAATCATTATTTTCAAAATATTAAATTTTCTCCGCTTTTGAAGAAATTCTGACACAATATCATCTCCACTCGACACATGATTTTACTTCGGCGCCTTTAAGGGAGTGTCCCTTAAAGTTGAGTTCTTACTTAGTCAAACAAGGAGATATGCCTGATTCCTTTTTAAAATTTAGATTTCGACATATATCATCAAATTACTAGAAAGGGACAGCAGCGTTCGGTCATCCACGAAAAATACCTAAAATGCAGTCCTAGGGTTATGGAAAAACAGGACACGAAACATACAGAAAAATCCTTTGTTTGGTTGACTGAAATTATTATTGAACTCTTAAATAGCGACATTCAGAGAAACAAAAACATAAGAATATATATAATCTCGCCCACCCGTTAAAAAACATAACGTAATGAGGCCATGTGTCATCTTTAATTGAAATCACATTATATTCATTCTCATGCGAGGATGGGTCCCCAAATTCATAGGATAAGGAGAATAATGGTTTGAATGATGAATACAACTGATAAAGCGCCAATTTCACTGATTCTTGCATATAAATGCTCAAAGGCGCTTTACAGTAATCGAGTAAACAGGTGCGTTTTTAGGAGTCTTTTGAATTTGAATTCAAATCGGGTGTTCATGACGACTATAGGCGCTTTTACGAAACTGAATCTTTGTAAATCGATTTAAGTTTCACGTTTACGGCACGCGGTTTAGTGAATCCGATTTGGTAAATCAACTCGTTTATGGACGCGGTTTAGTAAATTGATTTATTAAATCGACTAACTTGCTCGGCGAGCAAGTTAGTGGCGATTTAGTCAGTGAAATCCAACATGGCGTCATCTTCGACCGCGGGCTAAAGACATCTATTGCAGACCATCATCTATCAATAATTCGGTCACCATTGACGCCCATTTTCTTTCGAATCGCGACCTTTAGATTGATAAATTGATTCGACTCATTTACGAAAAACGATTCGATTTACTAATCCTTACGTTTTCAAACATCGAATCGGATTTAGCTAAACCGAATCAGATTCAATTTCGTAAAAGCGCCTTATAATTGAGCATTCTAGGGCTGGAGCAAGAAACGTGTGGGATCGTCCGCCAAGGTATCGCTAAGGAGTCAGTCCGTGGTGGCTTTTGAAAGCGACGACCGCATATGAATGCATTGATTGAATGACATCTCAAAAGTCAGATTATATAAAATTAAACATGATATACGGATAGGTTCTTCCAATTTGGCCTATACTGGTAGGCCTAAAAATGAAATGACCCAATATGTGATATAAATGTTCAATCAAAAAGTAGAAAGTGAATCCGTAATTCAGTATGGTAGGCCTATTGTTACAACATCAAACACTCAAATTCAATCCTTTGTTAAATTGGAAGCCAGTGTAGATGAGCAAGTATCGTGGTCCCTGATTTTAGTTATCGTAATAATTCAAGCCACGCGATTTTGAACTGTTCAACAAGTTGGAGTTTGTGTAAAGATGAATGAGTTTGAAATGGAGTGGACTTCAGATATTACTGTTCGCATGCCTATGTCTATTACTTAATCTTTTTACTTATCATAGAAAATTGTGGTAAAATATTTTACTCGACGGTTGGTTTTAGATTGTATCTCTCCAAGCCAGAGGTAATCACGGATATCGGACTACAAAAAATTCCTTGTGTAAAGCTCAACTTTGTAAATTCCTGGAAAAGCTCGCCTCGGATATTTCAATAATGATTAAACATTAATTTTCCCAACGAAAAACCTAAACAACCAATGTACGCTTGCTTTAAGTTTACCAATGCACTATCGTTGCTTTTTCTAGCTATTTGTACTGTTTGCCGCAAAAAGATTGCATCCTCTATTACAGGATTTAAGGATACAACTCTAAAACCAGTTAGTTTAAATTAACCATTATACAATATGATACATGACCAAATACACTGTTAATATGAAAAAGATCCAATATGCACACATTTCAAATCTCAAACCAAGTTTTATCATTAGAAAATAACGACACGACGTTCGATCGTTCACTAGAGATCATGTTTTTGAATTTGTACACAGTGAATTTTCGTATCGTATTATGGTATTATCAATTCTCCGCATTTGAGGGTGACTATTCTACGAATACAAAGTTATTTTTAGCAATGAAGTTTTAATTGTCATTTTAAATGTTAACTATCCACTGGTATGTAAACTTACTAACTTTTGGCAACTGACCTCAAATCGTGGAATGGGCTCAGGTAGCCTGCTGATCCACTCTTTATTAATACTACTAAAGAAATATTCAGTATAAGACGTAAAAAGTATATTAAAGTACTATTTATCTTTATATCGCAATAATTTGTGTACGTATGATTGAAAAACGATATTCTATGGAGTCTCATGTTACGTACTTATGATTATTGTGTATAAGATCAATAATTAGCAACCTTCCACGGATACGAAGCGGCCTAAGTTTACATCCTACCATAATTTTCTCTAAACTCTCAGCATTATATCAAGATCGGTCTTAGAAAATATATGAAGGACGTGTTCACAGGTTAACGAGGCCAAAAATCTTCCTCAAAATTTCAAATTTTTACGAGCAAAGATAATATACTTCATGCTTTTGGTGCAGAAATAATGGATGTCCACAAATTGCAAATTGTGTTTTCAAAGTAAACGATCCGAGTGTGGAATTGTTTCGAATTCAGGGTTCTCCCATTTACTCTCCGGTATTCTACAATGTTTCAATAAGATACGTAAGTCGCACTTTTGTTGTGATACAGCTTTCTCTATTGGTCAGCGTTGTGATCACTTAAAATTACCCATAAGTTTGAATTCTCACTGAACTACTACATCCCTTATAACGAATATATATTTCATATGAGGCGATTAACTTTGATGATCTGTGGTCAGTGGACAGCAGTTACGAAACATTCAAAACTACTACATAATCTTCCATCTATTCATTATTCATATATATGATATGATATGATATGATATAATATCTCCTTTAGTGTTCAGTTTAAACGTCTTGAACGCAAAAGTTTGACAAGTTTCGCATAATGGTACCGATACGCACGTTCACACTAGTGAAATGTGCACGTTACAGGTTCAAATGCGCACGTTACAATTACAAATCGAAACGTTGTTCGTTCAAAACCCGATGTGAAAATCTTTTGCATTTAGTGGGAAATTTCAGAGTTAGCTCGCTTCCTACAATAAAAATTGGACAAGACTTTTAAATCGACACATTTAATAAGAGTAGTACTGACGAAGGATTCAGGCAATACCCCGTGTTATTTCTAAAAACATTTAACCGGTAATTAGACAGTACTGGTGTAGCTTGTACAGGTAAAAGAGTTATTATATTTACGTTCAGACCGAATGAAATTATTTGATACGAGACACGACTAAGTTGTGTCCGAAACAGATAAATATAGCTATGTGGTCAGTATTGGTCAAGATTTGGTCACTTGAATAGTTGTTAGATGAAAGCCCACACTATTTCTAATTATTTGACACCAAACACGACTGTGTTGCTTCTAGAATAAACAAATTACTTTAAGGTCAGTATTGGTAAAATATTGGTCAGTTAAATAGTTGTTAGATCATAGCCCGCACCGTATCTAGTAGCTCGACGCCCAAACACGATTTTATTGCTTTACTAAACATATAAATTACATATGGTGGGTTCTAGTTAGTGGTAACTGGTCAGTACTGGTCAAGCATTGGTCAGTTAAACAATTTTTAGTTTAATGTCCACATTATATCTAGTTATTTGACACCAAATAACTTAATTGTTTGCAAAACAGATAATTTACTATATAGCCAGTACTGGTCATGCATTGGTCAGTTGATAAACCAAGGTCCACGCCACGAGTTATTTGATACTAAACATTATTGTGTCGTTTCGGAAAATTTATCTGTTGGGCAACTTGTGGTCAGCCCTGGTTCGTTAGTTCTTATTTTGCGGGCATTTTATCTCGAACCACCGAAAGACTGAATTACTAATCAATTCAACAGATCATTAATTAATTAATGGAAATGAAGATCAGTGTTAACTAAGTCCTTAGTCTGAATAAAATGTATGTGGTATTATATGGGTGCTATGGTGCTGTACACATCTTCACCCGTCAAGGGATTCGAACCCACTACGCTAAAGCTGTTCCCCGAACCCCTTGACCTCACGAGTCGTTGGAGTCGTTACTAGCCGACCAGAATCCGGTCGTACCAATCACAGCGCTTGTAACAAACCGTAAGTAGACTTCTGTTGGGTTTCCCGTTAAATTGACCAATCAGCGAACGTTTTACCGAACAAGGAAGTATTTCGCAAATCGATATATGACGTCACGCGCAACAGCTCCAGTAATGAAATCACGCTTCGTGAGGTCAGGGGGCTCATTATGAGAATGCCGGTTTGCTAGCGTATCTATTTAACACCCGTATTGCTCGGGTTAGTTTTACTATCAACGGGTGGCGCTGTATGTAAATTTCACATACTTCGTTGAGTACGGACGTGTTTTCGGCGCGCTCTGCAAATTCTATTCAGTGTCAACCATGGCGAACAACAGCAGGCTGAGTACATCACCGCCGAGAAAGCAGCAGAAAATAGGGAAAACAACTCAACGTATTCAGATATCCGAAAAGCAATTAAAACAGATTATCGAACAGAAACCCGCGACATCGGCAACATCGTCACGTGTCGGTGGAAGAGCTGACGACGAGTTATCGACTAAACTTGATACGATTATTGCGCAACTCACTAAACTTGACGTGTTACAAAAGGATATGTGCGAGGTTAAGCAATCACTCGAATATTGCCATGAAGACGTCAGGCAGTTGAAACAGGAGAATGTCATGCTTAAAAACAAAGTAAGGGACTTAGAACAGTTAGTTGCGGATCAAGAAGCGATTGTGCGATCGGATCACGAGCTCTTGCTAGACCAGCAGTGGCGAAGTATGAGGGATAATCTCATATTTTACGGAATCGAGGAGAGCGATAACGAGGATACGGAGAAATTGATCAAGGACTTTTGCGTGAATGACTTGAAATTGGCGAAGGAGAAGGTCGATTCGATGGAATTCGCGAGATCGCATCGAATGGGCAGCAAAAAGAAACAGCTAAAAAAACCTCGTGCTATCGTTGCGAAATTTGAGCACTATAAAGATCGCAAATTTGTGCGCTCCGCCGCGAAAAACCTTGCCGGATCATCGTTGGGGCTTAGCGAGCAAGTCCCGGAGGAATGGGCAGCCCGCAGGCGCGAGAAACTTCCAGAGTTGCGGGCTGCGAAAGCCAGTGGTAAGCGTGCGTTTTTCGTCCGCGACAAACTAGTTATTCGTGATCCGTATGATCGTTCAGCTATGGACAGCGCCTAGGAAGTCGCGGAGGGCTTCTGCTTAGAGTTCGTAGATCGCGCGGTGCTCCAGTCGAGAAAGCGGTGTTTTGTTGTAGAGTTTGTTAATAGTATTCACATATATCAAGATGTAAATAGCGGAAGTGAAAGTTTAGATTCATGTGTTCCTGTAAATAGCCAAAGATTTAATATTACGTCAGATAGCGAAACTTGCAATTCTTGTGATGAGCAAAATGTAATTATTGATGATCCTGTTGGTATGAATTTATCTACTCTTAATGTGTGTGGTTTGACAAGCAAACTTGACATCCCGGAATTTTCAGATTTTATCTGCAGTAACGATATTGTATGTTTGACCGAAACTCATCTAGATGATGTAGATGGTGATCTAAGCAGTAGTTTGCCCGCTTCTTATGTAGGTCATTTTAAAAATAGGAAACGGTTTTCGAAGAAAGGCTCTGGTGGCGTTGGCATCATTTACAAGAAACTTCTACAATCTAAAATAAGACCAATTTCGACTGACAGTCAATATGTATCTTGGTACCTATTAGATAAGTCTTTATTTAATTACGACAAACATATACTTTTAGGTGTGGTTTATATTCCCCCCGAAAATAGTCGCTACTATTCGGAAGGAGCAATTAGTGAAATCGAGTTAGAACTATTACAATTAAGAGTCGAACACGATATCAATGTATTAATTACTGGAGATTTTAATGCCCACACTTCTTGTTTGCCTGACTTATTAGAACCTGATATTCATATCATAGACGAACATAATTTACACTCTATTGTTGACTCGCAGCTGTCATCTAATCTAGGTGTCCCCACTACTAGAAACAACCAAGACAAAAGAACCAATAATACCGGATATCAATTAACTGACTTGTGTAACAATCATTCACTAATCATTCTTAATGGCAGGTGTGGCAGTGACCAGTCTGGTAATTATACCTTTAAGGGCACTAGTGTTATCGATTATTGTTTGAGTGATGTTGAGTTGTTTAATTATTTTTCTAAATTTGAAATAATGCCTTTCGATCCTTTATTATCCGATGGACACAATGCTATCTCGCTCTGTTTGTATGTGGGCATTAGGGACACTGTTGTTGATAACGAAAATAATGGGCGGACGGAAGAGATCCCGTCAGTGAGATGGGACAAAGAAAAATCAGATCAATTCTTTGCTACCGTTGAATCAAAATTGTGTAACGCTAACCTGAACGATTTACTGTTGAACGGGCTTCAGAATGCAGATACGCAAACAGCTGACTGTATAAATGAACTTACTGATAAATTTGTATCGTCATTATTAGAAAGTGCCGATGAGTGTAATCTTATGCAGCATAGGAAAAGCAGTAGCCGTAAAAAGCAAGCGTATAATAGGTGGTTTAGTCGGGATTGTAGAATAGCGCAAAAAGAGTATAATTATAGGCGAAATAGATATAGGAGCTGTCCGAATTCCGCAAACTTAGAATTTTTAAAGAACTCGTCTAGGAAATATAAAAAAACTATTCAAGAATCTAAAAGAAGACAGAAAGAAAACTTTATCAAAGAATTAAGAGAATGTGAAATTAGTAACCCTAAGAAATACTGGTCTATGCTGAACTCAGCGACAGTAACAACAGTTGACAAAGATAATATCGATATCGATACTTTCCTTGAACACTTCATGAGACTGAATGATTTGAATATTAACGTATACGAGCAGACTGATACCATTACTGAAACTCAAGATGATGACCCACCTGATTATGACAACTCCATGTTAAACTGTGAAATTTCTACTGAAGAAATAGGCAAAGCTATATCTTCATTGAAAAACAACAAGGCATCTGGTATAGATGGAATTATCAATGAAATGCTGAAAGTTAATGAGTATCCATGTATAACAAGGATATTACAAAATATTTTTAACTTAGTACTTAAAACTGGCCATGTACCAGAGATGTGGTCCGTTGGCGTCATTAAACCCATTTTTAAAAACAAAGGAGACCCCGCCAATCCAGATAATTATAGAGGCATCACACTAGTTAGCTGTTTAGGCAAATTATTTACAAGTATATTGAATCAAAGACTGTCTTCATTCCTAGATATTAACAACATTATCAGTGAAGCTCAGGCTGGTTTTAGATCTAAATACTCAACTATTGTACTGTAAACTACAGTTACACTTAGATACATTATTTGAATATTGCACAGACAACGGCCTCACTGTAAATGTCGATAAGACAAAAATATTAGTTTTTGCGCGAAGTAAATCTAGAATTAAGCAAATTCCAAAATTTATGTTTGGCAACCAAGAATTGGAGATAGTTGAAGATTATTTGTACCTCGGAGTTAAATTCAACTGGAACGGTAGTTTTGTTAAAGCAAGAAAATATCTTTACGATAAAGCTATGAGAGCTATGTTTTCTATTATCCAAAAGGGTAGGCGCCTGAAACTCCCAATCGACGTAATGTTTAAATTATTCGATATGTGCGTTGCCCCTGTTGCCATGTATGGTTGCGAGGTATGGGGATACGAAAATTTAGACTTATTAGAAAATATTCATTGTCTTTTTTGCAAGATTTTAATGAAGGTAACAAAGTATTCTCATAATTTACCGGTGTTAGCAGAGTTAGGGCGTTATCCTTTGTTCATTGAAGTAAAGCGTAGAATGATTAATTTTTGGTGTAAAACTGTATCTGGCAAACAATCTAAGCTTAATGCAATACTCTATCGAATTTCCTGTAATCTGTATCTAAATGACAAACATACTAGTCCTTGGCTTTTCAGTATTAAACAAACCTTTGATGACTGCGGTCTGTCCTATGTATGGATGCAACAATATATGCAAAGTTCTAGGGCGTTCTCAAAATATGTAAGACAAATTCTACGTGACCAGTATGCACAAGAGACTATTTTCAAAATCAATAATAATCCGTTATATATTAATTTCAGGGAATACAAAAACGATATTAAATTTGAGAATTATATTAACCAACTAGGTGATAATTGTGTTTTTAGTTTTTTTCAGTTTAGAATAGGATCCCACCTATTACCTGTACATAGATTTTCTAATCTCCATATACCTAGAAACGAAAGAATGTGCCCAATCTGCAATGTTTTTGGGGATGAATTACATTTTCTCTTTGATTGTAAGATTCTTACCGAACTTCGCAATACCATTCCGAATTTAGAAACATTTAGAAACTTTGATATATTAAAAACTCCAAATTTTCAATTAGCACAATTTATAAAAGATGGTTTAGATGTATATAGATCCCTCCTGTAGTCTGTCAATTGTAAATAGTACACTGTATTTGTATATATTGTAAATACTCTTGTTATGTTTTTAAAATATTTTTTATTTTTCTTTCGATATGTAAATATTTGTAAACAAAATCTTTTTTTCCTCCACGTACCATGGAAATGGTTGGAGAGTAATAAATTATCTTATCTTATCTTACATAAATCAACGACTTTCGGCTATTAGCGGTACTTAAGACCACTTGAAAACATCATAGTCAATTACGGTAGTAGTGAACATAAAAAGATACAGTACAAAGATACAGTACGGTGTACAGTTAAGGACATGATTCCATAGCACCCATACTAGAGACATTTTGTTCAGACAAGGACTATTAGTTAAACACTAATCTTCATTATCAGCAATTAACGATCTGGTGAATTAATTAGTGATTCGGTCTTTCGGTGGTTCGAGATAAAATGCCCGCAAAATAAGAACCTAACGAACCAGGGCTGACCACAAATTGCCCAACAGATAAATTTTCGAAACGACACAATCCAATCATGTTTGGTATCAAATGTGGCGTGGACCATGGTCTTTTAACTGACCAATGCATGACCAGTACTGACCATATAGTAAATTATTTGTTTGCAAACAATTAAGTTGTTTGGTGTCAAATAACTAGATATGATGTGGGCATTAATCTAAAAATTGTTTAACTAACCAATGCTTGACCAGTACAGACCAGTTACCAGTGCTAACCAGAACCCCCATAAGTAATTTATATGTTTAGTGAATCCTTCGTTAGTACTACTAGCTCTTACATTTAAATGTGTCGCTTGAAAAAGTCTTGTCCGATTTTTGTTGTAGGTAGCGAGCTAACTTTGAAATTCCGCTAAAATGCATAAGATTTTTACGTAGGGTTTTGAACGAACAACGTTTCCATTTGTAATTGTAACGTGCGCATTTGAGCCTGCAACGTGCACATTTCACTCGCGTGAACGTGCGTATCGGTACCAACATGCGAGACTTGTCAAACTTTTACGATCAAGACTTTTAAACTGAAAAAAGAAGATATCATATCATAATATATATATACATGAATAGATGGAATGATAATGTAGTAGTTTTAAATGTTTCGTAGCTGCTGTCCACTGACCACAGATCAAAGCTAATTCCCTGATATGAAATATATATTTTTGTTATAGAGATGTAGTAGATCAGTGAGAATTCAAACTTATGGTTAATTTTGAGTGATCACAACGCTAACCAATAGAGAAAGATGTAAGGCCTAAGAAAAGATGCATTAAGTATAACATATCTTTCAATATAATGATGAAGTATTCAACTGGCCATCACAACAATAGTTTGACTCATCTTATTGAAAAATACCGGAGTGTTAATGGGAAAACCTTGAATTCGAAACAATTCCACACTCAATCGTTTACTTTGAAAACACAATTTTCATTTTGTGGACATGTATTTTTTTCTGCACCAAAAGCATGAAGTATATATCTTTGCTCGTAAAAATTTGAAATTTTGGGGAAGATTTTTGGCCTCGTTAACCTGTGAGCACGTCCTTCATATATTTTCTAAGACCGAACTTTGAAATAATGCTGAGAGTTTCGAGGATAATTTTGGTAGGATGTTAACTTAGGCCGCTTCGTCAGAGGAAGGTTGTTAATTATTGTTTCTATACACAATAATCATAAGTACCATGAGATTCGATAGAATATCGTTTTTCAATCATACGTACACGAATTATCGCGATATAAAGATAAATAATATGTTCATATACTTTTTACGTCTTATACTGTATATTTCTTTGGTAGTATAAATAAAGAGTGGATCAGCAGGCCACCTGAGACCATTCCACGATCTAAGGTCAGTTGCCAAAAGTTAGTAAGTTTACCAGTGGATAGTTAACATTTATAATGACAATTAAATTTTCATTGCTAAAATAACTTTGTACTTGTTGACTCAAAAGCAGAGAATTGAAAATACGATAATACGATACGAAAACTCAGTGTACAAATTCAAAAAGATTATCTCTAGTGAGAGATCGAACGTTGTGTCGTAATTTTCTAATGATAAAACATGGTTTGAAATTTGAAATGTGTACATAGTTGATCTTTTTCAGTGTATTTAGTCATGTATCATATTGGATGATGGTTAATTTAAACTATCTTTTGAGAAACGGGTCCCAGAGCTGTATCCTTTACTCCTGTAATAGAGGATGCAATCTATTTGCGACAAACAGCTAGTGCAAATAGCTAGAAAAGGTAACAATAGTGCATTGGCAAACTTAGAGCAAGCGTACATTGGTTGTTTAGGTATTTCGAAGGGGAGAATTCGTGGGAAAAATAATCATTACTGAGATATATCCGTGGCGAGCTTAAAGTTGAGCTGTACACAAGGAATTTTGTGTAGTCCAATATCCGTGATTACCTCTGGCGTGGAGAGATACAATCTAAAACCCTAGAGTCAAATATTTTACCACCATTTTTTATGATCAGTAAAAAGATTGAGTAATAGACATTCAAACAGTATTATCTAAATTCCACTCCATTTTAAACTCATTCATCTCTACACAAACTCCAACTTGTTGAACAGTCCACATTAAGATTAGGGACCACTATTCTTGCTCATCTACACTGGCTACCAATCTAACAAAGGATTAAATTTGAGTGTTTGATGTTATAACAATACCAGACTGAATTATGGATTCGGTTTCTACTTTTTAATTGCGCATTTATATCACATATTGGGCATCATTTTTACCAGTGTATATGGAATAACCTATCCATATATCATGTTCAATTTTATATAATCTGACTTTTGAGATGTCATTCAATCAATGCATTCACATGCGGTCGTCGCTTTCAATAGCCACCACGGACTGGCTCCTTATTATTTCACGATTGGTAGAACACTATATCCGTGTTGACGCGATGAGGAGAGAATCCCACAATGATAATAAATAGTCCGAAAAAGAAACTTCGAGATAGTAGTTTATTTCAACGTTTCGACTATATCCTAATAGTCATCTTCAGGAATAATTCCTGAAGATGACTATTAGGATATAGTCGAAACGTTGAAATAAACTACTATCTCGAAGTTTCTTTTTCGGACTTTTTATTATCATTGTGGGATTCTCTCCTCTCCTTATTATTTCTTTGGCGATACCATTGGTGCACGATCCCACACGTTTCTTGCTCCAGCCCTAGAATGCTCAATATTCGTCATGAACCCCGATTTGAATTTAAATTCAAAATACTCCTAAAACACGCCTGTTAACTAGATTACTCTAAAACACCTTTATGTGCAAGAATCAGTGAAATTGGCGCTTTATCAGTTGTATTCATCATTCGTACCCACGAATCTCGTATCGTTTCCTATTAATGTGGAGACCCATCCTCGTAAAGAGAATGAATAGGCTCTGTTGCGTTCATATCATTTGATATGAGGCTACGTGTTATCTTCAATTGAAATCACGTTGTTTTTTTAAAGGGTGGGCGAGAATATATTCTTATGTTTTTGTTTCTCTGAATGTTGCTATTTAAGAGTTCAATAATTTCAGTCTACCAAACAAAGGATTTTCCGTATGTTTCGTGACATGTTTTTCCATAACCCTAGGAGAGCATTTTAGGTATTTTTGGCGGATGACCGAAAGCTGCTGTCCCTTTCTAGTAATTTGATGATATCCGTCGAAATCTAAATTCTAAAAAGGAATCAGGCATATCTTCTTGTTTGACTAAATATGAACTCAACAACAAGTGACACTCCCTTCAAAGGCGCCGAAGTAAAATCATGTGTCGAGTGGAGATGATATTGTGTCAGAATTTCTTCAAAATCGGAGAAAATTGAATATTTTGAAAATAATCATTTTACATGTATGTTTAAATCCGTTATAACTGGAGCAATTTTCATGAAAAAATATCTATGGAATCAGCGAAATGTAATTAAGAAGAATACTATGTTTAAAAAGTTATCAAAAAGTTTTCTGAATTCGTCAACTGTTAAACTAGTAACAACCAGATGTGTTCCCATTAAACCACCGACCGCGAGCCGAGTCGATGTGAGATGTGCCCTACACTGAAAATCTCAAGTGCTATACAACCGGTTTTTTAGGTGCCTCTGAATGTCGGCCGTTAAAAAACTGAACAATTCCCATTTGGAAAGGGCCTAGGTAGTTAGAGAAAATTCAAGATGTATATATCGTGTGATACAGGCTCCATATTTCATGTGCGTTTGGAATTTAACCTTGTTTATAACGAAACACGCATGTATTTATGCTATTTTAGATTTAAAAAGAGCGCACGAAAGTGTTTCATGAGACCCGCAAATAACGTCAAGTTATTCATGCATTTTTGATTTATATGAATAAATTTCGCTTCGAAATCTTTAAATTTCTCAGGTGGATTATTCAATAAATTCACAACAGTCCATTATAGATTAGTTTGACGCCAATCGTTCTTTTAAAGATCTTTCTTTCTCGAAGAAAGATTTTCTTAAAAACTTTCATTATGGCGAATCTTTTATGTGTCCGATAGTTAAACCTTCGGGTATTATACTAGAACACAAATTTTTAAAGATTCATAACATACTGAAGGATATCACAGTTTATACCCGAAGATATGCAGTTGGATAGATCTTTTTGTTTCGACTCGCATGCGACAGTAAAAACGGCGGTACTCGAAAAACGCCTAATGAAATACACCATAACGCCTAATTCCTAGAAAATGACCTAATTTCGTAATTGGACCATCTACTGAGACTCACAATCCAACTCATCAACGGAACAGTTTGAAAATACATGTGTTTTACGCTTCACGAAACGAGACTACTACTCTTATAAACTTCATTATAGGATGATGATAGAATGTCCGCCGTGCAAGCAATCAATTACATAACGCCAGAGAAGTGTAAACTGAAACAGTTTACACTTCTATGATAACGCGAAAACAGACGCCGCGGTTATAAACCGGCTTTCTTGAATTTTGAAACCGGAATGCATAAATATGGTACAACCTACGCTCGTAGGTACAACGCACACAAAGACTGATAAAATAGCCTTTCTCAAAATTATCCTCCAAAACTGTTCACAACCACGCTAATGTGAACCTACCGAACCAATGAGAGACTAAATAATGTCCAGCCCCTGAACTTCCTTGAACAAAAAAAAAATAAACTATATGTTCCATAAAATGATGTCATTTATTATCATAATACTCTGTCTTAATATGAAATAATAACACAGATAAGCCTGTGTAACCAAAGACAGTAGAAACGAAGATGGAACAGGCGGCGCTCCACGCACTCCGACGTGAACTATGTAGCGTTGCGTACATAGTTCACGTAGGGATTTAGGTCAATTTCTTGGATGTTACTTGAATTAGGCGTTATGCGTTTTCCGATTCGGTGTTTTTCATTAGGCGTTTTTCGAATACCGGTAAAAACGGTACTTGATATAATAAGTGAACTTCATCATTGATATCTTCACTAATCTACTTGAATTCCAAAAAAGAACTGACAATGAAAAAGGGTTACAGCTGTGACTGATATCACTCCAAATTTCAATTCCTATGAACACTTTTCATATAAAAAAAAACTATTTAACGAAACAGTTTTTAGAGGCGAAGAATCCGCGTTACCATCGAATTTTCAAAACTTGAAGAAATTTAATGCCTCGGTGACCACTGGTCTAGTACGCGGTTTTCTGAAATGGAAGTGGCCAAGTCTAAAGAACAACTATTGTATCACATGATTTCAAATATTAGGAACCCAATGCGTTTAATGATTTAATTAATTGGTATCGCGCAGATTGGTTGAAAGACGGGTGTTAGTCACCTTGTGATTTAATTGTTTTTCATGCATCGATTAATTAATCTTATTATAACTTATTTGTAGGCGCTTCCCGCAAACATTTTCTATTCGTTGAGTTTTCAAACGCAGTACTGTTCAGATGATTCGAGTCAAGTAGTAAAAAAGTTTATGTATTAGCATTACTATGCAGTGAAAATAACGCACTGCGGTAAGTGAGGTGATGTGATCCAGATGTGTAACCCATTTATGGGTAATAAATTTCCATCATGTCAACGCCATTCAGTAGCAAAACTTTCTGCTGGTTTCTAGAAATAACAATACGACGACAAGCACTTTCGAATTCGACCACGATATTTGAGAAGTTTCACTTGGGCAGTGGTGGTCAGTGATGGTCAATTTATGAATTTTAATGACGAATCCTTTCTAGTTTCACACCAAATGCGGTACCGGTATATCGTTCTTTCAAGAAGTTTCAATTGGTCAGTGGTCGTCAGTGATGGTCAATTTATGAATTTTCAATGGCGAATCCTTTCTAGTTTCACACCAAATGCGGTACCGGTATATCGTTCTTTCAAGAAGTTTCAATTGGTCAGTGGTGGTCAGCGATGGTCAATTTATTAATTTTCAATGGCGAATCCTTTCTAGTTTGACACCATAACGCGGTATATCGTTTTCATATTCGAGAAAATTGAATTGGTCATTGGTGGTCAGTGATGGTCAGTGATGAATTTGCAATGATGATTCCTTAGTAGTTTGAAATCAAACATTACATGATAAATTTCCGAAATTCGAAGTCAAGTGTTCAGACTCGGGGATATCTCAATTGGTCAGTTACTGACCATCATGGTGGTCTATAGCTCAAATGAAACATGTGGAACCGACGATGGGGCCCAAAAGCGTTAAGTCATTTCCTGGAGTGACGTGATCCAAAAATGCCCTAACTGGAAAAGGCAGTCTCTCAATTGGATGAAACCAAATCGGACAGGACAATTAAAATTTGGGAAGGTCACAGGTACTTTCTACGAAGCCCACGCGGTGAGCGTATTATTATGAAATCTTTTTTTAAACACCATGTACCACGAAGTAATAAGCATCGTTGTAAGCACTTGAAACAGCCATTAACCACTTGAGACTGTCAGATCAAACATCATACCGCATCCCGCAAAGAGGGGTGGTTCAGCAAACCGGAGTTTACATTGGCCTCTCTAGACTACCCCGCCAGTACGGGTAGCCGAGCAAACCGGAAAACTCATAATGTGGTGGAAGCGAGTTCGGGAGTGATACCGAACCCCTGGCAAGCGAGGATGTGCTGTACACCGAACTGTAACTTTTTATTTTCACTACTACCGTAATTGACTATGATGTTTTCAAGTGGTCTTATGGAAGACCTCGGACGACATACGAGATATGAGATATAACATACGAGATATGAGATGCAACATACGAGATACGACATATGACATACGAGATACGACTTATTTACAGTACGGTGTCCGTCCGCTAGCGCCACCGCAGTGTATGTTTTTCAATATTTGCTGCATATAAATCGTTTAACATGGTGACGCGTACAGTCATCGTCAATTATATGAAAACCAACATAGTCAACATTTAGAAAAACAAATAGATTTCTTTTGGATAATGGACACCTGGACCGGACACAACGATATTAGGCCATACTGTGAACACCCTGGACTAATTAGGCGCGCCGGCCGTTCCTCTCCCGCGGGCGACGAAAAGTTTTTCAAATCACAAAACTAAAAAGATATCAAACTGTTCAAGTTCATAATATTATGCTATTTCTTGTCTTCCTTTGGTCTGAAAACGGCCTGGTGTTCAGGAGCCGGGGTTCCGGTTACTCAATGCCTGCAGAAAAAATAACTACTGTTCACCGCCGCCGTAACCGCCGGCTTTTCTGCATCAGAAATCAAAATTCTAAAAAAAAGTCCGCAGCCGGAAATCCCGGCCCCCTTGTACCCCTCCTCCGCTGTTTGACACCCCTGCCTGAGTTCTTGAATCTCAAACAACCCGGGAACCCGTACATCGCCCTGGTATCCAGATTAAGAACTCCCGTGCTCTCTCTCAAGGTTTGAAATCCCCAGCTAAATTCCATCCCTATCGAGCTACCGGGGCTGACTGGTGAGTCCACTAGACCAGCCGTTGAGAGTCGAGACTGGCCAGTTTTCGCTAACCGTCAGGGCAGTATCGGCACTGTCTTTCTGAAGCCATAGTCTGGGGTCCTCCCCTGAAAATTTGTTCAATTTAGGTACTTGAGTATTCTGAGGGCTTTTTGGCTATCTTTTTTTTCTGACATCTTTCATGAAAAGGGCCAATGGCTGAATCTGAATAACTTTCATAATCGGAGAATCCAATTTAAGATCATTCTTATCAATTATCATGGCCAGTTTTAAAACTGTTTATTGACAAAAGTACAGGAACCACCTAAATAAGTCTTCAGCAAAACACAAGAGCTCTTACATTTGTAAAGATAAGAGATCCATGGAAATATCAAGTAACATTTCTTTAGACAGGGGAATTAGCGGAACACCGGAACGTTGCTCGTATGGTGCGTTTGCACCCGTCGCAAAAAACGTCGTGATAAACGAAATCAGCTGGACTAGGGCCAGGAGCTGAGAGTGATACAATGGAACTCCATTCTGATATTTAATGAATAATTCATTCAATAAATTTATGTTATCTTTAGTATTTTTAATTCATGTCCATGTTTCAATTCATTCGTTGAAATCATAGTACACTAAACAGATTCCGCGTGTGTCGGACTTTTTTTAAAACTCTTTGGTCATCGGCATTCGTAATATACATACATCTTTCACTCTTCATCGAAAACCCTCGATCGAACGCGATTTTTGGTGGATTAAGGGGCTGTAGCCCCGTATTTGGAGCCAACTCGAATCACCGGACCATCGGTGTCTCACACTAAGAGTGGCCCACTGACGTCTCACCGCGAGAAGCCGGTCCCCGGGAGTGGTAGATCGAATATTTTTAAATATTTTTCGTTTCAAATGAAACGTTTTTCGCATATTGATATTCATAGTTAATGTATACGCCACTGCCTGCGCACGTGTCGTGGTATGCGCCGCAACGCCGAGAGGAGGCCTTTTTATGCGAACCAGCAAAATCGAAATAGATTAGCTATTTAGATTATATAGCCGATTAGTGCAATAAGCATAACCGGGTATGTTGGTTGATAAAAACGCCAGGTAGAAATTATTCAATTATGGCCTACTCAGCAGCGACTTCTACCGAGAACACCATATCGGTTGGATTAGATAATCGGCATACTTGCTCGCCGAGCGAGTATGCTGAGTATGCTAATCGATTATGATAACCAATGTTCATAAAAATGACGGATTATGACATAATCCATGCTCATGAAAACGTTTTGCATACTCGAATATACTAAACGAGTGTTCATAAAAAAGGCCTCTAAGTTGAAAAATATACACTGCGGTGGCGCTAGCGGACGAACTTGAACTTGAACTTATATTTATTGCGCCGTATATAACATTTATACATAGGATAAGACATGCAATAAATTTACAGGACAAAACATTAAAGAATGACATTAAATAGAGAATACATAATACATAGTAGCATTAAAAAAAAAAAAAAAAAACTTATACAAGAAATAATTAGAAAAGCGCCCTCAGTCGCAAAGCTGAGGAATTACTATGAAATGGAATCGAGTCTTAGCTTAACCAGTTTATTGACCAAATCGCATACAATTGTGGAAATTTCGGGATCGTTGTTATTGTAAGACATTAGAAAGGCGAATTTATCAAAGTGAGACATGGTCCTGAAATCGGTAAAAGTGTCCAAATACGTGAAAATATCAGACCTGGCACTGTCGGAGTATGAACAGTCGATCAGAAAATGCAGTTCATCGTCAACAGATTGATCTGAGCAAAATTGACAGATCCTATCGGTAACCGGTATTGGAGGTTTGTGATGTCGTCCAGTTTCAATACGGAGATGATGGGACCCGAGGCGTAATTTGGAGAATTCGCGTCGATTTGTGAAGTTGTTGGCAACAATATAATTTTCTATAATGAAGCGTGATTTAAATAGTTTGTAGGATCGGAGTTTTGGGTTTTTGTTTGAGTCGTTAATTTCTTTGAGCCAAATGGAAGAATAAAGAGCTTTTATTTTAGACTGCAGTAGATTAATTATCTTTTTGGGATGGTTTGACCCTTGATTGCACCAAACACCTGAGAGGTCGAGGCATTCCAGAAGTGAGTGGAGACTTGTGCACCAGTTCTGGGTTGAGTGCATGGACGTTAGGTTTTCAAGATATGCTTTATATCAAAAATTCATAGTCTTTATGAATTTTTGTTTATATACCATAGTCGAACTGTCTATTTTACAGATGCGCAGCCAGTAATTGACCATGAGTGGCAAGAAGGTTACAAGTAGAGGGAACTGTCCCAGATCACCACGAACAGCAGCATTAACGGAGCGTTTCTTTACCCCGAGTAGATATTTGCCAAATTTGATGAACAATTTTTCGCAGGGTAGAGAGTTACAGATATCGTAAAAGTTAGATGGGTCTAATTTAGTGATATAGGCGGAGCCCCATATCTCACAACAGTACCCAATGATGGGGCGTATGAGGCTATTGAAAAGGCTGTAGGCTGTGGTTAGATTGTTTCTGATGTCTATGGTTTTCAATTTAAACAGGGCTTTCGAAGCATTATCACAGAGAGTTTCGCAGGCATTCTAATTTAGTGATATAGGCGGAGCCCCATATCTCACAACAGTACCCAATGATGGGGCGTATGAGGCTATTGAAAAGGCTGTAGGCTGTGGTTAGATTGTTTCTGATGTCTATGGTTTTCAATTTAAACAGGGCTTTCGAAGCATTATCACAGAGAGTTTCGCAGGCATTGTTGAATTTGCCAGAGGGGCAGAATGTAATGCCAAGGTAGCTATAGCTTTTAACGATTTCTATATTAGCGCCAGCGGACGGACACCCGTACTGTAAATAAGTCGTATCTCGGATGTCATATGTCGTATCTCGTATGTTGCATCTCATATCTCGTATGTTATATCTCATATCTCGTATGTCGTCTGAGGTCTTCCATACTTAAGTACCGCTAATAGCCGAAAGTCGTTGATTTATGTGAAATTTACACACAGCGCCACCCGTTGGTAGTAAAAGTCACCCGAGCTATACGGGTGTTAAATAGATACGCTAGCAAACCGGCATTCTCATAATGAAACCCGCCGTCTGCCCGGGGAGGTCTTGCCGACCGGCGGGTGCCGCATGTTAACGGAACACAGAAATCTATTGTTGATTTTAATGCAAAATTGAAAAATGGTGGCATTGGGCGGATAGCCGAAATATATAAAAGATTGTCGTGAATAGGCTACAGTCAGACCGAGGTCGAATGCCAAACTAGCGTAGGAAAAAAAAAACATTTGAATACGAAGACGGTTCCTCTCGGTACATAGCAAGCCGGAAGTGAACAGCCTTTCGCATCAAACTGGTCGAAGTGAAGTTAAGGTGTGTGATTTTAACGAATTTAATCCGCTAACATCGCGTCGAGGATAACAATTTCAATGTATTTTATGATGGGCCTTAATTTGTTGTATTTTGATTTATCCATTTTGAAGGCTAAACCCTTTCTACATGTACACCTAAAAGTGCGAAATGTGTGATAAGATACGATAGATTATTTCAACCGATTGGTCATATCGGCTTTCCTCGCTAGGTATTTGTTGCTGGTTTTCCTTGATATCTGTGAATTCACATACTGTCCATTTGCTAATCGATGGGACCGGATTTCCCTGATATTTTTGCCGAATTTTTGGGGCATCACTAATTTTGCTTTAACCACGTCCCTCAAAAACGCTGACAACTGAGTAGGCCTAGCCGTTAAAAGTGCAGATCCGCACTTCTCGTAAATGGTTCAATAAATTACATTAAATAACACTGTTTCAGTACAGTGGTTTATTTGATGATATCTTCACTTGTAAGTAGATTTTTAGACTGGATTTTGTCTCGAGATCGTCACGATTTTTTGGACCAAACACCATATTGGACGGGTAAATCTGAAGTGAAGATTTGTTTAGAATATTTGCTGAAACAATATTTCATGAAAAACTCAATTTGAGGAAGAAAAATAGAAATTTCTTATTAATTTCAACGAACATATTAGACAATTTGGCTAGAATTAATAACCCCAGTGACAGTTGACAAAAAAGTGATAAGTTTTATGCACTGATTAACCTCACATCGTTTCAGCAAATACTTTAGACAAATCTTCACTTTAGATTTACCAATCCAATATGGCGTCCTTTTGACAAATCATCCCGATTCCGAGTTAAAAACCTCGCCAAAAATCTACTTTCTAGTGAAGATATCATAATACAAATCACTGCATTGGATTCCGTGAGACATTCAGAAGCTAGAACAGTGATTTATAATTCAGTATATTGTGTCCATCGCGAGAGGTATGGATCTGCACTTATACCGGCCTAGCCCTATCCACTGCACTTGCTGATGGGCTTGGGATACACTTCTGGGGGTTATTGATATTGTCTCTTTGTTTTGAGTGGTTTATTAAAAATAGAAAACCATAGCAAAAATGTTCTAAAGTTGAAGATGTGCTGTGTGTCAATTTCCGACTTCAAGAATCCTGCGTTGAGACAGATTTTGATAGGAAAATCGATTGAAAAAATCTGGACCTTGGAATTTCAGCCAACTTTGTTGATTTTCGACTTTGAGCTGTCAGACTTATGTCAGTCCACTGCCTTCGATATGAAGTATTCTAATTATTGGGAACAATATGAAGACAGTTCCATGTTGACTGCATAAGCCACGTCAAAACTTACCACTTATGCCCGGGTTACGCGTCTACACCATCGGTGAAACACAGGTTCCATTAGGAACCGGGTTGTTAGAAACCCTTCTTGAAAAAGAAGGGTACACTTGCATTTAACCCGTGTATGTGTTAAACTCTGTGTAGACGGTAAACCTGAATTCGATGCAGTGTTTGGGAGTCACAATTGAACTTGGACAGCAGAATGTTGATTCGTGCTAACGAAGTTGAGTCACGTGAAGACGCTACTCAGGGAGCGTCCAGAAATTACGTACCTCATAATCTCCAGTTTTTCTGACCCCCTCCCCCTTGTACCACCTTTGTACCTAATTAAATTCACTGACCCCCTCATAGGTACGTACCATGTTACCCATGACCCCCCAATTATATTGATGCAAAGAACACAATTCAAAATATTAAGAATATAAATACCTGATTCCAACAAGTGGGTGAAAGATCGATACGGGTGCCTGGTATGGAGAATTCCCAGTTGAAGTCTACTATAAGTCACTTGAACAAGTCACTGAAAGCCGATAAAACACCAGTATCGGCTATTTTCATTTGAGTTTGGGTGCATAAAGTACGCACCAAGATTGATTAACACCCCCTCCCTCAAAGTACGTACCTTTTTGCCTGACCCCTCCCCCCATGTACCACTGTGTACCAAAATTCAGTAACCCCCTCCCCCAATCAGAGGGACGTAATTTTTGGATGCTCCCTCACTGCGTTTTCGTCAAAACCTAGTCCCATTAAGCCAGTGTAGATGTGTTAACATTACTACATATAACTGCTGCGTCGATAGCGATACACTGTGTACACAAGTCAAGCTCTTTCAATACAGTGTATGAAGCGCCGCTTTTTTTTTTGGTTTCATGACTGACATATCTGCCTGTTTTGATATAAGCTGATTTTCAATCGTACTGAAAATAAGAATACTTGGGCCTAAATGTTGGCTGGCAATAAATAGTACTGTTTTCCGAAGAATGTTTCAATCCTAACTTCCCTTACTCCATCTTGATCTGACTCATGCGCAGTGTACTGTAGTTGGTAATTAAGTATCCAAAATATCCTAAGATATACTAGGCCTTAAAAGGGTCTTTTGTTAGTACGATTGAGTCTTTTTTGCAGGGTTTTGTAGAATGAGTGAGAATGCAGTGTTCTCCATAATGGGATTTTGAGGGGCGAGCCGCCCCTTGAAAATCTGCCCTATTATTTTTTGCCGCCCTTCTATAAAAGTCAAGCGCCCCTTCAAAAAAATTGATCTACTTTGTCCCAATAAGCTGAAACACTACTGAGGTACGTCAATAATTGTATAAATAGAGTGAGTCAGACAAACCTTCACACCAAATAAACTAATTACATACATCAATAAATGTAGAAACGGCTCACCACGAAGCTACGTGGTGGCGCTCAGGTATGCCTATAAATACCCTGGGATTTCCTGGCATGCTAAAAATTTTAAAAAAATCAATGCGTGCGAAGGTCCCGACACTGCAGCCTCAGCCGCTGAATTAACGAAATCAGCGGCCTCAACTTGTCAGGTTTCAATGCCCGTAGATAAACTTTTTTTATGATAAGCAAAAATTTTTTCCAAAATTAGGAACAAAAAGCTAGTTGATTATGATCCCAAATGCTGTGAAAATGCATCTGAGCAACTGCAAATAGAAAATTTTTCTGGGAGAGGAAATTTTTCCCAGACCCCCTTATCCTGATAAATGCTCGTGCCTTCCGCACTCGTTCTCCTGTACATACCGCCCCAGAGAATATTGTTGCAATGGAGAACACTGAGATAGGTATTTCATAATATAATTTGTTCATTTTTTATTTTGTTCACTACAGGCCTCACCATGAAGTTCAACAAGATGGTTTCTTCTTCACGAAGGAAAAATAGAAAACGTCACTTCAATGCTCCATCGCATGTACGACGAAAGATCATGAGTTCTCCTTTGTCGAAGGAACTGAGACAAAAATACAATGTCAGGAGCATCCCGATCAGGAAGGATGATGAAGTGCAGGTATATCTCCTGGTGTGCCAATCACTGTTCCTACAAAATATATATTTAACAGTTTGTTGCTTATTACTTCGTTTCGATGTCCTTCGACCGAAAGTTATATTTGGGCTTCTGAAATACATTTGACAGGGAATAAAGGGCTGCCAGAGTTCCATGCTGTTTTGCCCATGATGTTGTGGTCTCTGGGATCGATGTAAATTTGATCTAATAATATTGGGGGGATGGGTGAGCTTAATAGACTGGTTGCGTGTCGAATTCTGAACCTATGGTTGCCTGTTAATGCTATGATGAATTACTCAACTGCATGGCTCCTTTCTGCAAGTAAACCACCTCATCATTAGGGCCCCTCGAAAATACCCTTTTGTTTTTTTTATGAAACGAAAAGGAATAACTGCAATTTACGATCAAACTTTTACTGTTCATTATGACAGCCTGGTTATGATATAATGTACATTGCATTACAGAGTGATTATGACATATTGTGGTATACAAATTGTTGCATTCTACATTTATTTCATAGGTTGTCCGTGGGCATTTCAAGGGTCAACAAGTTGGTAAAGTTGTTCAGGTTTATCGTAAAAAGTTTGTCATTTACATTGAAAGAATTCATCGTGACAAAGCCAATGGCGCCACTGTTAATGTAGGCATCCATCCTTCAAAGGTAAGAAATAGTTGACATTATGGTCGAAGTTTTGCTGAAATGCACAACCTGTACCAATTGCTCATTCGTCTGTGTGAAGTGTAAGCCTTCTACCTACTACATTCGTGTAAACAAGATGAAAATGAATTGTGTTTTCAATGATACGGGGCTTCGACTTTTACCATATTCAGATTAGTTGCTCAGACCTGCCAACCATTCTGTTTATCCCCGGAATGGTTACGTAAATTCAAGTGGAATTAGTCTTACTTTTTTCCAGAAATGTTACCTATTTCATTAAGATTCAAAATCCGGGAAATTTTTTACCCTAACGTTTGAATAAATTTCATTTATTAGGCCAAAAAAAAAGATGTCTTGTTTCTCATGATTTTGAAATCCCACCCGCATCGGAAAAATCGGCAAATTAGCGATAAAAATAAAGTCCGCCCCCCCGCATCATAGCTCGAAAATAAATGTGTTTTTTATAAAAATTAAAGTCCGACCGCATTGATATAATACGCATATCGTCATCTTTTTATCATTTTATTTCTCTATGAACGTATCGAGAAAAGTTGATCATATAAATATCATCGGCACCACACTGGTGACTCGAACTCATATCAATGGAGTCGGTTACCGTAGGCCTAAATGTCAAATGCCAAGGTCGCTGTGGAGCTTGATTTCTGGCGTGATTCTTATTTCGAAGCGATTTCTCTTGGTAAAATGTGGTGCTCCGGTTAAATAGAAATAAAAAACTACCTCCCGCATCTGAAGAAAATATGTCAGAGGGATATTTTTATTGATATAATAGAAATAAAAAGACACCTCCCGCATCTCCAAAAAAAATTCAAACAGTTCTTTTAATTTCTACTTTTTTTTAAAAAGTACATAAAAATAAAAACCGCCCGCCCTCGTCATGGTAAAAAACAAAAGTGTGATGAGAAACGAGGCATCTTTTTTTTGGCTTTACACTAACAAAAGTTGCCATATTGTTCATTCACTTGCTTCTGCGGTAAATCACGCCAGAATAAATTTTTAACTATCTGTGGTGGACCACTGACTGCTTTGTGACCCGCAATTGTGAAGTTTCGTCAGCTACCACCGTCTGTTTAAGCCAAAGTGGCACCTGGTGTGGATAATTCTGTCATATCTGAGGCAGAGTTTTCTTCAGATCCATCATCTCAATCTTAGCCTAGTGACACACACAAAATTCTGAGCTTGAGACTGAACGTACAGAAGTGGGTCCCGCCAAAAAAATATTTGATTTTGATAGATGAAATTTTGATTTTTGTGTATATACCGTCTCATAGTCTGGATAGCAACGAAATGCTTGATTAACGTAATTGTTAATTCAGAATGAGATAAATATAGATTCCTTTTTATTCATAGCTAATAAAACGTTTTTAGGCCAGCCGTAGGCTGAGCCTATTACTATACAAATGGAGCGAATTTAAATGACATGGTTTCCACACAAAAGGCTCTTTTGCTTGCAAAGTGAGGGCATATTCGAACAAATCACGTATTTAAGCGTAAATATCCTCGGAATCGTAGCGAGCAGAATTTTGAAATAGGCTTTCATAAAAATGTTTTCTGCATTTTTCACGAAAATAAAATCGGGAAAATTTCAATTTTTATCAGCCAATCAGGAAGTTGTGTCTTCCCTGTGATTGGTTTATCTAAAAATATCAGCAGCTGTTCACGTGAATTATCGTGATTTCATTACTGGCGCTTTTGCGCATGACGTCATGTATCAACACGCGACAATACTTCCGCGTTCGCTACGTGTTCGCTGATTGGCCCATTTACTGGGAAATTCCACAGAAGCCTAATGTGGTTTGTTACAAGCGCTGTGATTGGCCCGACCCGATTCTGGCACGGCTTTAGCTTAGTGGGTTCGAATCCCTTGACGGGAGAAGATGATGGATCCTATCGATGCTATCAACAAATAAGTTTCCCGGTTGGGCAGCTGCGGATATCTACCGAAAGTGTTGCGGTTCGATATTTCGAGGTTTCTTTGAATTTTGGAGTGATATTGCAATCCGGTAAACACCGGCGGTAGATTGTGAAAACCCATTGCTTGATATTTGTACTACTTAATCAACGAAAAGCGTCGGGGCCGCGCCAGGAGTTTTCGCGATTCAAGTAGCTCAATAGCCTACTTCTTCGTGTTCGTCCACCTCCGCAATTTTCACTCCGCCGATCTCTGACACGGCTCTGTCGCCGTCGGCGCTGTGATTGCACTATTCGTACCACCAAAATTTTTTATTTCTATATCAGGGAGGTCTGGAGGATAAAAAAGTCAAAATTTGGATATCACATAGGCCTGATTTCATCGAATAAGTCGACCATGGTCGTTACGTTTCCGTACTTATTACCACCTAAAACCGTGGGAACAATTTTGTCACAACCAACATTTCGTTTACAGAAATCAGGTGTTCACGTGAACCCGCGGTATCGTCTATTGTTTTACTTCCGGGTTTTATTTTAAGATTTAAAATCGTATTTCAAGATCGATTTCTATGAAATCTTTAGTTGATTTGGTGTTTGGGAGGAATTTTTATTTGCTCTACAGAAAATTCATCCTTGACAATTGCGCAAGGTTCGCAAAAAATTTCTTTTCCCAAATCGAGTGTATGAACTTGATATGCTAATTAGCCATGTGCTCGAATTGCAAATTCAATCAAATTTTATTCTGCCAAAAAAAATGTTAAATCCAATTCGCTTTCCGAGAGTTAATGGTATGCTGCATGGAACAAAGTTGTTTTGAGATGGGTCTTGAAGCTATTGAGTCAAGAGATAACCATCTAGATAGTTCGTGAGAGTTCCAAAGTTTTGAAGACGCTTCAAGGTAATGTCTTGATATTTGGTTTATACGTGTATCTACCCTAGACACATCTTCAGGCCAAAAACTGGCCCTGTCAGATTCAAGATGGCCGACTGGCAGCCATTGTTGTTCGCCAAAATCAGCACTTTTTACACATTTTAGAAGTTTTCGAGGGAAATTTTGAAGACACTTTTATCAATAACCTTGATCATTCGTATGTATTTGTATCCCCCAAGGGCCCATCGGCATGAGAAAAATTGGGTCGATCGGACTCAAGATGGCCGTCCTGTGACCTTTTTTGTTCCCAAAAATGTTAATTTTGGCCTGAATTCTGAGTCCTGTAGCTTTCTAATGGTGTGCCATTTTTCATTGCAATTTGTAATGGGTATTCTTTGGAAAAGGATCTTTTATATCCGAGAGGGTATTTTTTACCAGGCAATTATGACGCAATTGGCGGCCATCTTGGGGTCATCAGTACTCATTTATAGGTGGAAAAAAAGTTTTGCCACATCATTTTGATACTTAAGCATATTTTGCTACCATAATTAATTGGAAAGTTGTAGCTCATGACATGTTCTATGATTGAGGTGAGTTTCAAGCTCATTGGTTTTTGTTTATGGCCACCAGGGGGCGTTGAACAATACAATAACTTAGTATTTCTATATTACATTCGTACCTATGCATATTTTGCTACCACAATCAATTGGAAAGTTGTAGCTCATGACATGGTCTATGATCTTGGTGAGTTTTAAGCTCATTGGTTTTTTGTATATGGCCACCAGGGGCGTTGAACAATACAATAACTTAGTATTTCTATATTACATTCGCTCCTGCTGTCTGTGTTAACACACGATTGTACTATGTAAATGACATTGAGCAGGGAGTGTATATTGATAAATATAACCCACAGATTACATCATTTATAAAAAGCAAATCTGACAGGCTGGCCATTGTGCCCCTTGGGGCTCTTGTTTTTATTTAGTCCTAAAACATATAATATTTTTTATAAATGTTGTAGATAAACATTGATTGAACCTATACTTGTGTTATTATTACACCGTATTCAGGCGCTTTTCTAGCACCGCTGGCGCAATAGGCGCACCTATATTCTTGATTCGAATGACTCGAGTCATACCAACACTGTTTCATGTTGGTTAGTTCGGATAGGCTATATCGCCGTTAAAATTAATGTCTTGCAACTTTTTCAATAGTTCCAAAGTTAGTTTTACACCGCATCTAGTTGGAGTTACGTCGAAAAGCTCATCGTGTAGATCGTATTTTCGAATATCTACGTAAATACGATGATCGTGACTAGATCTATAGATTTTGATAAAGTTCGAACGACCAACGGTCATCGCGCCTACGCAAGCGATATCTTCTTTAACGCGCGCAATTTTGTGTTCGATATCGGCTTTACAATAATCTATATGTAGCCACTCTTGGAGATCTAGCGAAATACCGTTCTTAGTGGGGTACAGTTGTTTTCTTCGCTCGCAACACTCGTAAGATCGTAAATCTATACGTTTTACCTCCTGCCACGTTTTCGCACTCGCATACACAAGCGAGCCTAGATAGTGAGGCTCGGGGTCATTGTTCCAGGTATTAAGATAAACTTTCGATGGGCCTGCTAATGCGTTGTCATTTACGATTGAACCTATAAAACAATAAAAAATATTCTATATCGGTATGTGGCTAAAAATGATTACCGGTTTCGAATACGGAAATAGTAGTAGAAACTTACTAAAGTCGAGTTTAAGCGAGGGGTGTTTTCTTTTCCTAGATTGAAGAGAGGCCTTTGCTCAAATCAGTGTGCTTGACATTTCTAAGGTAGTTTGTCCACTAGTCGAATCCATCTGGGCGATACAGGTCGTTGTTGACGAATGATTAGTTTATGAATTTACAACACGTTTTTATTGTCTGAAAATAACTTGTCCGATCACGATTTACGGTTTCACTTGTTGTTGCGAAATATTTTTCGCCAAAACTTGTTCATGTCGAAACTTGTTTCACAATGGCTGTTAAAAGACTCCATCTTGGAAGTATCCCCCACTTCCCCTCCTCTCACACACACGCATAGGATCGCGTAATAGTGGCGCCATCTAGGGAATTAATCAGACCACTAAATCGATTTGGGAATTTACATAGTCAGTCAATGATTTAAATTTTCGCGCCAAAAAAGAAAAAAATATCTTCAATAATCTTATGAAAAAAATCTTAAGAAAAATATCTTAAAGAAATCTTATGTCACTTCCGGTCACCATCTTGGATGACGTCACTTCCGGTATTATGTCACTTCCGGTGTGACGTCATCCCTCCCTAATCCCTCACTCCACACACACGCACTGTCCCATAGTGAAGGACCCTAACTACTCTTGTCAGTGCTAAAACTTAGGTTATTGATATTTAAGTGACTTGGGAACATTTCAGGGATGAAAATCTTCCTTCCGAAGACAGATTTTTGACTTTTTAGTTTCACTTCATCGTCCTTAAGAATGGTGTTGATATGGGTCACAAAGTTCTGAGATCGGTAGATCACAGCGGCCGTAAAAGCACTATGAATTGTAAAAGCGTCCATTATGTGTTTTCTCGATCTCCATTTAAGAAGACATGAAAATGGAATCAATAATTGTATCTATTTGAATAGTAAACATTGTATTGACTGAACGGTTTACAAGGAAGAAGCCGATTGTGATGTAGAATTGGCCCATGTGTTTTACGTGAGGCCGGAGCCGAGTTTTTGACTTGTGGCTGCATCCGGGACTGATCGTGTTCCAGGTGCTACTGGCCCAATTCAATTCAAAGGTTGATTCTGTGGACCAACTTCGGGAAGATTAAATGAAGAAATCCCACACTTCGAATTAAAATTGTACGATCAAATTTATTATTATGAAACCACAACGTTTCGGCTGTTGACTAACAGCCATCATCAGGTGGAATGTAGAATAGTAGAAACCTCGGGGAGATTGTGTCAATTGCAGGGATGAGAATTCCCTGTGGATTTCGGTATTGAAAATTATCATTTTTCCAAATAGTCCAAACATGATGTAAAAGTATGGGTGGGGGGGTGATGATGGTTTCACTTAACTGGTCTGGTGTGATTGTTAATCAGGTGAACCGTAAAATTAAACTTTCTGCCTTTGGTACAAAATAACATCCAAACAAGGCTTAGTCACCAAAATCAACGAAGCCATTATGCACGGCGTAGTTTGCAGTATTTACTTAAACTTGGAGCTGTGATGATAGCGCCCTCGTTTTAGTAACACGTGAAGCTCACCAAAATCAACGAAGCCGTTAATCTTAGATAAAGGATATTCTCTTCATAAAAGAAAGATTAGTTTGAACATATTTGAAATAAAATTTTTGTATGGAACAGAGTTTGTATGGAACTTAGAATACTTTCTCATCTCCGGATACAGCTAGATTTGATTTCGGCTCCAGCTACAAAAATATAAATATGACATCTGAGATGCTTTAGATTTGACGAAACCTTATAATCTATTAGGAGGCTTATAATTTATGATGTTTATATGTATTTCATTTCAAAATCTATTAGGCCTACCTAAAATGTGTTATGTATTTACCTTCTCTTCCTTGTATGGACAACTGTTCGTCATTTAAAATCTAGTTACCTTATACTTTTATAACATGCATTTCCTTTTATGTCAAGTATAAGCTGATAGAACTACTTACTAAACCAATGTATGGTCTGGTATGTGGTGGATATGATTAACTCCTTCAATTCACTAACTTCTGCACTGAATCTAACAGAGCCCATGGGCACCTTGTATATGATTTGTGTAGACCTGGTTTGATTTCCATCATGACGTCATAGCATTCGTTGAATATGTAAGTTAGGTGAATCAGCAGATGCGCATTATTTCGCTAAACATAATGGCGGCGCAATTTGAAGAGGTTTATATTCTGTCTCATCATTTCTAGCGCCAATGCTGATACTCAAGGTGTATGATATAACGATTTATTGCGTGCGAAGTGTTCAATGATTCATGTTGTTTTGAAATCACGTGCATAATGTAACGTTGCATCAAGATATCTGACAAAATTCTGGTTTCAAATTGCAGAAATTTACTTCCGTGTTCGCCAACGGCTGATTCACTGATGATACTGATCAGCTGATAGCATCGAATTTTTTAAGATGAGTCTGATATTTACACGACTGGAATAATTGTTTTATCATCATTAATTGAAGTCATTTATTGACGTTCGCACTTACGATCCGTTTTGGAGCCTGATTATCTGTATTAGTTTTTTAATCGCCGCACAGTGATGAGCGTTTGCGTAAGTAACAGTCGTGAACAGTCGTGTGTACGATATCGCCTTATACTTTCGTGTTCACTGCGTGTGTGTATTAGTTAACGCGCGCTACGGTGTATATCACGCGTAACAATGATTTGTCTTGAGTGAAGATGTAACCTTGCCTGCCCACTCAAAACAATCCTATCGTGAAATTATTAAAAAACATGGCAGTCGATAAACTTAATTTTCGTCAGTAACCGGCACTGGCCTCAAATTTGCATACTAGAAGCTACATGACAAATTTTTTACTTCTCACCAGTTTAGCGAGCCACTAGACCATTGGTCCTTTATTTAATTACTATTTATATCGATTTTAAAGGGTAAATACTATTTAATTCTTAACGAGAAGAAATTCACGTTTATATATATATAACGACCTAATATCTGTCACATCGAAAAAAGTATATCTTTTTACGACCAAGTCGTAAATTAGTCATTTATTTATCCTTCACTTTGTGCCTATAGTTCACATACCACCTGTTGTGGCACTTTTTATTCTACGTTTATCATGTCATATAAAACAGTAGCATCAGTATACAATGGTAAGAGTTCACAATCCAAAGACAATTCTTAAATGATTAAATACCCTATGAAATGTCTAGTGAAATGCCTGGAAACTGTAAGCGCTTGTGTCAGAGATGACGTCAGAAACACACACCTGCTCACATAAACAATTACAGTGAGCACGTGCTGAAATTGCCGATGTGAAAGTCGTATTTCTCAGTAATGGCTGAACTAAAATTCAAACCAGTTGCATATTTGATATAAGTTGATATGTCACATATGAAAATAACTTTTTACAATGTGCTATTTGGACAGCATTTGCTCTTTAAGCTTGTTGATTTCGTCTGATCAATAAATAACCTTTGTGTCAGCCGATAAACATGCGTCACTCAATTCAGTTTCTCGAATATGGAAAATCTTGGAAATTATTTGGAGCACCTTTAACATGACTCCTCTATAAATCTTTACCATTGAACAAGTCAAAGTTAACCCCTCTTTGGCGGTACTCTATACATCTTAAATCACTGATATGAATGGGTGGTTGACTGTATTCCCATGGAAAGGTGAATTAAAGACAAGTATACCTTGATTTAACGTCACCCTGAGGATTCCTTATTTTGGCTGTTAAAGGAGTGTCGCGGTAAATCGGGGTTTTAAGTCAAGTCACTCAAATACCTACGCTATACCTACTATCTGCTCGGAACATACATCTATGTATATTGATGTGATGAATTTAAGGCACATTCTAAAAACATACTGTCAAAATTAAAAACTTGTAAATTGAAAAAATATTGTAATACATTTGTGTATGGTTATACTAGGAGATTACGTTGGTGGTGGCGCTATGCGAGAGGCGGTAAATCGGGAGTTTTCCTGCACATTTTAGATACAAATGTTCAGTTTCCGATGAAATGTAGTTGGTGGATCGGGGGGGGGGGGGCGGCGTTAGATCGAGGTATGATTGTATTATGACCGTGAAAGGAGGGGATGGTCTTCAAGCTGCGATCAACCACATCAAATAACAGATGTTCGCAATGGTTGAGTTCGCTAAAAGTACAAACAATGATGAAGTTGTGCTAACAGATTTATTTTTGTGACTTTCCAGGTTGTTGTTGTAAAATTAAAGATGGATAAGGACAGAAAAAAGATTCTGGAACGTAAAGCAAGAAGCAGACAGGATGCTGATAAGGGAAAGCATACCGAAGAATCTATCATGGAAACTGCTTGAATGTTTGCGTGAATAATAATCGAAGAAAAACAATTCATCTGAATTTTAGTTCATATTTATGTTGGTTCTTTAAGAGTTTTAGGCCAGCTGTAGGCTGCTCCGATTGCAATACAAATGGAGAGAATTTAAATGTTATGGTTTCCAGAGGAAAAGCCCATTGACTGCACTGCACGACTGAGTATATATTGAATTGGTACAAATCATTCGTTAAAGCATTATCCGTTCACCACTCCGTAGGGAGCTGAATTTAGAAAAGGGGCCCTCCTTTTACATGTGGTTTTTTGCCAACATCTGAGCGCAGAGATATGATGAGCATATCTGATCATCAGATTTATAAAACCATTCTCAATGCAAAGTCTCGAATGATTAGCTTAGCCGCCTGAATCGGCAGGTTTTCATGTGAAACTGCTGACGGCTAATGTTCTATTTCAGGGTTTTATTTTAAGATTTAAGATTGCATTTCAAGATTGTTTTCTGTGAAATCTCAATTTGATTTGGTTTTTGGGAGGAATAGTTTTTACAGTCAACCACAGTTAAACCGTATAAGTGCTTATTCCGTATAAATAAATTGGTCCCGTTTTTCAGTCACGTCATTCCCTTTTAAATTCTGTGTCTAATTCCTACTCCATAATCGGTATTTTCACTTATTCCGTAGACAAATGCATGGTCCCGTTGTCTTTAATCCTTGTGTAATCCGTATCAGCTATATCAGCTGTTGGGAACATACACTTGAATAAAGAAAAAGTATAAAGATCTGTAAGGCCACACCAAAAGAAAATCCTGTTTCTCTGGCAGGGCAATCACCAAAATGGGTAGGTAAGTAGGACATTTAAAAAAAAATCGTTTATTCTTCTATCAGTGGGTATGTTGCCGTAAATAATTTTTACTGAACTAAATTTTTAGTCAGGAATATGATTAACAGCTAGTAGACCACAATAATAAAAGGAAATTGAGGTGTTTGTACAATTAACTATTAAATAAAACTATATTTTGAGCATATTTCACGGAATTCCTAGAATTTTACAATCCAAAGTCGTCATCGAAGTCCGATTAGCAAAGTTATCAGAGCATGGCTGTGCCATTTCAAGAATCAAATTTTAAATCCGACATAACAAAATGTTTTTATGTTGTTGATATCTGTGCCGACATCAGGATTTGGTGAAAAAAATATTAACGAGAAAGGAGTTTGGTAGTCAGTCGGCCACATATATATTTTTGAAAAAAGTTATTTCACCTAAAATTTTGAAAAAGGGTCAGTAGGTGATAATATTTTATTCTGAAAATGATTATTTGAAATGGGGAAGTATCGGGTCGGTTGTGCCCTAGAAACAGGGTTTTTTTGGTGTGGCCTAATCTTTAGGGCTTAATGTGGTCAGTAGGAAATATGAGAAACTCCAGAAAACACTGAAGTTAATCCATCAATGTCATAGTCTCAATTTTCACTTAATATTCAGTATTCAGTACAGATGCTATTATTTGTCAGCATAAGTCCTTTGATGAATCGCCCTATAGTACATGGCCTGTGAGTTATCTGTACTAGACACACTTAATGCGGCTTTAATGCCGATGGCTTCAAATAGTCCTACTCTACTGAAACCAGCTTTTCCATCACACCAGGGGGTGTTTTCTTTTCATGTCTATGAATGATATCAAATTGATCTAATTAACCATTGGATACTATGAACTTTTTATCCCCCCCCCCCCCCCCATGGATCGCTAGAACGTGGTTCTAGAGATAACTAAACCAGCTATTATACGGGTCGTGCACTTAAATCATAGTTTGGTAATAGTTAAATCGTATCAATTACAAATTATCTGTTATCCGTATATCACTTATTCCGTACTAAAAAGCTCAGTCCCTAGTAATGCGGATTAACCGATGTTGACTGTGTTCGCACTACAGAAAATATCATTGAAGATTGGATGGGTGATTATGGATGATGATGTTCTAAAAAGCCATGTGCTCGAATTCAATCAAATTTTGAATCACAAAAATCCAATTCAATTGATCTGATGTATTTTTTCCCGCAATCTCCCCATTATTGATACCATGATTACTATGTGTAAATTGTATCAAGTGGGGAGTGTATTTTGACAAATATAACTCACACGATGCATCATTTGTCATAAATGAAATACCAACATGCTGGCCTTGGGGCTCTTTGTCATAAATTGTTAAATCACACAATAACCTGCTAAAGTTTGACATTTTAGACCAATCTCATCTGTTTCAGGGGAAATAGGGGTTTTAGGTCGTACGTTCACTTTCTCTGGACTAAAAATCTGGGAGTCAAAAAAGATGGGTTTACCACTTAGCAGCCCAAAAGCTTATCAAACATTCCAGTCCATCAGCAGGTCAAGGAAGATTTGATGCATGGTCGAGGACCAGTATATGGCCTATGAGCCCACTCAATTTGTGCAACGGCAGTATGTGTACCCCCGAACCATAAGTGCGGAGAAGAGTTAGAACACTTGAGACTGGAATTACCTTATTATCAACGGCGATAATGGGTTTTTTTTTCTGAATTTCACATTTGATATGATAGGACTGAAATTAAAAAGTTCATTGCCGGGGATTTGAACCAGACAATACGAATCGGGCGTAACTGTGATGATGCTTGCGACAAGACGTGAGATTATATGATACGAATATTTTTTGAGCAATCTTCTTTTTTACCTGACGAAAACATGGATTAACAGCATATCTCAAAAATAACATGGCAGCACAACCTAGTTCTGGTGGCAGCAATTAGTAACTTCTAATTAGAATTCGGGATATCGACAATGACAAATTCTAATCCTGACGATGTGTTGGATTCGATATGGCCTCACTTCAAATGCTAAAGATCGCTAAAAATCTCAAGGAATTACAAAAGAATCAAATTTAGCGATGACGCTCGAAGCAGTTAACGGAAGTTAAGACTGGTGCCACGTGTCACCACCTTTGTTGTTGAGTTCAAGACCCTTAAGGTAAATTTATTGCTTGCTACACTGATTAATATGAAATCATTAATATGAAATCATTAATATTAAGAACATATAGCTGCAAAGCAGCGATACATGTTTTCTGCACATCGTACGTATTCTTGATCTTGTCTGAATATTGTGTCGACGATCGCGTGTAAGCTGATGCAGCCGCTACATGCCATAAAATCGAAGGGAAGTTAGAATCCTGTTCAACTGTCAAAACGCTTTTATAAATGGACGGTTGACAAAGACCAGGAGCCACGGACATTTTATTCATAGGAAAAGAGAAAAATTGTTTAACATGCCCAATTTGTAGGAAACCACCCGAGTAACAACGAATGACGTTGCTACCTTTGGCCTAGGCGGGCCCCTAAAAGGGGGATAAAATTTATCTTTATTCAAAGATCATTAGAAATGCATAATTTTAATCGATAATCATAGAAATGAATGTAGGTATATCATTTTTCAGCATGACAGCAGTTTTTTTCTGTACCGGGGCCTAAACAGTGACATTTTTTTTGGGGGGGGGGGGGCTGAAAATAAAGTTTTTCAAAGATAGCGAGAAATGAATGAAACTTACATTATTTACTTCCATGTGTATAAGGCTACTTGAAAATGTGAGTGACAGCAACTTTTTCCTGTACGGGGTCGCACACAGCAGCCACATAGACCCCAAGATGTCCCCGGATGACATTTTTAAAATATGGTGAGAAATAGCTGAAACTAATCACATCTTTTCTAACTGATAACTTTGAGATGCAAGATATCAATGACAGCAATTTTCTCCTGTACGGGGGTCGGGACAGTGGCTTTTGGGGGTCCCGGACCATGGATTTATTCAAAGGAAGAGAGAAATGCATAATTTGAATTTCAAAGTGATGTAATGACACGATACTAACTAAAAATACTCGTGACAGCAAAATCTGCATGTACAGGGCTCCAGACAGCAGTCCAATTTACAGACGCCTGAGACAGTTTTTATTCAAATGGACACAGAAATTTATACTTGTGTCAATGACATAGCTACATAAAAAAAAACTTCAACAGCGGCTTTCATCTGTACCAAGAAGGTACAGACAGTAGTTTTATTGATTGTTGATCTAAAACAGGTCATTCAACAGCAGCTTTCACCTAAAACCATTTCGATACAGTCCACCCTTATACTAGATAAACTAAAGGGCTACCAACACACTAAGTTTAAATCAAACGAGTTACAAGAAATCATTTTAGGGGCCTGCCTAGGCCAAAGGTACAGGCTATGACCCGGCAGCAACGTCATTCGTGGTTACTCGGGTGGATTCCTACAAATTGGGCATGTTAAACAATTTTTCTCTCTTCCTATGAATAAAATGTCCGTGGCTCCTGGTCTATGAGGCCTACTTTGAAACCATGGATGACTGGACCAGATGGTTATTTGACTCTGGAAAATGGACTGTTAGGCCTCAATTAATGGAATTCAAAAAAGCATTTGATAAGGTCCAACATCAGCGATTACTAAATAAGCTATTCGGAAACGGTATCAATGATAGGTCGCTTAAATGGCTCAGCATATTTCTCTGAACGAAAACAGGTGGCCGAATTCAATTAAACTGTCTCATCTTGGAATAAATCGGTCTTACTAGTGGAGTCACGCAAGGTAGTATCCTCAGTCGTCTTCTCTTCGCTCTGCTGATAGATGATTTACAGAGTAATTCAAAATGTACCGGACAGGGTATATTTCCAAAACGACCTAATCTAAAATGTACCCAACAGAGTATATTTCCTAAACAAGCTGTGTTCCGTTCATGGTCAGAAACACGGAAGATGGGAAAGGGAAAATCTGAAGTAGTAAATTTCCTGTGTATCGGTAATATGATTAAATGAGGAAAATGGGCTATTGTTAAAATTAGTTTTTAAAAACCGCGACTGAATGTGTGTCACAGAGCGGGATCCTCCGGATCGTTGGGCGAAGATATTTCGTGGAGACTCCCACTCCGCAACCAAGATTTCAGGACCAGTTTGACGGGGGAACTGCTACCATATCACAACCACCAACTGTCGTGGCGATTGACCAGCCGTTTCTTCTCTCCAGGAACTGCGGACTAAATAAGATAAAGTTTTCGTTGTATATGTACAAGAAACTTTATTCCAAAATCACAGAATATCCTGCCTATATGGCAGAATTCTAAAGACTGACAACACCTCCAGGAAGTCAACCGTGATTCCACGAACACCCATAGAGGGGCGCCAGCTTACAGTAAATAATTTTCACTCTATCACAGTGCAATCTTTGGGTTATAAATGTGTTAATTTATGCTTGAATTGATAATCGATGTGACAAGAAACGTGAGGTAAATTTCGGAAAGACGACTTAAAAAAAACATATCGGCATTTTGAATGGGGCTCAATTTTCGATGTTTACGGCCCGATAATGCTTTTGTAACGTCGATTCTTCAAAATACGCATGGAGTATTTGTAGATCGAAGTGAGATGAATGATATCAGACGGATTGTATTGGCAACAGCGGTAATGGAAATAAGCCTATGTACTTTTGACAAAAAAAGTGTGGAAAAAAATAATAAATATAGCTGCAAAGCAGCGATAACGGGTTTTCTGCACAGTCTTAGAATCCTGTTCAACGGTGGATTTCGACAAAGCATTTAATATGGCACAACATCAGCCATTACTAAACAGGCTGTTAGGAAACAGTATCAATGATAGGTCGCCCAAATGGCTCAGCAGTTATCTCTGAACGAAAACTTGTAGCCGAAATCAACGGAACGCCTCATCTTGGAATAAGTCGGTCTAACTAGTGGAGTCACGCAAGGTAGTATCCTAAGTCGTCTTCTGTTTAATGTCCTGACAAATGACATACACAGTAATCCAAAATATACCAGACCGAGTAAATTTCCAAAACGACCTTAACACGCTGACCTTAACTTAATGATCCGACAAGAAAATCTTGTTCGAATGAAAACAATTCTGTTTGATCGAACAATACGCTTTTTGTTTGAACCAAAACTTTTCTTCATTCTGAAAGCTATGTTATTGTTGAAATGAAAAACTTTTTGTCCCGGCAAAAAAATTTGGTTGAGCGAAAACAATTTTTTCGAACGAATGTTTGAATGAAAACAATTCTGTTCGATTGAACGAAATACTTAATACTTTTGATCACGATAGGTAAAACACAATATCCGTGTTGACGCGATGAGGAGAGAATCCCACAATGATAATAAAAAGTCCGAAAATGAAACTTCGAGATAGTAGTTTATTCAACGTTTCGACTATATCCTAATAGTCATCTTCAGGAATAATGAGATACTACAGAAATTATGAGATATATATACAATCCAGAGACAAAGAGACTAATTCAAGTAATCAGAGATGATACAAACTAAAGGAAAATTAACGTAGAAACAGTTACACGCTAAAATAGATTAAAGGGAAGCAAACTAAGGGGTGATTATAAACAACAATAGTGAGTAAAAATATAAATGAAACTTAAAGTCAGTAGTAAAAAGAAAGACAAACTAAGGGACACTTAAATTAAAACAAAGGTGAATACAAGTTAAATTGATGAGAGAACAAATAACAAATAATCAAAGGGGAAATCAAGTGTTGAGTTTAACCAGTTTACAGAGGAATTTTGATATAAGTTTATCATGGGGTGAAAAACCATTGTTAAGGTTTACAACGTTGTTCGAATTTTCAATAATTAATGCAGATTCCAAAATATGTCTTCTAGTTTTATCGCTGCAAGGGTAAACTAATTCAGCATTAGCAAAATCAAAATTGTGTGAAGTCTGAAAAACATGATTACTTGAATTAGTCTCTTTGTCTCTGGATTGTATATATATCTCATAATTTCTGTAGTATCTCATTATTCCTGAAGATGACTATTAGGATATAGTCGAAACGTTGAATAAACTACTATCTCGAAGTTTCATTTTCGGACTTTTTATTATCATTGTGGGATTCTCTCCTTAATACTTTTGGTTCGGAGAAAAAACTTTATAATATACTTGTTCGAACGAACTTGTTCAAATTAAAACGATTGTGTTCGATCGAACGATTGTTTCGAACGAAAAACCTTTCGTTTGGACAAAAAAGTTTGTTCAACTTTGTTCTAACGATTTTTTCAAATTGGTTCAATCGAACAGAATATTATTGGTTGGAACGAAATAAATTTTGTTCCGACGAAAGAATTTGCAAGCGAAAGGTCTTTTGAACGAAAAAAAAAGATATTTCTGGGCTCCCCAGTAACTTAAAGCCGGACGTAGGTCGGCCTTTCGACGCGATGCGATTCTCGCGTTGCATCGCAAGTTCCGGTGTAAGTCGGTTGCGATACGATTGTCAGCGACTGTGTGCGACTAGTTTCTGCCAGTCGCAAGAGCGCGTAGGTTGGTTGTGACAGTCGCAGAAAGTAGAACACTTGCGACTCCTTGTGACTGGCGTTGCGGAAAGTCGCAACCCGTCGCAAGGGAGCGTGGGTCGTTGCGACACAATCGTCGCTGGTGGTCGCAGTGATTGGCGTCGCAGTGAGTCGCAAGGCCGACCTACGCCCGGCTTAAGTCATTAGGAATTAATGAAATACCAGTTTCATTAATGATGAAAAAACTAAAATGAAAAGTCTGGCTTATATAGCTGTCTGCTCAGACGAAATTTTCAAAAAAAATCTTCATTTTTGGCAATAAAATTGATAATTGTGATTGATCGTTGCAAGTCACAACCAGTTAATCACTAATTAACATGAATTTTAATAAATCTGATTCCTACTTTACAGTGAACTTAGCTTTAACTTATTAGAGGCTACTAGCCTATGTAGGCATATGTATATGCGTAGGCCTAACAACATCCGGACAGATTGGTCGTAGGCCTATTGAATAACAACCCTCCTAAATATCGTAAATTTTGTTTTGAAGTTCAATCCAATGAGTCCGTTAATAAACGCAACAATATTACTGTTTGTTTGAAACAATGATCGGTATGTACTGTAGGAAATAAAGAGTATTGATGGTATTGATATAGAGGTTGAAGCCCGCGGCCGAATAAAGTAATATATTTTTTATTTTGATACCTCGTCGACAAAACAGCTTTAAGTAATCACCAAATGTTGCTCTGAAACGCGGGAACGCCCAATTATCGATAATGGACAGTGACGGAAATCGTACAGAAAGAGAACTGAAAAACGCCTTGTACGTGCCCAGCTATCCGCAGAATATCTTTTCAGTACAGGCGGCAACTCAAGAAGGTGGAACTGTAATTTTCAATCCTAATTCGGAAATGTTGAAATATGCCGATAGAGATTATGATATCCAAAAGAAGGGTAGGTTGTATTATTTAGAGATGTTGTCTGATAAAATAGAGTATCAAACTGATTCGTTTAGTGTAACTCGTGACCTACAAAGCTGGCACGAGATTTTAGGTCATTGTAACCATAATGACGTATTACAACTTGAAAGTGTTGTTGAAGGGATGAAGATTTCTGGTAAAACAAAAAACCTATTGATTGTAATATATGTACCTTAGGTAAATTCACAAATCACAGAAATAGAAACCCTGATGCTAGGGCAAAATCAAAATTCGATCTGGTTCACATAGATCTAGCGGGACCAATCGAACCCACGTCCAAAGAAGGATTCCGGTATGCAGTATCATTTACTGATGATTACACCGGAGCTGCATCTGTTTATTTCCTCAAGAGTAAATGCGATACGGTAATCGCGACGGAGAAGTATTTCTCAGATATGGCCCCTTTCGGAAAGATTAGATGTATACGTTCTGATAGAGGAACTGAGTTCATGTGTAAGAATTACAAGACCTTATTGATAAAGAATAAAATACGACATGATACCTCAGCCCCATACTCTCCTCCCCATCTGAATGGTACCGCTGAGCGCCAGTGGTGAACTTTATTTGAGATGGGAAGATGTATGTTGTTTCCAGCGAAACTGTCAAACGATTTGTGGCCGTATGGCGTCATGGGAGCGGCATATAGTAGAAACCGCTGTTCCAACAAAAGGCCGAATAAAACGCCTTATCAAGCAATTACAGGGAGAAAACCGAATCTATCCAATTTGAGATTATTTGGGTCTGAATGTTATGCATACCTCCAGAATAAATCAAAATTAGACCCGAGATGTTCAAAAGGTAATATTCGTAGGGTATGATAGAAATAGCCCATCATATTAAGTTTACTTCCCAGAGACAGGAAAAGTTATGAGGCACAGAGTTGTAAAGTTCAATCAGAAAATAGTAACTGAACAGCAAACGCGAACACATGTTGATATCCGAGCTTATGACGATGATTCATTGTGCGAGTTTCCAAAGGAAAATTATGAAAATAGGTCACAACCTAGCAGTCAAAAAGTTCAAGTATCGGAAACTGACTCACAGAATGAAACTCGAAATTCTAGGTATCCTCAGCGAAATTGTAAACGTCGCGGATATTTGGACGACTATTTGTTAGAACCTAAGAATGAAATGTAGGAATGTAGGAATTGGAATAATGTGTTACACGAACATCTTGAAAAACATGGATTCAAACAAAGTTTGGTTGATCAATGTTTGTATGTTATGAATGTAGGAAATGAAATGGTTATTCTCTTAGTCTGGGTAGATGATGTAATCCTGGCGGTGAGTAGCAACAAATTGATGTTAAAAACCAAACACATGTTAAGCAACAGGTTCAACATGAAGGACCTAGGAAAACTATCCTGGTTCTTGGGTATCGAGTTCGAACAGAACAATGATGTTGTAACAATGAGTCAACAAGTGTATATAGATAAATTGCTTCGCAGATTTGAAATGTTTGATTGTAAACCTAGAAAAACACCTTCAGAACAAAAATTGAAATTGAATGCAAATTCTGAGAAGTTTGATCCAAAGAAATATAAAGAGTGCGTCGGTAGCCTGATGATATACGCCATGACGTGTACCAGACCCGATATTAGTTTCGTAGTAACCAAGTTGTCACACAGTATCTAGCGAATCCAACTGTTGAACATTGAACCTCAGCTAAGCATGTGCTGCGATACTTAAAAGGGACAATTGATTACAAATTGGTGTATAGAAAGGATGATAGCTCAGGTTTAAAACTCACAGGCTATAGTGATGCCGATTGGGCTTCGTCGATTGACGATAGGAAAAGCATTACGGGTTATTGTTTTAGTCTATCTGAAGGTAGTGCATTAATATCATGAAACAGCCAACAGTTGCGCTGTCATCATGCGAGGCGGAATATATGGCATTAGCAGCCGCAACAAAAGAAAGCCTCTATTTGATCCAAATCATGAAAGATCTTGATTATGAACACATGTATACCCCAGTTCTCATTCACGAAGATAACCAGGGAACAATTAACTTGTGTAAGAACCTAGTAAATCACCAGAGATCAAAACACATAAACATACGGTACCACTTCATTAGATCTGAACTAAGTGCTGGGAAAATAAACATAGAGCACGGCCCAACAGACTCTATGGTAGCAGATGTTTTTACAAAACCAAGTCTCTGTTTCAAATTAGAACAATTCTATAGTTTCATTTTTGGAAATTAAAGTGTAATTGTTAGTGCTATGAAAAACGGATTTTGAGAGTGTTGTTTTTAAGTATTGTGGAAATATCTATAAGCTAATATGCTCAACATGAAATTATGTCATGTATCACGTTTCCTTATGTATTCTGTATTTAGGTAATGGGTGAATTGTAATTCCTTTTGATTGTATTTGTCAAGTAGTATTTTTATTGTAAAAGGCTGAGATCAAGTGGGGGTGTTGAGAGATGATCTCTACTATTAATAGATCAGTACTGGCGCGATATTTTCCTGCGCTTTCTCTGTAACGTGCATGAAACCAAATGTTGACCTGATGTAAATTCAATTTAGTTCACGAGTAGTTGTCAATGACAGAAGACGTGTTTTTCTTAGGGATCATTCATTTATTACGTACGCATGAAATTTGAATTTTTCAACCCCCCTTCCCCTCTGTACGCATAATCGGCCAGTTTTATATACATTAATCATTACAGTACCAATTGCACTGACCCCTCCCCCTCCCCTAATGCGCACGTAATAAATGAATGACCCCTTAGTTCCTTTCTTGATCCTATGTCAGCAGTAGACGGTGACTCGTCAGTTTTCCCGGCACGACAGACTCTAATTCAACACGTAAAGATTTACGATCTTACGAGTGTTGCGAACGAAAAAAACAACTGTATCCCACAAAGAACGGTATTTCGCTAGATCTCCAAGAGTGGGTACATAGGCCCATAGATTATTGTAAAGCCGATATCGAACACGAAATTGCGCGCGTTAAAGAAGATATCGATTACGTAGGCGTGATGACCGTCGGTCGTTCGAACTTTATCAAAATCTATAGATCTAGTCACGATCATCGTATTTACGTAGATATTCGAAAATACTATCTACACGATGAGCTTTTCGACGTAACTCAGACTAGATGCGGTATAAAACTAACATTGGAACCATGGAAAAAGTTGAAAGACATTAATTTTAACGAAGATATACCCGAACTAACCAATATGAAACCGTGTTGGTATGACTCGACATTAATTGTGTTCCTTAAAGTCACCGACAATATTTTGAGTGTTTTCGTTACACCCGTATACGTGAATGAGGTTGTTTTCGGTCAATTGCTATAAGCTTATGATTTCTTGCTATGAAAAATTTAATCAAGCATTGACCATGGCGTCCGTCAACATATTAGTCGTTAGTCTGAATAAAATGTCTCTGGTATGGGTGCTATGGTGCTTGGAATCATGTCCCTAACTGTACACCGTACTGTATCTTTGTACTGTATCTTTTTATTTTCAGTACTACCGTAATTGACTATGATGTTTTCAAGTGGTCTTAAGTACCGCTTAAGTCGTTGATTTATGTGAAATCTACACACAGCGCCACCCCTTACTATCTACATGCGCGGAGACTGCCCCCCCCCCCCACAACGGACAGCCCGCTGTGGGGGGGGGGGGTTTCCCGCACTGGGCGGCTCCGCGGCTCGAGCCAACCCTTATTCGAGCAAACCGCATAATGGGTCAGTGACCGTGTTGAATGTTAAAACTGTTATTTCTTTTGATAACTTGTAAATTGCTATAACTTTTATCTCTTTTGTTTGTAACTGTGATTGTGATTTGTTCATTTATTGTCGTATATCTGATGATGTAATGTTTCAACAATGATCAATAAAGTGTGAATTGAATTGGATTAATATGAACGATCCAAAATGGTAGACTGGTCGCCTGTCCAATTCTGCGCCACCTGCATTCGCAGTCAGAATAGGACAGGTTTAACCCGTCCGCCATCTTCCGCGGAATATACGGATCCAATCAGATTACAGTATTTCATCACGTGAACAATGTAACATGGCCGCCTCCAGAGTGTCTCAATTTCATATGAGTTAAACTGCAGCGATGAAGAAAGAGACTCGACCAAAACTATCAGGTAACGCTTCTGCGGGCACCTGTATTGCGTGTGGCTTCGAAAATATCGATATACAATTCAAGATGTCTCCGTTACAGCGCCGTCAAAATCTACCCTGCTCGAAGGAACGGTCGTCAATCGACAGCAACAACGAACTTGAGATTGGAAAACCAATCTCCACTGATTGACGTACTTACTGAACTGAACCAGCCATGCAGCAGAGGCCACGACACCAGCAATTTGTCTGTTCACTTAAGATGATTGATTGATTAATCTGAATGTGATACTGGACATTAGCAGTCAATTTCAGTGTGGTGAAAATATTATACGACAGGTAACTTCCCTTACTTCACTTCAATGACAATGTCTTTTAAAACTTGTGAACAGTAAATGAATACTTATTTACAAATATACTGTTGATTGTCTATTTGTAGGTCATTGTGTGTGTTCTGATGAAGATTTTCTGAGATACAACTCAGAATTTCTTGAATTAGAAGTTATAGGCCTACGTATTAAATTGAATGAGCTCAACATGCACAGAATGAATTGTCGTTGTATCATGGTAAGTTTGAAAAATGGATGAGACATGGATTGAAAAGTCAATCCAGGTTTAATTGTTGGTGATATATATGTTGATTCAATTTCAGAAAGTAACGTCAATCACGAATCAAAGAGATTAACGAATCCAGCACTAATCGTAAAGAAATTAGATTCCAAAAAACGATGAAACTCCTTGATTCTGATACAGTGATGAGGTTTAAAGAGCTGGAATTTATGAATAACTACACGAGCGAGCATGGATTTAGGCCTACTGTCTGGTCAAGACTTGGTCTTTTTGATTCGAGTTAAGTTAGAGATATCAGTGTCATTGGGATGAAATTGGGATGATCCTGATGTCCCTGATTTGAATGATAGTGTCTTTAGAATCATAAAAACCATGTCTCGACAGATAATCCAATGACTATTCAAATTGAAGGCTCGCTAGTGCAGTTATTCACAGAATCCAGCTGTTTAAACCTCATCAGTTTATCAGATCGTGAGCAGTGGAGAAATACAGTACACAACATCTTGGCGCAGCGGCGCTTGCTGATGTAACTGATGATGAGTTTATCAGAATCGAGGAGTTCCACCCCCTGTTATTTGGAATCTCATTTCATGACAGCTGGTGCTGATTCTTTATTCTCTTTGATTATTGCATGATATTATCATTCTGAAATTAAAATACATATCACACTTACAATTAAGCCTGGATTGACTTTACAATTAATGGTTCAGAATCCATTTTTCAAACTTACCTTGATGCATTGCAATCTATTCTTTTCATGTTGAGCTAATTTTATATGCGTTACTTCAATTTCTTAAAACATCCTACGAGTTGTGACTCACAAAATCATCACTAAAACACTCACAATAATCTACAATGGATAATCAACATAGTGTTAGTGAAATAGAATATTCAATGTTCACATTTTTACGAAGTAAGTAAGTAGGTGAAGTTAACTTGTTGATGTCACTATTTTCACTGGATCAATTGCTGATGTCCAATGCCACATTCAGAACAATCAATCAATCGCCTCGAGTGAACAAACAAGTAGCCTCCGCTGCAAGGTTCAGTATGTCAGTATTGTTATAGTAGTATTGTATGTATTGTTGTTTCCATCCACCAATCCAAATTGCTGATTGACGACCGGTAGGTTTCGACGGCGGTGTCACGCAGCCATCCTGAATTGAATACCAATATTTTCGGTACCACACGCTAAACAAGTGCCTGCAGAAGCGTTACCTGGCAGTTTTAACGGAATTTCTTTCTTCATTGGTATAAAAATGACTTTAAAGAGGTCCATGGAACGTAAACGAGACACAGTGTAGGCGGCCATGTTACATTGTTCACTTGATGAAATACTGAAATCTGATTGGATCCGTAAAATCCGTGGAAGATGGCGGACGGGCAAATCCTGTCCCATATTGAATGAGACAGGCAACCAGTCTAGTAAAATGGAGGATGGGATCAATGTCACAACCCAAGTGGCAATCACCCCGTATTCAAACTATTATAAATTGAAGATTTCAGAGGTGGCAAACAAATCATCGTGCTCTCCAGGAAAAGAAGAAAAATAGTTCATATGAAGTAGAAGATTAAGAAATTATATAAACGGAAGCCAAATCATTCATTACGAGCGGGTGGATCCGATTGTTTTTTGAATTTTTGCCACGCTGGGCGGCCCCGCAACCGCCAATTCGTTCGTTGGAATTAATACAATTTATATCTCCCAGTTTTGCTGTGATTGGGATTTTGAAAAATCGATCTTGTGAGAATAGAATGGTACCGGTATTAGTAGTACGTATTTATAGTTTAGTATCACGTAGTAAAAGACTGCTTAGCGGGTGGATGATATCCTCGTTAGTAAGCCTGTGAAGTCCGTTCATTGGGTTATCATAAAGCCATTCGTCTAACATAATCCAGACGGAAAATATGGACCGAATCTCAACTGCATATTAAAACACAGCATGCTGTGTTTTAATATGCAGTTGAGGTTCGGTCCAATTAATAAAGCAACCGATGTGATGAATAAATTCGACGATCATACAAACATTTCGGGGACAAAAATCAGCCGTCAGATAATTTCCTATTATTGGCATTTAAGTCCAACTTTCCCTAGTTGAATAGCTCACAGACTTGGAATCATACCGAAAATAGCAATAGTGGAATTAGTAATAGGAAAAGTAGGCTTTCAGATCAGAGTACGAGAGTACGAGCTCACTTAACATCTCTACCTCTAAAATGAAGCCTAAATTCCCTATTTCTCTTAATAATTTCATATAAATGAACATTAATTTACATGATCTCATCACTTTCATTTCCCACATAGCGATATTCAATTAATTAAAAAAATTATTTTTTGCTTTTTCTCTAAAATATTAATCCATTTTTTTTATTGTCAATTTTGGAATTTCAGAAGTATTTTCATTTTTGATAGCAGTTGTTTCAGAATTATTAATATCATGAATTTAATTTGATTTTTTATACCAATTACACCCAATCAAAATGAATACAATTACAAATCCAACGGTAAAATATAGATATTTATCAAATATTCTATTATTAGAAGGAGTAGAAATAACAATATTTTCACCATTTTTATTACTTATTTTTTCTTTTACAGCTTTTTTATATTCTTGTGATTTAATTCCTAATTGCCGAGACCATTCAATTTGTTTCGGACTTCTCGGTTTTTTCTTCACTTCTTCCACCTTGTTCATTTATTATAGAAATATTTTTACTTTCAATATTTGAAAATCTTATAACTCCAGTTGATAATAATGTAATAAATCCACCTAATTGAAATGATAAATATCCAATCCATTTATTTAATTCGGTCATAACTAAATAATCATTTTTTAAATCAGCATATAATCTATTTTTATCTTCAATTAGTAGTATATAATTACATAATTTACTGTAACCTTTTACTACATTTTCTGATATCGCGTCATTAATTCTAGCTGTTCTCGCGGTTTCATAAATCTTAAATAATCTAATAATTTCATCTGATTTCATTGTATCTAATTCATTATAAGTTAAATTTTTACCGATAAAATGTTTACATTTTCCAGATGCTATTAATATTTCTAATTGATGTTTACAATAAAGATAATATTCATAATTATTATTTGTTGTAACATTATTTAAAGCACCATCATCTGGAGTTAATTTTGTTTCTGTTATTCCTAAATCATCTAAAGTTTTTTCAATTGGAACATCGCTTTATTTTTAGATTTTATTTTCTTTTCACCTCCCATTTATATAACAAAAAAATTAGTTGTGATGTTGCAACTAGAATTTAACTAGAATGTAACTAAAAATCAACTAGATTAACAAACTAGTTGAATTATTATTGTTTTTATTTATTTCTTGTTAAATCTAGTTCATTTTTGTTCCAACTACCAATAACTAGAATTCAACTAGAACGTAACTAAAAATATACTAGATTAACAAGCTAGTTAAAATATTGTTGAATTTTATTTGATTTTTGTTTCAAATACCAATAACTAGAATGCAACTAGTAATTAGAAAAGTAGGCTTTCAGGCCAGAGGACGAGAGGACGAGACACCACTCATCACCACAAGTAATTTTTTTCCCTAATAAATGGGAGATAGAAAAGCATTCTTAGCAACAATAAATAACAGAATAAAACCAGCAAAAAAACAATTTGAAATAAAAAAGTTAGTTGATGTTACAAAAGAAATTGAACATAAAATATTGAAATTAGAAAAGATAAAAACTAAATATGGAGAGAAAGTATCAGCTAATTTAAGCTACTGTAATGTTAGTACATCGCGAGAATTTAAAGTGTTTTTACCCGATAAATGGGTTTCATTGAGTATGGAGGAATTGAAAGATTTAGAAGGATTTAAAATAATCTATCATGGGAAAAATGAAGACGGTCATCATGATTTAGAAATTGTTGATTAAATTTAAAAAAAATAAATTAATAAAAATAATGAATATCTAGAATCCGAAATGACTTATCTGGACAATTTAATTGCTCCACATAGATAGACAAAAGTAGTGAGATATTCAATTATTTTTTTTCATACTCATCACCACAAGTAATTTTTTTCCCTAATAAATGGAACCAGAACAACCACAAACTATCAATATTACAAATAACACTGGCGTTATAAACATATACTACAAGAAGTGTTCTAAATGTGAATTAGATAAATCATTTACAGAATTTAGTAAGCGTAAGATTAGCAAAGATGGTTTTCAAAATTGTTGTAAAACTTGTTTTAAACTATATACCAAACAATATCGAGAAGATAATAGAGAATCTTATAATGATTATATGACAAAATATATGAGAGAAAGATATCAAACAGATCTTAATTTTAGATTGAAACAATGCTTACGGTCTAGATTAACACAATTATTCAACAAAGAAACACATTCAGAAACACTATCTAATTTATTGGGTTGTTCAGATGAATTTCTCAAATCATGGATAATATATCAATTCGACGATAAAATGAATATAGATAATTATGGTGAATACTTTCATATTGATCATGTGTTGCCGATTTCTAAATTTGACATGAATGATGAATATGATAAGAAGCAAATCTAGAACTGGAGAAATTTAAGGCCTTTAGAAAAGAAAGAAAATATAATTAAATCTAACAAACTAGATATGAAATTATATTCAGAACAGTTAACAAAGGCAAAGAAATTTATTGATCAATGGAACAATAATCCAAATAATGAACGATACGTTGAGGAATCCGAAATGACTTATCTAGACAATTTAATTGCTCCGCAGTGAGATATTCAATTATTTTTTTGCTTTTTTTCTAAAATATTAATCCATTTTTTTTATTGTCAATTTTGGAATTTCAGAAGTACTTTCATTTTTGATAGCAGTTGGTTCAGAATTACTAATATCATGAATTTTATTTGATTTCTTATACCAATTACACCCAATCAAAATGAATACAATTACAAATCCAACTGTAAAATATAAATATTTATCAAATATTCTACTATCAGAAGGAGTAGAAATAACAATATTTTCACCATTTTTATTAACATTTTTATTACTCATTTTTTCTTTTACAGCTTTTTTATATTCTTGTGATTTAATTCCTAATTGCCGAGACCATTCAATTTGTTTCTGAGTTCTCGGTTTTTTCTTCACTTCTTTCACCTCGCTCATTTATTATAGAAATATTTTTACTTTCAATATTTGAAAATGTTATAACTCCAGTTGATAATAATGTCATAAATCCACCTAATTGAAATGATAAATATCCAATCCATTTATTTAATTCAGTCATAACTAAATAATCATTTTTTAAATCGGAATATAATCTATTTTCATCTTCAATTGGTAGTATATAATTACATAATTTACTATAACCTTTTACTACATTTTCTGATATCGCGTCATTAATTCTAGCTGTTCTCGCGGCTTCATAAATCTTAAATAATCTAATAATTTCATCTGATTTCATTGTGTCTAATTCATTATAAGTTAAATTTTTACTAACAAAATTTTTACATTTTCCAGATGCTATTAATATTTCTAATTGATGTTTACAATAAAGATAATATTCATAATTATTATTTGTTGTAACATTATTTAAAGCACCATCATCTGGAATTAATTTTGTTTCTGTTATTCCTAAATCATCTAAAGTTTTTTCAATTGGAACATCACCATTTTTAGATTTTATTTTCTTTTCACCTACCATTTATATAACAAAAAAATTAATTGTGTGATGTTGCAACTAGAATTTAACTAGAATGTAACTAGAATTCAACTAGATTAACAAGCTAGTTGAAATATTAGTGTTTTTGTTTATTTCTTGTTAAATCTAGTTGATTTTTTGTTTCAACTATTAACAACTAGAATTCAATTAGAATGTAACTAGAATTAAACTAGATTAACAAGCTAGTTAAAATATTGTTAAATCTATTTGATTTTTGTTACAACTACCAATAACTAGAATTCAACTAGATTAACAAGCTAGTTGAATTTAAATAAATTCATATTTAAATGGGTGTTGTAATCTAAATAGTAATTTTGATCTTTTAATATTTTTCAACTTATCCATATATTCATTATGTAAATCATGTGGAATAATATCATTTTCCTCAAGTGCATTTTTCATCGATTTTCTATCTTTATTGTAGAATAAAACTAGAAATCTAATGTTTTCTCTAAAATCTTTAACAATTGAATTATATTTTTGATTTAAAACCCAAGTTGTTATCCCAAAATGTCTTCCAGAGAAAGCCAAATAACATAACTCACTTTCTCTAACTTTTGAATCATGTAGATTAGCACAATCATCTATGATAAATAATGTATTTGATCCTTTATAAATATCAATTGCTATTTTTATACAATTATCTAAATTTTCTTTTACTGTTTTAGGATCTAATATAATAAATTTATTATTTCTAGTAATGTTTCTATCATAAGTTTGATTAAATTCATATGTTGGACAAAATAATACTATATTATCAAAATAGTTTTTGTAAACAGTTTCTAATAAATTTAATATAAAATAAGTTTTTCCACAATTTGTTACACCAGAAATTAACATATTATGAGGCTCAAATATGAATAATTCCTTATTCATTTATATATTTTTAATTTTACTTGATAATATCCATTCATTAAATTTATCCGGCCATCCAACCCATTTTACTAAAGAATATTTTTTTCTTTTAACAGTTTTTGTTTTTAATACTTTTTCAATTTTATATTCTTGTTCTAGATTTTCAGTAGTTAAACTTAATTCTTCTTCGTAAAAGTAGCCATCAACTTCTTCACCATCTAAATCTTCTAATTTATAGACATATGGTTTTGTTGTTATTACCTTTTTTATTTTATATATTTCTCTAGTAAAATTTCGATCGTATCCTTTATCAAATATCTTTTTATACTTAGAAATTCTAACATTTTGACCAACTTTAAATTTAGGTTCACCAAAATCATCTACAAGAAATGCTCCATATAAATTATTCCAAACAATTTCAGCATTTTCAGGTTTTCTAGCATCAATAGGTTTCATTCCAATAGAAGAATGATAAGAATTATTATATCCTTCTATAAATTTTGGTAAAACATCAATCCATTTATAAGTATTATTTGCTGTGAAATATTTTGATATTCTTGTTCTCAATGTTCTATTAAATCGTTCAACAACTGCTGCTTTTTTATCCGATTTTGTTGAAAAATATTTAATATTATGAAAATCTAAAAGTCCATGAACTAATGAATTATCAAATTCTTTTCCATCATCAAATTGAATTTTTTTCTGGTTTTAGTTTACCACCTGAAAGAAATTTTCTTAAAACATGTGATGTTTGTGCAGCATCTTTTCTATAAAGTGGGAAGCTCCATACATAACGACTAAAAATATCAATTATATTCAATATCCACCAATAATCATTATTATCTTTTTTAAGATTTTTCATATCAATTAAATCTCCTTGCCACTGTTGATCTACATAACTTACCATAGTTTTACGAGTTTTATATTTTCTAACAATTTTTTTATGTGTTGTATATGTTGGTTGTTCTAACATAAATTCATTTATATCTTTGTATTTAACTAAATTTTGTGGGATTATCTTATCTAATTTATCTAGTTTTACTTTACGCCATATATTTTTAGTAGAAGAATAAGCAACCGAACTCTCAGGGTTGTAATATAAATTTCTTAAATATTGTTCTTTAGTATTAGGAGTTTTTTTACCACTCATTTATATATCCTTAATTTTAACTTTATATTTCTAATATTGAATACTATCTAATTGTGAATTTACAATATTTAATTGTGCGTCAGATATAATATAAATATGCATTTTAAAATTTTTGATTCCCTTTTTCTTTTTCATAAATAATTGGATCCCATCTTTTGTATTTTGTAATTTTATCCCAGAACCATGTAATGAATTATCTTCAGTTGTTCTAAAATCTACCCATAATGCATATTTATTACCGGTATAATAATCAATTTGATTAATGTTACAATTTTCAAATGATTTTACTTTTTCATTCATAAAATGTTTTTTAATTTCTACCCATTGATCTATCATTCTCATTGCTTGACAAAATATTTTATTTGCTATTCCTTCGATAGTTATTTCTACTTTTGTTATTTCAGGATTATAATAATTATCAACATTTATTGCGCCATTAGTATACGTTCCAATAGTAAAAAATATTAATATACCTTTAATAGATCTTCTAGGAAAGTTAATATTCTCATTTATTATTTCATCATTTGCATTAATAGTTACAGTTTTAAATTTATCAATATAATCATATAATAATGAAAATCCTTGATTGTATTGAGTTTGAATTGTTCTAGCAATATTTTCATCAGTTACTGTATCATATTCTAAACATATATTCGATAATTTATAACTCATATCTTTATTAACGCTAGATAATACAATTTCATTTACAGGAGCAAATGTTATCTCAAATATAATATCTTCTTGAATTGCGTATTTATATAAAGGAGCATTATTATTTATCAATTCAAAGTCTAATGGAATTTTATATTTGCTTCCATATATACTTTTTATCAATTTATCTACATCATTAGTTAATATTGCGCTATTAGCTTCTGATCTTAATTTATTTTGGTTTTCTGATTGGATTCCTTGAAATATCATATTATTTCTATTTTCTTTTGTTAACCATAAATCTTTATAGTGCATAAATAAATTATAATCATCTAATGAGAAAACTGTTTCTGGTCCAATCTTTATTGTTAACTTTTTAATCAAATATCTTCCAACATTATCAACAACATAATTATTATTATTACCGATTACTTTTATATCGGCTGATAAATAAATACTGTTTGGAACATAAAAAGTATTTTGTGTTAATCTAGGAATTCTAACGTATAAAGTTTCATCAGGATTAATATTTGAAGGGTTATGAGTAATTATATGATGTGATCTTTCTGCTTTAATAGCATTAGATATTCTAGAAATCTTAGAAGGACTTATATAACTCCCACTCATTTATTTAACAAAAAAATTAATTATTTATTTTTTATCATGTTTACTAACCCAAAAATAATAGCACTTACAACTGTAATTAAAAATAAAATAATATGTTCAGCAGCAAAGTTAATAATGTTTCCTGCAGATTTCAATATAAAACCAACAATTGAAGCAATAACTCCTGGTAAAGCTGCAGCAGATTTCTTTGATAGTTCCCATAAATATTTTGCTAATTTCTTTAAACCATCTTTAACTTTATCTTGTATAGAATTATTACCTGGAGGTTTATCCGGTTTATTGGGAGTAGGAGTAGATTTCAAAGCATTTGATATTGCTAAACCAATTGTTGTAAATAACATAGTAACAGCTGTTAGAATTGAAAGAATTGTTATTCCTTCAAACTTAAATAATAATTTTATTCTATCTTTCAATGATATTCTAGAATCTGGTTTTATTAGATATCTTTTAAAAACATCTTTTAATCTATCAATATTATAATCATATGATTTTAATAATGATTTAATTTCTTTTTTTTGTAATTCTATGTTATATTCTAAATCATCTTTTTCTTTTTCTAAACGTAATTCTTTTTGCCTATATTCTATTTCATCAATTACTTGATAATCTAAATCAGACTTTAATTGTTCTATTTCTTTATTTTTATCAGTTAATTCTTTTTCTAAAGTTCTAATTTTAAAATCTCTTATACTTTTATCATGCGCAATTTTATCAGCTTCATTTCTTATACTAATAATTTCTCTAATTGCTTTATCAGAAAATATATCTAAATCTTCTAATTGTTGATCTGTTGCATCAAGTAATCCATTTGGTAAAAGTTTTTCAGTTTGAACTTCTCTTGAATTAGGTTTACTATTTTTGGAATTAATAACTTCTTTAGGAATTTTTTTTTGTCTTAAATTTGCATTAATTATATCAAAAAATTTAGCATTTCTTTGTTTAAATTCTTTTATATTATCATCTCTTTCTTCTTGTGTAACATCAGTTATAACATCATCAATGATTTTCTTAATTCTATCTGGTTTAAATTAAAAGTTGATTGTGTTATTATTTTATCGCTACTTTTAAGATTTGAAATCTTAAAATAATAGTCGCCTTTCAATTTCCAATAATAATCACCATTTAAATATTTTAAATCTTTTACTAAATAATCCATACCTTTATTTGTTATATTGAAACCAGATCTTTTTAATATTGGTTTAAATTCGTGAATAATTTCATTATAATTGTATTCTTTTTCTGTTATTTCTGGTACTTCATTTTCAATACTTATCTTTGAACGTGTTTTGTCAATATATTGAGGTGTAGTTAAATTAGAATTATATGCTGTTTCATTACCATCATTAAAACTTGTTTCATCAAAATCAGGTGGTTGTTCATCAGTTATACCAGGTTCATCAAAAGGATCCATTCCAATATCTTCTACACCTTCTACTTCCATTTATATAATAAAAAAATTAAAATTTAAAATATAATATTCCTCCGATTACAATTCCTATACAAGTTATAGCTAATTTAGTATTTTCATGGGATTTATTATCATCATTTTGTTTAATTATATCATTTTGAATTTTATCAGTTCTATTATTTTCTGATGTATTGTAATCTTTTATTTTAGAATCATTAACCAATTTAATATTCTTAGTTTTAGTTTCTGTTGATTGAATATGTTTTTTATTTTTTTCACCTTCCATTAATTTTGGAGCAGTAATAATCTTTTTATTTATATCATTCAATCCAAATGAATTATTTATTGTTGCAGTTTTAATTAGATTATTATAACCAATTATGTTTCCCATCTTTAATACTAAATCATTAGAAATAATTAATAGATTAGGGCCTATACAATAATTAAGTCTTACATGAGATTTATCTAAATAATTTTGATATCTTATAATGTTTTCTGGAATCGATCTATTTTTATCATCATGTATGGAATCTTCAAATAATACTTTGAATTGTTTCTGCGCATCGAATGAAGTGTTATCATTTCCAATTATTGGGGATCTTGTTTCAACTTGGGCGCCTAGAATACATATCAAATAAATTCTAATAGATTGATTTATTCTTTGTATACCTGATTTTGTAAAACCTTCACCATTTTCTAAAATGAAATTAACCCAACCATTATTATTATCAATTTTATGATTATGATAAGCTGAAATTCTATGCATATAATCAATTCTTTTTATTTCATACTCTTCACCAACACTTTGCAATTTACCATGCGCTCTGAAATCGGAATTAATATTTATATTAAATTCATTACATATTTTATAAAACTTAGATATATTAATATTATTATCCAATTCTTTAAAATATTTAGACCCGGGTAAAGGACATTCTAATTCATTTAATATTATTCTGATTTGAAAATATGTGTGAAATCTAAATATTGTGTGAATTAATTTTAAATCAGAATACTTCAAATTTTTATCTAAGTTATTTAAATGATCATTCCAACTTATTCCACATCCTGTTGTTGCACAATAAACAGCAAAATTTAATTGATTCTGCCAATATTTCATATTAGATTTTACTTTATATATATGATATTCATCCCGAGTAAAAGTAACTTCATATGTATTAAATATATTTTCCATTTTAGAAATAAAAAACTGTGATTCATTAACATAAATTTCTAAATTAGTTAATGAATTTAAAACTATATTTTTATATGTAATATTTTTCTTAAAATCTATTGCCGGAATATTATATTTAATTGATTTATTATATTGGAAAGCTTTTGGAAAACTATCTGCCATTTATATAATTAAAAAATTAATAATTTATTAATTCTTTTAATAATTTATCTTGTTCTTCAACTGTTATATGACCATTTAAACTTATTATATAATCTAGTGTGTTCTTTAATTTATTAATTTCTTTTATATTAGTTTTGATTTTTTCTTTATTACTTTTTATATTTAATTTTGAACTTATACCGGTTAAAACACTTGAACTTAATCCTAACACACCAATTGATATAGCTAAAGGTGTTAATGGACTGAATATTGCTAGAAATGTTATTACAGAACTAATTGTAACCGAACCACTTATAATCAAATAATATATAATTTTACTTTTTAAATATTTTTTCTTTTTTATCTTTAAGTCACTTTCAAATTCTAATATTTGTTTTTCTAAATATGTTTTTAATTTAGTTTTATTTATATCATGAGGAATAATATCAATACTATCAACTTTATCTTCCATTTATTTAGAATAAAAATTACTAATTAGTAAACTTATAAGCAACAAATATAACAATAACTGTTCCACCTAAAATCCAAATTATTTCATATTTCTGTTGTTCTTTACTTGGGGTATAATAATCTGATAATTTGGGTTTGTATAGATGTAATTTTTCCTTATTTGTTACTGCGTTATATAAACTCATAGCATCATCAACTGATTGAAAATCTCTATGTGAAATCTTCTGATCATATAATTCTTTATTGATGTAATCCATATAGTTTTGTCTTTTTTCTCTATATTCTTCTGCAGCTTTATTGTATTTCTCTAACGCTAAGTTATGTCTTCTTTGTTCTCCTAATGAACTATTTTTATCAATATGTTTAAATAAATAACCACCACCAGTAAATGCTAAAGCGTTAACAATTGCCGATCCTATAATAGTTATAATTGCAGAAGCCATTTATTTAACAAAAAAAATTATGCATTTATATGGGAGGAATATATTTTTGTTTTTCCAAATAATCAATTGTTAAATTAGATAAAGTAACTGCTAACGTTAATTTCAAAATATCATTTATATCAAATCTGTCAACATTAACACTTCCCATTTTGAATACTTTTTTTAATACCATTGAATAACCAACAGTTCCAACTGATAGTAATGCGCCATTATATAATCCAGTTATTATCCACTTATTATCACTCATTTATTTATCAAAAAAATTACTATCATCAAAATATTTAGTTATCTTATTTATGATTATTTCAACATTTATTTTATTACTAGTTTCATTTGTATATATTTCAATTATTATTTTTTTAATATCATCGATTATAAAATCTTCATCTAATTCATAAAATCTTAAAGATTCTCTAATTAAATTAGTAATATTTTCTACATTTAAAGTTTCTTTATCTATTGTTGTTTCATACTCAAATGTTGTTTCATTAGAAAATGCAATATTTTTGATATGTGTAATTACATCATTAATGTTAAATTTCATTTCTTTCTCACGTTTAAAATCAAATCCAAAACATATACTCGGTCCAACAGTTATATTCATTTATATAATAAAAAAATTACTCTTTACATCTTATAACTAATTCATATATCACAGGAAAGTTATTTAAATCAATTAAGTATCCATTATGATTTCTTATTTCTAATTTAAAATTATTAAATTTAGGAATGCAAGGTTTGAAATCACATTCAGTTAAATTATAATTTATTTGCGTTCCAAATTGTTTAACATTTTTTAATGGTAAAATATTTAATATACTAGAATTACAAATTGTTTCTTTAGTTGCTTCGAAAGTTTTGTAGGCTCGATTAAATTGCAATAAATATAAAAGTGTGTAAAAGGTATTATATTTGAGCTGCCTTCTGCGTTTACTGTAACAACATCTGGTTCAATTCCTAGCAATTTAGCTATAGGTTTTTTTTACCATAAATGCATGTTGACTTTCATCAAATACTTTTATTTTAATTCTATTTGAGCTATCACTTTTACTAAATTTAATTAAAAATTTATCATCTTTTCCGAGTTTTAATCGTGCTCTCCGATTAATTTCCTGGGCTAATGTTTCTAAATTATATAACCCTGGTCTTAGAAATAGATGAAACCATTTATTTATACTTCTAATATGAATTAAAAAAGTATTATGTTCAATAGTTTTATTCGATATATTGTAAAAAGAATTACATAAACTTATATTAACTAATTTTAAATCTACACAATTCTTAAATTCTCTATCTAATTGTACTAGTAAATTATGTGATTTATAATTTGTAAGCCTTCTAGAATCAACAAATATTCTGTATTCTTTTAATTCCACCATTTATTTATAACATAAAAAAATTACCGCTCATCACTAAAAATTAATTTTAATAAAATTTTTCTTAAATAAATGGAAGAGAAGATAGCATGTGAAATTTGTGGTGAACTTCTAAGAAAAAGTAATATGGCTCGACATATGAAAAAACATAATGAAAATTATAAACCCCCTAAAATAAACTGCCCAAAATGTAATAAATTATTCTCAAGAAATTATGTTAAAAAACATTCAGAGAAGTGTAGAATTAATGGTGCAACAGCTAATGTTGATAGTAATTCTGTTGAAGTTGAACCTGAAATTATTTGGAAAAGACCTTCCTTATTCTATGATAAGGATAATATAAAAAATCATTTCTGCGAGCCTTGTCGAATGAAATACATCCCTGATAATAAAGAAGATTGGGAGAATCATCAATTTCGTAAAGCACATATAGATAAAATTTCTAATAAATTTGAAACTGAATTCAATGAAAGAAAAAATAATTTATTAGAAAAAATAAAATATGAGAAAACGTTACCAGATAATGAAGAAACAGTTGAAAAGTTAGAAAAACAATATAATGAATTAACAAGAAAAACATATTATTGTAAATATTGTAAATTGATTATTACAACAAGTAATTCAAATCTACATAATAGAACAATAAAACATAAAGAAAACGTAAGAAAATACCAAGAGCTTAATGAAGATCTATTACCATTAAATTATAAACGAAAATGTCCACAATGTAGTTATGCGGCCTTAAGACAAGAAGGTACTGTGTTACTTTGTGTTGATTGTGGATGGCAAAAGAATTTATGGGATGAAGAAAAAACTAGAAATTTTCTTATAGATCCAAAATTAAATTATCTTGATGAAATTTTTTAAATATTTTCTATAGAAGATCATACACCAGAATATATTCAATGGCTTAAAAAAATGAAAATAATAGAAAATAAAAATGGTGAAATAACTAAAAAAGATATTATAAAAACAATTATTCCACCAACATTTAACACAAAAGAAAAGAAAATGTATTTATATTTATTATTTAACGATTATTATGAAAAACCTAAATTAACAGAAGAAGATATGAAAAATATAAAAAAAATATTCAAACAAATATTAATGTATCATTTGGAAAATAGAATAACAGATTCAATAAATTATGAATCCTTTTTAAATAAGATTGTAAATTATTTAAACCTAGATATTATAATTCCATTTGATGAATTAACAAACAAAAAGAAACAAAGAGAGCGAGATGAAATGTGGAACAAGATAGAACTTTATTTAAATGAGAAAAATGGAATGGAAGAAGAACCTGAACAATTAAATGAAAATGAAGAAGCCAATAGTGATTTCGAGTATGATGATATTGATTTTATGTTTTAATGGCCATAAGGTAATGTTTTTATACCATCATCTAAAATATGCCTTTTATCATCAAATGGATTTAAACTAGTTTTTTCAACTTCATTAATGTACATCTCGTGATTTTCTGATCTTAAACAATTCATTTTATGTTTCATTACAATTGATTTATATAAACACTTTATATAATCTTGAAATTCTATATGTTTATCAACCACATGTTTTGTTATTCCTTTTAACTTTTTAGCTTCATGATCTTTTGTTCTATAACTATACATTTTACTTCTTATCCCGACAAATTCAATCATTTCATCACCTCCTAATTCATCTTTAAACTTACCAGGAATCTTTTTATTATCATTACTAAACAATTCATGATCTTTGGGGTAATTGCTAAAGTCGAAATAATGTTTCAATGTTTTTAAGTCTTTTGTTATATCATTTGTCTTGATTTTTAGTATGTAGGCGTCAGTATCAAAATATAGAATTTCTATGTGTTTTTCCCCAAAATGGGGTTGTAATACATTATAATAAAATTCGTACATTAATAATTTTGAAACTTCTAAAACAGTTGAACCTATAAATATTGGTTTATTAAATTTCATGGATGTTCTTTTTAATTTAACTGCTGTTAAATAATCCTCAAACCTTTTATTTCCTAGATGTCTAGGACTTGATTGTAGGTGTCTCAATCGTTCATAATTATTCACTAATTCAATGTCGTTTCTATTTCTAATATTTTCACATGTTTTTCCATAAAAACTATTGTTCATCAATTTAAAAAAATCTTTTTCAAAATCTGTTTTTGATATTGTTCTCTGTTGAGTATTGAAATCTATATATTTTTCTAACCACTTCGATTGATTAAATTCAATATATCTATGTACTTTCTTTAATTTCATTCCTTGTTTTAGATAAAATTTTAACATTCTATAATGAACAATATAATTATATTTATTATTTTGAGTAAGTATTAATTTTTCTGTAAAAACATGATGTTTCGGTTTTATTTTCTTCTGGTATTCACTTAAATAACTATCATCTACAGTTAAATGTTCTGGGCAATAAGGTAAGTTTCTTGTTTTAAACTTTATATTTTCAGGATATTCTAAATCAACTACAAAGAAATAACCAATTGGTGCTTCGTCTTTTAAACTAATAATTGCGCTTTCCCAATCAGTTTTATCATCATTTTCAACTTCTGTTAATATAAAATTTTTATATGGTTGAGGTTGCATCATTGCCCAACCATATAAATTATTGGCGTCAATATATAATAATTTATATTCATCATTTGCTTTAAAATACCTATCTCCCATAACACCACTAATTCCACCTCTAATTGATTTTTCAAATAATAAAACCATATCTGGTTCTTTTAATAAATCTAATTCTACATTTGTATATTTTAAACCACATTGCCAGGTTAAACCAGGACTAGAGTAGCAATAACAAGGATCAACATTAAAATGATTCAAATTAACTTCTCTAAATTTTTCAAATATGTCAGCCAATATCATAACATCTGATTTTAAATATAAATCAACTAATTCACCATGATTCTTCATCTTAAAATGGTTCCAAATATTTAATGTTCTATTAAACACTTCATCTTTCACATACTCCTCTTTTAATTTATCATAAAATTGATCTTTTAATAATTCTGTTACATTAAAATCATCATGTGTTTTATAAAATGAATAAGGAATTGCGCCTTTATATCTCAATAATTTAAAATCTTGGTCATTTGGATAATAATATCGAGTTATAATAAAATCATTATCAACTAAACTTTTTGATAAATTATCTAATGAACTATTTAAAAATCTATATGAATCTATAAATCTAATGTAACCAAATTGAAATGAAATATAATTTTCAGATGTTTTAGCTAATAGTTTAAAATCATATTTTCTTACATTTACACCATTCATAGCATTATATTCTTCTATTTCTTGATTAATTGCACCCAATTTCTTTGATAATTGTTTTATAAATAGATGGGTATCATACCCCGATAAATTGTGAAATATAATGGGGACAAAATTTACTTTTTTGGCTTGTAAATTGCAAGCCTCATGCGCAGCGCCTCTAAACTTTCCATTCAAATGATCATGGTCTCTTACTTTTTTATCTTTATAATTAAATATCTTTTCACAATAATAACATTTATCTGTAAACTCAAATACTTCTTTATCTTCTTCTGTCATAATTATTCTTTTATTTTTGTTTAATAATTTTGCAAAATCACTTTCTAATTCAATCATTTTATCACAAAAATCATTAACTACATTTTCACCTCTAAAAGAAATATATTGACTTTCATATAATTCGGGATAATTTGATTTTATATAAATTCCATAAGCAGCAGCTCTTTGATGAACTTTTTTAATTGTATTTATAATTGGTGGGTCTTGTATTATGTCTTCATTTAATTCACTTCCTTTATCCATTGATTTTAATAATTGCTTTTTGTTATATATTTCTTTTCTATCTTGATCAGTTAATTCTTTATTCAATGATTCAAAATCCCCATAAATTACAAATGGAACAATATTTTTAAATTTATGATTAGTAAATTTCAATTTATAATCTTTTTCTGTTGGCATTATTAATTTACAAAAATCTTTATTATCACATAATTCTTTATGTTTTAATAATGTATTCTCTCAGTCATAAATTTAGATAAACATTTTCTACATAGATAAATTTTATTATGATGATCACTTTCTGTTCTAAAGAATAAATCAATTTGTTTTAACCACATATAATGTTCATTTTCATCTTTTTTGTAATATAACAAATCTATAGCATTTTCATCATCATAATATTCTGTTAAATATAAAGCTTCCAATGTATAATCTTTAATATTTTCACCTTTTGTCTTTGGTAATTGCATTAATTCGAATACATTTATTTTTAAATTATTAACTTTTTCTATTTTAGGAATCATTTTTATAGTTACTGGATATTGATCAATTTTATATAATGTTTCATATTTCCGATAATCTGTTATTCTATAAACATGTTCTTCTGTTGGATGTAAGCAACTAATAATTGACCATAGAAAACATTTATTATCTTCATTTTGAATATTTATTACTGCTTTTGTTATAAATGGTAATTTGATATAACTTGATGCTTTCATATCTTTTTCTGTTATAAAGTTTGAATCATTTTTAAACATTTTATTACTTTTTGATGTTTTATTTCTTTTTGTATTATAAACATTTAAATCTAAATATATAATTTCATTCAATGTTAAGCCAGAACCCTCAAAATATCTTTCTTCAATATGACGTTTAAATTCATTTAATATTTTTTCTAACTTCTCTTTTATTTGTGTTTTTGAAATTATTTCTTCAGAGTGTGTTTGAATATTATAATCCATTTTTTCTTCTGACTTTATAAAACTTACTTTCCCAGAGATACTAATTTTTGGATATTCAACATCTGTTATCAAATCTAGTATTTTTTCTATTATTTCATTAAATTTACTATAATCTTCTATTGTTGTACCTTTAAAGAATCTAAATATAATAGCTGCAGGGCCAATTTTACTATGTTATGTTTCTAAGATTTCAATTGTATCTTTTATTTCTAGTGAATCAATATAATTTCTAACATTTTCCATGTAAGGTTTATTTGAAATGGATTTTGTTTTTGAAGTTGATTCTTTTACTTGTTGAGGTTTATTATCAAAATATTCTAATCCTAAAACATTTTTATTTAAATTTTTATAATGTTTTTGTGATTCGAGATGTCTATTATAATTCCTTTTTACTATAAATCCATTACAAACTTCACATTTTATTTCATCCACATTCATATTTTCTAATCGTTCTTTTCTTTCATTAGAATTTTCTGGAGTTTCAAAATCTATTACATTTTTTATATGATTTGCAGTTTTTTCATGTCGTGTTTTATTAGATGTATCGATGTATTTTTTACAATATTGACAATAATATTGATTTTTATTGACATTATTGTTTTCTAGTTGGTGTTCATTCTCCCCCATTTATTAGGGAAAAAAATTACTTGTGGTGATGAGTGGTGTCTCGTCCTCTCGTCCTCTGGCCTGAAAGCCTACTTTTCTAATTACTGCAACTAAATATGTAATAGATTAACAAACCTGTTGAATTTAAATAAATTCATATTTAAATGGGTGTTGTAATCTAAATAGTAATTTTGATCTTTTATTATTTTTCAATTTATCCATATATTCATTATGTAAATCATGCGGAATAATATCATTTTCCTCAAGTGCATTTTTCATCGATTTTCTATCTTTATTGTAGAATAAAACTAAAAATCTAATGTTTTCTCTAAAATCTTTAACAATTGAATTATATTTTTGATTTAAAACCCATGTTGTTATCCCAAAATGTCTACCAGAAAAAGCTAAATAACATAACTCACTCTCTCTAATTTTTGAATCATGTAAATTTGCACAATCATCTATAATGAATAATGTATTTGATCCTTTATAAATATCTATTGCTATTTTAATACAATTATCTAAATTTTCTTTTACTGTTTTAGGATCTAATATAATAATTTATTATTTCTAGTAATATTTCTATCATAAGGTTGATTAAATTCATATGTTGGACAAAATAATACTATATTATCAAAATAGTTTTTATAAACAGTTTCTAATAAATTTAATATAAAATAAGTTTTTCCACAATTTGTTACGCCAGAAATTAACATATTATGAGGCTCAAATATAAATAATTCCTTATTCATTTATATATTTTTAATTTTACTTGATAATATCCATTCATTGAATTTATCTGGCCATCCAACCCATTTTACTAAAGAATATTTTTTTCTTTTAATAGTTTTTGTTTTTAATACTTTTTCAATTTTATATTCTTGTTCTAGATTTTCAGTAGTTAAACTCGATTCTTCTTCATATAAATACCCATCAACTTCTTCACCATCTAAATCTTCTAATTTATAGACATATGGTTTTGTTGTTATTACTTTTTTTATTTGATATATTTCTCTAGTAAAATTACGATCGTAACCTTTATCAAATATCTTTTTATATTTAGAAATTCTAACGTGTTGTCCTATTTTAAATCTAGGTTCACCAAAATCATCTACAAGAAATGCTCCATATAAATTATTCCAAGCAATTTCAGCATTTTCAGGTTTTCTAGCATCAATAGGTTTCATTCCAATAGAAGAATGATAAGAATTATTATATCCTTCTATCAATTTTGGTAAAACATCAATCCATTTAAAAGTATTATTTGCTGTAAAATATTTCCACATTCTTGTTCTTAATGTTCTATTAAATCGTTCAACAACTGCTGCTTTTTTATCCGATTTTGTTGAAAAATATTTAATATTATGATTGTCTAAGAGTTCATGAACAAGTGAATTATCAAATTCTTTTCCATCATCAAATTGTATTTTTTCTGGTTTTAGTTTATCATCCGAAAGAAATTTTCTTAAAACATGTGATGTTTGTGCAGCATCTTTTCTATAAAGTGGGAAACTCCATACATAACGACTAAAAATATCAATTATATTCAATATCCACCAATAATCATAATTATCTTTCTTAACATTTTTCATATTTATTAAATCTTGCCACTGTTGATCCACATAACTTACCATAGTTTTACGAGTTTTATATTTTCTAACAATTTTTTTATGCGATGTATATGTTGGTTGTTCTAACATAAATACATTTATATCTTTATATTTAACTAAATTTTGTGGGATTATCTTATCTAATTTATCTTGTTTTACTTGACGCCATATATTTTTGGTAGAAGAATAAGCAACCGAACTCTCGGGGTTGTAATATAAATTCCTTAAATATTGTTCTTTAGTATTAGGAGTTTTTTTTACCACCCATTTATATATCGTTAATTTTAACTTTATATTTCTAATATTGAATACTATCTAATTGTGAATTTGCAATATTTAATTGTGCGTCAGATATAATATGAATGTGCTTTTTAAAATTTAAGCTTCCTTTTTTCTTTTTCATGAATAATTGTATTCCATCTTTAGTGTTCTGTAGTTTTTCCCAGAACCATGTAATGAATTATCCTCTGTTGTTCTAAAATCTAACCATAATGCATATTTATTACCGGCATAATAATCAATTTGATTAATATTACAATTTTCAGATGATTTTACTTTTTCATTCATAAAATGTTTTCTAATTTCTGGCCATTGATCAATCATTCTCATTCCTTGACAAAATATTTTATTTGCTATTCCTTCGATAGTTATTTCTACTTTTGTTATTTCAGGATTATGATAATTATCTACCTTTATTGCGCCATTAGAATATGTTGCAATAGTAAGAAATATTAATATGCCTTTAATAGATCTTCTTGGGGAGTTAATATTCTCATTAATTATTTCATCATTTGAATTAATAGTTACAGTTTTAAATTTATCAATATAATCATATAATAATGAAAATCCTTGATTGTATTGAGTTTGAATTATACTTGAAATATTTTCATCAGTTACTGTATCATATTCTAAACATATATTCGATAATTTATATCCCATATCTTTAACAACGTTAGATAATACAATTTCATTTACAGGAGCAAATGTTATTTCGAATATAATATCTTCTTGAATTGCGTATTTATATAAAGGTGCATTATTATTTATCAATTCAAAGTCTAATGGAATTTTATATTTGCTTCCATATATACTTTTTATCAATTTATCTACAGCATTAGTTAATATTGCGCTATTAGCTTCTGATCTTAATTTATTTTGGTTTTCTGATTGGATGCCTTGAAATATCATATTATTTCTATTTTCTTTAGTTAACCATAAATCTTTATAATGCATAAATAAATTATAATCATCTTATGAGAAAACTGTTTCTGGACCAATCTTTATTGTTAACTTTTTAATATAATATCTTCTTGAACTACATATTTATATAAAGGTGCATTATTATTTATCAATTCAAAGTCTAATGGAATTTTAGATCTGCTTCCATAAATCTTTTTAATCAAATTATCTACATCATTAGCTACTACTGCATTATTGGCTTCAGATCTTAATTTATTTTGGTTTTCTGATTGGATTCCTTGAAATATCATATTATTTCTATTTTCTTTAGTTAACCATAAATCTTTATAATGCATAAATAAATTATAATCATCTAATGAGAAAACTATTTCTAGACCGATCTTTATAGTTAATTTTTTAATAAAATATCTTCCAACATTATCGACAACATAATTATTATTATTACCGGTTACTTTTATATCAGCTGATAAATAAATACTATTTGGAACATAAAAAGTATTTTGTGTTAACCGAGGAATTCTAACATATAAAGTTTCATCGGGATTAATATTAGAAGGATTATGAGTAATTATATGATGTGATCTTTCTGCTTTAATAGCATTAGATATTCTATGATTCTTGGAAGGATTGATATAACTCCCACTCATTTATTTAACAAAAAAGTTAATTATTTATTTTTGATTATGTTTACTAACCCAAAAATAATAGCACTTACAACTGTAATTAAAAATAAAATAATATCTTCAGCAGCAAAGTTAATAATGTTCCCAGCAGATTTCAATATAAAACCAACAATTGATGCAATAATTCCTGGTAAAGCTGCAGCAGATTTTTTAGATAGTTCCCATAAATATTTTACTAATTTTTTTAAACCATCCTTAACTTTATCTTGTATAGAATTATTATCATTCGGGGGTTTATCCGGTTTATTGGGTGTAGGTGTAGATTTTAAAGCATTTGATATTGCTAAACCTATTGTTGTAAATACCATAGTTACAGCTGTTAGAATTGAAAGAATTGTTATTCCTTCTAATTTAAATAATCATTTTATTCTATCTTTCAATGATATTTCAGAATTTGGTTTTATCAACAAATCTTTGAAAATAACTTTCAATCTATTACTATTATAATCATATGATTTTAATGATAATTTAATTTCTTCTTTCTGTAATTCTGTTATGTTATATTTTAAATCATCTTTTTGTTTTTCTAAACGTAATTCTTTTGCCTATATTCTATTTCATCAATTACTTGATGATCTAAATCAGACTTTAATTGTTCTATTTCTTTATTTTTTCAGTTAATTCTTTTTCTAAAAATCTAATTTTAATATCTCTTATACTTTTATCATGCGCAATTTTATCAGCTTCCTTTCGTATACTAAAAATTTCTCTAATTGCTTCATCAGAAAATATATTTAAATCTTCTAATTCTTGATCTGTTGCATCAAGTAACCCATTTTCTAAAAGTTTTTCAGTTTGAACTTCGGTTGATTTAAGTTTACTAGTTTTGGAATTAATAACTTCTTTAGGAATTGTTTCTGGTTCTAAATTTTCATTAATTATCTTCAAAAAATCATCATTTCTTCGAATAAATTCTTTTCTATTTAGAGTTATCTCTTCTTCTGTAACATCAGTTATAACATCATTATTGATTTTCTTAATTCTAGATTGTTCTAATTTAATTAAAGTTGGTTTTGTTATTATTTTATCGCGACTTTTATTAGAAGAAATCTTAAAATAATAGTCATCTTTCAAATGCCAATAATAATCACCATTTAAATATTTCAAATCTTTCAGTAAATAATTCACACCTTTATCTGTTATTTTGAATCCAGATTTTTTTAATATTGGTTTGAATTTATCAGTTAAATTGTCATATTAATTCTTTTTTTAATAAATCTGGATTTTCATTTTCAATGTCCAATCTTGAACGTGCTTTACTAACATATTCATTAGTATCAGGTCTTGCTAAATTAGAATTATATACCGTTTCATTATCGTTACTGAAGTTTGTATCATTAAATTTAGGTGGTTGTTCTTCAGTTATACCGGGTTCATCAAAAGTATCCATTCCAATATTTTCTCCACCTTCTACATCCATTTATATAATAAAAAAATTAAAATTAGAAATATAATATTCCTCCTATAACAATTCCTACACAAGTTAAAGCTAATTTAGTATTTTCATGGGATTTATTATCATTATCAGTTTTAATTATATCATGTTGAATATTATCAGTTTTTATATTTTCTGTAGTGTTGTAATATTTTGTTTTAGAATCATTATTTAATTTAATATTCTTAGTTTTAGTTTCTGTTGATTGAATATGTGGAATACAAGGTTTAAAATCACATTCTGTTAAATTATAATTTATTTGCGTTCCAAATTGTTTAACATTTTTAATGGTAAAACATTTAATATACTAGAATTACAAGTTATATCTTTAGTTGCTTCAAATGTCTTTGTAGGATCAATTAAATTGCAATAAATATAAAAGTGTGTAAAAGGCATTAAATTTGATCTACCTTCTATGTTTGCTCTAACAATCATTTTATCTGGAGGAATTCCTAACAGTTTAGCTAAGGGTTTTTAACCACGAAAGCAAATTTTTTTATACCTAAATCATTTTTAATTTCGTCATTTAACTTTATTTTAATTTTATTAGAACTCTCACTTTTTATGAATTTAATATTAAATTTGGAATCACCTCTAATTTGTATTCGTACTTTTCTATTAATTTCTTGAGCTAATGTTTCTAAATTATATAATCCTGGTGTTAGCATAAGTTGAACCCATTTATGATTATTTTTACTAAAAATTAAAAAGACTATGTTCATCAGTTTTATCTGATACATTATAAAAAGAGTTACATAAACTTATATTTACTAATTTCAAATCTACACAATTCTTAAATTCTCATCTAATTGTACTAATAAATTATGTGATTTATAATTTGTAAGTCTTCTTGAATCAACAAATATTCTGTATTCTTTTAATTCACCCATTATTTATAACACAAAAAAATTACCGCTCATCACTAAAAATTAATTTTAATAAAATTTTTCCTTAATAAATGGATGAGAAGATAGGATGTGAAATTTGTGGTGAACTTATCAGAAAAAGTAATATGGCTCGACATATGAAAAAACAGGATGAAAATTATAAACCCCCTCAACTAAACTGCCCAAATTGTAATAAATTATTCTCAAGAAATTATGTTAAAAAACATTCAGAGAAGTGTAAAATTAATGAGGCAACGGCTAATGTTGATAGTAATGAAAGTAATAGTAATTCTATGGAAGTTGAACCTGAAATTATTTGGAAAAGACCTTTCTTATTCTATGATAAGGATAATATAAAAGATCATTTCTGTGAGCCTTGTAGAGTAAAATATAACCCTGAAAATATAGAAGATTGGGAGAATCATCAATTTCGTAAAGTACATATAGATAAAATTTCTAATAAATTTGAAACAGAATTCAATGAACGAAAAAATAAAATATTAGAAAAAATGAAATATGAGAAAACGTTACCAGATAATAAAGAAACAGTTGAAAAGTTAGAAAAACAATATAACGAATTAACAAGAAAAATATATTATTGTAAATATTGTAAATTGATTATTACAACAAGTTATTCAAATCTACATAATAGAACAATAAAACATAAAGAAAACGTAAGAAAATACCAAGAGCTTAATGAAGATCTATTACTAAGAAATGATAGACAAAAATGCCCAAAATGTATTTATGAGTACTTAAGACAAGAAGGTCCTGTGATATTTTGTAATGAATGTGGATGGCAAAAAAATTTATGGAGTGATGAAAAAACTAGAGATATTCTTATAGAACCAAAATTAAAATAGCTAGATGAAATATTTAAGATATTTTCTATGGAAGATCATACACCAGAATATAAGCAATGGCTTGAAAAAATGAAAATAATAGAAAATAAAAATGGTGAAATAACTAAAAAAGATATAATAAAAACAATTATTCCATCAACATTTAACACACAAGAAAAGAAAATGTATTTATATTTATTATTTAATGATTATTATAAAAAACCTAAATTAACAGAAGAAGATATGGAAAATATAAAAGACACATTCAAACAAATATTGAGATATTATGTGGATAATAGAATAACAGATTCAATTAATTATGAATTCTTTTAAAATAAGATTGTAAATTATTTAAACATCGATATTATAATTCCATTTGATGAATTAACGAACAAAAAGAAACAAAGAGAGCGAGATGAAATGTGGTACAAGAAATAACTTTATTTAAATGAGAAAAATGAAATGGAAGAACCTAAACAAATTATACGAGAACAATTAAATGAAAAAGAAGAAACCAACAGTGATTTCGAGTTTGATGATATTGATCCATTTTAATAACCATAAGGTAATGTTTTTATACCATCATCTAAAATATGCCTTTTATCATCAAATGGATTCAAACTAGTTTTTTCAACTTCATTAATGTACATCTCGTGATCTTCTGATCTTAAACAATTCATTTTGTGTTTCATTACAATTGAGTTATATAAACACTTTATATAATCTTGAAATTCTATATGTTTATCAACCACATGTTTTGTTATTCCTTTTAACTTTTTAGCTTCATGATCTTTTGTTCTGTAACTATACATTTTACTTCTTATCCCAACAAATTCAATCATTTCATCACCCCCTAATTCATCTTTAAACTTACCAGGAATCTTTTTATTATCATTGCTAAATAGTTCATGATCTTTGGGATAATTGCTAAAATCAAAATGATGTTTCAATGTTTTTAAGTCTTTTGTTATATCATTTGTCTTGATTTTTAGTATGTAACTGTTAGTATTGAAGCAAATTAATGGAAATCCACAGTTGAATGTGCCATCTTCAGTTGATAAATCATAAACATAATCTGTTGGGTTAGATATTTCAAATAAATCTTCTTCAGTTAAATCTTTTTCTGTGTGGCTTAAATTAAAGCAATTTGGTTTAGATTTAATCAATCCAATATTCATATTGAAGCCTAATGAATTACATAATATATTTAACCCTGATATAGCAACTTTTCCTTTCTGTGCAAAGGTTATCTTTTTATCCTTTGTAAATTTTTTAGCACCATCTGCTGCGTAGAATCCAATGAAGAACCATTTTCTTAAATTATTTTTTGCATTTAATACATAATCTGGAACTATCTTTTCTTTAGTTGAAGTATTACTTTTCACTATTGCATGAATATAGAATTCATCATTATATTTTATAGCAAAATCTTTAGGATTACTTACAAATATTCTATAAACCGCGGATGATTTCATATGATCCATAATTCTAAATGTTTTATGTGAATAAACTTCTTCGCAGAATTTCTATATTCTTTCTAATAATTTCAAATCTTGATTGCATAAATACCAACGATATTGAGTGCGATTAACATATTTATACACACCTGCTGAACCATCACCCATGAAAAATCCTTTGATAAAATATTCTTTTTCTTCTAATGTTTCAGGTTCTATATTATAAATATTATCAATTACTTCATCAAATGACATATGATTCATTCTTTGGAAAAATCTTTTATGTAATAATTCATCTCCAATTTTTATATCAGTTGGTTTTATTTCATTACCATTTCGTTTAATTAAACTATGATCTTCTGTAACATCTACAAACCCTAATTTAGTTCTAACTCCATAGATTTTCTTATTTGTTTTATGCCTAATAATATTCTTTAATTTTTTCCATCCATTTCTTGTCCAAACATCCATTAAACCATTTATTTGTATTAATTCTTTTTCACCATATGAAATATAACATTCATTTTGTTTTGGAATTATTTCTGAAATTCTTCTTATCAATATTTTATCATTACATTTTAACAATATTGGGGTGTCAGCTGTTACAGAATCAAAATATAATATTTCAATATGCTTTTCCCCAAAAAGTGGTTGTAAAACATTATAATAAAAATCATACGTTAATAATTTTGATACTTCTAAAACAGTTGAACCAATGAATATAGGTTTATTAAATTTCATTGAGGTTCTTTTTAATTTAACTGCTGTTAAATAATCTTCAAATCTTTTATTTCCTAAATGTCTAGGACTTGATTGTAAATGTCTTAATCGTTCAGAATTATTTACTAATTCAATATCATTTCTATTTCTAATATTTTCACATGTTTTACCATAAAAACTATTATTCATTAATTTGAAGAAATCTTTTTCAAAATCTGTTTTTGATATTGTTCTGTGTTGAGTATTGAAATCTATATATTTTTCTAACCACTTCGATTGATTAAATTCAATATATCTATGTACTTTCTTTAATTTCATTCCTTGTTTTAGATAAAATTTTAACATTCTATAATGAACGATATATTTGTATTTATTATTTTGAGTAAGTATTAATTTTTCTGTAAAAACATGATCTTTCGGTTTTATTTTCTTCTGGTATTCACTTAAATAACTATCATCTACGGCTAAATGTTCTGGGCAATAAGGTAAGTTTCTTGTTTTAAACTTTATGTTATCAGGATATTCTAAATCAACTACAAAGAAATAACCAATTGGTGCTTCATCTTTTAAACTCACAATTGCGCTTTCCCAATCAGTTTTATCATCATTTTCAACTTCTGTCAATATAAAATTTTTATATGGTTGAGGTTGTATCATTGCCCAACCATATAAATTATTGGCGTCAATATATAATAATTTATATTCATCATTTGCTTTAAAATACCTATCTCCCATAACACCACTAATTCCACCTCTAATTGATTTTTCAAATAATAAAACCATGTCTGGTTCTTTTAATAAATCTAATTCTACATTTGTGTATTTTAAACCACATTGCCAGGTTAAACCAGAACTAGAGTAGCAATAACAAGGATCAATATTAAAATGATTCAAATTAACTTCTCTAAATTTTTCAAATATGTCAGCCAATATCATAACATCTGATTTTAAATATAAATCAACTAATTCACCATGATTTTTCATCTTAAAATGGTTCCAAATATTTAATGTTCTATTAAACACTTCATCTTTCACATACTCCCCTTTTTAATTGATCATAAAATTGATCTTTTAATAATTCTGTTACATTAAAATCATCATGTGTTTTATAAAATGAATAAGGAATTGCACCTTTATATCTCAATAATTTAAAATCTTGTTCATTTTGATAATAATGTTGAGTTATTTTAAAATCATTATCAACTAAACTTTTTGCTAAATTATCTAATGAACTTGCTAGAAATCTATAAGAATCTAAAAATCTAATGCAACCAAATTGAAATGAAATATAATTTTCCGATGTTTTAGCTAATAGTTTAAAATCATATTTTCTTACATTTACGCCATTCATAGCATTATATTCTTCTATTTCTTGATTAATTGCTCCCAATTTTCCCGATAATTGTTTTATAAATAGATGGGTATCATAGCCTGATAAATTATGAAATAATATTGGAACGAAATTTACTTTTTTAGCTTGTAAATTACAATCTTCATGAGCAGCCCCACGATATTCTGAATTTAAATGATCATGATCTCTAACTTTTTTATCAAATGAATAAAAACGTTTTTCACAATAACAACAATCAGTTGCATTATTAAAATCAATTTCATCTTCTTTTGTCATAACTATTCTTTTATTTTTGTTTAATAATTCTGCAAAATCACTTTCTAATTTAATTATTTTGTTACAAAAATTATTAACCACATCTTCACCTCTAAAAGAAATATATTGACTTTCATATAATTCAGGATAATTTGATTTTATATAAATTCCATAAGCAGCAGCTCTTTGATGAACTTTTTTAATTGTATTTATAATTGGTGGGTCTTGTATTGTGTCTTCATTTAATTCGTTTCCTTTATCCATTGATTTTAATAATTGCTTTTTGTTATATATTTCTTTTCTATCTTGATCAGTTAATTCTTTATTCAACGATTCAAAATCCCCATAAATTTCAAATGGAACAATATTTTTAAATTTATGATTAATGAATTTCAACTCACAATCTTTTTTGTTGGCATTATTAATTTGCAAAAATCTTTATTATCACATAATTCTTTATGTTTTAGTAACGCATTCTCAGTCATAAATTTAGATAAACATTTTCTACATAGATAAATTTTACGATGGTAATCACTTTCTGTTGTTCTAAAGAATAAATCAATTTGTTTTAACCACATATAATGTTCATTTTCATCTTTTTTGTAATATAACAAATCTATAACATTTTCATCATCATAATATTCTGTTAAATATAAAGCTTCCAATGTATAATCTTTAATATTTTCACCTTTTGTCTTTGGTAATTGCATTAATTCAAATACATTTATTTTTGAATGATTAACTTTTTCTATTTTAGGAATCATTTTTATAGTTACTGGATATTGATCAATTTTATATAATGTTTCATATTTCCGGTAATTTGTTATTCTAAAACTATGCGTCATATCTTCTGTTGGGTGTAAACAACTAATAATTGACCATAGAAAACATTTATTATCTTCATTTTGAACATTTATTACTGCTTTTGTTGTAAATGGTAATTTAATAGAACTTGATGCTTTAATATCCTTTTCTGTTGTAAAGTTTGAGTCATTTTTAAACATTGTTTTACTTTTTGATGTTTTATTCCTTTTTGTATTATAAACATTTAAATCTAAAAATATAATTCCATTCAATGTTAAACCAGAACCCTCAAAATATCTGTCTTCAATATGACGTTTAAATTCATTAAATATTTTTTCTAACTTCTCTTTTATTTGCGTTTTTGAAATTATTTCTTCAGAGAGTGTTTGAATATTATAATCCATTTTCTCTTCTGACTTTAAAAAACTTACTTTCCCAGAGATACTAATTTTTGGATATTCAACATCTGTTATCAAATCTAGTATTTTTTCTATTATTTCATTAAATTTACTATAATCTTCTATTGTTAAAAAAATCTAAATATAATAGCTGCAGGACCAATTTTACTACGTAATGTTTCTAATATTTCTATTGTATCTTTTATTTCTAGTGAATCAATATAATTTCTAACATTTTCCATGTAAGGTTTATTTGAAATAGATTTAGTTTTTGAAGCTGGTTTTTTTACTTGTTGAGGTTTATCGTCAAAATAATCAATTCCTAAAACATTATTACTCAAATTTTGATAGTGTTTTTGTGATTCGTGTTTTTCTGGAGTTTCAAAATCTATTACATTTTTATATGATTTGCAGATTTTTCATGTTTAGATTTATTAGATTTATCAATGTATTTTTTACAATATGGACAATAATATTGATTTTCATTAACATCAATTTGTTCTGTGTTATTCTCTCCCATTTATAAGGAAAAAAAATTACTTGTGGTGATGAGTGGGGATTACTTCCCCATGTCTATAACAAGCGCGCTATTAACCGTTCTCATCCAAGCCTCACAGCATCTATTTATCCGAGCACAGCTGACACGCAATCACTGTACCACAGTAATAGCACACGCGTTAATAACCGTTCTCAGTAGCGACTCACTGTATCGATCTATCCACGCGCAGTTGTTGTTACGCGCACTCACTGTATACATGTATCACAACGCTGTTGACCGTTCTCGGCCTAGCTGTGATGAGTGGTGTCTCGTACTCTCGTACTCTGGTATGGAACCCCACTTTTCCTATTACTCCCTTAATTTGAAATTAACCTAGTGATGTCCAGCTCAGAGACTCGAAATTTACACAAACACTCGTGAAAAAGGGCGATGATTAATTAACTCAGAAACTCAGAATGTACTAACAAAATCACCTTTGAAATTAAAAGGGCAGTGATTTCAGCTCACAGAAACTCGGAATTCACCTACAAAGTCACTTGCGAAATTTAAAAAAAGATGATTTCAGCTCAGAAATTCAGAATTTACCTAAATCACTTATGAAATGCGATGATTTCACTTCAGAAATGTAGCGGTGTGACATCGCTCTCTTGAAAAGAAACCATTGTTGTTCTGGTGAGTTGTGTGTGATCCCGGTTGTCACTGCGAAATTAAAAGGGCGATGATTTCAGCTCAGAAACTCGGAATTTACCTAAAAGTCACTTGCGACATTAAAAGGGCGATGATTTCGGCTCAGAAACTCGGAATTTACCTAAAAGTCGCTTGCGAAATTAAAAGGGCGATGATTTCGGCTCAGAAACTCGGAATTTACCTAAAATTCGCTTGCGAAATTAAAAGGGCGATTATTTCGGCTCAGAAACTCGAAATTTACCTACAAAATCGCTTGCGAAATTAAAAGGGCGATGATTTGAGCTCAAAAACTCGGAAAATACCTAAAAAGTTACTTGCGAAATCAAAAGTGCTCATTTCAGCTCAGAAACTCGGAATTTAGCTGTAAAGTCAATTGCGAAATTAACAAAAAGGGCGATGATTTCAGGTCAGAAACTCGGAATTTAGCTACAAAGTCACTTCCGAAATTAAAAGAGCGATCATTTCAGCTCAGAAACACAGAATTTACCTACAGAATCACTTGCGAAATTAAAAGGGCGATGATTTCAGGTCAGAAACTCGGAAAATACCTCAAAAGTCACTTGTGGAAATAAAAGGGCGATGATTTCAACTCAGAAACAATGAATTTACGTAGTCGGATACTCCCTTATACATGTATCACGATCACATTTATATCACATGAATACTGATGGTCCAGAATTTTCTCCTCTTTTCTCTTTTCCGTTCCGACCATTTTTTTCTGGCTGTAAATCGATGATACATGTCAACAGTCGTTATTCTAGTTGTGAGAGTATATTGGAAAAAATAAACCCGAAATATTTCAGTGTTTTTAATCATTTCTTGTAGATATGGATTACATTTTTCCGTTTACAAAAATTAATTGGAAGTCGTATAGTTTTTGGAAACGGCTGGAAATTTTCGAAGTCGAAGGATTTGTCTGGTCCCAAATGATCCAACTTACGCAAGGCTTTAGACTTCGGATAAACCGTCGAAATCACTTTTCTAATTTTAAAACTAGTTATTCATAGCTCAGGAAGTCGGAAGAAACCCCACTTCATCTCTCCTTGCAGAATCGGATTTGGCACTGGAAATTATTTTGTAAAATGTGTTTTAACTACCCCACTAAACAACGAGTCAACATGTTTAATGGATGGCTGAATTTTTAAATTTTGATGCTATGTATGTTGCGCTCATCTTAATCACTGTTCTAAACATTTAGGCTAAGTAACATCACGATGTGAACGCATTACATGTAATATTATGATTGAAACAATAAAAATAAATCCATGCTTCAAAATATTTCGTATTGGGGCATTACGTCGAGTACTTCAGTAATTATCATTAAATGATATGATAAAATGCCAGAAAAATGTATGTGTAGGGCTGAACAGGTCATTCGTTGGGCTCTGCATCAAAGATCTGGTCTGCAGCAACGATGTGGGGGCCTCGAGATATTGCATTAGAAGCCTTGGCAGTACATAGGAATCGATCTGCAGTCTGGGCCGACCACAATTCGATATTTTTCCTTCTATATATTTCAGATATTCGCCCAACGGTGTTGTCTTCCAGTCAAAACTATACATGCATAAACTACTCAACTAAAATACCCAATACGATAACGTGAACGTCGGAAATTGATGTCGGGAATTGAACATGTGTAGGCCCTAGTCGTATAAGGAATTAAGTATGCTGCATCGAATCGATCCTATTCCTTTTCAGCAATGGAAACACAACGCTATGGTCTTATTTGAAAATATCTTTATTGACATGTAAATATGCACAAAATCTGTAGAGATATGATTAATTCTCGATGCTAAAGGATGCTAAACTCTTAAACCTATGCACAAAATCTGTGGAGATATGATTAATTCTCGATGACTACAACATTAATACATATGTGTCAAACCTACGATGGAGAACCGAAACATTTTTTTCTCAACTATTTTGTCATTTTTTGACTGGTCCCCTGTTGTACAACCATGGACTCTTAGAAACAACATGCCATGCAACAGAAATAATCTATACTCACAATGGTTGTTACGTGGTATGGCAATAATGAATATTCCGACACTTTTGATAATTACAGCACAAAATTAATCTTTTACACAGGGGTCATTTTAAACTATGTACGATATACATGTACCTGAGGTTGATCGAAATTCCTCAAATCGAAAATAACTGAATCTACATAGGGGAATCAATATTATACCTTGTAGACAAATGGCCATTTAACATCATTATCAACATGGTTTTCATAAAAATTGACTAATACGTAGTAATGTATTCAAATTTTCAATTCCCGGTGTAGAGTATACTCATTAGTCACAGATTTCTACAGGTATATAACATGTGAGAGTGCTAATGATTATTGAATATGAAGAAAATCATACATTGGATAATATAGCAGCAATATTAGACAATTGGTGGTCACCAATTTTAATAGGGGTAGACCTCTTACCTGCTAATACACCAGGGTCAAGGAAATCAATATAGGTTGGCAGGCTGTATGGTGCCAATGAAAAATTCAAGATGGCAGACATGGCTGTCATGTTGGACATATCATCTAGCTGATAGATCACCATTTTCAATATCACCTCTTACCTGTTCCAACTCATACACAAACTTTCAAGAAGATTTATTAAGACTTACCGTCTGTAGAGTGCTAACAAACCTTACAGGAGGGTGGTGCAGGAGGATTAGAGATTATTACAACATTGAACATTTTGAAAGTTCAGATGAGAAACTAAGCTTCTTTCGCAAGTTATTTTGTACCAATGGAGGCACGTGTCATACATGAGCAAAAATGGACTTCAGTAAAGCAAATGTCCATAAAAATTATACGATGCCCCTAGGAAAGGCATCAAGACAACACATCAAAGTGTAATGAAAACGTTAAAAAGAAACCTGATTCCATCTATGGACACTCTTAATCCTCAAATGTTTGAATATTCAATACAAGTTCATACCTGCAAATGGAAATCAATTATAAGAATTCACACATGGAATCAAAATTAGAAGTTGCGTTGGCAGAACCATAGAAGAGAATCTTCAATGACAACAAAATAGAGAATATTCTTTTTTTCAGAGTACATTTTTAAACGAGGGGTCCAGGAACACTATGCCTACTAGGAAAGTGGTATGAAATGCCCAAAAATCAGACAATTTCTATATTCTATGCCTCTTATACAGTAACCTTTGGAATTTACCACTAAAACTTGTCATGAGCTACAATTTTGCAATTATTGTAACAAAATAAGCCCGGATATCAATGTAATATGAAAATACTACGTTATTTGGCTATTCAGCGCTCACTGGTGACAATATACATAACCCGATGACCTTGAACCCCACCCAAATTATAGAACAAGTCATGAGCTACAATTGATTGCGGTTACTAAATTTTAAACGGATAGGTACCAATATAAATGGACGAATTGAATATATTCAACAACTGCCCCTGATGGTGAGAAAAAGAACTGGGTGATCCCAATTTCACATGAGGAGATGAAACCTATGACGGTGCTAATAATTATCAATTATCAAGACTCAAATTTAACACCCGTTGAAATTTTTCCACTTACGAATGAGTATTCATCACACTAAGATGGCCACCAGCTGCAAAATATTTGACTGATCAAAATATGTCTGATATGTTAAAGATCCCTTCCCTTATAATACCAATCACAAATTTCAACGAAAAATGGCAAACCATTAGGAAGCTACAGGTCTTGCATATTCAAGCCAAAAATAACCTTTTAGCACATAGAAAGGTTACAGGATGGCCATCTTGTAACCAATTGACCCAATTCTTCTAATGCTGATGGGTACAGGGGGACACATATAGTTCAAGATAATTGATCGATTTGCTTCAAAATTTTCATTGATAAAATGTGTAAAAAGCGTTGATTCTGGAGACTGTCATCTTGATTCTAACAGGCTCAGTTTTAGGGCAGTCAAGCGGATGATTAGTGAATGCAATAGCCCACGGGGACTTAAGTCCCAGTTTAGCTAAAAATGAGAAACCTTTTAACACTTACCATTTATCATTTTTTAACATAACACTTACGGTACCAATTTAACAGTTACCATATAACAAAGGGTTTATTATCAGGTCTTATCTAAATATCCGAAACCGCATAAAATCTAATTCTATTTTGTAAAAACAATCTAATTTCAATTTTAGTAAGCGCCCTTTCAATACCTAAAAATATTCCCATGATTGAAGTAAATGACTGATTTTGAATACACTCTACAGAAAACAATAAACATCACATAATGATTACCACTTGCAGCCACCTTAAACAATCATCTCCATTGCTACGAAGTTCAACCATTTGCTCCTCGGCTATATCATCCAGTGATTCCATGAACCTCCATATATATCATAATGAGTGTCTCAGGAAGAAGCACACGAAAAACATAATCCATATTGGCCTACTGGAAGACACAAATATATTTAAAGATTTTAAAGATGATACTCATTGTACATGTATTTTCCTATGATTAGTCATACGTACCTTCATGTGCATCTGACAATATAGGCCTATATCAGTTGAAAGTTTCACAATTAGGTCACACTGATTTTTGCTGTACAGTTGCGATGGTACCTGGTACGTCAAGTTCACTGTAAAAGATCCATTTAAACATGAACATATGAGATCAAAATCTACATGTAGTTACAGTGGAACCTGGCTGTAACAAACTTAGACACAACAATTCATCACATCGTCAAGTGATACATTCAGCAAATATGGCCCATTATTCATACTTACACCTTTTCTTTCCTCCTGCTTTATGATCATCAAGATGTCGACATAAAATCTGAAATCATATCAAGTTTAATATAATTGCTATCGGCAATGTATACTTATAACATGCTAAGGTGTGATGTACATGTATTATTCAAAGTAATCAGCAATTTTTTAAATTTTTGAGATCACAATGGATCAAATCAATCAAACACCAGTCTTTATTCAAAAGGTCCAAACCTGTCAAAATATGGAGGAACAGAAGAGCAGTACGAAAAAGGTTGAGAAAAAAAGTAATACTTAGCTTTGGAAAATGCTGCCTAGATATCAACGATTTTTATTTAGCAAATTAACCAAATCATCATCCTTCAACTACGAAACCTCTCTGTAAGAAAACAGAAGAAAATCAAATATATTTTTTGACTAGGAAGATGTATCAAGTATGAGCTTGCCATTTTATGATTTTAAACAAGTGCTAGATGACCCGGAGGTAGCAACGCGACTTGGGGTGGATTTGGCACCTGAACGTGTCTGGATCCACGCCACCCATTGCCAGGAAGAAGCGTCTGAACTACCTGTTTGGGTGAGGTCATCCGAAACTAGATGCTCGCTGAGAAAGGACAGGTCTGTCACAGTGCGTACGCCTCCCGAGGCATTGATCACTGTAAACAGTCTCGAGTTCCAGCCCAGAGAGGACTCGTCCGGTATCTGCTAACATGTTGTAGTAATAGTGTACATGTTCAATTTGTTAACAAACATTTAATCTCAATTCATTTACTGGTGAAGGGAGCACATTTCTCCAATTTGGCTGTGTAATTTTGAGGTTCTGGACGATCTCTTCCCATCGGCTGGATTTCCCTAATCAGCGAGGATCTTGCTGCCAGAATCATGTTGATTTGAGCCTTGACAGCCAGTAAAATCACACGAGTCACTGACCTAGGAACTAGATAATTCTATTCATACAGGGTCCATAGGATGTTCTTAACCCGTCGATAGGTGGCTCAGAAACTTTCCCGGCTCGGGGGCCCGACTCCAGCGGCGGATAGGTAAACCCAGTCGGCCGGTCCTGGACCCGTATTTATCAATACACATCAACTCGGCTGCCACCACAGATGACTCGCCAAGAGTGTGAGCATCCTCCTTGGAGGCGGTATCTGAAGCCATACACTCAGCCTGTTCCGCGGACTTACGAGGTTTAGGCATGGTGGCGCCATGTTTGCATAAAACCTTTTGAATGAGCGTGTAGAACTGACTATCCGCCGGTGCTGAAAAGTTGAAACTGGTAGCGAACGAGCCCGAAGGCGGTCGGTCAAACGTTAATGGTGAACAGGAAGTGGTCAATTCGGATGGTGGAATCCAAGGCGACGACTCCCTGGAACCCGGATGCGTGATGGGACCTGCCTAAGAAAATTCGGCAAAATCCTTGCGGTCAGGATCCGCATGGGTAACATCCCTGGGACTGGAGTTCTCTGACTCGGAAGACAGAGAGCGAAGGGCTACAGAGCCAGTCGGGTTGAGGTGACCCTTTGCCGACTCTAACAGTCCCCGAAGTTCTGCCTGAAAGGCCTTAAAATCCTCTGCCTAATCTAACTTGGATGAGGATGTAGTCTGCTCAGGAGACAAGGAGATCCTGCGACAGCTCCTGTAAGGACGTTAAGGACGTTGAGGACGCTCTGCTTGACCTCGAGGAGCTGGAGCGGGAGCATGGCCTTCTCGGATGGTAACGGTCGTAATTCCTCCGGCTGGATGTGGTCAGTAATAGGGGTTTAGTTGGTTCATACCAAAGGTCGAAAGGTCGAGCTCGTAAAAATGAAAAATATGAAAATAATAACAATTTCTACTTGAATTAGTCGCGTACACTCCTAATTCAAGTAGAAATTATTATTATTTTCATATTTTTCATTTTTTACTCACTCGCCCTTTCAACCTTTGATATGAACCAACTAAACCCCTATTACTCTTAAAATATTCATATACATGGATAAAATATATATATGAATAACATGTAAATTTATAGATTATCCAATATAAAAGTGTGAGTAAAGTGTTAGTAAAAAAGTAACGAGTAATTAACGAGCTCTAATAGAATAGATATATAGATATATTTTAAACATATTTCAATATCTATATTTGTATGAGTTAGATTTTTTAACATTAAAAGTGTTAGTAAAGTGTGATTGAAATAATTCATATATATTTATATGCGTTAAATTCTTATTTTCAATATAAAAAGTAACGAGTAATTAACGAGTGAAATAATTCATATTTAAAACAGTGAATATTTATATTGATATGCGTTAAATTCTTATTTTATGTTTAAAAGTAACGAGTAATTAACGAGTTGATGAAAATATCAATTTAAATAAAAAACTACTTATAATTATGAATGAACAGATACTACATTTCAAAGATATCGATTTAAATGAATTAGAAAAATATTTTACAATTAAAAATTTTATTCCTATTAAAGATTTGATTAAAACTGCGCGTCTTCGTTTTCAAGTGAAAAATATTACTGAATTAGTGTTTAAAAATCATTATCTGATAATAGAGTTACCGAATGATGAAGATAAATTCTTATTCAATACAATAATTCCAAAATTCACAACATTTGATGGAATAGATAAACATTTAATAATTACAGATGAAATGCAATCACTTTTTAATAATGAAAATTCACATAAAACATTATTTTTACACTTACGTTATTGCCCATTCAGAGAATGCTATGTTATGTTTTTCAGATTACAAGAAAAGAGATTTATCCCTGACATTCCAAATGAAAAATCATATAAAGATGTTGGAATTCAATGTAATTTAGATAATGAAATTGTTGCGCCTGAATATAATCCTAATGAAAGCGTTTTATGTGATTGTGGAAAATATTATATAAATATTGTTTGTCAGTTGAAATGATAAATTGTTTGACAGTTGAAATGATAAATTGTTTGACAGTTGAAATGATAAATTGTTTGACAGTTGAAATGATAAATTGTTTGACAGTTGAAATGATAAATTGTTTGACAGTTGAAATGATAAATTTTTTGACAGTTGAAATGATAAATTGTTTGACTGTTGAAATGTTAAATTGTTAGACTGTTGAAATGTTAAATTGTTTGGCTGTAAATTTAATTGTTATTTGATTTAATCATTTAAAAGTTTAATATTTTTAAAATGATTATAAAATATTTAATTAAAAACTAGCAAATATTTTATAAACTGTTTAATTTTTCTCTTAAATAAATGGATGGTTTCATCCCAACTGGGAAAAGTGATTTGAAACATTATTTAGTATCAGGCGGATTAATATTGGCTGCGCTTTTCTTTTATTATGAAAATATCAGTAAGGATTTGATTAATGAAAATATAAAATTGAGCAAGAAATTAAAGAAGTTAAATGGAAACAATCACAGAAAGGATAACAATACAAAAGTTAATGATTTAAATGATTTGGAGGATTAAAACAGCATGTATTAATTTAATTTATTCTATATATTTTGACTATAAAAATGAGTGAAAATAAGGTATTAGAAATATTACATCTAATATATAAAAATCAACAGAATATTAAATCAATTATTATGATTTCAGGTTTATTTTCATTCTCAGTTTATACTATAAAACAGTTGTTAGAATTCTATGATTGCTGTAAAATTAGATACACTGAATTAATAGAAAATATGAATTATATTTCAGATCGAATAAATAATATTAAATGCTGTGAAATATGTAATAAAAGATATAAAAATAAAAGAGTTTGAGAAATCACATGTATATTCATGAACTTGATGAAAAATTATATGAATCAAAATAAGAAATCGACTGTTAAATTAGCTGAAAATATAAAATATATTAGTTGAAATGTATGAAAATAAAAGTTAATAAAAAAGGGGGGTTGAGGTATCAATGTATTAGATACCCTATTAGATACCCTAATACCAGGTATTAAATACGTATCAAATACGTATTGATGGTATTAAATACATATTATGCTTTATTTCTGAAAATGAAGTAACAGAAGTAATTTATGTTTTAATTCATTCAAGTATGATATTGTAAATTCTTTACATTTGACTAGGATAATACAAGAGTGATATTAGTTAGTTGGCTTATTCAATAAGAGAAACAATGAAATAATACAAGAGTGATACTAACAGTTAAAGTTATTGAATTTCTTGTTAAATCTATTTGAATTCTAGTCAATTCTTGTTAACCAATAGCGCGAATAGAAATCAAAAAGATTTAAATAAATAAACAATAAGTTAAATAAGTTAGTAATAGATAAAGTAACTTATTGTTTTTTTATTTAAATCTTTTTGAGTTAGTTACTTTTAAACATAAAATAAGAATTTAACGCATATAAATATAAATATTCACTGTTTTAAATATGAATTATTTCACTCGTTAATTACTCGTTACTTTTTATATTGAAAATAAGAATTTAACGCATATAAATATAAATATTCAATGATTTACATATGAATTATTTCAATCACACTTTACTCACACTTTTTATGTTTAAAAATCTAACTCATACAAATATAAATATTGAAATAATGTTTAAAATATATCTATATATCTATTCTATAAGAGCTCGTTAATTACTCGTTACTTTTTTACTAACACTTTGCTCACACTTTTATATTGAATAATCTATCAATTTATATGTTATTCATATATATTTTATCCATGTATATGAATATTTTAAGAGTAATAGGGGTTTAGTTGGTTCATATCAAAGGTTGAAAGGGCGAGTGAGTAAAAAATGAAAAATATGAAAATAATAATAATTTCTACTTGAATTAGGAGTGTACGCGACTAATTCAAGTAGAAATTGTTATTATTTTCATATTTTTCATTTTTACGAGCTGTCTCCTACAGGGGAGCGACGAACGGGCGAGCAAGCTCTTGGCCCGGCTGGGCAAATTGACACGATATCAGACGATGCATGGGCAACCGGAGCCGGAGACGAGAGCGACACAGACTTGGGCACTGGCTCTGTTTACTACTGGTGTCTAGTACCGTAGTCGCGAGAGTGACGGGAGGTGGATGGCTGGATTTCTTATGAGAATCCCATGAGGGATCGCCGGCCTGCTCCCCTACCGATGGACGGCCAGTAGGAGAAGAGCAAAGACAACAATTGACTTGCCTTTCGCATTGAACTTAGTTAAACTGCCGAATAACTTTAGTTACCCCCTGTGCGTTTAGAAGGCTTACGTTGGAAACTAAGCATAGATGAACAGTTCCGTGATCACTACCGAACTTTCATGTCGATGGCAATCAAGTCAGGTTATGCCGAACTGGTACCCCCAGATAGCGTAATAACCAACGGCCACGTATGTTATCTACCCCATCATAGTGTCTGTCACCCGAGAAACCACACAAGGTTCATGTCGTTTTCGATGCCTCGGCGTAGTTCAACGGAGTATCGTTGAACTACGTACTGTTACAAGGGCCCAACCTTATGAAAATTCTTGTTTGTATATTGCATCGGTTTCGGGAGGGTGAAGTACCACTGAAAGCTGATATAGAAATGATGTTCTTTCAAGTTAGGGTGCCACCAAAAGATCGCCACTGCCTACGTTTCTTGTGGTGGACCAATGTGACAAAAGAACAAGAGTGCTACCATATGACTGTTCACTTATTCGGAGCTGTCTCATCCCCAAGCTGCGCAAACATGCCCTTGCCTCAAACGGCTATCGATAGTGCTGATGATTTCGCCTACGAAGTGGTATGAACCATAAGTCGTAACTTCTACGTCAATGACTGCTTGAAGTGTCCTGCTGACCCCGCAAAATCTGTCAGTCTTACGTTTGAGTTGAAGAGTTTATACCAACACGGAGGGTTCAACTTGAATCAGTGTTAAGATATCTCCGTCTTATCGGCACTACCGGAGAACAACCAGGCTCATGAGATGAACCCGACAGACATAGGAGTAACCCTATGCCAAGTAATGACAGCTTCAGTTTCAAGGTCAGCCTTAAGAGTCAGACCATGTCACGTCGAGTGCTACTTTCAGTGGTGGCATCATGTTGCCCCAATGCGGTTCATCTCGCCATTAATACTTTTAGCGACGCTCATCTAACACCGGTTAAGGTTATGCGAGGTGAAGATAGGCTGGGACTCACCCGTACCCGAATCAGAGTCCGCTGCCTGGAAACAGTGGTTGGTCGTGTCTTTGTTGAATACAATCCTAGCTCCGAGAGTCTGAAACCGAGCAGCTTCTGTAGCATCGTGTTGTGTATCATTTTTCAGATGCTTGTGTTATCGGATAGGGCACCGCGTCGTATCTGAGGCTTGTTGATACTGAAGGCCTGATAGCCTGTTCGCTGCTCCTTGGCAAATCGAGAGTCGCCCTTCTTAAGAAAGTCTTAATTCCATGCTTAGAGCTCACCACAGCGACATGGCTATCTGGATAAATAATATGCTTCAGCAAGAAATCGACTTGAAGGTAGAAGATACCTTCAACCGGACAGACAGCACCATAGAGTTGTGTTACATGAATAATGAAATGTTGCTTTATCGAACATTCATAGCGAATAGAGTAGAAATCATACGTGACAGTTCAGATGTGAGTCGCTGGAACCACATCTCCTCGCAGCAGAACCAGCTGACGTCATTTCTTTCGGACTACAGCTTGAGGAGAGTCATCGTCTAGACCAGTGGCTGAGATGTCCAGACTTTCTACGCCAGACTCGTCATGATAATATTTGGCGTCCACCCAACACGGAGTGGTAGTTACCGATTGAGGATCCGGAATTTAAGAGAACTAGCACTGTCTGTGCCTGCATAGTGATCGTTGATCATCCCGTTGTATATCTGCTCCAAAGCTTCTTGAGTTGGTCCGAACGAGAATGGGCGCGATTGGACACGACGCATCAGAGATTTATCGTTGTAGCATCGTCCAGCCAAGATGTTTCCGATATAATAAGATTAAGATTGATATAAAGATAACGGTAGTAGTTTATTCATGGTTTCCGTTACAACGCTTTCTAGCCTGCGCCAGGTGGCAGCATCATACAATGTACTATCCTACATATCTCCCTTTTTAGAAATATAATGTCACATATCTAAACTAAAGAACTGATACAAAATTACATGAACATAAATCTGTGAATACAAATATTTTATGTTGTTACAAAATCATTAAATTTAGCAGGAAGTTTGGAAGTTCTACCAGACTTAGTTACAATTGTTGCTTTCTCAGACACAGATTTTTCATTAATACAATTTCTCTAACCAATATCAGTACTTACATCAGTAGTGCTGTACCAGAATTTATATTTCTATTATCAATCGTTTCAGGTAATTGAGTTGGCAAAATAGGTAAATTAATACTATCGTAGTTAACAGAGACTGGAATTTTTCTTAAGAACTTTGCATTTCGAACGTATCGTTTCCCTGTATTTACATTGACAATCTCAAATGTATTATCCGCTAAAGATTTTACAATAACATGTTTTACCGAACTATAGTTACAATCTAATTTCTCCCCTTTGAGCAAATTTGCTACATATACAATATCACCAATTACAAAACTGTGATCTTTTGCACAACGTTTCTGATCAATATATGATTTCATGGATGCATTATAATGCTTATGATTCAATTCAGCAGATATCCTTCTCCCTTCAGAACTATTGGATCGCTCTAACATAGGTAGTTTAGTCCGAATTTCTTTAGACAATAACAATTTAGATGGAGATAATCTCGTAGCCTTATGAGGTGTACTACGATACATCATAAGAATTCTGGACAATTAGAGATGCCAGTTCTTACTGGATCTTACAGCACATTTCAGCGCTTTCTTCAAATACCTATGAAATCTTTCGATCTTACCGTTACTACGAGGGTAAGGCCAAAAAAAAGATGTCTTGTTTCTCATGATTTTGAAATCCCGCCCGCATCGGAAAAATCATCGGCAAATTAGCGATAAAAATAAAGTCCGCCCTCCCGCATCATAGCTCGAAAATAAATTTGTTTTTTATAAAATTAAAATCCGCCCGCCCGCATCGATATATTACGCATATCGTCATCTTTTTATCATTTTATATCTCTATGAACGTATCGAGAAAAGTTGATATATAAATATGAATATCATATAGATATCATCGGCACCACACTGGTGACTCGAACCCATATCAACGGAGTCGGTTACCGTAGGCCTAAATGTCAAATGCCAAGGTCGCTGTGGAGCTTGATTTCTGGCGTGATTCTTATTCGAAGCGATTTCTCTTGGTAAAATGTGGTGGTAATAGCGTCCAAGATGTTGCTATCTGTTCAAATAATATTCCAAAAGAAGCCAATACTACGTTGGCCAATTCTACAAGTATCTCCAGAGTCAACAGTGATGGAACTCTTCGAAAATGCGTTGGCCGGTTCTTACTCAAACTTGACAGTTAGTGAAGAAATGCGTGACGTTCACGAGAAGTATATAGAGTGTCCAGATTTACTGAAAGCCGATATTTCTAGGACCTTAGAAGGTCACTTCCAGTCAATACCTGTGACATCTGTAATCAGTGATTTAAAAGACTTTGGTATATATGTAAAATATACTTTGGAGACAAAAAAGGCCAGTAGCAGTACAGCAGAGCGGAATGCATTCCAGACATTAATGGCTGCAGCTGCAAGAAAATCCTGGCCCCCGATGATTGATCCAATAAGAAACAAAAAAGATGAACTGTTTAATCATGTGTTGCTAGTCTTTAAAACCATGGGTGGACCAGGCTGGCCAGCATCATCATTGACGATTGGGAATAACTTCGTCACATTATTGACCGATGTCATGTGGATGTTAGACGGCAATCATGTAAGTAGCTGACTTATACCTGTCTGTTTTTCCTTAAAACTTGCTGATTTTTATTTAAGGCCAAAACAAAATGTATGTGTGGTTACGGTCTCCCCACCGATTCAAATGAATTACGCCGAGTCATTTTATTTTATTGGCTTAATTTTCGTCATCTAAAATTTTGGAGTAACCATTTTTCATTGTTCATGTTCAAACATCCGGAAAATGCACAACACATATAAAAGTCATCGATAAAACTTTTTCAAAATCGACCGGGATTGCAATCTTTATGTCTTGAAATTTAGGGATTATTACCGGAATGTGACTGCCATGTGAGCTCACATATTTTGACAGCTGAGCTACTACTAGCGCCATCTATCGAACATAAATTGAACCTGTTGCCCAATTTCACTCCAAATGCTATCATAAATCATTGGACAGTCTGTTATGTCTAGTCTCTGTTGAATTGTAATAAGGCTTATATTTTTTACAGTGTCGTAGTCTCTGATTCAACAGGCCATAAATAGTCCTATTGATAACTAAGAGATATTTTTTTTGTTAACGTTTGGAGACCTAGGTACAATACATCGTAGTTTTACACATTTCTTCAGCTTCAAAATTTTGATACTGATGAAAGGTAAACAAGGGTGATAATGATTTATAATTACCAAGTAACACATCAAAAAATTCTTGAATTAATATGTATGTTGTTTATTTGTTGGTAAAGGTTCTTAGGTTTTTAAGCGTTGCTTATTTTGTGACTGAAAATAATGAATAAGCAATGAAAAAAACCCTTCGCATTCTTTGACTTTTGAGGTGATGGTATTACTGATACATTACTTCCATAGGCCATATACTTGGAAGTTAGTCATAGTGGTACTTGCAAGTTAATTTTCTTGCTATAGTATGTCGTAAGTTTATCCAATTAGCGCGTTCCCCATTCATTTTCAAATAAAAGGTTTTTGAAAAAATAAAACAATTTTCCTACCTACCTACCCCAAAAAAATTGGAGGCGATAGTATCCACACATATATTTTGTTTTGGCCTAAGCTATACATAAAATTCTACAAGGTCAGAGAATACATGTTGTTATATGCCTATTAACCAAAATGTTGCTCAATTTAGAATTGACGGCTGTCTGCCCAGTACCCCCTCCCCATTTTAGAAATTTTCAAATCAACGAGAAATTGTATTAAATCGTCTTCCAGCTTCTCATTTTTAGCCCACTTGGGACTTTAGTCCCAGCGGGCTATTGCGTTTATTGTTCACCAAAATCAGCACTTACACATTTTTGAAGTTTTCAAGGGAAATTTTGAAGATGCTTTGATCAATTATCTTGATCTTTCGTATGTATTTGTATCCCCCAAGGGCCTATCAGCATAAGAAAAAGTGGGTCGATCACACTCAAGATGGCCGTCCTGTGACCTTTTTTGTGCCCAAAAATGTCAATTTTCCTGTAGCTTCCTACTGGTAGCCGAGTCCTGTAGCTTCCTACTGGTTTGCCATTTTTCATTGAAGTATAATTATACTTATCCCAAGAGGGCATGGTGTCCCTGGACCCCTATTTGTTTCTCTTCGGACATTAAAATTCATTGTGATCAATTTGCGGAAAATGTTTTAATGCGTTTTTTCCGGAAAGCATAAAATGTCCACTAACTTTTCGCACAAGACTTTGAATGGAAGCTATATGCACGTTTAAAATGTTTTATATCTATTTTCAGGATAAATTAGCTTCTCGGAGCTGCGAAATCCCAACAGCACTCAAGCCACTAAATGGGTATAATCGCCCGGAGCTCCACAAACATAAACGTACGCAACTATCTGAAACGGAGATGTCATCATTTAGAGATATGTTATTTACTGTTTTACAACAGATAAACCCCCTTGAATTTTTATACTTTAAAATTATGTTTGAAAACCGAGTTAGAGAAAATTAATTATACTTTAGCGAATATATTCACAAACAAGATTGTAAATGTAAAATATTTCCTACACAAGAACACGTCATGGGCATTATTTCAAGGATGTCTGTATTGCATTTTTATTTTCTTTAACTGACTATGAACTATATCAATAGTTAAAATTCAATGGTGGACAGCAGACTTTATATTTCTATGTATTACTTTGACGGACTTATCCACTTCCTGTTTATTACATACAAGCCTTTATTTCAGCTTGCTCAGTGATGCTTCAGGCTTATGTCATTGCATTTCAAACTGCTCTGTTTTTAGGGCCATGGTATTAAATGTAAAAATCTGTGGGCAAGTCATGTATTCCACAAACAAAATTTTGACAAGGGATTATCAAAATTCAAATATTTTTGTATTCTAGAAATGGATTTCTACAGATGACCAATGGAAGCACATGAAGGAGATGGTAGAGAACCTAGCTATGGCATTAGACAAGTATATCGATTATCTGAATAAGAGAACAGCAGAAATGAATCGGATACACAGTTTACAGGAACCAGTACGGAGTGTTGATGACGCTTATAGTACTATAGACTTGCCATATGGTATGCCATTTCCCAAATTCATGCTGAATATATGACAGACATTTATGAAGCTTTAACTGTATTGGGTGACAATGAACCTCTATTTCTGAACCAATACCTACCTGAAAATCCTCAAGAAAGGTACAAAGTTATAAAAAGCATAAAAATGTATGGTGTTGGATTTAGGTCTGTCTTGTACACTTACAGTACTGGAAACAATCTTGGTTCCTTGCATTTTGTATGGAAATGCTCAGAAAATGAAGATACAATAGATTCAAATAGCCATGTTATCCTTAAACTGTCGGCCGACATGCCAAAATTCCATACACGTGAAATGCGCAAAGTTGTTGAAAAAATGGTCGGGTCTGTAGTAAAATTAAAACCTCTGGTATTCAGAAATATCTATAAACTTATTTCGGGTGATATGTCTGTTGGAGAAACAGCAGAGCAGGCCATAATTGATTCACGTGTCAGGCTTATTATGGAATCTGGGGACGTAGATCTGGTGGCAGATATGAGAACCTTAAATCAAGGCCGGGAAGCCAAGTTTGAGCCGTTTTGGGTTGAGGTGGAGAAGTATATGAATGAAATTTGTGGCGAGGTTACAGATGATCGTCGCCATGATGCTGTGTGCCATATTGCCACCGCAATGTCCATCCACCACCTACACAAAGAAGTCTCCAGCCGTTGTCCAGAAGGTACACCTATACTTTCTGAACAATGGCTTAGACTTCAATTTTGGCCGAAGGACCCATATTCAAAATCTGCCTACCAATACACGGGTAGGTTAAAATTGAAGTATATGGTGCAGAAAAGGCAGGTGAGGCACTCACACATTGATTCTCACTATGCATCAGCATTGTACAAATACGAACGTGAGATGGCCATTAGGTTTAGAGATAAATGTGTCTTTATTTCAATAGATGATAAACATAAAATCAAATTAGGTGAACCGGGATATCCTGTGGCAGCGTGTGATCGTGGTAAGCAGGTAATTGTAGACAAGGATAAGCTATTTTCAGTTGGTGATCATGATTTCACAAAGTTTGGGTTGACTCCAAGTGTGACATTGCTGATTGATGTGCCAGACTCAATCACTGGGAGTTTCTATTCTGGGCAAGTCTTTGTGAATCTCAAAGATAGTATATTAGAACCGTCTAGCCCAATTCGACATGCCACTGAAATTATCAAGATATTGGATACTCAGGTTAGAAAGCCAATTCTGTTTATTTATTCCGATGGTGGCCCTGACCACAGGCTTAATTTTATAACTGTACAGTTGTCGTATCTGTGTATTTTCTTGATATTTCAGCTTGATCTCTTGGTTGCTGTAAGAACACCACCATATAATAGCTCGTTAAACCCATTTGAGCGCATAATGTCAATTATCAATATTGCCCTACAATGTGTTGGTCTTATGCGGCAGGAGTCTACTGACAGTTTCGAAAACATTCTCTCTGGGTGTAGTAATATGAAAGAGATAAGAGCTGCTGTTGAGAAAAATGATGGGATGGGCCCTGCTCTCTTAGATTCAACCCGCCCGCCAATAATGAAATAGAAAGATTAAATTCAAATAGGTCAAAAGATAAAATACCAACTTATAAATTTAGAATGTTAGCTAAAACATCTGAGAATTATATATCATTCCAATTTGGTTGCCTAAGATTTATAGATTCATATAGATTTTTAAATAGTTCATTAGATAACTTATCAAAATCATTAGTTGATGATGAATTAAAGATATTAAAAGAATATTACCCAAATATTGATGATTTTAAATTAATGAGATATAAAGGAGCAATTCCATATTCTTTCTATAAAAATCATAATGATTTTAAAATAACTGAATTATTGAAAGAACAATTCTATGATGAATTAAAAAACGAATATGTTAAAGATGAAGTATATAATAGAACATTGAATATTTGGAATCATTTCAAAATAGAAAATCATGGACAATTAGTAGATATATATTTAAAATCAGATGTATTATTATTAACCGATATATTCGAAAGATTTAGAGATGTAAACCTAAAATATTTTAATATTGATCCTTGTCATTGTTATTCATCACCAGGTTTAACATGGGATTGTGGTTTAAAATTTACAGATATAAAAATGGATTTGTTAACAAATATAGATCAATTATTATTATTTGAAAAATCTATAAGAGGAGGAGTTTCAGGTGTATTAGGTGATAGATATTTCAATGTAAATGATAACCCCGGATATAAGTTATTATATATAGATGCAAATAATTTGTATGGTTGGGCAATGATGGAACCACAACCTTATGGAGTATTTGAATTAACTGAAGTTTTACAGAATGAAAATAATGATAAATTTGATTGGAAGAAAAGAATTCTAGATATTGCAGATGATTCAGATACTGGTTACTTCTTTGTTGTAGATTTAGAATATCCTGAACATATTAAATTTAAATCTAGAAATCTAGCTTACTGTCCCGAACATAAAACTGTAACTCATGAAGAATTATCAAGTTATCAAAAAAGAATTAAACCCGAAAATCATATTCATACAGAAAAGTTAATGGTAACTCAAGAAGATAAATATGATTATGTAGTACATTATAGAATGTTAAAGTTTTATCTAAATCAAGGAATGGTTCTAAAAAAAGTACATAGATATATTTAATTTAGTCAATCTAAGTGGTTAGAAAAATATATAGATTTTAACACCAAACAGAGAACTAAAGCTAAAACTGATTTCGAGAAAGATTTCTTCAAGTTAATGAATAATGCATTCTATGGTAAGACTTGTGAAAATATTAGAAATAGAAATGGTATTGAGTTAGTCAGTAATGGTAAAAGAATTAGACATTTACAATCATATCCTAAATTTATTGGTAACAAAATATTTGATGAAAATTTAGCCGCAGTTAAGATGAGAAGAACTTCTATGAAGTTCAATAAACCTATTTATGTTGGAGCATCAGTTTTAGAATTATCAAAATTACTTATGTATAAATTTTACTATAACGCATTACAACCACTTTTTGGAGAAAAACATATAGAAATGTTATATTTTGATACAGATTCTTACATATTAAAGATAAAAACTGATAACATAACCGATGATTTAAAAACATTAAAACATCATTTTGATTTCAGTGATTATCCTAAAGATCATGAATTGTTTAGCAATGATAATAAAAAAGTTCCCGGTAAATTCAAAGATGAATTAGGCGGTGAAGAAATGATTGAATTCATCGGTATTAGATCTAAAATGTATTCATATAAAACTAAAGAACATGAAACTAAAAAGTTAAAAGGAATAACCAAAAATGTAGTAGAAAAGAATATTCATTTCAAAGATTACATCAATTGTATATTCAATGAAGAAGTTAGAAAACATAAGATGAGATGTTTAAGATCTGAAGATCATGAAATGTTTATTGAAGAAATTGAAAAGATTAGTCTAAACCCATTTGATGATAAAAGATATATTTTAGATGATGGAATTCATACCGTTGCTTATGGTTGTAATTTAGATGAATACTTAAAATTTAAAAGAGAAGAAACAAAAGAGAACGAGATAATGAAAAGAATTCTAACGTGTTAATCAAATTTTAATAAAAATATGTTATTAAAATGGAGAGTAAACAAGCACACAGTGAGAACAACAAATCATTTCTAGATAGAATAAAAGATACTACAAATGTAAAATCTGTAGATTATAAATTCAAAAAGTTAACAGAATTAACAATCCATAAGAAATATCTAATTACAAATATTGTTACAGTTACTAACAAATATGGAGATAAATTAGTTATACACTTAGAATATGAAGGATTAAAAGGAAATACATATAAATTCAGAACATATTTACCAGATAGATTTCATAGATTATCAAGTGAAGATTTAGAAGAATTATGTTCTGGAGATTTCTATTTCGTATACAAAGGTAAGAATGAAAAAGGTCACCATGAAATAGATTTCGAATGAGAAAATATGTAAAATAAATGGTAGAATTAAAAGAATACAGATTATTTGTAGATTCTAGAAGACTTACAAATTATAAATCTCATAATTTACTAGTTCAATTAGATAGAGAATTCAAGAATTGTGTTGATTTAAAATTAGTAAATATAAGTTTATGTAATTCTTTTTATAATATAACGGATAAAACTATTGATCATAAATTGTTTATAGTTCAGGAAAAAAATAAAAGGTATCATTTATATCTAAAACCAGGGTTATATAATTTAGATACATTGGCACAAGAAATTAATAGAAAAGCCTGGCACAAATTAGGTAGTAATTCCGGGTTTAGTATTAGATGTTTTAAAAGTGATAGTTCTGATAAAATAAGGATTAGGTTAACTCGTAGTGAAAAATATCAATTTTTAGTTAAAAAACCTATAGCTAAACTGTTAGGAATTACACCAGATAAACTTTATTCAAATGTTGATGCTACACCAAACTTAATACCTTACACACATTTTTATATTTATTGCAATTTAATCGATCCTACAAAAACATTCGAAGCAACTAAAGATATAACTTGTAATTCTGGTTTACTAAACATTTTACCATTGAAGAATGTTAAAGAATTTGGAACGCAAATAAATTATAATTTAACAGAATGTGATTTCAAACCATGCATTCCTCGTTTTAATAATTTTAGATTAGAAATTAGAAATCATAATGGATACTTAATTGATTTAAATAACTTTCCTGTAATTTATGAATTAGTTATAAGATGTAGAGAGTAATTTTTTCATTATATAAATGAATATAACTGTTGGACCGAGTATATGTTTTGGGTTTGATTTTAAACATGGTAAAGAAATGAGAATTAAACTAAATGATGTAATTACTGATATAAAAAGTAAATCATTTAACAATGCGTCAATGATTGATAAAGAAAATTATAATATAGAAAAAGTAATTGATTTAATTAAATCACCTTTAGAATATTATGAATTAAATGAAGATGGAATTATTGAAGATATTAAAATCATATTAACCAAAATATATGATAATCATAAAAGTAGTAATGAAATAAATGTTGAATTAATCATAAATAAGTTAACTAAATATTTTGATGAAAGTAATTTTTTTGATAAATAAATGAGTGATAATAAGTGGATAATAACTGGATTATATAATGGAGCATTACTATCAGTTGGAACCGTTGGTTATTCAATGGTATTAAAAAAAGTATTCAAAATGGGAAGTGTTAATGTTGATAGATTTGATATAAATGATATTTTAAAATTAACATTAGCAGTTACTTTATCTAATTTAACTATTGATTATTTGGAAAAACAAAAATATATTCCTCCCATATAAATGCATAATTTTTTTACTAAATAAATGGCTTCTGCAATTATAACTATTATAGGATCGGCAATTGTTAACGCTTTAGCATTTACTGGAGGTGGATATTTATTTAAGCATATTGATAAAAATAGTTCATTAGGAGAACAAAGAAGACACAACTTAGCATTAGAGAAATATAATAAAGCAGCAGAAGAATATAGAGAAAAGAGGCAAAACTATATGGATTATATCAATAAAGAATTATATGATCAGAAGATTTCACATAGAGATTTTCAATCAGTTGATGAAGCTATGAGTTTATATAACGCGGTAACCAATAAAGAAAAATTACATCTATACAAACCTAAATTATCAGATTATTATACCCCAAGTAAAGAACAACAGAAATATGAAATAATTTGGATTTTAGGTGGAACAGTTATTGTTATATTTGTAGCATATAAATTTACTAATTAGTAATTTTTTTTGCTAAATAAATGGAAGATAAAGTTGATAATATTGATATTATTCCTCATGATATAAATAAAACTAAATTAAAAACATATTTAGAAAAACAAATATTAGAATTTGAAAGTGACTTAAAGATAAAAAAGAAAAAATATTTAAAAAGTAAAATTATATATTATTTGATTATAAGTGGTTCGGTTACAATTAGTTCTGTAATAACATTTTTAGCAATATTCAGCCCATTAACACCTTTAGCTATATCAATTAGTGTGTTAGGATTAAGTTCAAGTGTTTTAACTGGTATAAGTTCAAAATTAAATATAAAAAGTAATAAAGAAAAAAATTAAAACTAATATAAAAGAAATTAATAAATTAAAGAATACACTAGATTATATCATAAGTTTAAATGGTCATATAACAGTTGAAGAACAAGATAAATTATTAAAAGAATTAATAAATTATTAATTTTTTAATTATATAAATGGTAGATAGTTTTCCAAAAGCTTTCCAATATAATAAATCAATTAAATATAATATTCCAGCAATAGATTTTAATAAAGATATTACATATAGAAATGAAGTTTTAGATTCATTAACTAATTTAGAAATTTATGTTACTGAAACTAATAATTTTAATGCAAAGATGGAAAATATATTTCATGTATATTTAATTAATTTTAAAAAATTGAAAGATGAAAAACAATGGTTATTAAAATCTAATATGAAGTATTGGCAGAACCAATTAAATTTTGCTGTTTATTGTTCAACAGCAGGATGTGGAATAAGTTGGAATGATCATTTGAATAATTCTAAATATAAATTAATTCAAAGTTTATTTAGATTTCATACATACTTTCAAATCCGAATAATATTAAATGAATTAGAGTGTGCTTTACCAGGATCAAGATATTTTAAAGAATTAGATAATAATATTAATTTATCAAAGTTTTATAAAATTTGTAATGAATTTAATATAGATATAAATAATTCTGATTTTAGAACAAAAATTGGAACAATAAGATCACTTCCTTGCCCTAAAAAGATTGCAGAATATTGTGCACTTCCCATACCATCTAATAGCTTTTATAATATCTATAATAATAAATTAGGTTATGGTAAAATAGAAACAAAGGATTTAGAAACATTAAATTTCAATAAATTACCGAAATTTTATGATCATTTAAAACAAGAAAACAATAATGGTTGGGTTTATTTTATTTTAGAAAATAGTGAAGGTTTTACTAAATCAGGTATACAAAGAATAAATCAATCTATTAGAACTTATTTGATATGTATTTTAGGTGCGCAAGTTGAAACAAGATTACCAATAATTGGAAATTTAAATACATCATTTGATACGCAGAAACAATTAAAAGTTTTATTTGAAGATTCAATTCATAATGATAAAAATAGATCGATTCCAGAAAACATTGTAAGATATCAAAATTATTTAGATAAATCATATATTAGATTAAATTATTGTATAGGCCCTAATCTATTAATTATTTCTAATGATTTAGTATTGAAGATGGGAAACATAATTGGTTATAATAATTTAATTAAAACTGCAACAATAAATAATTCATTTGGATTGAATGATATAAATAAAAAGATTATTACTGCTCCAAAATTAATGGAAGGTGAAAAAAATAAAAAACACATTCAATCAACAGAAACTAAAACTAAGAATATTAAATTAAATAATGATTCTAAAATAAAAGATTATAATACATCAGAAAATAATAGAACTGATATTATTCAACATGATATAATTAAACTAAATGATGATAATAAATCCCATGAAAATACTAAATTAGCTATAACTTGTATAGGAATTGTAATCGGAGGAATATTATATTTTAAATTTTTTTATTATATAAATGGATGTAGAAGTTGATGAAGATTATGAAATGGAAAACATGGGAAATAATGATGATGTCAATACTAACAATGATGATTATATGACTGCTGATACTAATATTGATAATGATAATGATACAACATATAATTCTAATTTAGCAGATAGTGGTTCTAAAGGCCAATCAACAGATGAATTTGATAGAAGAACTAGATCGAGAATACCTATTGAAAATGAAAATCCAGGTTTATTAAAGGAAAATTTAGAATAAAATGAATATATTTATAATTTCAAACATGTATTTGAAGAATCTGGATATAATATAAATGCCAGAGGCGCCAGACTTTTAGTCCAAGAATTAAAGTTTTTAGATGGTGAATATTATTATCGTTTGAAAGGTGATTATTATATTGATATCTCTTATAAAAAACAAAATATTAGCAGAATCAACTTTGCTTAAGTCTGACTCATTACTATCTAGAATTAAAAGAATAAGAAATAGTAATGAAATAGAAGATGTAACACAAGAAGAAATTATTAAAAATGAAAGAGTATTTAAACAAAGAATTAATGAATTATTTGAAACAATCGATAATAATTTAGAAACAGAAAAAAACTTCTGAACAGAATATAACTTCCAAAACTAGTAAACTTAAATCAAATAAAGTTTCAATTGAAAAACTTTTACCGAATGGATTAATTGATGCAACAGATCAAGAATTAGAAGATTTAGATATATTTTCTGATAAAGCAATAAGAGAAATTATTAGTATAAGAAATGCATCTGATAAAATTGCACATGATAAAAGTATAAGAGATTTAAAAATTAGAACTTTAGAAAAAGAATTAACTGATAAAAATAAAGAAATAGAACAATTAAAATTAGATAGAGATAATAAAGTTATTGAAGAAATCGAATTTAAAAAAAGAAATGCATATTTAGAAAAAGAAATTGATGATTTAGAATATAACATAGAATTACAAAAAGAAGAAATTAAATTATTATTAAAATCATATGATTATAATATTAATAGATTGAAAGTTATTTTTAAAGATTTGTTGATTAAACCAGATTCTAAAATATCATTGAAAGATAGAATAAAATTGTTATTTAAACTAGAAGGAATAACAATTCTTTCAATTCTAACAGGTGTAACTATGTTATTTACAACAATTGGTTTAGCTATATCAAATGCTTTGAAATCTACTCCTACTCCCACTCCCAATAAACCGGATAAACCCCCAGGTAATAATTCTATACAAGATAAAGTTAAAGATGGTTTAAAGAAATTAGCAAAATATTTATGGGAACTATCTAAAAAATCTGCTGCAGCTTTACCTGGAGTTATTGCATCAATTGTAGGTTTTATATTGAAATCTGCAGGAAACATTATTAACTTTGCTGCTGAACATATTATTTTATTTTTAATAACTGTTGTAAGTGCTATTATTTTTGGATTAGTAAATATGATATCAAAAAATATCAAGTAAACATGATATCAAAAGATATCAAGCAACCATGATATCAAAAAATAAATAATTAATTTTTTTGTTAAATAAATGAGCGGGAGTTATATCAATCCTTCTAAGAATCATAGAATATCTAATGCTATTAAAGCAGAAAGATCACATCATATAATTACTCATAACCCTTCTAATATTAATCCCGATGAAACTTTATATGTTAGAATCCCTCGATTAACACAAAATACTTTTTATGTTCCAAATAGTATTTATTTATCAGCCGATATAAAAGTAATCGGTAATAATAATAATTATGTTGTTGATAATGTTGGAAGATATTTGATTAAAAAGTTAACAATAAAGATTGGTCCAGAAACAGTTTTCTCATTAGATGATTATAATTTATTTATGCATTATAAAGATTTATGGTTAACTAAAGAAAATAGAAATAATATGATATTTCAAGGCATCCAATCAGAAAACCAAAATAAATTAAGATCAGAAGCTAATAGCGCAATATTAACTAATGCTGTAGATAAATTGATAAAAAGTATATATGGAAGCAAATATAAAATTCCATTAGACTTTGAATTGATAAATAATAATGCACCTTTATATAAATACGCAATTCAAGAAGATATTATATTCGAAATAACTTTTGCTCCTGTAAATGAAATTGTATTATCTAGCGTTGTTAAAGATATGAGTTATAAATTATCGAATATATGTTTAGAATATGACACAGTAACTGATGAAAATATTTCAAGTATAATTCAAACTAAATACAATCAAGGATTTTCATTATTATATGATTATATTGATAAATTTAAAACCGTAACTATTAATGCAAATGACGAAATTATTAATGAGAATATTAACTCCCCAAGAAGATCTATTAAAGGCATATTGATATTTTTTACCATTGCAACATATACTAATGGCGCAATAAATGTTGATAATTATTATAATCCTGAAATAACAAAAGTAGAAATAACTATCGAAGGAATAGCAAATAAAATATTTTGTCAAGGAATGAGAATGATTGATCAATGGCCAGAAATTAGAAAACATTTTATGAATGAAAAAGTAAAATCATTTGAAAATTGTAACATTAATCAAATTGATTATTATACCGGTAATAAATATGCATTATGGTTAGATTTTAGAACAACAGAGGATAATTCATTACATGGTTCTGGAAAAAAATTACAAAACACTAAAGATGGAATACAATTATTCATGACAAAGAATAAAGGAATCAAAAATCTTAAAATGCATATTTATACTATATCTGACGCGCAATTAAATATTATAAATTCACAATTAGATAGTGTTATGTATTAAAATTTTAACTTTAATAAAAAATCTTATATTAAATGGAAGGAGGTAAAGTATATAAACATATTCCATACATCGATACACATGAAAATAATGATGGTTTATATTATGTAATACCTTGTAATATAGCTTTGATATTTGATCCTATTTTCAAAATTTATAAAACTAAACTAATAGAAATCGATAATAATAAAAGTTGTGTTGTTGATAATTTAAGTAATGTAATTGATAATAATGTAATACCTACTACTTCTAATAATATAATACCTACTACAGTAATACCTACTACTTCTAATAATATAATACCTACTACAGTAATACCTACTACTTCTAATAATATAATACCTACTCCTTCTAATAATATAATACCTACTACTTCTAATAATATAATACCTACTACATCTAATAATAAAATAATATTAGATGTTAGTAAAAATAGAAATTATTGTGGTTATTATAAAGGTGAATTTTCAAACGCTCCATCAAATTGGAATAAACATATGAATACAAATTCACATATTACTAATGTTATAGAACGTGTTGGTTTAAAAGAATTTATAGAACACCCATTTAGATATGTTACAAAGTTTGTTTCAAATAAAAAAGTAAATGGTAAAGAATTATATGAAGATTTTTTATTAGCAACACTTAATAAAGATGAATTAGATTTAACTGATGCTAATGAAATATTAGGATCAAACACTGTAAATGAAATATTAGGAGCAAACACTAATAAAGATTCTATGCAACATAAAGTAGAAAATAATGATAAATTTGATTGGATGAATAATTATAAAAATGAAACAAATATTGATGATTCGGCAAAAAAGGTGAAAAATAAGTATATCAATAAAGAATTAGAAGAAGATACGTTAGAGAATTTGAGAAAATTGTTAGGGCATGATAGTGAAAGTGATTCAGAAATTGATTATCTAACACTCGAATAATAAAGGTTGAAAATTGTATAAAATAATAGTAAATAAAAAAGGGGGTTTTAAGTATTTAAGGTATCTAATGGGGTATCAGGTATTAGGGTATCAGGTATTAGGGTATCTAATAGGGTATCAGGTATTAGGGTATCTAATGGGGTATCAGGTATTAGGGTATCTAATACATAGATATATAAATAGTTATTTTATAAATTTATATTCATATGGAAATTGTAGTCTCAGTAATAATTTTGAACCTTTATTATTCTTAAATTTATTCATATATTCATCGTGTAACTCAGTAGGTATAATTTGATTTTCTTCCAATGATTGTTGCATAGATTTTTTATCTTTGTTATAAAATAAAACTAGAAATCTAATGTTTTCTCTAAAGTCTTTAACAATTGAATTATATTTTTGATTTAAAACCCATGTTGTTATCCCGAAATGTCTCCCAGAGAAAGCTAAATAACATAACTCACTTTCTCTAACTTTTGAATCATGTAAATTTGCGCAATCATCTATAATGAATAATGTATTTGATCCTTTATAAGTATCAATTGCTATTTTTATACAATTATCTAAATTTTCTTTTACTGTTTTAGGATCTAATATAATAAACTTTTTCATCTTAACTATATCTCTATTATATGTTTTATTCATTTCATAAGTAGGACAGAATAATATTATATTATCAAAATGATTCTTATAAATAGTTTCTAACAAATCTAATATGAAATGTGTTTTACCACAATTGGTTACTCCAGTAACTAACATATTATGCGGTTCAAATATAAATAAATCTTTATTCATTTATTCTTTTAATTTTACTAGATAAAATCCATTCATTAAATTTATCATCATATCCTTTATATTTCACCAAAGAATACTTTTTTCCTTTAAGAGTTTTTGTTTTCAATACTTTTTCTATTTTGTATTCTATTTCATCTGGGTTTGGTACAAGTGATAATTCTTGTTCATAGAAATAACCTAATATTTCTTCATCTTTTAAATCTTCTAATTTATAAACAAAAGGTTTAGTTAATATTATCTTTTTAATCTTGAATATTTCTTCTGTAAAATTTGGGGTATAACCTTTATAAAAGGTTTTTCTATATTTAGATATTCTAACATGTTGTCCAATTTTGAATCTAGGTTCGCCGAAATCATGTGTAACAAACGCTCCATATAAATTATTCCAAACTATTTCCGAATTATCTTCTTTTCTAGCTTGTATAGGTTTCATATTTATAGAACTATGTTTAGAATTATTATAACCTTTCACTAAATCATCTAAGACATCGATATATTTATATGTTTCATTAGCAGTAAAATATTTCCACATTCTAGTTTTCAATGTTTTATTAAATCTTTCTATAATAGATGCTTTTTTATCTGAGTGTGTTGAAAAATAATCTACATCGTTATCAGATAATAGTTTTTTAAAATGTTTGTTATAGAATTCCTTACCTTCATCAAATTGTATCTTATCTGGAATAGCTTCTTTAAATATAGATTTAAAAGCATTTGTCACTTCTATACCAGTTTTATTTTTGATTGGAATTGACCATGCGTATCTACTGAATATGTCTATAACATTTAATATCCAGAAATATCCTTTGTTGTGTTCTTCTAAGTTCTTCATATCAATTAAATCAGCTTGCCATTGTTGATCAATATATGAAACCATAACTTTTCTTGTTAAATAAGTTTTATCCATTTTCTTGTGGATTTGATATGTTGGTTGATTTTGTAACCATGATTTTAATTCACTATATTTTATACCACCATTATCAGATTTAATTTTATCCCATAATTCTGTAACGTTAGAATATGATACTTCACTTTCCGGGTTATAATATAACTCTCTTAAATATTCTTCTTTTTTCATCTTATTTTAATCCATTAATAATAATTTAGAATTAGTTTCAATGGTTTTAGGATTTGACTTATTTTCTGATATAATAGGTTTGTTGTCATTGGAATCGTCTTTATCATCGGATTTGAATTTTGATTTATATATTACACCGGATAATATAATAACTGTTACTAATCCAATTGTAATATATAATTTATAATTACTTCCAGCATTAGAAGAATCAGATGGATTATCATTCGAATCAATATCAGATAATTTCTGTGATTCATTTATATCAGTTAATTTCTTTTTCTTAGCTTTTTTTAATTCTGACGATCTTTTACCTAATTCTCTTGCCCATTTAATTTGTTTTTCAGATCTAACCTTTTTCTTAACATCATCACTCATTTATTTTAGTTAATTTTTGTTCTGATTCATTTTCTGTTTCGACGTTTGGTTGTAGTACATCTGTTTTGTTCTTACCTGATTTATATTCCATAGGCTTGATGTTCGAAAATGTTATGACGCCGGTAGAAATTAATGTCATAACCGATCCTAATTGAAATGAAGCATAACCGACCCATTTTTGTAATTCAGTCATAACTAAGTAGTCATTTTTCAAATCACTATATAATTTATTTTCATCATCAATTGGTATTAACTGGTTACATAACTTAGAATAACATTTGACAATACCATCACTTATAGAGTCGTTTATTCGGGCTAATCTTGCCTCTTCATAAATCTTAAAATATTTTATTACTTTATCTGGTTTCATAGAGTCTAGTTCTTGAAAGGTTATTATTTTTCCTAAGAAGTCCTTAGATTTCCCGCCAGCAATTAATAATTCAAGATGATGCTTACAATATAAATAGTATTCATAATCTATATTGTTATTAACTTGAATAGAATTAGAAACAACTGTATCTTTATTATCACTTATACCCAAATCATCTAATGTCTTTTCAATATCAATATTATTCTTACTCGATTTCTTTGACATTTATATTAGAGAAATTTAATAAGAAAAATATTATAAGTATTATAAAATGATACTAGATAGTTAAAGTTAAAGAATTCTAGTATTAGTTATTGTTTTTTTATGTATTTTTTATTTGTGATATAAAGTATTCTTTTTTTAAAAGAAAATATTAAAAATATAATAGAAATAATAGATAGTTGAAGGTATGTAATTTTTATTATATTTTATTTAAATTAGGATTTAATATCACCATGTGGGTGCCGTACGGCACCATCTCACTACTATTGTCTATCTATTAGGAGCAGTAGTTATAACTGTCCAGATAAGTCATTTCGGATCCTCGATATCAAATCCTCAACCGAAAATAAATTCAAAGAAACGACTGGTGGAAATATTATTTCATAAACAGATATATTTATTATACAAATTTTAGCGATCGATAATAGAACAATGGAGAACAATAGAAATGCGGTCCAATCGGACCGGTTATTGCGCAATACACAGTTATATTTTTATTCTGTAAACTACAACATTCAAACATAGAACTGTAAACAATCAATATTGAGCAGCTGTTTCAGTCAACAACGATCAATAATAGAACAATGGAGAACAATAGAAATGCGGTCCAATAGGACCGGTTATTGCGCAATACTTAGTTAACAGTAAACAATACAATATTAAAACAGATATATACAATCGAGATTACATTTTTGATATCTATATTACAAAGACCTTCAGTATTATAATTTATAATTTTATCCAGAATTCTTTGATTACTGGATTGTTTCTAATCATTTCTTCAATTTCTGGTAAATATCTGACTACTTCACTAAATGCTAATCCTAATATTTTGAGTTTTTCATATTTTATTAATCTACCTACTCTTCTCAGTTTTCTTTCAAAACTGGCACTGATATCTCCACTCATTTTCTTAGTTTTCGATTCTTTGAGTCCCAACAGCAATTTTAGTCGCGTTGCTGGTAATTTTGGTAATTGTAGTTCGCGCGGTAATTGTTTATTATGTATTACATCACTCAGAATTTTCACCATTTCTTGATGATAGTCCAAATGTTCTTATAATTTTGTGAAGTTTGTTCGTCAATTACGAGAGTTTTATCCTCCATTTCTATTGATTCCTGAGTTTCACTATCCAGCAGCAATCGTTCCTCACCCGTTGGTTGGCTTAGAATTTCTGGTTGATCTCTGTATTCCATTTTAATCTAAAAGATGTGAAAATGAATTACTGTACTTAAATATGTTTAAAGGTTTCCCTACTTCATAATAACTACAAAAAACGGTACTTAAATTTAGATTTAGAACTGTAAACTGTGTTTTGAGAGAGAATATCCAATACGTACTATGTATGTGAAAGTTGATTTCTAACTGCCGACGTGGCGCACGTTCGACCAAACTAATTACTTCTGCACAGATGTTCTTTATGATGAAGTTAATTAATTCTTCAGAATTGAAAACAAGATATATTTGGCAACATATGTTTTAGTAGTAAGCAAAAGCTATGTATTATAGACATACAAAGCTCAAATAGAATTGCCAGCTTTCTAACCACTGATTAAAACCTCAGAATGCGGTTGATTCTGTGAAATACTATTCCATAATTCAACAAATGTCTTTGCTTTATCCAGTTGATCTAAATATAATTTCATATCTAGTTTGTTAGATTTAATTATATTTTCTTTCTTTTCTAAAGGCCTTAAATTTCTCCAGTTCCAGATTAGCTTCTTATTATAATCATCACTCATGTCAAATTTAGAAATAGGCAACACGTGATCAATATGAAAGTATTCACCATAATTATCTATATTCATTTGACTATCGAATTGAAATATAATCCATGATTTGAGAAATTCATCTGAACAACCCAATAGATTACAGATAGTGTTTCTGAATGTGTTTCTTTGTTGAATAATTGTGTTAATCTAGATCTTAAACACTGTTTCAATCTAAAATTAAGATCTGTTTGATATCTTCCTCTCATATATTCTGCCATATAATAATTATAATGTTCTATATTATCTTCTCGATATTGTTTGGTATATAGTTTAAAACAAATTTTACAGCAATATTGAAAACCATCTTTGCTAATCTTACGCTTACTAAATTCCGTTAATGATTTATCTAATTCACATTTAGAACACTTCTTGTAATATATAATTATGACATCAGTGTTATTTGTAATATTGATAGTTTGTGGTTGTTCTGGTTCCATTTATTATACATATTTTTTTTACTAAATTGGTTAATAATTTTAGAATCCTCTTCCATTTCTTCGACCAACGTCATCCTTTTTCATTCTTCGTTGCTTTTGATAAATTGTTTCGATTCCTTGATATCAAATCTCTCAACGTATTGTTCATTATTTGGATTATTATTCCATAATTCAATAAATTTCTTTGCTTTTGTTAACTGTTCTGAATATAACTGTAAATATTCTAGTTTCAATTTATTCTCTAAATGTGTTTTAGTTTTATTGTGTCTTGATTTTTGGGATTTATCTACGCTGATATTACATGTTGGGCAGTAGTACTTATTTGCTTCCATTTTAATACTAAATTTTTTATTAAAATTGATTTTAGAAGTTCAATGATTTATATTTTATTCATATATATGATTATTTTAAGAGTAATAGGGGTTTAGTTGTTTCGGGTTAAAGGTTGAATGGTCGAGTTCATTAATAACAAACATTAAAAGTAATTTAAAACTATAATATATTTTCATAACCGTGTGCATTTCAGTTGAACAATAGAATAATTATTATTATTTGAATATATTTGATTATATGAATTTGTGTATTGTAAATAAATCAATTGGTCGCGGAGCGGAGCGGTAGCGAAGTGGAGCGACCAATTGATTTAACACCATATGCTTTTTAGATTATTGATATCTTAGAATAAATATTTAGTTTTAATATAAAATACACACGGTTATGAAAATATATTATAGTTTTTAATTACTTTTAATGTTTTGTTTTTTAATGAACTCGACCGTTCGACCTTTGATCTGAAACAACTAAACCCCTATTACTTATGTTACTGAACCAATAATTGATTGTTCTGAACCAGTGTCTATTATCATCTTTAAACGCTGTCCGTTTATCTTCAACGATCGAATACACTTATTCTTATCGCATTCGTTCTTAATAGTCCAAACAAAATCAGAATTTGAACTGTCCGAATCCCCGTCAGAAACATTTCGAACTTTACCGGGAGGTTTCGAGCTTTTCTTTTTGGACATTGACGTTGTTCTTCCACCTTTACGAGTGTCTGATTTCTTTTTACGGCATTTTCTAGCGTAATGTCCTTTCTTCTTGCAATAGGCACATTCTGCCTCTAAGGCACCACACGAGTCAGGTGCGTGGTCTTGCGGTTTCAAAAGTGCGTGCACTTTTCAAATATTTGTCTAGTGTCAAATCTTCCTGACCTAGGAATTTTACTCGGAGTTCATTACTACGGCACTTTTCAACGATCTGGTCTCTGATCATCTCAGACTCTTTGTTGCCATAGTCACAAGATCGGACAAGGTCTCTGAGTGCGGTAGCATACTGGTCGATAGTTTCACTTTCATTCTGTGCTCGTTGGCGAAATTTATAACGTTCAGCTATAGTGTTCTTCTTTGGTTCGAAGTAGGCCTTCAATGCAGCCTTCGCTTCTGCAAACGAAGTCTTTGATCCAGGGAGTGCAGCAAACACCCTCTGAACAGATGCTCCCATACAATGGAGCAAAGTAGCTCTGCGTATCTTGTCCTCCTTCTGGTCCACGCCAGAGGCTACCTCGAAAAATTCGAATGAGGCCAGCCATGAACCCCATTCGGCTGCCAGGTCTGTGGCGTTCAAGTTCAACGGGGCCGGAGCCCGAAGATTTTCGGCCATTTTAATTTTCACAGGCGGGTTGAATGTTTAACAATCGTACCTGTTTCGACGATCAAATTCGACCTCCAACGGACGAAGAATACAAAAATACACCGCTCTATATCAACATTAGTGTTCCAAATTTATCCTCGTCGCCATATGTAGCATCGTCCAGCCAAGATGTTTCCGATATAAGATTAAGATTGATATAAAGATAAAGGTAGTAGTTTATTCATGGTTTCCGTTACAACGCTTTCTAGCCTGCGCCAGGTGGCAGCATCATACAATGTACTATCCTACAATCGTCAAGGTGTGTAATATCAGTACTTGTCCAATGAGATTGCAGAACTGTCGAAAGGGGAGAAATGCCTGAGCAAAGCAGTAATTGGAAAGTGGGCTTTCAGATCAGAGGTCGTGCGGTCGAGACACCACTCATCACCACAAGTAATTTTTTTTCCTAATAAATGGGAGATAGAAAAGGATTCTTAGCAACAATAAATAACAGAATTAAACCAGCAAAAAACAATTTGAAATAAAAAAGTTAGTTGATGTTACAAAAGAAATTGAACATAAAATATTGAAATTAGAAAAGATAAAAACTAAATATGGAGAGAAAGTATCGGCGAATTTAAGCTACTGCAATGTTAGTACATCGCGAGAATTTAAAGTGTTTTTACCTGATAAATGGGTTTCATTGAGTACAGAGGAATTAAAAGATTTAGAAGGATTTAAAATAATCTATCATGGGAAAAATGAAGACGGTCATCATGATTTAGAAATTGTTGATTAAATAAGAAATAAAAATAATGAATATCTAGAATCCAAAATGACCTTAGTCGTTTTATTGAACAACTACAATCATACAGTCAAACATCTGTTACATGTTATTATAAGAGAGTGCTTCATTTGAATATTGATCAATCAAACAGGTGTTGCACAACGTTGTTGTTATATTGGATAGCTAGCAGTTATATAATAAGCACGCAGTACATACAACACACACACACAGGACAGGAGGATAGTCATTCTCTCTCGTGATTAAAAGGAATATTTCAATGTTTTTACGGTAAGTTTTAGCAAAACCACCCGACTTGACTCACAGAGTTTTTAGGGGATAAGCATCCCGTTATTGAGAGGCGCCACGAGATACCTATCCCCAAGCATTTCTACTTACACCCCTGTGACCCACACCTCACCAATTCTCCTTCAATGGTTGACAGGAAACACATTATATTAAAGGCGCCTAATGCATTTCCTATTAACCCCTTACCCTCGAAAGGAGGATCGAAAGTCGAAACTGAAGGAGAACCACGGAGGGTGGACATTTTCGAAATGCCCCTGCAAGCCAAAAAAATATGCTAAAAAAATATATGAAATTTGAAATTATAAATTATTCCGAATGAAAAGAATATAAGAATGAAAACTGATAAATGAATTATGGATTTTTAACTTAATTATGATATAATTTTTAATCATATTAGTAATCGATTACCATGTTAATTGATTAACAAATTCAAATTCAAATTCAAATAATTCATTTTAGCATCACACCCCACCCAGTGCTGCCATCTTTCAATTTAAGAAAAAACTAATAATAAGAAACGACTGTAATACAATATTCAAGTAAAAACAAAATAAATTAATAAAAATAATGAATATCTAGAATCCGAAATGACTTATCTGGACAATTTAATTGCTCCGCATAGATAGACAAAAGTAGTGAGATATTCAATTATTTTTTTTGCTTTTTTTCTAAAATATTAATCCATTTTTTTATTATCAATTTTGGAATTTCAGAAGTATTTTCATTTTTGATAGCATTTGTTTCAGAATTATTTATATCATGAATTTTATTTGATTTCTTATACCAATTACACCCAATCAAAATGAATACAATTACAAATCCAACTGTAAAATATAGATATTTATCAAATATTCTATTATTAGAAGGAGTAGAAATAAGAATATTTTCACCATTTTTATTAACATTTTTATTACTTATTTTTTCTTTTACAGCTTTTTTATATTCTTGTGATTTAATTCCTAATTGCCGTGACCATTCAATTTGTTTCTGTGATCTCGGTTTTGTCTTCACAGTTAATTCCTTCACTTCTTCCACCTCGCTCATTTATTATAGAAATATTTTTACTTTCAATATTTGAAAATGTTATAACCCCAGTTGATAATAATGTCATAAATCCACCTAATTGAAATGATAAATATCCAATCCATTTATTTAATTCAGTCATAACTAAATAGTCATTTTTTAAATCGGAATATAATCTATTTTCATCTTCAATTGGTAGTATATAATTACATAATTTACTATAACCTTTTACTACATTTTCTGATATCGCGTCATTAATTCTAGCTGTTCTCGCGGCTTCATAAATCTTAAATAATCTAATAATTTCATCTGATTTCATTGTATCGAATTCATCATAAGTTAAATTTTTACCGACAAAATTTCTACATTTTCCAGATGCTATTAATATTTCTAATTGATGTTTACAGTAAAGATAATATTCATAATTATTATTTGTTGTAACATTATTTAAAGCACCATCATCTGGAATTAATTTGTTTTCTGTTATTCCTAAATCATCTAAAGTTTTTTCAATTGGAACATCACCATTTTTAGATTTTATTTTCTTTTCACCTACCATTTATATAACAAAAAAATTAGTTGTGATGTTGCAACTAGAATTCAACTAGATTAACAAGCTAGTTGAAATATTGTTGTGTTTGTTTATTTCTTGTTAAATCTAGTTGATTTTTGTTTCAACTACTAACAACTAGAATTCAACTAGAATGTAACTAGAATTAAACTAGATTAACAAGCTAGTTAAAATATTGTTAAATCTAGTTGATTTTTGTTACAACTACCAATAACTAGAATTCAACTAGAATTCAACTAGATTAACAAACTAGTTGAATTTAAATAAATTCATATTTAAATGGGTGTTGTAATCTAAATAGTAACTTTGATCTTTTAATATTTTTCAACTTATCCATATATTCATTATGTAAATCATGTGGAATAATATCATTTTCCTCAAGTGCATTTTTCATCGATTTTCTATCTTTATTGTAGAATAAAACTAGAAATCTAATGTTTTCTCTAAAGTCTTTAACAATTGAATTATATTTTTGATTTAAAACCCATGTTGTTATCCCAAAATGTCTCCCAGAGAAAGCTAGATAACATAACTCACTTTCTCTGACTTTTGAATCATGTAAATTTGCGCAATCATCTATGATAAATAATGTATTTGATCCTTTATAAATATCAATTGCTATTTTTATACAATTATCTAAATTTTCTTTTACTGTTTTAGGATCTAATATAATAAATTTATTTTTCTAGTAATATTTCTATCATAAGTTTGATTAAATTCATATGTTGGGCAAAATAATACTATGTTATCAAAATAGTTTTCATAAACAGTATCTAATAAATTTAATATAAAATAAGTTTTTCCACAATTTGTTACGCCAGATATTAACATATTATGAGGCTCAAATATAAATAATTCCTTATTCATTTATATATTTTTAATTTTACTTGATAATATCCATTCATTAATTTTATCTGGCCATCCAACCCATTTTACTAAAGAATATTTTTTTCTTTTAATAGTTTTTGTTTTTAATACTTTTTCAATTTTATATTCTTGTTCTAGATTTTCAGTAGTTAAACTTAATTCTTCTTCGTAAAAGTAGCCATCAACTTCTTCACCATCTAAATCTTCTAATTTATAGACATATGGTTTTGTTGTTATTACCTTTTTTATTTTATATATTTCCCTAGTAAAATTTCGATCGTATCCTTTGTCAAATATCTTTTTATACTTAGATATTCTAACATTTTGGCCAACTTTAAATTTAGGTTCACCAAAATCATCTACAAGAAATGCTCCATATAAATTATTCCAAACAATTTCAGCATTTTCAGGTTTTCTAGCATCAATAGGTTTCATTCCAATAGAAGAATGATAAGAATTATTATATCCTTCTATCAATTTTGGTAAAACATCAATCCATTTAAAAGTATTATTTGCTGTAAAATATTTCCACATTCTTGTTCTTAATGTTCTATTAAATCGTTCAACAACTGCTGCTTTTTTATCCGATTTTGTTGAAAAATATTTAATATTATGATTGTCTAAGAGTTCATGAACAAGTGAATTATCAAACTCTTTTCCATCATCAAATTGTATTTTTTCTGGTTTTAGTTTATCATCCGAAAGAAATTTTCTTAAAACATTTGATGTTTGTACAGCATCTTTTCTATAAAGTGGGAAACTCCATACATAACGACTAAAAATATCAATTATAATCAATAACCACCAATAATCATCATTATCTTCCTTAACATTTTTCGTATCAATTAAATCTCCTTGCCACTGTTGATCTACATAACTTACCATAGTTTTACGAGTTTTATATTTTCTAACAATTTTTTTATGTGTTGTGTATGTTGGTTGTTCTAACATAAATTCATTTATATCTTTATATTTAATTAAATTGTGTGGGATTATCTTATCTAATTTATCTTGTTTTACTTTACGCCATATATTTTTGGTAGAAGAATAAGCAACCGAACTCTCAGGGTTGTAATATAAATTTCTTAAATATTGTTCTTTAGTATTAGGAGTTTTTTTACCTCCCATTTATATATCGTTAATTTTAACTTTATATTTCTAATATTGAATACTATCTAATTGGGAATTTACAATATTTAATTGTGCATCAGATATAATATAAATGTGCATTTTAAAATTTTTGTCTCCTCTTTTCTTTTTCATGAATAATTGTATTCCATCTTTAGTGTTCTGTAGTTTTTTTCCAGAACCATGTAATGAATTATCCTCTGTTGTTCTAAAATCTAACCATAATGCATATTTATTGCCGGTATAATAATCAATTTGATTAATATTACAATTTTCAAATGATTTTACTTTTTCATTCATAAAATGTTTTCTAATTTCTGGCCATTGATTAATCATTCTCATTCCTTGACAAAATATTTTATTTGCTATTCCTTCGATAGTTATTTCTACTTTTGTTATTTCAGGATTATAATAATTATCTACCTTTATTGCGCCATTAGTATATGTTGCAATGGTAAAAAATATTAATATACCTTTAATAGATCTTCTTGGGAAGTTAATATTCTCATTAATTATTTCATCATTTGCATTAATAGTTACAGTTTTAAATTTATCAATATAATCATATAATAATGAAAATCCTTGATTGTATTGAGTTTGAATTGTGCTAGCAATATTTTCATTAGTTACTGTGTTATATTCTAAACATATATTCGATAATTTATAACCCATATCTTTAACAACGCTAGATAATACAATTTCATTTACAGGAGCAAATGTTATCTCAAATATAATATCTTCTTGAATTGCGTATTTATATAAAGGTGCATTATTATTTATCAATTCAAAGTCTAATGGAATTTTATATTTGCTTCCATAAATCTTTTTAATCAAATTATCTGTGGCACGAGTTACTATTGCGTCATTAGCTCCTGATCTTAATTTATTATGGTTTTCCGATTGAATACCCTGAAATACCATATTATTTCTATTTTCATTAGTTAACCATAAATCTTTATAATGCATAAATAAATTATAATCATCTAATGAGAAAACTGTTTCTGGACCAATCTTTATTGTTAATTTTTTAATCAAATATCTCCCAACATTATCGACAACATAATTATTATCATAACCAGTTACTTTTATATCGGCTGATAAATAAATACTATTTGGAACATAAAAAGTATTTTGTGTTAATCTAGGAATTGTAACATATAAAGTTTCATCGGGATTAATATTTGAAGGCTTATGTGTAATTATATGATGTGATCTTTCTGCTTTAATAGCATTAGATATTCTAGAAATCTTAGAAGGACTTATAAAACTCCCACTCATTTATTTAACAAAAAAATTAATTATTTATTTTTAATCATGTTTACTTGATATTTTTTGATATCATATTCACTAACCCAAAAATAATAGCAGTTGCAACTGTAATTAAAAATAAAATAATATGTTCAGCAGCAAAGTTAAGAATATTCCCAGCAGATTTCAATATAAAACCAACAATTGATGCAATAATTCCTGGTAAAGCTGAAGCAGATTTTTTAAATAGTTCCCATAAATAATTTGCTAATTTCTTTAAACCATCTTTAACTTTATCTTGTATAGAATTATTACCTGGGGGTTTATCTGGTTTATTTGGAGTAGGAGTAGATTTCAAAGAATTTGATATTGCTAAACCAATTGTTGTAAATAACATAGTTACAGCTGTTAGAATTGAAAGAATTGTTATTCCTTCTAATTTAAATAATAACTTTATTCTATCTTTTAATGATATTTCAGAATTTGGTTTAATCAACAAATCTTTAAAAATAACTTTTAATCTATTAATATTATAATCATATGATTCTAATAATAATTTAATTTCTTCTTTCTGTACTTCTAAATTATCTTTTAAATTATTAATTTCTTTTTCTAAACGTAATTCTTTTTGCCTATATTCTATTTCATCAATTACTTGATGATCTAAATCAGACTTTAGTTGTTCTATTTCTTTATTTGCATTAGTTAATTCTTTTTCCAAATACATAAATTTTTTGATCTCTTATACTTTTATTATGTGCAATTTTATCAGCTTCATTTCTTATACTAATAATTTCTCTAATTGCTTCATCAGAAAATATATTTAAATCTTCTAATTGTTGATCTGTTGCATCAAGTAATCCATTCGGTAAAAGTTTTTCAATTAGAACTTTATTTGATTTAAGTTTACTAGTTTTAGAAGTTTTATTCTGTTCAGAAGTTGTTTCTGTTTTTGATTTCTTTTTGATTATTTCAAATAATTCATTAATTCTTTGTTTAAATACGTCTATATCATTATCAGTTAATTCTTGTTTTATAACATCAGTTATTACATTACTATTACTTATTCTTTTAATTCTATCTGGATCTAATTTTCTCAAAGTTAATTTTGTTATTATTTTTTTTTAATAAGTGATATCAATATAATAATCATCTTTCAAACGATAATAACATTTACCATTATCTAAAAATTTTAATTGATCTGCTAAAAGTCCAACGTCTTCATCATTTATGTTAAGTTTAGATTTTTCAATTAAATCTTCTAATTTAGGTATTTTGTTTAAATTATCTAATTCTTGTTTTACTAAATCTGGGTCTAAATTTTCAGGATTTAATTGTGATTCTGAATTTTTAATATAATCAGGCATATTTAAATTATTATTATATTCTGGCTCATTGCCATCATTAAAACTTGTTTCACTAAAATCAGGTTGTTGTTCATCAGTTATACCAGGTTCATCAAAAGGATCCATTCCAATATCTTCTCCACCTTCTACATCCATTTATATAATAAAAAAATTAAAATTTAAGATATAATATTCCTCCTATAACAATTCCTATACAAGTTTAAGCTAATTTAGTATTTTCATGTAATTTATTATCATTATCAGTTTTAATTATATCATGTTGAATATTATCAGTTTTAATATTTTCTGTACTATTGTAATCTTTTATTTTGGAATCATTATCCAATTTAATATTCTTAGTTTTAGTTTCTGTTGATTGAATATGTTTTTTATTTTTTTCACTTTCCATTAATTTTGGAGCAGTAATTATCTTTTTATTTATATCATTCAATCCAAATGAATTATTTATTGTTGCAGTTTTAATTAGATTATTATAACCAATTATATTTCCCATCTTTAATACTAAATCATTAGAAATAATTAATAGATTAGGGCCTATACAATAATTTAATCTAATATGTGATTTATCTAAATAATTTTGATATCTTACAATGTTTTCTGGAATCGATCTATTTTTATCATTATAAATGGAATCTTCAAATAATACTTTAAATTGTTTCTGCGTATCAAATGATGTATTTAAATTTCCAATTATTGGGGATCTTGTTTCAACTTGCGCACCTAAAATACATATCAAATAAGTTCTAATAGATTGATTTATTCTTTGTATACCTGATTGTGTAAAACCTTCATTATTTTCTAAAATGAAATAAACCCAACCATTATTGTTTTCTTGTTTTAAATTATCATAAAATGTCGGTAATTTATTGAAATTTAATGTTTCTAAATCATTTGTTTCTATTTTACCATAACCTCATTTATTACTATAGATGTTATAAAAACTATTAAATGGTATGGAAGTGCACAATATTCTGCAATCTTTTTAGGGCAAGGAAGTGATCTTATTGTTCCAATTTTTGTTCTAAAATCAGAATTATTTATATCTATATTAAATTCATTACAAATTTTATAAAACTTTGATAAATTAATATTATTATCTTATTCTTTAAAATACCTAGATCCTGGTAAAGCGCACTCTAATTCATTTAATATTATTCTGATTTGAAAGTATGTATGAAATCTAAATAAACTTTGAATTAATTTATATTTAGAATTATTCAAATGATCATTCCAACTAATTCCACAACCTGTTGTTGCACAATAAACAGCAAAATTTAATTGGTTTTGCCAATACTTCATATTAGATTTTAATAACCATTGTTTTTCATCTTTCAATTTTTTAATATTAATTAAATATACATGAAATATATTTTCCATCTTTGCATTAAAATTATTAGTTTCAGTAACATAAATTTCTAAATTAGTTAGTAATGAATCTAAAACTTCATTTCTATATGTAATATCTTTATTAAAATCTATTGCTGGAATATTATATTTAATTGATTTATTATATTGGAAAGCTTTTGGAAAACTATCTACCATTTATATAATTAAAAAATTAATAATTCATTAATTCTTTTAATAATTTATCTTGTTCTTCAACTGTTATATGACCATTTAAACTTATTATATAATCTAGTGTATTCTTTAATTTATTAATTCCTTTTATATTAGTTTTAATTTTTTCTTTATTACTTTTTATATTTAATTTTGAACTTATACCAGTTAATACACTTGAACTTAATCCTAATACACCAATTGAAATAGCTAAAGGTGTTAATGGGCTGAATATTGCTAAAAATGTTATTACAGAACTAATTGTAACCGAACCACTTATAATCAAATAATATATAATTTTACTTTTTAAATATTTTTTCTTTTTTATCTTTAAGTCACTTTCAAATTCTAATATTTGTTTTTCTAAATATGTTTTTAATTTAGTTTTATTTATATCATGAGGAATAATATCAATACTATCAACTTTATCTTCCATTTATTTAGAAAAAAAATTACTAATTAGTAAATTTATATGCTACAAATATAACAATAACTGTTCCACCTAAAATCCAAATTATTTCATATTTCTGTTGTTCTTTACTTGGGGTGTAATAATCTGATAATTTAGGTTTGTATTGATGTAATTTTTCTTTATTTGTTACGGCGTTATATAAACTCATTGCATCATCAACTGATTGAAAATCTCTATGTGAAATCTTCTGATCATATAATTCTTTATTGATGTAATCCATATAGTTTTGCCTCCTTTCTCTATATTCTTCTGCTGCTTTATTGTATTTCTCTAATGCTAAGTTATGTCTTCTTTGTTCTCCTAATGAACTATTTTTATCAATATGTTTAAATAAATATCCACCACCAGTAAATGCTAAAGCGTTAACAATTGCCGATCCTATAATAGTTATAATTGCAGAAGCCATTTATTTAGTAAAATAATTACGCATTTATATGGGAGGAATATATTTTTGTTTTTCCAAATAATCAATAGTTAAATTAGATAAAGTAATTGCTAATGTTAATTTTAAAATATCATTTATATCAAATCTATCAACATTAACACTTCCCATTTTAAATACTTTTTTTAATACCATTGAATAACCAACAGTTCCAACTGATAGTAATGCGCCATTATATAATCCAGTTATTATCCACTTATTATCACTCATTTATTTATCAAAAAAAAATACTATCATCAAAATATTTAGTTAACTTATTTACGATTAATTCAACATTTATTTCATTACTAGTTTCATTTGTATATATTTCAATTATTATTTTTTTAATATCATCGATGATAAAATCTTCAGCTAATTCATAAAATCTTAAAGATTCTCTAATTAAATTAGTAATCTTTTCTACATTTAAAGTTTCTTTATCTATTGTTTTTTCATACTCAAATGTTGTTTCATTTGAAAATGCAATATTTTTGATATGTGTAATTACATCATTAATGTTAAATTTCATTTCTTTCTCACGTTTAAAATCAAATCCAAAACATATACTCGGTCCAACAGTTATATTCATTTATATAGTGAAAAAATTACTCTTTACATCTTATAACTAATTCATAAATTACGGGAAAGTTATTCAAATCAATTAAATAACCATTATGATTTCTTATTTCTAATTTAAAATTATTGAAATGTGGAATACAAGGTTTGAAATCATATTCAGTTAAATTATAATTTATTTGAGTTCCAAATTGTTTGACATTTTTTAATGGTAAAATATTTAATAAACCAGAATTACAAATTGTATCTTTAGTTGCTTCAAATGTTTTTGTTGGGTCAATCAAATTGCAATAAATATAAAAATGTGTAAAAGGTATTAAGTTTGATCTACCTTCTGCGTATGCTGTAACAATATCTGGGTTAATTCCTAACAGTTTACCTAAAGGTTTTCTTACTTTAAATTTAAATTGTTCGTCATTAGCTAACCTAATCTTTATTTTATTAGAACTATCACTTTTTAAAATTCTAATACTAAATCCGGAATCACTTCCTAATTTAGCTCGAGCTTTTCTATTAATTTTTTGTGCTAATGTATCTAAACTATATAATCCTGGTTTTAAATATATATATAAAAAACCATTTATTCCTTTTTTTGTAAAAGATTGAAAAAATTAAATGTTCTAGACTTTTATCCTTTATATTATAAAAAGAATTACATAAACTTATATTAACTAATTTTAAATCTACACAATTCTTAAATTCTCTATTTAATTGAACTAGTAAATTATGTGATTTATAATTTGTAAGTTTTCTAGAATCAACAAATATTCTGTATTCTTTTAATTCTACCATTATTTATAACATAAACAAATTACCGCTCATCACTAAAAATTAATTTTAATAAAATTTTTCCTAAATAAATGGATGAGAAGATAGCATGCGAAATTTGTGGTGAACTTCTAAGAAAAAGTAATATGGCTCGACATATGAAAAAACATGATGAAAATTATAAACCCCCTAAACTAAACTGTCCAAAATGTAATAAATTATTCTCAAGAAATTATGTTAAAAAACATTCAGAGAAGTGTAAAATTAATGGCGCAACGGCTAATGTTGATAGTAATGAAAGTAATAGTAATTCTGCTGAAGTTGAACCTGAAATTATTTGGAAAAGACCTTTCTTATTCTATGACAAGGATAATATAAAAGATCATATCTGTGAGCCTTGTCAAGTAAAATATAGCCCTGAAAATAAAGAAGATTGGGAGAATCATCAATTTCGTAAAGCACATATAGATAAAATTTCTAATAAATTTGAAACTGAATTCAATGAAAGAAAAAATAATTTATTAGAAAAAATAAAATATGAGAAAACGTTACCAGATAATAAAGAAACAGTTGAAAAGTTAGAAAAACAATATAATGAATTAACAAGAAAAACATATTATTGTAAATATTGTCAATTGATTATTACAACAAGTAATTCAAATCTACATAATAGAACAATAAAACATAAAGAAAACGTAAGAAAATACCAAGAGCTTAATGAAGATCTATTACCAATACATTATAAACAAAAATGCCCACAATGTAGTTATGCAACCTTAAGACAAGAAGGTACTGTGTTATTTTGTAATGAATGTGGATGGCAAAAGAATTTATGGAGTGAAGAAAAAACTAGAAATTTTCTCATAGATCCAAAATTAAATTATCTAGATGAAATTTTTAAAATATTTTCTATAGAAGATCATACACCAGAATATATGCAATGGCTTGAAAAAATGAAAATAATAGAAAATAAAAATGGTGAAATAACTAAAAAAGATATTATAAAAACAATTATTCCGTCAACATTTAACACAAAACCAAAGAAAATGTATTTATATTTATTATTTAACGATTATTATGAAAAACCTAAATTAACAAAAGAAGATATGAAAAATATAAAAAAAATATTCAAACAAATATTAATGTATCATTTGGAAAATAGAATAACAGATTCAATAAATTATGAATTCTTTTTAAATAAGATTGTAGATTATTTATACATAGATATTATAATTCCATTTGATGAATTAACAAACAAAAAGAAACAAAGAGAGCGAGATGAAATGTGGAACAAGATAGAACTTTATTTAAATAAGAAAAATGAAATGGAAGAAGAACCTAAACAATTAAATGAAAATGAAGAAGCCAATAGTGATTTCGAGTATGATGATATTGATTTTATGTTTTAATAACCATAAGGTAATGTTTTTATACCATCACCTGAAATATGTCTTTTATCATCAAATGGATTTAAACTAGTTTTTTCAACTTCATTAATGTACATCTCATGATCTTCTGATCTTATACAATTCATTTTGTGTTTCATTACAATTGAGTTATATAAACACTTTATATAATCTTGAAATTCTATATGTTTATCAACCACATGTTTTGTTATTCCTTTTAACTTTTTAGCTTCATGATCTTTTGTTCTATAACTATACATTTTACTTCTTATCCCAACAAATTCAATCATTTCATCACCCCCTAATTCATCTTTAAACTTACCAGGAATCTTTTTATTATCATTGCTAAATAGTTCATGATCTTTGGGATAATTGCTAAAATCAAAATGATGTTTTAATGTTTTTAAGTCTTTTGTTATGTCATTTGTCTTGATTTTTAGTATGTAACTGTCAGTATTGAAGCAAATTAATGGAAATCCACAGTTAAATGTATCATCTTCAGTTGATAAATCATAAACATAATCTGATGGGTTATATATTTCAAATAAATCTTTAACTTCTTCAGTTAAATCTTTTTCTGTGTGGCTTAGATTAAAGCAATTTGGTTTAGATTTAATCAATCCAATATTCATATTGAAGCCTATTGAATTACATAATATATTTAACCCTGATATAGCAACTTTTCCTTTCTGTGCAAAGGTTATCTTTTTATCCTTTGTAAATTTTTTAGCACCATCTGCTGCATAGAATCCAATGAAGAACCATTTTCTTAAAATATTTTTTGCATTTGATACATAATCTGGAACTATCTTTTCTTTTGTTGAAGTATTACTTTTCACTATTGCATGAATATAGAATTCATCATTATATTTTATAGCAAAATCTTTAGGATTATTTACAAGTATTCTATAAACTGCTGATGATTTCATAACATCCATGATTTTAAATGTTTTATTTGGATAAACTTCTTCACAGAATTTCTTAATTCTTTCTAATAATTTTAAGTCTTGATTGCATAAATACCAACAATATTTATTACCCCAAACATAATTATACACACCTGCTGAACCATCACCCATGAAAAATCCTTTGATAAAATATTCTTTTTCTTCTAATGTTTCGGGTTCTATGTTATAAATATTATCAATTATTTCATCAAATGACATATGATTCATTCTTTGGAAAAATCTTTTATGTAATAATTCATCTCCAATTTTTATATCAGTTGGTTTTATTTCATCGCCATTTCGTTTAATTAAACTATGATCTTCTGTAACATCTACAAACCCTAATTTAGTTCTAACTCTATAGATTTTCTTATTTGTTTTATGCCTAATAATATTCTTTAATTTTTTCCATCCATTTCTTGTCCAAACATCCATTAAACCATTTATTTGTATTAATTCTTTTTCACCATATGAAATATAACATTCATTTTGTTTTGGAATTATTTCTGAAATTCTTCTTATCAATATTTCATAATTACATTTTAATAATATTGGGGTGTCAGCTGTTACAGAATCAAAATATAATATTTCAATATGCTTTTCCCCAAAAAGTGGTTGTAAAACATTATAATAAAAATCATACATTAATAATTTTGATACTTCTAAAACAGTTGAACCAATGAATATAGGTTTATTAAATTTCATTGACGTTCTTTTTAATTTAACTGCTGTTCAATAATCTTCAAATCTTTTATTTCCTAAATGTCTAGGACTTGATTGTAAATGTCTTAATCTTTCAGAATTATTTACTAATTCAATATCATTTCTATTTCTAATATTTTCACATGTTTTACCATAAAAACTATTATTCATTAATTTGAAGAAATCTTTTTCAAAATCTGTTTTTGATATTGTTCTCCGTTGAGTATTGAAATCTATATATTTTTCTAACCACTTCGATTGATTAAATTCAATATATCTATGTACTTTCTTTAATTTCATTCCTTGTTTTAGATAAAATTTTAACATTCTATAATGAACAATATAATTGTATTTATTATTTTGAGTAAGTATTAATTTTTCTGTAAAAACATGATCTTTCGGTTTTATTTTCTTCTGGTATTCACTTAAATAACTATCATCTACGGTTAAATGTTCTGGGCAATAAGGTAAGTTTCTTGTTTTAAACTTTATATTTTCAGGATATTCTAAATCAACTACAAAGAAATAACCAATTGGCGCTTCATCTTTTAAACTCGCAATTGCGCTTTCCCAATCAGTTTTATCATCATTTTCAACTTCTGTTCATATAAAATTTTTGTATGGTTGAGGTTGCATCATTGCCCAACCATATAAATTATTGGCGTCAATATATAATAATTTATATTCATCATTTGCTTTAAAATATCTATCTCCCATAACACCACTAATTCCACCTCTAATTGATTTTTCAAATAATAAAATCATATCTGGTTCTTTTAATAAATCTTATTCTACATTTGTATATTTTAAACCACATTGCCAGGTTAAACCAGGACTAGAGTAGCAATAACAAGGATCAACATTAAAATGATTCAAATTAACTTCTCTAAATTTTTCAAATATGTCAGCCAATTTCATAACATCTGATTATAAATATAAATCAACTAATTCACCATGATTTTTCATCTTAAAATGGTTCCAAATATTTAATGTTCTATTAAACACTTCGTCTTTCACATACTCCTCTTTTAATTGATCATAAAATTGATCTTTTAATAATTCTGTTACATTAAAATCATTGTGTGTTTTATAAAATGAATAAGGAATTGCGCCTTTATATCTCAATAATTTAAAATCTTGTTCATTTGGATAATAATATCGAGTTATAACAAAATCATTATCAACTAAACTTTTTGATAAATTATCTAATGAACTTGCTAGAAATCTATAAGAATCTAAAAATCTAATGCAACCAAATTGAAATGAAATATAATTTTCAGATGTTTTAGCTAATAGTTTAAAATCATATTTTCTTACATTTACACCATTCATAGCATTATATTCTTCTATTTCTTGATTAATTGCGCCCAATTTTCCCGATAATTGTTTTATAAATAGATGGGTATCATAGCCTGATAAATTATGAAATAATATTGGTACGAAATTAACTTTCTTAGCTTGTAAATTGCAATCTTCATGAGCAGCTCCACGATATTTTGAATTTAAATGATCATGATCTCTAACTTTTTTATCAAATGAATAAAAACGTTTTTCACAATAACAACAATGAGTTGCATAATTAAAATCAATTTCAAAATCATTAACTACATTTTCACCTCTAAAAGAAATATATTGACTTTCATATAATTCAGGATAATTTGATTTTATATAAATTCCATAAGCAGCAGCTCTTTGATGAACTTTTTTAATTGTATTTATAATTGGTGGGTCTTGTATTGTGTCTTCATTTAATTCATTTCCTTTATCCATTGATTTTAATAATTGCTTTTTGTTATATATTTCTTTTCTATCTTGATCAGTTAATTCTTTATTCAACGATTCAAAATCCCCATAAATTACAAATGGAACAATATTCTTGAATTTATGATTAGTAAATTTCAATTTATAATCTTTTTCTGTTGGCATTATTAATTTACAAAAATCTTTATTATCACATAATTCTTTATGTTTTAATAATGTATTCTCAGTCATAAATTTAGATAAACATTTTCTACATAGATAAATTTTATGATGATGATCACTTTCTGTTCTAAAGAATAAATCAATTTGTTTTAACCACATATAATGTTCATTTTCATCTTTTTTGTAATATAACAAATCTATAGCATTTTCATCATCATAATATTCTGTTAAATATAAAGCTTCCAATGTATAATCTTTAATATTTTCACCTTTTGTCTTTGGTAATTGCATTAATTCGAATACATTTATTTTTAAATTATTGACTTTTTCTATTTTAGAAATCATTTTTATAGTTACTGGATATTGATCAATTTTATATAATGTTTCATATTTCCGATAATCTGTTATTCTACAAACATTTTCCTGTGTTGGATGTAAGCAACTAATAATTGACCATAGAAAACATTTATTATCTTCATTTTGAATATTTATTACTGCTTTTGTTGTAAATGGTAATTTAATATAAGATGATGCTTTAATATCCTTTTCTGTTGTAAAGTTTGAATCATTTTTAAACATTTTATTACTTTTTGATGTTTTGTTTCTTTTTGTATTATAAACATTTAAATCTAAATATATAATTTCATTCAATGTTAAGCCAGAACCCTCAAAATATCTTTCTTCAATATGACGTTTAAATTCATTTAATATTTTTTTCTAACTTCTCTTTTATTTGTGTTTTTGAAATTATTTCTTCAGAGAGTGTTTGAATATTATAATTCATTTTTTCTTCTGACTTTATAAAACTTACTTTCCCAGAGATACTAATTTTTGGATTTTCAACATCTGTTATCAAATATAGTATTTTTTCTATTATTTCATTAAATTTACTATAATCTTCTATTCTTGTTCCTTTAAAAAATCTAAATATAATAGCTGCAGGACCAATTTTACTATGTAATGTTTCTAAAATTTCAATTGTATCTTTTATTTCTAGTGAATCAATATAATTTCTAACATTTTCCATGTAAGGTTTATTTGAAATGGATTTAGTTTTTGAATTTGGTTTTTTTACTTTTTGAGGTTTATCGTCAAAATAATCTTTTCCTAAAACATTATTGCTCAAATTTTGGTGGTGTTTTTGTGATTCGAGATGTCTATTATAATTCCTTTTTGTTATAAACTCATTACAAACTTCACATTTTATTTCATCCACATTCATATTTTCTAATCGTTCTTTTCTTTCATTGGAATTTTCTGAAGTTTCAAAATCTATTCCATTTTTTATATGATTTGCAGTTTTTTCATGTCGTGATTTTTGGGATTTATCGATGTATTTTTTACAATATTGACAATCATATTGATTTTTATTAACATTATTGTTTTCTGGCTGGTGTTCATTCTCCCCCATTTATTAGGAAAAAAAATTACTTGTGGTGATGAGTGGTGTCTCGACCGCACGACCTCTGATCTGAAAGCCCACTTTTCCAATTACTCAAAGCTAATCACATTGCGAAACTGGGATCGAGGTACTGTGTGTCGCGTGGATTACCCTTATACAAAGTGGCTGGGATCGAGGTGCTGTGTGACGCGTGGATTACCCTTATACAAAGTGGCTGGGATCGGGGTGCTGTGTGACGCGTGGATTACCATTATACAAAGTGGCTGGGATCGAGGTGCTGTGTGACGCGTGAATTACCCTTATACAAAGTGGCTGGGATAGAGGTGTTGTGTGTCGTGTGGATTACCCTTATACAAAGTGGCTGGGATCGAGGTGCTGTGTGTCGCGTGGATTACCTTTATACAAAGTGGCTGGGATCGGGGTGCTGTGTGTCGTGTGGATTACCCTTATACAAAGTGGCTGGGATCGAGGTGCTGTGTGACGCGTGAATTACCCTTATACAAAGTGGCTGGGATCGGGGTGCTGTGTGACGCGTGGATTACCCTTATACAAAGTGGCTGGGATCGGGGTGCTGTGTGACGCGTGGATTACCCTTATACAAAGTGGCTGGGATCGAGGTGCTGTGTGTCGCGTGGATTACCCTTATACAAAGTGGCTGGGATCGAGGTGCTGTGTGACGCGTGGATTACCCTTATACAAAGTGGCTGGGATCGAGGTGCTGTGTGACGCGTGAATTACCCTTATACAAAGTGGCTGGGATCGGGGTGCTGTGTGACGCGTGGATTACCCTTATACAAAGTGGCTGGGATCGAGGTGCTGTGTGACGCGTGAATTACCCTTATACAAAGTGGCTGGGATCGGGGTGCTGTGTGACGCGTGGATTACCCTTATACAAAGTGGCTGGGATCGGGGTGCTGTGTGACGCGTGGATCACCCTTATACAAAGTGGCTCGGATCGGGGTGCTGTGTGGCGTGGGGATTACCCTTATACAAAGTGGCTGGGATCGGGGTGCTGTGTGGCGTGGGGATTACCCTTATACAAAGTGGCTGGGATCGAGGGGCTGTGTGGCGTGGGGATTACGCTTATATAAAGTGGCTGGGATCGAGGTGCTGTGTGTCGCGTGGATTACCCTTATATAATATTGCTAGGATCGAGGTTTTTGCCCTGGTTTACCTGTGGCTGGATCGAGGGGCTATGAATATGTCGGTTGGTCAGTAAAAAACGCAAAGTTTGTAGCCAAATAACTCTTTGAAAGATTTTTTGTCATATGCCAGTTTGTCGGTATGTTGGTAGAAAGCTGAGTGCACAACAGCCGAATTACTCCTTTTTAAAAATATATCCTTGAGTGAACTAGTCCACGCAAACCTGGACTTGAACCGGTCTTATTAGGACCAGAAAGGACTGGCAGTTGTCCTAAAACATATGATTTTTAATCCATTTTGAACTGAAGGATATCAAAAAAGTCTTCATTGAATGGGTTTGAAAAGAGAAAATTGACTCGAACGTTTCCATGCCTACATACCAAACTTCAGTTGGTAGGCATGGAAACATATTGTTAAACTTTCACATCGTCACAGCGTAGAGGATGTCTCACTTGGGGCGTAACATCAACCATCCTCGCTTGCCAGGGGACGAGTATCACTCCCGAACTCGCTTCCACCAGCCCCCTGGCCTCACGAAGCGTGATTCCATTACTGGCGCTGTTGCGCATGACGTCATATATCGATTTGCTAAATAATTCCTTGTTCGGTAAAACGTTCGCTGATTGGTCCATTTAACGGGAAAACCAACATAAGTCTACTGACGGTTTGTTACAAGCGCTGTGATTGGTACGACCGGATTCTGGTCGGCTAGTAACGACTCCAACGACTCGTGAGGTCAAGGGGTTCGGAGAACAGCTTTAGCGTAGTGGGTTCGAATCCCTTGACGGGTGAAGATGAACATCAACCGGTCTCTAACTGAAGGTAGAGACCGGCAACCAGTCTATCCAAAATGGCGGCCCCCATGCTTAGAAAGGGATCTTCGATTTCGTCGCTAAAATGTTATCACAGACTCTGTTCATACTCGAAAAATCAACAATTTCAACCATCCCAGGGTGTTTTGTTAATAAGTTGTAAGTATTGTTATAATATGTAATATGTAATAGATGAAATCTAAGTGACGGACGCTTCGTCACAGCTTGATTTAATTTTTCATGCTAACAAATCATTTCGATTCGAAAACAACATCGTGTATTTTGATATTGTGTATGTATTGTGTATTTTGAGTGTATAACGAAATACACTCAAAATATTGTCAGTGATTAGTAACACAGAGAAAATTAACGCGTGTGACGCGTGAGCCACGCTACGCGCTGGAGAGGACTCGCACAGGGGTTTGGCGATGGGCTTGGATTTTATTTCCGGGTTGTTGATAATGATAATCTCGCGAGAATGGCGCTAAATATGAACTGCGAATAAATTTAAAATATCACGGAAATACCTTGTGTTTATATTGTTTATTAATGCGCTATAAAGTTTCGATAAACAATTGGTCGTTAAGGATCATTATCAGATGGTCGTCACGCTTTACTATATAAAATCACAAGGGATGAAACGCCAGGCCTCCGCAGTACTTAAATTTTCAGCCAGAAAGTTGGGACAGTCACGTGACATTCTGATGACGTCATCGCATTTAAAACTTCACGAAAAGTTAACATATTCACTGACCGATATCAATTGTCAGATTATGATTCATATGAAATAAGTAACTTATAAAAAATAAATTATGATGAAATATATAATTCATAGTCAAAAAATGCATTTGAATGTAAGTTATTCTCAAATATTTTTCGTATCATAGTTTCCATCTTATATGCTTCAGGTTCGCGTTCAGTCAAATAAGAAGCGTTAAGTCACGTGACTGTCCCAACTTTCTGGCTGGCACGACATTGAACTGCGTTTCATCCCTTGTTATTTTATATAGCCGTCTGACGACCGTCTGATAATGATTCTTAACGACCAATTGTTTATCGAAACTTTATAGCGGATAAATAAACAATATAAACACAAGGTATTTCCGTGATATTTTAAATTTATTCGCAGTTCATATTTAGCGCCATTCTCGCGAGATTATCAATAACTCGGAAATTAATCCAAGCCCATCGCCAAACCCCTGTGAGGACTCGTAGTAAATTCATTCATAAAACCACTAAAATCATGTGAACACTTAATGACCTCTATAGATTAGCCAATCAGAATCTTCTTCATGACCTGGCGGGGTTTTTCACTGTATAAATCCGCCAATAGTAGATGAAAATTCAATTTGAAAATTTACCTCATGTTTGCATGCAAAATTATATACTTTTTCATCCGGAATAAGCGATCTCTCACCAGGAATCATATCCTTTAGGTTCTTAAGTTTTGAATCGCGAAAAGCGCTTGAATTTAAATCGATGAGTCATTCAAATACGCAGTGCAGCAACTTTTAGCGGTTTCTGGTTCAACAATACTAATTCATAATGCATCTGAGGTGGAAATATAATACGATTGCTGAATTTATTTAACTGGAAATAAGGTCGTTTTTTCCGCATTAATTCTTAATGCGGAGTGACATAGGACTTGGCATAGGCCTATTCTCTGAACCGGTTGGGTTAAAAAAAGCCCAGTTTTTAAGGGAGGGGTGGCAGGCTTGTTTTTTTTCAAACTTTTTATTTTGACCGACTTATGCATTAAATTTATCGAGTAAAACTATTGATGGGAGGCACATAGTGGTTCAAGTAGATCATTGGAATATTTTAATGCTCATTTCATTCAAAAAGCAGTCATGAGAAGTTTTAGATAGAAACTACTAATTCACCCTGGGTGAACTTTTAAGACAATATAGGTCGGGTAATTTTCCAGGAATCCTCATAAGCGCGCTGGAGGTTGACTGAGTCGGCAAAGCTACGGTCAATCGCGATTGATTTAGAGATAACTTGACCTCTTTTCAGTCGTTTTATCGTGATATTCGCGTAGGGTTTTAGCTGTTTTGATAGTGTGGTACTTTTCAGTACGGCATATATTAAAATAAAGGATTTTCTTCTGGATTTTGAGATTTGAAGACGTACGGGGATGGTTTTACCTTAACCTGTCATTCATTCTTTTGATTCAGAACGACAAAAACACATTTTTAGACTTCGTTTGGGTGTTTTGGTATCCAAACTTTGAAACGCGTACACACTTACACAAACAACGCATTAAAAAAACACTAGTTTAGGTTTCTCGCGTAAACCATTCAATATTTGATACTTTTTCTGATGGATATCGGAGCAATTTCCAGTAGCATAGATACAGGAGTATCCGCCTTGTCTCTGTGCCACTATTCTAAATATTAGTACGTATTTTCAGACGTACATCCAATATCATTAGCAAAAGTTATCTCTGAGCGCTCAATAACTATAGTCAACTGACTTAAAATATTTTGCTCAGCGTTCTTACAGATACAATTCAACGCTTATCGGTTAGGTTTTCACTTCTTTAAGATATAGCGCTCAGAGTTAGGTCTTATTAGTTACTTTTTAGACACTTTCAACTTATTTAAAGTCAAAGTTTGATTCTTGACTTATCATTTCGGTTTTTTTCAATTTCAAGTTAGGATCATTATCAAAGTTTGAATTAATTTTGCTTTAATTCAGACTATTTCAAGTTAGGATCTATTCGCTCACTATTTTAAGTTTGGATTTATTCTCAAATTTGAATTAATTTAGTTTTGATTCAAACTATATCAAGTTTTATTCAGACTATTTCAAATTAGGATTTATTTTCAAAGTTTGAATTAATTTTGTTTAAATTCAAACTCCAAAGTCAGGAGTTGTTCAGACTACAGTGTATTTTAAGTCAAAGTTTGATTCTTGACTTATCATTTCGGTTTGTTTCAATTTCAAGTTAGGATCATTATCGAAGTTTGAATTAATTTTGTTTTAATTCAGACTGTTTCAAGTTAGGATTTATTCGCTCACTTTTTCAAGTTTTGATTCAAACTATTTCAAGTTTTATTTAGACTATTTCAAATTAGGATTTATTTTCAAAGTTTGAATCAATTTTGTTGAAATTCAAACTTCAAAGTCAGGATTTGTTCAGACTACAGTGTATTTAAAGTTAGAATTTGTTCAGACAATTTCAAGTTAGGATTTATTTTAACTATTTCAAGCGGGGATCAATAAGTTTGAATTAATTTTGTTTTAATTCAAAGATCATTATCACAGTTTGAATTAACTTAGTTTTGATTCAAATTATTTAAAATTAGGATTTATTTAGACCATTCCAAGTTAGGATTTATTTAAAATATTTAAAGTTAGGATTTATTTAGATCATTCTAAGTCGGGATTTATTCAGACTATTCCAAGTTAGGATTTATTCAAACTATTTGAAGTTAGAATTTATTCTCAAAGTTTGAATTAATTTTGTTTTAATTCAATCTATTTCAAGTTAGGATTTATTCAAACCATTTCAAGTTCGGTTGTTTGGAATATTTCAAGTTAGGATCATTCTCAAAGTTTGAGTTACGTTTGTTTTAATTCAAATCATTTCAAGTTAGGATTTATTCAAACCATTTCAAGTTCGGTTGTTTCGAGTATTTCAAGTTAGGATCATTCTCAAAGTTTGAATTACTTTTGTTAAAATTCAAACCATTTCAAGTTAGGATTTATTCAAACTATTTCAAGTTTGGATCATTTTTCAGGGTTAGAATCAATAGCAATTAGGGTACATATTTGCGGCTCGGGTTATAGCGGATTATATGAATATATAGTGTACTATCATTGTAAAAGGGTTTATTCAATAAGAATTATAAAACAGAGATTTACTGCAGTTCCATAGTTCAATCATGGCTACCTCACTTGGTCCTTGATCCAATTACTACACCAGAACAATCTTCAGAATTCAACCCTTTGGCTTCAAAGCGACAAAGGGTTTCATTTGAACAAGATATAGTGAACGAAGTCTCCATAACTATGGCTCGTGACATAGCTGAAGCTAAAGATAGATTAAGATCCTTAGAAGAACAGAATAGCAATCTAAAAAGTAGAAATGATTCACTTGAAATGGAGAATTTGCAATTGAAGCAAAAACTGAGAAATTGCAATACGAGCTGCACTAATTTCCTCATGAAAAGGAAAGAAGCTTCAGCAAAATTATGGAAATCATTTGGAAGATATTTGGATTTAATATCAACAAGTGAGGCTCAGAATGTTGCCAGGCTTCAGTCCAAACTGCAGAAAGCCAAACAAACTATCAGGCAACTTCAGAGGAATAAATCAAAAACAAAATCCCGTTCACTATTATCCAGATCTAGCTTGAAAGAAAAACATTCCCAGAATTTAAATGTATCTCTTTGGAATATCAAGAAAATCTGTGTGGAAAGGTAAAAAGGATTTCATCTCTTAATTCAGAAGTTAGTCATCTACAGGATAAATGTTTGACTAGAAAATAGGGAGAATCAGGTAGGCCTATTAGGCACTAAAATGGACGGAAGAACGTATTTGCATAAAATTCGTGAAGCTAGCTATCATCTGCAGAACTTAGGAATTTCTCAAAAAAATGTTTTAACTGTCATTAAATTAGTAAATTCTGCTCTCACCGATACTGAACTATCTGGAAATATCCCTTCGTATACAACTCAGAATCAATTCACTAAAGAAATGAAAGCTGCCTCTAGGTCTCAGGTTCAAGAAACCATTGAGAAAGAAGATAATCTCACAGTCAAATACGATGGAACTACAAATTAACTAGGACATCTTGTAGAAGTTGAGGTAGCCACCAAACAAGGCGACTTACTAATGGGACTAACCATTCAAGCCGGTGGAACTGCTGATGAATATACTAAAACCATCGTTAAAGCATGCAATAGAATCGATTCTTCGAATTCTCAGAATTCAGTAGATTCCAACTCTACTTTGAATAAGATCAAAAACACCATGTCTGATCGTGTCACTACGAATACAGCGATTAAAAAACAATTAGAAAACTTGATAGGCCATAACTTGAATAACTTTATATGTGCCATGCACCCACTAGAGGCAATGGCAGGCGACTGTGAGAAAGTGATCAAGATATATGAGGCATCAGTTGACATAGCCAGCAAAAAGATTGGCGTCAATTATCCCTTTCTACATCGCGGTGAGAGCAACACAGTACTACAGTCGGAACAACCAGTAAATTATTTCATGACACAAAGTACAACTGTAGCACTGAATTGAGAAGTTTTCTTCATTCTAAAGGAATCGTACCTGAAACAGAAAGAAGAAAATCAGTAGGCCTACTTTATAATTGTTTTGTCGGCAATAGGTTTCATGTAGTTTTCCTCTCATGCGGTTCATTATACCATTATAAATCAAGAATTATCGAATTTTTCAATGACACTTTCAGTCCTCGAAATGTTGTTCAAACAGTAATAGGGGTAATAGGCTTTCATACCAAAGGTCGAAAGGTCGAGCTCATAAAAAATGAAAAATATGAAAATAATAACAATTTCTATTTGAATTAGTAGCGAAACTCATATAAAATGAAAAATAATTCTCGCACACTCGAATTTATTTTTCATTTTTACTCGCTAGAAAAAAGTGTGAGTAAAGTGTGAGTGAAATAAATTCGAGTGTTTGAGAATTATTTTTCATTTTTTATGAGTTTCACTACTAATTCAAGTAGAAATTGTTATTATTTTCATGTTTTTCATTTTTAATGAACTCGCCCCTTCAACCTTTGATATGAAAGCCTATTATCCCTATTACTCTTAAAATATTCATATACATGAATAAAATATATATGAATAACATATAAATTGATAGATTATTCAATATAAAAGTGTGAGTGAAATAATTCATATTTAAAACATTGAATATTTATATTTGAATGAGTTTTAATAAAAATTTTGTTATAAAAATGAAGAAAGAAGAAGAACCCAACTTTAAAATCGAAATCAATGAAACCAATAAATCATTTTCACAGTTTTACATTAAAAATTATATTTCAGCAACAAATTTAGTGTTCGCAATACATTTTAAAATACATTATTTAATTACTGAACTAGTAGATACTTTTGATAATGGTGTTAAAAATCCTAAAGTATTCAATACAGTTTTAAATTTTAAAGGAACTTTAGATGAAAACATAATTAATATTGATAAATTTATCATTTCAACTGTCAAACAATTTATCATTTCAACTGTCAAACAATTTATCATTTCAACTGTCAAACAATTTATCATTTCAACTGTCAAACAATTTATCATTTCAACTGTCAAACAATTTAACATTTCAACTGTCAAACAATTTAACATTTCAACAGTCAAACAATTTATCATTTCAACTGTCAAACAATTTATCATTTCAACTGTCAAACAATTTATCATTTCAGCTGTCTTATCATTTCAACTGTCAAACAATTTATCATTTCAACTGTCAAACAATTTATCATTTCAACTGTCAAACAATTTATCATTTCAACTGTGAAACAATTTAACATTTCAACTGTCAAACAATATATCATTTCAACTGTCAAACAATTTATCATTTCAACTGTCAAACAATTTATCATTTTAACTGTCAAACAATTTATCATTTCAACAGTCAAACAATTTAACATTTCAACAGTCAAACAATTTATCATTTCAACTGTCAAACAATTTATCATTTCAACTGTCAAACAATTTATCATTTTAACTGTCTATTAGATATTTAAATCATTTAACTCAATTCAATAATTATAATGTAGAATTGTTACTCTTTACGCCAGTTTTTATGTTTAATTGTGTCATAATGCTTTGATTTATGTGATTTTGAATATTTACCTCCGCAATAACAATGAATTTTTTCATTAGGATTGAATTTTCTAAATTCATCATCTAAATTACATTGAACTGCAATATCTTTAAATGATTTTTCATTATCTAATTCACATTGAATTCCAATATTTGATGAATTTTCGTTATAGATAATTTGTTTATTATCAAAATTGAAATAATATAATTGTCTTTTTTCAATTCTTAAGTTAATCAAATCATTGTAATCTTTTGAAAGTATTATATCATTATTTCTTTCATTGAAAGGAGTTTTAAGAATATAAATTATGTTTTCATCTAAAGTTCCTTTAAAATTTAAAACTGTATTGAATACCTTAGGATTTTTAACACCATTATCAAAAGTATCTACTAGTTCAGTAATTAAATAAGTTTCATTTGATAATATTTGATTAATCATAGTTATGTTATCGATTTTATAATGTCTTGCGGACACTAAATTTGTTGCTGAAATATAATTTTTAATGTAAAACTGTGAAAATGATTTATTGGTTTCATTGATTTCGATTTTAAAGTTGGGTTCTTCTTCTTTATTCATTTTTATAACAAAATTTTTATTAAAACTCATTCAAATATTAATATTCAATGTTTTAAATATGAATTATTTCACTCACACTTTTATATTGAATAATCTATCAATTTATATGTTATTCATATATATTTTATTCATGTATATGAATATTTTAAGAGTAATAGGGATAATAGGCTTTCATATCAAAGGTTGAAGGGGCGAGTTCATTAAAAATGAAAAACATGAAAATAATAACAATTTCTACTTGAATTAGGAGTGAAACTCATAAAAAATGAAAAATAATTCTCACACACTCGAATTTATTTCACTCACACTTTACTCACACTTTTTTCTAGCGAGTAAAAATGAAAAATAAATTCGAGTGTGCGAGAATTATTTTTCATTTTATATGAGTTTCGCTACTAATTCAAATAGAAATTGTTATTATTTTCATATTTTTCATTTTTTATGAGCTCGACCTTTCGACCTTTGGTATGAAAGCCTATTACCCCTATTACTTCAAACAAGTTTACTAAACGCATTACAATTAAATGAATTGGATCCATGTTTACGTAGTCAGGGAATCATAGGCAAAGTTTAAACCGGACCTTGGATGCGACTCTTATCCAAACGCGGAATATTCTTGAAATGAATGAGCACTTTGAAATAGCTCATTCAAGACATGGTGCTTGCGCAAAGGATGCTAGTAGTCTATTGACACCTGATGCTCCTTGTGCTTTTGATCTTGTTGATATCCAGAGAGATGCTGTATTTCGAAGTTTAACCGCACCAAGTCATTCAGATGGAACCACTTTAAGTTTACTGAAAGACCTGTGCCAAGCATGTTTGAATGTGATGGACAGGCAATTGAAATCTCAACTTCCTGGTCGAATTTTTGACAATCCATCTGCTCAGCTATTAGAAGAAGCCGCATCCTGCTCAAATACAAACATAAGCGGAGAACGAAATTTTGCGTCAGCAGATCAGGAAATTGGCGTGCCAGAAATGCGAAAACTGGCTATATAGAAGCTATGGTTATGTTTCGAAAGAATGAAACAGGCGAATGGTTGCGATCGAAGTCAGATGTTGATAAAGAAAGCGTAATTAGTCTAGCTAGATGATCAGTTAAGAATATAAACGAGCAGGATAGATTAGACGAAGAGGAACATTCCGAGGAAAATTCAAAATAAACTACTTAAGGCGCGAAAAAAGAAATTAGAAAAGGAAGATCGCGACAGAGCCAAATTTGGGGGTCTGTGGACTGGACCTGATATGATGGAAAGTTATCTGGCTGGACATTCTAAAACAAAATCCTTAGAAGTAATTAAATCTCAGATTAATATTCGAACTAGAATCTTTCAATGTCAGCCTGAGTCGAAGATAACATTTAGCAAGTCCACTTTAGAAGATTTGAAATCGATCATGAATGAGCTATTTGAAATTGCCATTCCATTAGAAATGATAGACTTATTTGAACTAATAATTACACCACATAGTTTAGTTAGTAGTAATTTTTTGCAGAGATGGCTAGATGAAGGGACAACCAAATGGTATAATAGATATTTTGAGTCAGTAGAAGTAACTAAGCGCGGAATTCTAGACGTATCGGCCCCACTCCGCGCGGTGGCGCCACCCCGCGGGATTTACGCGAAGCAGCAGAACACAAACACGGCCATTCTCTCAATTTTCAATGATAGAAATCGTGTGTGTATCTCAATTATTTCGGCTGTTAGGGTTTTAAGGCACAATATAAGTTGATGATGTGATATGGCGATGTTAATTAATGATAATTCCGCAGTGAAGCTAATCATGAACGGTGCCGATTGTGTGTACAGCTGCCAAAAACACTGAAATGTGCGTAGTTGCGTAACTATTTGCAGTGAATTGCAGACGAAACATGAAGCCTTAATGGCCGTTTAAAAAAAAATTATACAAATCGCAATTGTAAAATAAAAATGAGATAGAACCTAAGTTAAAATTCTTGCCATTTCTAAAATGTTATTGATTATTATTACTAATTTTTAGTCAGTGCGAAACGTTTAGTTTTCCAACAATAATGAGGGGTGGTAGGTAGTCATGCAATTCAAGTCATCATTTATTACACGTTACTTCCGTGTTGTTGAAAATCTCGTGAGTCCTGGACTAAACCCCAATGAACAATGTGATCTGTGTGCTGGCCACCAAAATGCACACAGTGCACCAAAATGCACAATGACCTTGAGCTATTCCCTTGAAAATCAAACTTGCTAATGAACAGGTCAGCTGATGTAAACTGTATGTACTCTACTATCTGTACACATTTGATATTACGGAGATAAATAGGCTAGATGGAAATATTGGCCCCGGCCCAAGGTAGACATTTTTTTTTCATACCCTGGGGGTGCTATCAACCCCAGATTTTCAAAACCAACCAGAAACATTCTATTTTAGCCAATTCTTGAAATAATTTTCAATAAAAGAACTTGTGTTCAGAAATGCATTTGTTTGTCAAATTGTTTTTGAGATCCTGATTGTCATCAAATTGTCCCTGATTTTTATCTTTTGTAAAATTTTGTCCCTGAGAGTATATGATAAGTCCCTGGCACTATGCTCATATGAATGTCCCTGAGAAATGTGTCTGGTCCCTGAAAAAAAATCTTAATGTCCCTGAAAGGATTTTTTTAGGTTGGCAGCTCTGATAATTCCTGATCATTGTTTGTGGGGCTTTCTTTGTTTTCTTATCAATTTTTTTTGAGTGTAGGTCGACACAAGTGGCGAACATTTGGATACCAAAGGTTTCTGCCTAAAAGAGACAATGATCAAGGTGTGGCAGAAGTCAATGAGCTGAAAGAGAATAATGAACAAGGAATATCAAAAGAACGATTGAAAGATATTATACATTCAAGAGGAATAGATGCTGTAAGAAATTATACAACTTGTCTGAGTATTCTGATGTGGAATAAGTACTAGAATCGAGCCAATATACAGCTTTTCAAAAATGTTGTTCTATGATCACCAAAAAGGGCACACTGGGAGCAAAGAAAGCCACATCTTACAAATTTATGGAACTAACTTACTGATTATAAAATGACTAAATCGATACTATTCATTTGCCCTAATTACGTAGGGCCTATAGGTCTATATATAACATATTTACATAGGCATAGTTCATGGTGATCAAACATCGTTGGTGAACTATTACATGGCCCAAGATATTTCCAAGTTAAGTAGTACACTAACAATGAACTTTCAAAGGGACAGGACTCATAATAATTGTACTTGAATAAGAACCAACCTTTCTTATGAAAGAAAGAGGCAATTCTTTCAAATGGATGAATCCCCTGCGAGCTTGAGAAATATGCTGCCCTGTACCCTCCACTCAGACTTTCAACAAACTTGGCATCCTTACAAAACTGGTGTGGCTCTTCCATGTCTACTCCCTGGGTGCGAGACAATTTTGTTTGAAATCAATGGTAGGTTTCACCTTAAGCTTCATACAAATCAGGTTACAGTGCAGAATGTACAAATACTAAATGATTGCCTGAGGAGGTAGATGGATTTATACCTGTAAGCTTTATGTCAATTATATGTATAGTTATTAGTTCAGATATGTTCCTGATTCAACAGAGGTTGTTGATTCCTTTAAGTGACAACCCGAAGAATATACAGAACCTATTGTGATGCATATTTTCTTGGTTTCAGAACTTGGAAAATTATTTAGATCCATATGCAAAATGCCATAAAACGTGTATATTATGTGAACATAATATTGAACCAGAATACAAGGTATGTAGTATCTACTCAGATCAGACTGGTAAACTGGTTATAACAGTTTAATACAGTTTCCTCATTTGGTAAAATCATTTAAAGAATATTTCTGATGCAGTCAAGCCTGCCTGATGTGGATCAGTGATATCCAGATTTCTACATGTACCCGTACATAATTTATGTAAAATACGGTTAGTGGTAAAAATCTCCTTGTTTCCAAATCCCCTTGTTAAAAATCTCCCAGGTAAAAATCCCCAATGTTTAAAACTATTTTCATACTGGATATAATTTATGGCAATTTATAAATTGTCTAACTATGGACAATTTATTTTTACACACAATTATACAAAACTTATTTATTGTCATAATATTTCCCATATTACTAACGGGAAAATGTCCATACCAACGCAGTGGTTATAAATTCCACAATTTCATGTGGTTCATCGTTGATTATTTTTATTGTACGTTGCTATCAAACAGAACAATTCCTTTAATCTGGAGATTAAAGGTTTGCGAAGATTTTAGTCTTCAGCCCAAAAACTGGCCACATCTTCAGCCAAAAAACTGGCCCACTCAGATTCAAGATGGTCAACTGGCAGCCATTATTGTTCGCTAAAATCAGCACTTTTTACACATTTTTGGCACGCGTAAGCCTATATCAACGGTCTGGCCGATTGATAATCATTCGTGTGCTTAATACACTACGTTCAAAGCTATTTTTAGCACACTCAAATATAATTTCAGTAGCCTGTTATTTCACTACTAATGGGCAAATTGAACAGATTAAGCAAAAATATAATTAGGGTTTTCTGTTACATCACAGAAAACCCTATTGAGATTCGCGTGTTTCTTATTATTATTTTATGTCCCACTATTTTCACTAAAATAACTAAGGCTTTATTACCTTGCCGCTGTTGTCGATACAATCAATATGATATCGTTCAACTCACTGAGATCTACAAATACTCCGCGTGTTTTTTCACGAATCATCGTTACAAAAGCACTGTCGGGCCGTAAACATCGAAAATTTAGCCCCATTCAATAGGGCGACATGTTTTTCGAGTCGTCATCCCGAAATCAACTCGCAGGCCGATTGTCACTTCGATTATCAATTCAAGTATAAATTAACTAATTTATTGCCGCAGACTTCACATTTAGCCGCGGTCTTCAAACAGTAATTTTAACAATAGCCCATTTTCCTCATCAAATCATATTACCGATACACAGGAAATTTACTACATTAGATTTTAAAGGCACTGTCGAGCCGTAAACATCGACGAATCGACGTGTGTCACTACATCGTCGTTCCGGGGATCAGCTGCGAGTTTCTCCTCATCATAAGAATCAAATCGAGTAAAAATTAATTTATTACTACCAGTGATTTGGCTGCGGGTTTCAAAGAGTTAGTTTAACAATACCTGTTTTTCTTTACCAAATTAACCGTGTATTTACTAAGATAAATCTTTTGTGTACCGGGGAGTCGTAGGCCTAAACTAAACACGCCGAAGAGATATAGCGGAGAAAAGCTGTTGTGTCGACGAGGTACCAAAATAAAAGAATATATTTCTTTATTCGGCTGCGGGCTTCAACCTCCATATCAATACCATCAATACTCTATATTTCCTACAGTGCATACCGATCATCGTCAAATGCACAAGATATTTACTAAATACAAGTATATAACACACTCCTATCCGTATGCTGGACTCACACTTGACATTCGGAGTAAGCGTTCGCTGTGGGGGAAAGAATATCGTTCGCTCTGTCGCTTGAAGTGTTTATCGAGTTTTACGCGACCTTAAGGCTTTAGGCCTACCGGTACTGACCTTTACTATCTCAAACAAACACAGTATAATTGTTGCGTTTATTAACGGACTCATTGGATTGAACTTCAAAATGAAATTTACGATATTTTGGAGGGTTGTTATTCAATAGGACTACAACCAATCTATCCGGATGTTAGGCCTACGCATATACATAGGCCTACATTGGCTAGTAGCCTCGATTAGGTTAATGCTACGTTCACTGTAAAGGAAGAATCAGATATATTAAAATGCATGTTAATTAGTGATTAACTGGTTCTGACTTGCATCAATCAATCAAAATTATAAATTTTATTGCCAAAATGAAGATTTTTTTGAAAATTTCGTCCGCAGACAGCTTTATATAACTTTTCAATTGTGTTTTTTCATCATAAATTAAACTGGTATTTCATTAATTCCTAATGACTGGGCGAAGGTCGGCCTTGCGACGGCTTGTGACTCACTGCGACCGCCAGCGACAGTTGGGTCACAACGACTCATCGATCTACGCTCCCTTGCGACGGGTTGCGACAGTCAGCAACGCCAGTCACAAGGAGTGGCACGTGTTCTACTTTCTGCGACGCTACACGAGCGTCACAACCGACCTACGCGCTCTTGCGACTGGCAGAAACTAGTCGCACACAGTCCCTGACAATCGTATCGCAACCGACTTGCACCAAAACTTGCGATGCAACGCGAGGATCGCATCGCGTCTCAAGGCTGACCTATATCCTAAGTTACTGCGGAGCCCCAGAAATATCTTTTTTTCGTTCAAAAGACCTTTCGCTTGAAAAAATTTTTCATCGGAACAAAATTTATTTCGTTTGAACCAATAATATTCATTTCGATTGAACCAATTTGAAAAAAATCATTCGAATAAAGTTGAAGAAACTTTTTTTGTCCAAACGAAAGGTTTTTCGTTCGAACAATCGTTCGATCGAACAGAATCATTTTAATTCGAACAGAATTTTCTTGTCAGAACATTAAGTTTTTCGTTCGAACAAGTATATTGTAAAAAGTTTTTTCTCTGAACCAAAAGTATTAAGTATTTCGTTCAATCGAACATGATTGTTTTCATTTAAACACTCGTTCGAAAAAAATTGTTTTCGCTCAACCAAATTTTTTTGCCGGGACAAAAAGTTTTTCATTTCAACAATAAAATAGCTTTTTATTCGAACACATTTTTTTGTCAGAATGAAGAAAAGTTTTGGTTCAAACAAAGAGCGTATTGTTCGATCAAACAGAATTGTTTTCATTCGAACAAGATTTTCTTTTCGGAACATTAATGGTCAAACAGCGTGTTAAGGTCGTTTTGGAAATTTACTCGGTCTGGTATATTTTAGATTACTCTGTATGTTATTTGTCAGGACATTAAACAGAAGACGACTTAGGATACCACCTTGCGTGACTCCACTAGTTAGACCGACTTATTTCAAGATGATACTGTTTCCTAATAGCCTGTTTAGTAATGGCTGTTGTTGTGCGTTATCAAATGCTTTGTCGAAATCCACCGTTGAACAGGATTCTAAGACTGTGCAGAAAACCCGTTATCGTTGCTTTGCAGCTATATTTCGTAATTTGTCTTTTTTTTCATGGTTCGAAAAGTTGAATGCCGTGGATTTCATATTTGTTAAGAAATCAACCAAAAATTGTCAACATTTGATCTCGTAAAGATTTGACGCTTTGTTCGGTAGTTATGGGCTTTCAAAGACGAAACCCTCCAAAATCTCGGTTATATATAATTTGTGTTGACCCGGTTTGAACTCCATCATGATGTCATAATATTTGTTGAATATGTTAATGAGGTGGATCAGTAGGTGCTATTTCGTTTAAGAAAATGGCGGCTCAATTGGAGTGAAAAATATAAGTGCCACAATCACAAGTTCGAAAGAGATTTTAAAACATCAAAAGTATAAAAATTTATTAAAACCTCAAATTTTCGGTTTTATTTGGCGGGAAAATTCTTATTCTCGCGTATAAAATTGCAATGACCTCTACGAGCGAATGGGATTGGCTGTTTTTGGGATATACGGGGAATTCCGGCTCTACTAAGATAATTATGGGAAAGCCATAGAATGGCGTACGTTTCATTGGACTAGGTGCCGTATACGTGCAAATTTCAAATGCTCATTGCTGGTGAGGATGTAATTATTTCATACATCCGCCGTAGGTATTGTTTCATTTTAATACCCGGTGATTGTTTTGATTGACATTGAAGTGTAAGCGGACATTCACTTACACGAGGCCTCCATGTGCGCGCGGAGTGCTACACGACACATACACAAGCTCGTACAGTACACTACTAATAAAGGTGATGCTGTAACGCGTGCACGTTTGACATGAAAATAGGCTGAATAATCGTAGCAGAAGATGAGCGCCGTTTTCTGTTTGATAGAATTTGTAATAAATTGTAATTTCTTGTGAATATTAAGCAGCAAACTACAAGTATAGGTCGAGGTCTGAATATTGTAGTCGTAAATTCCAGGATTTAAAACGATCTAATAGCCGTTTTCTTCTGTACCGGTATTTTAACTTCCGTGGCCAACATTGGAAGAGGTTTCCAAGACCCAATATTCAGCCACCCTCTGATATGTGACATCATATGAATTTTAGGCCATCCCATATTAATGGTCTGTTTGCCGTAACCCAACCCATACGACTTCAAAGGTATCGAGTGAAAACTTTTTTTCTGGGATTCATTGAAATAAATTTTAATTTTTGATAAAAACGGCCGACCAACCGACACACTGCCGACGTATGAGCTACGTATGTTTGAATTAAAGTGTGCATCGTGTGTAACATGCCTTGACATGTGGCCTAATTTAAGTTTTCCAGGAAACTGGCGGTGTTCCAATAAGCTGCCATTCATTCTCATAGTGACTATATTAAAACGTAAAAGCACGCACATATTCAATGTACTATTTCATTTTTAACACAGAGATGACGCTCTGGACGAAGTTATAATTTTAGAATAATTCTCGAAATCTACGCTATTAGACAAATTTCCCGTGCACGACGTAGATGATTTCTGCGATATTGTTTCCATGTAAAAAAGGTAATAAATTTTTTTTTTTTTTGCCCAAATATTTTGCAAAAAAATTCCACCTACCTACCGACTCATCCTGAAAAGTTGAGTCGGTGATACGACAAACAGACAATTATTTTGGGATGGCCTTATTTGAATATTTTTTTCATATTGTGAAACATATTTTTTTTGAAAATATAAAATAGTTTCCCTGCCGCGCCTACCTTTACCCTACAAAATTTTGGACGTGGACCGTAACCAAATGTATATCTTTGGTCTTATTTGACTACAAAATAATTCTTTAAGAAAGATAAAATACAATATAAACTTGTGGAACTGTTACCAAGATGTTGTGTGCTTTATTTCTCCACTGCTCACGATCTTAACTGATGAGGTTAAAAGAACTGGATTCTGTGAATAACTGCACTAGCGAGCCTTCAATTTGAATTGTGATTGGATTATCTGTCTGGTCGAGACATGGTCTTTATGATTCTAAAGACACTATCATTCAAATCAGGGATATCAGGATCATCCCAATTTGTCGATAAAAAAAAAACTACTGTTCTATGTCATGAAATACCTAGTGTCATTGCTTATTCTCTTATCAGGGGCTGAACAAGGTTTTGTACCAGAAGTGAACAATAAATATTGAATTCAGTTGAAAGAATTGGTCATGATGAATTTTATAATCGATTTCTAGCAGAGTCAACATTGACATTGTGTGGTCCATGAGGAGAGAGGATGTTGCGAATTTCCAGATGGCATGGAAATCGACTGTGGCTGACTAATTGATGCGCGCAGATAAAGCGTTGAGGTTACAAAAGATTTCGCCAAAATGCTTGTATCATTAGGGGTAGACAAACTTTCCGAAGATAAATGAAAACTCCACCTTGTTGATCGTCAGTTGATTTAGCTGTAATTATTTCGTCTGGATCAATCGACACATTCATTTCAAAATCTGTGTTCAGTAGAATTTCTTTCAATAAAATAAGAATCTATTTGACTAATTTTTTACTAATGTATTCAGGAAAAATTTAGAAAATCCTAGACTCATAATCAAATTCTGTGAAGTCACTTAAGGTCTTTTGCTCAAATCAAGCCAAGGGCTCAGGTGGCTTAAATACAATTCCTCACTGTCCTGTAACGCCGAGTACGACAGAGTTTACACACTGAAAAACGTTGCACTGTGTAAGTGTAATTTGGATAAGTCAGCAATATACTTTGGAATAACATCAGTGAAAATCTAAAAAACCTGGAAAATTCTAAACTGTTCCTGAGAAATTATAGAAAGCAACTTTGTGCTTGATTATATTATATAGTTATTCAAACTAAAATTATTGTTTTTGAAATAATACAGAAAACAACTGGCTTATTAAATGATTACATCTTAATCAAGCTGTTATCATAGTTTACTTTGTTTGCATTTTGTGTGTTAAGGGTTGACTGTGAGCATATTTTTTTCTTTATTGCATTTCTCTTTTTTTCTTTTCTCTTTTGAGGGACTTGTTTTATACAAACTATTCCTTAGTTTCTACAGGCCCCTCCAGGTCTAATTTACTGTATTTTGTATTATGCTTTGTACGCTATGCTGTAAATTATATTTGAAAAATAAAGTGTTCAAATCAAATCAAATCAATATTAGAAACATCAGATCCCAAGATTAATTGCAAAAAGTGGTTAAGACTCTCAACTACTACTCAGCACCGTTTTGAAAGTGAATTATGAAAACACATGAGGAAGCGACTCGATTATACAACGACTATAGCCTTAGTACAAAATTTAGAACTGAAAGTTTGACCTCGACTTATATCTCGTATCGACTTGGGATGCTGTGATTGGTTATTATTGAATTTAATGCTTCAGTGGACACTAGATGTCACCACCTCCACAGGCAGTAATGAATTGATAAAATTTGTCTGTAGATATATATAATATTACGTATATATAGCATTGCAGGTTGATGTCCATAGCAATTATGAGGGGTTAAGACTGTTACACTTGATACACCCCTGATACACCCCCTCAATTTGAAAATTCTCCAGGCCAATGTATATATGTTCTTGTGTGTCATCCAAGTGTTATGGCATAATCGACAAATGAATGGACATACGAAAAGTCAACATGAAAGCCCGCTGGGACTTAAGTCCCCAGTGGATTGAGAATGGTGCAGCAGTGAATGTGCGACGTGATGGTGAGTGTAATATTTTATTTTTTCCTTTTTCAGAATACGCAGCTTCTCAGTCAATTTGTATCTCCATATACAGGCCGAATATATGGTCGACATGTAACAGGATTATGTTTACCGATGCAAAGGCGTGTTTCACATCTGATTAATCGAGCCAGAAGATTTGGTAAGTTACTAAGTTTTCATGTATTGCCAATGTATAGCTAGCCAAATTATCAAAATAACACAACAATTGGCGCTAAACATAACTAGTCTTTTTTCAATGATAAGTATACTGACTTATAAATCCCCCTCTTCCAACTTTGAAACCACTAACAGAAATTTCAGTTGACCCAAAACATAAATAAAGATGGTGCCACCCACCCTGATTATCGTGATAATCATGTTAACAAAAGTATAAGCGCTTAGCACCACAAAGGACTTTTTTCAAGCGCATTGATTTCTAGCTGTACTTGATTTTCTTATCAGGTAATAAGTTATTGACAGTTCTATTTTGACAAAGTCTAAATGGCTTTGGAGACCTGTTCTGAAATAACTTGCTAACAAAATGCCATGTATTGATACTCGTCTTTTGTACTGTACCCTCTCAATGTGCTATTAGTGACATTTGAAAAATAATCGATCCAAGAAAGAACAGTGCAATGAGAATTGTGTGAAGCATTCCAGTTTTGTGAAAATTTGTTCCATCCGGAAAATGCCTGTATTTTGCGATGCATCTCAGGCAGTTTTTTTTTTTTCGTTAAGCGCACATTCCCAGCCAAAAGTATTCCTCTGGACCCGGTTCCTCAGTTCTAGCTGAAGCACAAGTTTACTGTGGCAGTGATTCATAAAGTTTAATGAGCTTTTTATCGTTACTGTCTTTTGTTACACCGAAGACTTTCCCATTAACTGTCCAAACTTTAGAATATAGGTCAGAGTTTAATGCGCGCTCACTAATTTTGAAATCTCCGGTCGCAGATCTCCCCTTATTATGATTCCAGTTCCTTTTAAGGATGAACGCTCATAAATGATTGAGTCTCTTGAATTGCGATTAAAGAAACGGACAATTATCCCATCTGGTCTTTTAGTACCATTTACATATATATTGGTTCCTTCGTTTGAACTCTTATGAGCAACTTATCAGAAGCTGAAATTTTGGAAGGTAATCTAAGTTTGTGATACAGGGTTCCGTAGTGAAATTCCTAGCTCAGAGAATTGACAAGAAATGTGGTTGTTAGTTAATTCAGTTTATTGATGAGCCCACCGAGCTGTTGCGAGAGCTAGAACAAGAGTCTAGAATAAGAGAGTGACAAGAGAGTCAGTCCACGACAAGAGTATTTATACTCTCAGATGGCCACGTCAATTGAACAATGACCATCTGGATTACTTGATGATCACGAAGGCCACGTTGGTAAAACAATGACCATCTGGATTAATCACGAAGGCCATATTTACAAATGTAGAGTTTCAAATATGTGCTCAAATTTCCGGAGCATATGTTTCACTGTAAGCTATCTAGCTCATCTTCTATATATCACTGTATCTATATACATCTAGTACTTGACTGCAATAAACTGATATCCATCTCAGTGTAGAGTTAACAAATAAAAACCCACAGTTAGGTCTGTAAAATAATATATTTTCTTTACAGTTTCGAAGCTTTACCTAAGCCCCATCATCAGAAGAACAAAAACACAATAATGAATTACAGTAATTCAAAATTATAGAGGTTACTGTGGAATACTAATAGTCTCTAATAGTTAATAAGGAAGGGAACCCGAGAGCTAAGAAACAATAAAAAGATATATGAATAGGACGAATAGACGCAAACACAGGAATTAGTAAGCAGATATGTTCAAACCAGATAAACATATTCAGATAAGAGTTTGTTGTGTGGGGAGAAACCTGTATTTGAATTCACAGTATTGGGAGTTTCTAAGATAATAGCTGATTCCATAATAGGTCTTTTTTTAAGATCATCGCATGGATCTATTAACTCGCTTTAATTGTAATTAAATATATGGCCGGCTTCAAAAGTATGTGTAAACACTGAACTTTCCGGTTTGGCATTGATATAGCATCACGTCTATGTTCTTTTATTCATTTACTAACTGACCGACCAGTCTCTCCGATGTAAACCTTTTCACATTGACTACAGGGAATTGCGTTAATACCAATTAGACGGCTGATTAGTCCCAGCGGGCTATTGCGTTCACTTTTCATCCTTCGTCTGTCCAGTTATCTTGGGAAGTTTTAAGGACTCTTCAATGTAATGTCTTGATATTTGGTTTACATATGTATCTACTCTAGACACATCTTCAGCCCAAAAACTGGCCCTGTCAGATTCAAGATGGCCGACTGGCAGCCATTGTTGTTCGCCAAAATCAGCACTGTTTACACACTTTTCAAGTTTTTGAGGAAAATTTTTAAGACGCTTTGATCAATTATCTTAATCTTTCATATGCATTTGTATCCCCCAAGGGTCCATCAGCATAAGAAAAATTGGGTCAATTGGACTCAAGATGTTTGTCCTATGACCTTTTTTGTGCCCAAAAACGTCAATTTTGGCCCAAATTCCGAGTCCTCTAGCTTCCTACTCATAGAAACCAAGAATCTGTTGTTAAGAAACATATATATAACAGACGAATCTGGATCTAGCATCTGTATTGTGGCAAGAACAGGCCATCAACTTTGATCCTGATTATATTGATGTTATACAAGTTGAAAATGGAAAAGTATCTGAATATCCCAAAGGTTGTTTATTTTTGCAAACTACAAAGACGAGTAAAGTAACATTCAATCCAAAGATTTCCAATACTAAAAGAGATGCTCCTATGAATATAGATATCAATAATTTGACAGTCACAAAACCAATAGCAGTTAATGAAATCAACTCTATTAAAGATTTAATAGAAGGACCAGGGAGTATTACATACTCTGTACAATGCAACATAGCTACAACAGCTAATAGTGCAACGTATTTAGGCTGCAGGAAATCATTTTGTCGTACAAAATCAATATCACTTGGTAATGTTTTTATCATGCAGAAAATGTGGCTTGCAGGCCCGAGCAACACCGTATTTTGCATTGTCCTTAAAATTACAGGATGTCAATGATGATTCAATAGATTCACAACTGTGGGTTAAAATCTTTGGGACCTATGCCCTTACAGATGGGGAGAACCCAAATTTAAGTCCTCGTGACTTACACCAGCAGGGCTGCCAATGTCTCCGATTTCAGCGGAGTTTGCTACGGTAAAACCAGTAGAACTCCGGTGCCACGGGAGTGGTGAAAAAACTACGCACGAGCGTCGGTCTCATTCCGGTACTCCGCCGAAGAGTCAACCGAATACGCCCATAATCAATTTCACTCCGGTGTTCCGTTAGAATGCCAATCGAATACGCTCAAATTTATTTCACTCCGGTGTTCCATTAGAATGCCAATCGAATACGCTCAAATCAATTTTGTCATTGTAAAATCCTATCCACAGAAGGGTAGTCTTTGGTTTGTGCGCATGCGCAGTTATCATTAAGCGATCATGAAATGTGATAGTCGGAGGTTGGATTTAGTGTTCACCTGTTAACATGGCGGCATCATTGTCTGATTTGGATTTTTCGGCAAACGAATCGAATTCCGATGATGATGAAAGCGAATCAGAAGAAGGTGAAGTAACTGCGAGGAAGAGAAAATCCAAACAAGGGACTAGTAACGAACAACAGAATAAAAAAACCTGTGTCGCCAATCAAAAATTCAGAGCAGAATATACGTCCAAGTATCCGTGCATTGTTCCATCTCAAATATCAAATAGTTATGCACTGTGTACTTACTGTCTGTAACCTTGATTTTCTTGTTACACACGGTGGGTTGACAGATGTCAGGAAACATTGTGAAGAAAGCAATAGTCACGAAGCTAAGGCAAAGCTGCGGACAATACGAATACAAGCAGAATACAAGCAGACACCGAGGAGTGATTAGATTTATTAGAGACAAACATAAAGACTGCTTTTTAGCCGGTTGTGTGTGTCATCTATTGGCTTTGGCTACTAGAAAGGCAATTACAGCCTTCCAAGGGGATATTGATTTTGACAACATCTTAAAACTCACAAATTGGTACCTGGAAAAGTCAAGTAAATGAAAAGCAAAACTATCCAAAATTCAAAGAGATAATAACATTCCTGAGCAGGCTATGATTAAACGTGTACCAACTAGATGGCTTTCTATGTGGCCTGCTTTGATCAGACTTCTAGATCAGTGGAGGGCATTAGAAATATTCTTCAACGAAGAATGTGCTGTGAACGAGCCATGTGACGTAAGGGCAAGGTGATGATGATTTAGTCAACCCAGAAACAGTAAAAGCAACATTAAAAAAGTTTTTCAATAGTAAGAAAACAAGATTATATGCTGCCTTCTTGGTGAAAGCACTCAAGGTAATTTGTGTTAACAGTATCAGTAATTAATAGAATATTTAATCAGTCAACAACAGGCCTAAGGTTTTGAAATTTTAGGCTAAACAAAAATGATACCTTGTTTTTCTGCTTGTTTTTAAACTGCAATAAACTTTTATCTTTTAGAGTCTTGAGTTCACAAACGAAAGTCTGCAGACGAATCATGGCACCATACACATCGTGAAGAGGAGTTTGGAGAGATTATTCCAAAAGTTGCTGGTCTGTTTCACAAAGCCTGCTGCATTGAAAAGTACTGCCTGTGTTTTGTCTACTGATTTCACCAGCAGATATAACATAAAGGTTAGTAATATATTCCTCATTTAGAGGGGGTTCCAGAAACCAGGAATCAATTTTGTTGATTCATGGATTTTTAGACTAATACTACCATACTAGTCCCTAGCCCTCTACTAGTTATGGGAGTTGCTTGGTATTTTACAATCGTTCAGATCAAATCCAGGCCATCATCTTTGGCCAACTAATCAAGAAAGCATAGCCATAATTTTCTTTTAAATGTGGTAGGCCCCTATTAAATGTTCCTTTTCTAAATCATCATCTGGGCAGAGTCGTCTTTTGTCGATGTTTGTATACTCTGTTAGATAGCTGGTGAAGATTAGGCATTTCCTGCATGGGAGGGCGGGAGGAGCAGTATTTTCAGACTGGTTCATCATTGATCTTCAACACATGACAATTTGAAATAAAAGATAAATTGGTTGATTGATGTTGACTTTGTTTTTTACCCAGTGCACAGATATAAACTGATTAGAAAGTGCTACATTTTCAATCTCCTCAATCAAAGGGCTTAGACCAATTCTCGCTTTATTTTGTCAGTATTGATTACCTCAAATAGCCTTTCTAATCGGCGACGGGTAAGTGTAGTGCACTTACAAATTTGTAACTAGAAAGAAACTTAAAAAGAGGACGTTTGTCTAACTAACTGGCTTTAAAACGACCTTAAACGTCTGTCAACCAAATCGGAAGTGCGTCATCAACCGGCAAACCGATCACATAAGGACGTTCGTCTAACGAACGTCCTAAAAAGATTCATACCGATGTGTAGTTGGTATAGTCTGTATTATTCAACCCTATCGTGCCTAGGGTAAGATAAATCACAACTGCCTGGATACTACTGATAATCTGTCCCAGCTTTAGTTTTGTCTAGCAAGCTGGTGCTGCCACCTGGTTTTCAACCTTACTAATTCTAAACCAGCGGTGTAAATAGCGATTTTACAATGTTTTGGCCTGGTTTGAACATTGTATGATTTCAATTGTAGAACAGAGATATAGTAATTGGAAGCAAGGCCATGGAATGCCTCGCATTGGTGAATAATGACACGGCATCAGCATTCTACAAAGCTGTTGTCTTATTTTACCAAGCAGCATGTTCTTATATAAAGGATAAGATCTACCCTGAAAAAGAACCATTGTGGTATCATGCTCAGGTAAATATCTTCACTGAAATTGATAAGCCACGATGATCAAAGGATGGCTTAAGTTGGGTGCCCTACAACAAGAAAGGTTACTATCGAATGTTTAATTATGACGACAGTCAGCTTTGCCTTTGATGCAAATTATTTAAATCTATGAATGTAATATACATACTTTCTTTTGTCCCAGGTATAAATGTCATTTGCTCCATGTATTTTGAAAAGAAATGTATTTTCTTTGAAATTTCTTTCGCTTCAGGTGGCTGATATCACAGGAAGGCAGAACTCGTCATTTGCTAGTATTAAATATTTCCTCGAGAGATTTGGTTGCCTGTCAGATGTTATTGACCAAGATGAGTTACATATGGAGTTCCTGGACTTCCAGTCATAACAAGATTCAGAATTACCTCAAGAGTTGTTTACCATTCCATCATCAAAAGACATCAACGAACCACGTCCAATTGAAGATCAGTGGAACATGTTGGGGAAATTAACAGATTTCAACCATGCTCCAAGGTATTATTATTGCCTATTCACATTTTCATTAAAGTTTATTTGCACTGGTTCATTTTCTTTTACCCCTATAGTCAACCATTAGTATTATGAATCATGCCCGTCCCATCCAATGTTAAATGTCTCCTAAACCTTTGCTGATTTAATAAGCTACCATCGACTCTGCAGGAAGAGTACCTGGAGTGGTATAAAGTATTATGTGTATTTAAAATTGAGTTCAATGCAACGGACATTGCCACAATGTCAGTGTTAATTATCTAATGCAGAATTAGTATTGTTGTTATAGTATGTGTGCACATTTATTTCATTGAAAAATTTGATACTGACTAATTCTTCAAATGTATATATCTCCACATATGTTCATGCCACTTCGCAAATCTTTTTAGGTTCAAGCAGCTAGAGAAATTTATGATGTGTATACTTCTTATTCCGGTATCGAATGCCCCTTGTGAGAGGGTGTTTTCCACTGTTAAAAAAAACAAAACGATCTTCAGGAGTACATTGAAACCAGAAACCTTGGAGTCGATGATGATCCTGAAAGCACGCGGGGCAACTGTTACGACTTTAACCCATCAGAAGAACTTCTAAGAAAAGCTAAGGCTGCAACATTTCGGTACTTACAGGAAAAACATTAATTAGTAAATAATTAAACTGTTTTTAGACATTGAATTCTCAGAAGAACCAAGGAAAGTAGTTATCTACATGAGTTTATTATTAGCCAACTTGGGACTTTAGTCCCAGCGGGCTATTGCGTTCACTTTTCGTTCGTCCGTCCGTCCTGAGACGGAAGCCAGTTATTTTGGAAAGTTTTGAAGACGCTTTTATGGATTGTCTTGATATATAATTGGCAGCCATCTTAGTATCATCAGTTCTCATTCGCAGGTGGAAAAAGGTTTTTTGAGGAAAATATCTACAGGTTTTAACTAATAGTCTTGATACTTAATTATTATTAGCACTGTCATAGGATACATCTCCTCACTTGGAATTGGGATCACCCAATTCTTTTTTCTTGCCACCAGGGGGAGTTAGATATTGAATAATATACAATTTGTCTATTTATATTGGTAACTATGCATATTTTCTGACCACAATCGATTACAAAGTTGAAGCTCATGACATGTTCTATGATAGTGGTGAGTTTCAAGGTCATTGGATTTTGTATATGGTCACCAGGGGGCGTTGAATATTGAAATTGCTTGAGCATTTCAAACCACTTCCCAAGTGGGCATGATGTCCCTGGACCCCTAGTTACTATAGTGTATTTTTCTGCAGTTGTGTTTGTAGATAAGTTAATGGAGTTGTACTTTTGTATGTACATTTATCAGAGTTTATTAGTTGGTTAGTTTGTGGTATATGTAGTATTAATCAAATATGGCCCATGTGCATTACAGTCTTTGTGATGAAAAAAAAAGGTATTTTTTGATAGCAATGATAGCAATAATGCGTAAATCTAATGTGTGTATATTTCTTTGTGAAGGAAAGTTTAACAATCAATTTTAATCAATACAAACAGAATTTTATCATTATTTTGTGTTTTTCTTGGTATTATCTGGTCGTTTCGGCTGCTACTGAGAATCAATGATTTGCTACTATCACTAGAATGTTTGATTTTGCCCTGCTACTGACTGAAATAAGAAAACTACTATCAAAATTGTATAGTGTTACTACAAAAAAATTGTGAGGTTGGCAGGTCTGCACCAGTACAGATGAAGCTGTTAAACTATTGATTGTGACTGGCACGTGGACCTCACAAGAAGATCGTATTCAACTACACCTGTGACGAGATGGCCGTACAGAACGTGAACATTGCTGCTGTTTCTGTGGATACAATGCATTACGGTAACTTTTTTTCAGCCGAAGGTAATATAGTTGCTTCTTTGTCTCGAATAAGTGGTCAGATGAAGATGATAGAAAATTATAGGAATTTTGGATATAAGATACTACCGTACGATCAAAAAAGTTATCGCCAGTTAAAATAGTATGATTCACAATTCTTATTTTTCTAGGCATCTAGTTCCAATCAGCATAAATCAATTTTAGTTTCATTTCGTACTAGAAGTATTCGAATACGGTAAACTTCTCAGAGAATAGGTCTAAGGTTAATTAGTCAAATTCATCTACTTACGTATCTATACAGTGCGTATCTATACTTTTTTCGCAACAAACTATTTCGACCATACGAAAGAATCTGCAATTTTCATTTTCATAGGTTTATAATTTTTGTTCGTTAGTATAACTGAAACATGAAGATGAATTGGTTAAATTTTTATGTGGACAAATATATAATCTCAGTAACACCTGACCACTTATTTTGGATGATGATCATTTTTTTCTTTTGGTTGACAAGGGTAACTGTATTTGTGTTGTGTTATTGCCTGAACATTGCTCTGATGTCAGATGTTGCACGTTACTATCATTGTATCACAAAATTCCGTCACAAAGCTATTTCCAGTCAGTGATCGAGAGATCTTCGAAACGGAGAAATGCGTACTACTTGCTATCACCAACTGGACTTCGGGACGCTATAACTACACAACACATCGCTAGTTTTGTTCGTCGCAGAATCAACCAGAATGCAGGGATCCTCTGCAGATCATTCATAATCGCGGTTAACGTATCGTCGCATCATACGTATATAACGACAAAATGTGATCTTTTGTGAATGACTGAGAATCCGGCCGTTACTGTCCAGCGTTTGCACATTTTCGCGCGGTGAAACTCAAACTTTCATGTTTTCGTGGCGGAAGGAGTTTTTATGAGCTTTCAGCATCTACGTTTTCGTTTTCGGCAAATTTGGAGGACCAAATTTAATAGGACAAGGGGGCATCTGTCACCCTGATATAAGTCACATATTTCATAATCATATATATATCTACAATTTCATAAGGAACATTTCATAAGGAATATTTCATAATACTCATATCTCTTATACATGGAAATGCTTAACAATAATACTAATATTAATAATGTAAATAACTTATGAATATAGTATCAATATGTGCTATAATCGTAATCAACATTTGACATTACTCATTATGTTTTCATAGTAATTAGCTCTAGTCAGTGCTCAAAATAATTGATTAAGGTCTCTCTAACATGTCACTAGGTGTTAGTTTGCGAGTCCTGATGTCCACAGGGGTTTGGCGATGGGCTTGGATTTTACTTCCGGGTTGTTGATAATCTCGCGAGAATGGTGCTAAATATGAACTGCGAATAAATTCAAAATATCACGGAAATACCTTGTGTTTATATTGTTTATTTATCCGCTAAATAGTTCCGATAAAGGATTGGTTGTTAAGAATCATTATCAGACGGTCGTCATGCTACTATATAAAATAACAAGGGATGAAACGCCTTCAGAGTTGTGCCAGCCAGAAAGTTGGGACAATCACGTGACATTCTGATGATGTCATCACATTTAAAACTTTAACATGAAAAGTTAACATATTCACAGACTGACATCAATTGTCAGATTATGATTCATATGAAATTAATAACTTATAAAAAATAAATTATGATCAAATATATAATAGACAAAAAATGCATTTGAATGTAAGTTATTCTCAAATATTTTTCGTATCATAGTTTCCATCTTAGATGCTTCGGGTTCGCGTTCAGTCAAATAAGAAGCGCAACTGTCACGTGACTGTCCCAACTTTCTGGCTGGCACGAATTGAACTGCGTTTCATCCCTTGTTATTTTATATAGTAGCGAGACGACCGTCTGATAATGATTCTTAACGACCAATTGTTTATCGAAACTTTATAGCGGATAAATAAACAACATAAACACAAGGTATTTCCGTGATATTTTGAATTTATTCGCAGTTCATATTTAGCGCCATTCTCGCGAGATTATCAACAACCCGGAAGTAAAATCCAAGCCCATCGCCAAACCCCTGTGCCGATGTCTACAACTTGTCTGACACACAGTTCTCACATCATACTCATGATTCTGTATATAAAGACTATGTAAAGTTATGATAATCATTCTCATTCCGGGATGCAATAAAGATTGTACATACCGTATTTTCCGGCCAATAAGCCGACTCGGCCAATAAGCCGAGGGCAGTTTTTTAGCCTAAAATACATGGATTTCATAAAGCTTCGCCCAATAAGCCGAGGCCCTTCATCAGAGATTTTAATTCACTGATTTGTCAATTAGTTCGTCTTAATTGACGATTTAAGAGGCTGACAGTAGCGCCCGCTGATGTGTGAGAGTGCGGTGTATACTATCATCGCCGAGTGACTGTGGTATATATAGACTCACTCAGCTGATTACTATACACACAGCCATACACGCAGTACGCGGCTCACTGCTGATTTGCATATATACTAATGTATGAACTGACACGTGGTAGTACCATGAACTCGCGCGTTATATAAATGTATACCATTGCCGCTGTGCGGTGATGGAACAATCAAAGTAAAAATAAAATAGTTCAAAATAGATTATAATTGGTAGTAAATAATGACCTCAAATAAATATCGACCACTTTTCTTGATTTTGACGATCATTGAGAGCATTAGAGTGGCATAGATCGGAAAGTGATTTTTTATGTCAGATCGTATCCGCCCAATAAGCCGATCACGATATTTTGGGTAAAAATCTGAGGCTAGAAAATCGGCTTATTGGCCGGAAAATATGGTATACGGTTTAACTGCCTTGTTGTTCCTGATGGATGGAATCCTGTACCGCTGGTGTAAATGCTAGTTCCCCAGCCAGCCTGCCGATACAACAACCAGCCGGTTACATTACCTCTAACAGACCAACAAGCAAAACTACAATCCCCACAAAATAAAGATCTTTCAATCTCCTTATATAAGGAGGTTGGAACTTATATCAACTACAGAGTAACTGGTATTCTAGTGCTTTAAGGTAGCAGTGCTAATTCATTTTCGATGAACTGTCAGTAGCTTCATTTTGACTGGCAAATTCATGAATTCTACTCACTCCTTAAAAAATCCTTTTAATGCCACCATCTATGAGTGAACTGAAAACTGTAAGAGTTGGTATATCCAAACATTAATTATTTTTCACAAATAAGTCCATGCAAAAAATACGAATTCCATTGATCAACAGGATAATTCTTAATGCTGATCACCACACTACTAAACAGCAGCATGGCTGATGTTATATTTCACACAACTTCATATTTGGAAATTACCTCATATTTAAGCTATTTACAAATACAAGAATAAGCAAAAATCCAAAGAACAAACTTCATAGATGATGTCGTAAAAAGGAAAAGAGTGAGTTGAATTTATAAAATCCCCTAAAGCTTGAATGTCTGACAGTGCATTGAAAATGAACAAACAGACGAAAATTGTGGTTCTTATTTCACATTGAAAATTTCGAACCTAACTCATATTAGCATTAATTCCATTTGTTTCAAAATTCCAAAACCCGGTGTTTGAACGCAACGTCTTTCACACAATTAGTTATTCCTTACAGAACAGTAAATATTCGGTATGGTAAGCCACTAGATGTACACTTGCTTGACTCAAAGTAAAGGGAACTTTAATGATTTTTTCAAAACATCAGTAGCAATACTTCAAATATTATGATATTAATATAGTAATATAACAACAATCAGTCGTGGAAAAAATATATAAGATTAAACCCACTATTTACAAGAAATTCATAAATTACTAATTTAGAATTTAATGATGATACATTTCAATTTCAATCTAGATTCTCATTAGGTGCAATAATATACATAGGATGACAAATTATTTGTCAATAGATAATGCTAAGCATGGAGTTATTTACTTAGAAATAAATGAATTGTGAGGAAGAACATAAGATTTTAATGGTGAAAAAGTAACCTTTGGAGAAACTAGTTTCAAATATGAAGTTTCAGAACGTAAAAGGATACCAGCTAGTGGTGTAGCTAATCATGTTTGCAGAGCTGGCAACCGTTACTGATTTTCAGTATTTGTTACTATTTTATAACGAGAAATACTGATTTGATTTGTTTGATGCATACAGAAATATAAAAGATGTTACTCTGAAGGTCTTACTGTTGATTACTGATTGATTTGAACAGAATATGAAAGATGTTACTCTGAGGGTCTTACTGTTGATTACTGATTAATTTGAACAGAAATATGAAAGATGTTACTGAGGGTCTTACTGTTCATTCCTGATTAATTTGAACAGAAATATGAAAGATGTTACTGAGGTTGTTACTGTTGATTACTGATTAATTGAACATTTTCGTTCATATTTCAATGAGATGTTACTGAAAAAAGTACAATTTTTTACTGATAGGACTTTTCACTGGTTGGCAGCCATGTGTTTGCAATATTGGTCACCAATTTTACTTTGATTTATAACTTGTCACTACAATTAGTACTTATGTGAACGATGGTGTTTCTCCTCAAAATTCACTTAGTACAAAACTTCATACCTCACAAATTCTAAATTATCTACTCACTCATAATTTTACGCAACTAACTGTCATCCCTTGTATATATAATTATGTTTTTAGAATTTTAATGATTTCTATGTTAAAACCAACACATGTGTCTTTGGATTTTTGGTTTTCATATCTGTTTTTAAATGTCTTGTAAGTAGTGGGTTTTAACTTATTTCATATCGGTAGTCCTCTTGGGTACTAATTAACAAAGTCTTTTTTGATTAATTAAAGTAAGGTAATTTCATTTGAATTGATTACTTTTGAATATGTAATTTCATCAATCCAACGAATTAAGTTGTGCAAGGTACTGACTGCTACCTTATGAATTTGCCTATCATTTCTTTTATAGGATTCTAATGATGATGTTATCCTACTAGGATTGCCAAATGTAGACAACCGATGTTTCCACAATGTAATGCTTTCAAGTACTTCGCCACAGTGGCCTTGGCCAACAATTAGACCATTGTTGCAAAACTACGGCAATCTCCAAACCATTGACACTTCTTTCAAAATTACACCAAACAAATGATCCACATACTTTGATCACACTTTCAAACAATTTCTTGTTCTGCTTTCATGAAAATTTCAGCCAGAGGTTTATTCCTGGACATCAGAATGATTCGCATTAATATTTGATTACCACATTTGAAACATTGGAAATTCAGTTTCACCATGAAAGTGCCATTGCGGCATTTGCATTTCAATGTCAATCCAAGTTGAAATGCTTAAACTGTCACCATACTTCAGTTACTTCAGAAATGCAACCAATAATTGAATTACCTAGCTCATCATCATTAAATGAATTACTTGATGCCTTACTACAAAACAAAAGTGTTACGTATACCTGTGAGCAATGCTTTACAACACATGCTGAAAAACAACTTTCCTTTTTGAATCTGCCTGACACTGCAATTTTCCAGTCATTCCACAACACATTAATCGTACCATTATTTCCATTATATCCACATTACCAGCACAGCTCCCCATTTATTGTGAAAATTTAACCGCATTGTACAATTTAACAACAATTGTATATCACATTGGCTTTTCGTTAACTGGCGGTCATTATTTTGTCACAACGAAATCACCTAATAACAATTGTATTACAATTAATGATAATTCGATTAGTTTATCATGGAAATCACTTCATCATACACAGATTGAATACATTGTTATTTTAAAAAAACAATCACAAAATGTTCAGCATGCCATAGTTAATCAGCAACACCATGATAAAACACCTTCCAAAACACCACAAAATTTGTGCCAACTGTAGACACAAATGTCCAGTCTGGACACCACAGTAATCCAAAGGTTTCACATTCTACACTGGTTGATAATAACACTATTTTAACTCAGATCATGGAAAACCCTTTAGTTGATTTTGAAACTCTCAAGTATACACCGGTTTTTACGGTAAATCTAAGTCTATGAACAATCTCATTCCACTCCAAAAAAATCAAGGGTTCATAAACAAACGTTCCAAATCTGCCTGCCTCAAACTGCCACCAAAATGGCCTACAGATGGCGATGAATATTTCTATCATATCCTGCTACTTCACTTGCCCTTCAGAGATGAAAATGAACTCACATCACATGGTTTAGCTTTAGCAACTTTTCAAGCAAAACACAAAAAATGCAGATTCCCCACCACAATCACTTTTTTGTGTAACTACAAAAGCTCCTTACTCAGGTGAGCCCATAACAAGCAATGATCTAAATTCCATTAATGCTGTTGTTGCCCCAAACACTCAGGAGACATTAATAGATTCCAGTGACATACCTGTAGATCCTAACTTATTTTGCATAGATAATACCGATAGTACTGATCTGATAATGTTACCAAAGACATGTATGAATTTCCACAGCCACACTTACAACATGACGTCAACTGTATCATCAATAGATTGAATAATGATCAGCTACTTGTATTTAACATGATCCGACAACACACATCAACTGTTGCAATGCATAACTTAGGTCAACCTTCCACATGTGAAACATTATATCTTCATATATCTGGGGGCGTAGGCTCTGGTAAGACTCACTTGCTTCATATCATAGCTTCACATCTTATCAAAACTGCACTGAATACCAATTCTGTGTAGTAACTGCCCCTACAGGCATTCCAGCATTTAGCATCAGCGGAACAACAATACACAGGGCATTAAGATTGCCTGTTGAGCATGGCTCATGTGGTGGCTGACTGTATCCCTCTTCCTTAGGTGGCGGTGAAGACAGACTGACAGAAGTCAACTCTGGTCGTTGATATATGTAGAACTGATTTATTTCAGAATAGTCAGACTTTTATAAGCCAAGCTATGAATTGTACAGTTAAAAATTGACATACACTACTGAATTCGAATAATTTAATCCTGAAAACTTTGAATAACCAATGATATGAAAACTATTGTCAATTGAATAACAGGCTAGAGGGTAAGTTCATACTACCATGAGTTTGTACGGTTGTACCTATACATTATGAATATAATTCTAACATTGAAAACCAACGAACTATTATCGATTCCCGACAGCTCTTCTCTGACATATAAGCCTCTAAGTAATGAAGCCCTTATGGTCATGCGTGATCAATGGAAGTATGTCAAATACTAGATCACTGATGAAATTAGCATGGTTTCAAACAAAACTTTGATCTTTATACATAAACGACTGTGTGAACTAAGGAATACTCAATGTACACTTTCAAGTTACTTTGGAGGCATTTCAATTATTACCTTTGGAGACTTCATTCAACTGAAACCTGTTATGGGGCAATTTATATTTGCACACACTAATCTGCCATCACCAGTTAATCTCTGGACAGTTATGTTTCAAACACATCATCTTACAATGAACGTCAGACAAAAATCATACGCTGAACTATGTAATCGTTTCAGGACAGGTTGTCACACAGATGACGATCTCTTGATGCTTACCTCACAATTAGAAAACAACCAACCTACTTGTAAATTAACTAATTTCAATGATGCAATTCGTTTGTTTCCGACTATTGAACAATGCCATGTCTATAATATGGATAAATTGAAACTATTTCCTAACATAATAGTGATTACTGCAGTTGACACTATTACATCACTTTCTAACGGATATATGCAACATGCACCAAAAATCTCATTTCAAAAGACCCTAGGCAATGTGCTGGCTTACCAACTGTATTACATATTGCAGTAGGGGTAGAAATCATATTAATTCGCAACATTGATGTTTCATTAGGTTTAGTTAATGGAGCAAGAGGAATAGTTACTTCCATCAATTTCCTTCCAGGACAATCTCATCCACACAACATTGACATTAAGTTCCATCACATGCAAAGTAATACCAGCAACCAGCAAGTACCTATTTACCCTGTTATAGCACAGTTTTTCGCAAAAGACCAGACTCGTTTCTATCGTTCTCAGTTTCCATTGCAGCTTTGCTTTGCTTCCACTATTCATAAAATGCAGGGAGCAACATTAACGAAAGCTGTCATTAATTTGGGCGATAAAATTTTTGTCCCTGGAATGTCTTATGTTGCCCTTTCAAGACTCACTTCCTTATCTGGATTAATTATTTCAAATGTTGCCCTTTCAAGACTCACTTCCTTATCTGAATTAATCATTTCAAATCTCGATATCAATGCTAAGGGCTTCCGTCCATACAAACAAGCACTTCAATACAGTCAACCTCGCTTAATCCGCCTCCGGTTAAACCGTATAAGTGCTTATTCCGTATAAATAAATTGGTCCTGTTTTTCAGTAACGTTATTCCCTTTAAAATTCTGTGTCTAATTCGTACTCCATAATCCGTATTTTCACTTATTCCGTAGACAAATGCATGGTCCCTTTGCCCAATTCATACGTAAATCCTTATGTGTAATCCGTATTAGCTGTCAGCTGTCGGGAACATACACTTGAAGTGAAAAAAGTATAAACATTTGTAATCTAATGAGGTTAGTGTAATCAGTGGGAAATATTTATTCCCCCAGACGGATCGTTAGAATGTGGTTCTACTGAGTATGTCCACGGTTTGAGAGATAACTAAAGCTGCTATTAAATCATTAGCCACTTAAATCATCGTTTATATATGTAATTGTTAATTCACATCAATTATGAATTATCTGTTATCTGTATATCACTTAATCCGTACTAAAAAGCTCAGACCCTTGTGATACGGATTTACCGAGGTTGACTGTATTATTATGAGAATAATACATAATAACAATTTAACAATCAACAACAACCAAGTTGAATGTGCTCACTTTATTTTTAATCGACTATTTATAATTTAAATCCAATTTTCTATCACATAAATGCACCATTTCCACAAATTGTGATGACTATTTCAATCATAGTAAATGCATAACATTTTATTATTTTTGTATGATAATTTCAATATTTGTAAACCTTCATTCATGTAAATAAAAGTGTGATAAATATTGCGCTGTGTGTAATTCTTTTTCATTAAGTATTGATATATAATTAATCAACACTAACATCAATGTATATAGAAGTATGTCAGATATTCCTGCCATTTGTATTTCTTTTTCATTCAGTATTATAGTTGTGATTAATCACAATGACATCAATGTACATAACAGTGTGACAAATAATCCTGCCATGTGTAATTCTTTTTCATCAAGTATTAATATATAATTAATCAAAACTTATATCAATGTACATGACAGTGTGTCAGATATTCCTGCCATGTGTAATTCTTTTTCATTCAGTATTATAGTTATGATTAATCAAAATGACAACAGTGTGACAAAAATTCCTGCCATGTGTATTTCTTTTTCATTCAGTATTATCATTCTTTTTCATCATGTGCGTGTCTTTTAATACCTCTAAGGTATCAATACAAACATTCTACTGAATAATGTTATAAATCTATCTCATTACTACATGTAATAACATTTAAGTTTTATGTTTTATATATTTTTGTATACGTTTTCTATTATCGATAAGACAAACTTTTAATAAAAGGTCAATTTACATATAATTCATTTCTTGTTTTCTCTATTTACTTTTCCACAGGAGATTATCATAGACACAGTCCATAAGTCACACTTTTCTTGGATTTTCTAAGTCGCATAGGCAAAATATCACCTGTCGAATTGACTGACAATGATCGTTGTGATCTGTGTGTTGGCCAATAAGGCACATCGATCACACTACTACCAATCAGACCCCTAGCTACCAACTGCTTTGTTACACCCTTCCAATTATCTAGTGTGTTTCTCCCTGGACGTATCGGCCCCACTCCGCGCGGTGGCGCCACCCCGCGGGATTTACGCGAAGCAGCAGAACACAAACATGGCCACTCTCTCAATTTTCAATGATAGAAATCGTGTGTGCATTTCAATTATTTCGGCTGTTAGGGTTTTAAGGCACAATATAAGTTGATGATGTGATATGGCGATGTTGATTAATGATAATTCCGCAGTGAAGCTAGTCACGAACGGTGCCGATTGAGTGTACAGCTGCCAAAAACACTGAAATGTGCGTAGTTGCGTAACTATTTGCAGTGAATTGCAGACGAAACATGAAGCCTTAACGGCCGTTTAAAAGAGAATTATACCAATCGCAATTGTAAAATAAAAATGAGATAGAACCTAAGATTCTAAAATTCTGGCCATTTCTAAAATTTTATTACTAATTTTTAGTCAGTACCGAACATTTAGTTTTCCAACAATAATGAGGGGTGGTAGGTAGTCATGCAATTCAAGTCATCATTTATTACACGTTACTTCTGTGTTGTTGAAAATCTCGCGAGTCCTGGACCAAACCCCAATGAACAATGTGATCTGTGTGCTGGCCACAAATGCACACAGATCACACCACACTACACTACCCATTACACACTCCAGTACCCACAGCTTTCATATATCCATCCAAATATTTAGAGTGTCTTTCTTCCTGGATATTTTTTTTCATGTAAAAAGATGATACTATTGTTCTTTGACCAAACACCTTGGGTGGATATTCCTGCAATGAAAATGATTTTGGGATTGCCCAACCGCTGTTTTGTATTATTGTTCTGATCAATTGTGTGTTGATCCTTACAGAGTGGTTCCTAGAATAACTTCCTGTTAGCTCGTGGTGTCACAAATTGTAACCACTGGATATACGCAGATGATATTTTGTCATCAGGAGGGAAATAGGGGTGGAAATTAACATGGCAATATTTTTTCTATCAGCTCAAAGCCGTTTGGAAGTAATGAGAGAAAATGTGCACAATTTCAATAAATTTTTCCCCATTTTACTAACCGATGCTTGACCTTGTTTCTTGACATCACAAGGAGAGCCCTTCACCATCTAAGTTCAATATTGGAATTATCTGAGGTATTTGCCTCTGCCAGCTCCCTGCGTATGCTGTTTATTAAAACACGATTGTGCTTTGTAAATTATAGGTATTTACTCTTGAGCTGGGAGTGTATTTTGACAATTATAATCCAAATTCATCATTTGCCATTTTATGAAAAGATGGTCATAGTGCCCCTAAGGGACTCTTGTTAAGAATATTAACCTTCACCATTTCATAAAAAGTAAATGATCCCTATGTATTTTCATGAATATGAGCCGAGGGGTATTGCAAGTGTAGCTCTAGTTGAAAAAGTGTCAATGTTAAACCTGTTTCATCACCTAGTGTAGATGTAGCTATAATTGATTTAAGCATGTGTGTTTCATGTAATTTTAGGTTTGATGCCATTTTTGATGAAAGAAACGGATTATCTTAAAGATCCTAAACTCTTCAACCCATTCAAAGTGCAGAAGTGAGTGGATAGATTATGGGAACATCCTAAACTCTTCTAACTATTCAAGGTACAAAAGTTAATGGACAGATTTTGGGCAAATCTAGACGTTTATTAGTTTATGGTAATGGCAAAAACACAGACCTTTTGTCAATCATTTTTGTGGAAAATTGCTTTAATGATAATACATAATTACAACTATATGCAATATTGACATAGTTTCTTTGTTTTATTTGTCAGTATTTTATCAGTCTGCCAAGGTGTATGTTAAATTTAGCGGTTACACCTACGGGATTGTTTTTTGTCATGTAGCAAGATTCATGTGGAGCTGAGACAAATCTTTGAACGGGAAAAGCATTATTAGGCCAGTCGTAGGCTGAGCCTATTACTATACAAATGGAGCGAATTTAAATGACATGGTTTCCACACAAAAGGCTCTTTTGCTTGCCAAGTGAGGGCATATTCGAACAAATCACGTATTTAAGCGTAATCCATTCTCGGAATCGTAGCGAGCAGAATTTTGAAATAGGGTCTCATAAAAAATGTTTTCTGCATTTTTCACGAAAGTTAAATCGGGAAAATTTCAATTTTTATCAGCCAATCAGGAAGTTGTGTCTTCCCTGTGATTGGTTTATCTGAAAATATCAGCAGCTGTTCACGTGAATTATCGCGATTTCATTACTGGCGCTTTTGCGCATGACGTCATGTATCAACACGCGACAATACTTCCGCGTTCGCTACGTGTTCGCTGATTGGCCCATTTACTGGGAAATTTCACAGAAGCCTAATGTGGTTTGTTACAAGCGCTGTGATTGGCCCGACCCGATTCTGGCATGGCTTTAGCTTAGTGGGTTCGAATCCCTTGACGGGTGAAGATGATGGATCCTATCAATATCTATTGAAACAAATAAGTTTCCCGGTTGGGCAGCCGCGGATATCTACAGTACCGGAAGTGTTCCGGTTCGATATTTCGAGGTTTCTTTGAATTTTGGAGTGATATTGAAATCCGGTAAATACCAGCGGTAGATTGTGAAAACCCATTGCATGATAATTGTATTACTTAATCAACGAAAAGCGTCGGGGCCGCGCCAGGAGTTTTCGTGATTCAAGTAGCGCAATAGCCTACTTCTTCGTGGTTGTCCACCTCAATTTTCACTCCGCCGATCTCTGACACGGCTCTGTCCCCGTCGGCGCTGTGATTGCACTTTCGTACCAAATCGGGTGTATGACCTTGATATGCTAATTAGCCATGTGCCCGAATTGCAAATTCAATCAAATTTTATTCTGCCAAAAAATGTTAAATACAATTCGCTTTCCGAGAGTTGATGGTATGCTGCATGGATCAAAGTTGTTTTGAGATGGGTCTTGAAGCTATTGAGGTCGAGAGATAACCATCTAGATAGTTCGTGAGAGTTCCAAAGTTTTGAAGACGCTTCAAGGTAATGTCTTGATATTTGTTGTATACGTGTATCTACCCTAGACACATCTTCAGGCCAAAAACTGGCCCTGTCAGATTCAAGATGGCCGACTGGCAGCCATTGTTGTTCGCCAAAATCAGCACTTTTTACACATTTTTGAAGTTTTCGAGGGAAATTTTGAAGACACTTTTATCAATAACCTTGATCATTCGTATATATTTGTATCCCCCAAGGGCCCATCGGCATGTGAAAAATTGAGTCGATCGGACTCAAGATGGCCGTACTGTGACCTTTTTTGTTCCCAAAAATGTCAATTATGGCCTGAATTCTGCTATATTGCGCCATGTTTCATTGCAATTTGTAATGGTTATTCTTTGGAAAGGGATCTTTTATATCCGAGAGGGTATTTTTGACCAGGCAATTATGACGCACTTGGCGGCCATCTTGGGGTCATCAGTACTCATTCGTAGGTGGAAAAAAAGTTTTTCCACATCATAATTGATACTTAAGCATATTTTGCTACTATAATCAATTGGAAAGTTGTAGCTCATGACATGTTCTATGATCGAGGTGAGTTTCAAGCTCATTGGTTTTTTTTATGGCCACCAGGGGGCGTTGCACAATACAATAACTTAGTATTTCTATATTGCATTCGTTCCTGTTGTCTGTGTTAACACTCGATTTTACTATGTAAATGATATTGAGCAGGGAGTGTATATTGATAAATATAACCCACAGATTACATCATTTATAAAAAGCAAATCTGACAGGCTGGCCATTGTGCCCCTTGGGGCTCTTGTTTTGCAGAAAAAATACTTAAAATTTCGAAAAAATCTTTATGCATGTACTTATGACATGATTATGGAAAATATGCGCTCTGATTGCTTATTTGGAGAATTTCATTGCTTCTGATGTAATTATGGGAAAGCAATACTTTTATCATCAAGCGAGCTGGACAAGGAAGACATGCCATTTTTAGGCCAGCCCAAGGCTGAGCCTATTACTATTCAAATGACTATGTATTACTAACTAATTACTATTTAGATGACATGGTTTACAGATGAAAAGCTTTTGTTGTCATTTCACAAAAACGTGGAATTTCCTAAATATTACTATAAATAGTAACTGGATTTTTCTGCTAGGATACCCAGTATCAGACTTGGCATGGAACCAATCGTGATTGACCAATTGATTCGCTGAGTAAGGATTGAATCCCAGCATTTACAAGCAATATCATTTTATATCATTATATGATTGTTGACTGGCTGCCAGTTGCCCTATTTCACGGGCCCTATAATTTAGGGTAGACATATTGAATTTTTTTGTTTCATCGATTAAGACCGTATTTTGAATCCTGATTGTGACAATTAATTCAAATGAAACAAATCAATTCTCTGGCTCCTTATACTAAAATCATCAAAAGGTAAATATAAAACATGTTTTCAAAGTCAATAATGTTATCATTTAGTTTATTTGACAAAATAGCTTCAATGATAAACCAGAATCTATGAGTATACTGCAAAAGCTGGAGTTAACCTCTATTTGATAGTTTGGCATCGGAATTTGTGGGGACCATAACATAAAACATCTGGTATTCAGACTAGATTGATTATGTAATGAAAATCACAAAGAACAGAGTTTAGAAAAAACTTAACCATTTTATAACCTTAAATATCAATAACATATTATTCACTTTTCTAGACAGCTAGGCAAACGCCAAAACATTTACCATTCTTGTACTTGCAGTAAGTTTAGTATTAGGTTTAGTATAGAAATATAAGCGAAAAGGAAGGCCAACTCACCATTCATTATCACTATACATTTGCCTTTGCTACGTTCGAAATTGATCAGCGTCCTCACCAGTGGAGATAAACAATAGGTTCTGGGAAATATTTTTGATTATATTAATCTCTGCGAACATCGAGCATTACCGTTTTTCAAGATTTGGTATTAAGACATAAATCAATAAAAAACGTTAAATTAAGAAAGACTGGCAACCAGTCTACAACATCAATTGTTTATCACCACCGTTGAGGGTGCTGAACAAAACCCAATATAACTAGCGGATTTTTGAGGAGGCGGTCTTCACGTTTGCTTATAGTTCTATGGATTTAGTGACATGTAAGGTATTATGTAAATTTGTTTGGTTAATAATTTCATATCGGAGTGGTTGTAAGCAAGACAATTGTTCGTGTTGTCTGATAATATCAAGAATAAAGGCATTTCAGTGTATTAAATTGAGTTGAATTGTATAGTATATAGAGATGGGCAGTAAATAGTGGCAGTGGTAACTAATTTTCACACACTGCTACTGCTACCGGGTACCGGTAATGAATTCATGCGTCTGGTTTTCTGTCCGAAACCAGGTATCCCTTCCGGAAGACTGGGTTACTATTTATAGTAAAAATCAAGATATTCTGCATTATTGGAAAATTCTGCGTTTCCGAATTGAAATTGAATTTTACAGGAGGTTTTCATAAAAACCTGAACGCAAAAATATCAGTTTTAGAGACTGACTAAGCTGTAGAAATCAGCAGGTGTTAACATGAACCTGCGGTATCGTGTAAAGTTCTACTTGCGGGTTTTTTTCTAAGATTTGCAATTTCATGGTCGATTTGTGTGAATTCTTTCGTAGATTCGGTGGTTGGGGACAATTTTCATATTCAATATGGAAAATTCATCCTTAAAAACTGCGCAAGGTTCAGGAAAATGCCGTTTCTCAAATCGGATGGATGACACAATGATTTGTAAATTAGCCATGTGCTTGCATTGGAAATTCAATCAAATTTTACTGTGCAAAGAATAATCACATCCAATTTTATTTCATTAACCAATAAAAAAATCAAATCCAATTTTATTGAATTATTGTCACATGTTTTGTCAGTTTTATCTTCTATACAAAGCACAGCCTTCATGTTCTTGTAACTTCATTGGCTAGTAGGCTTTTTATCTGAATGCACATCCTTCTTCATATGTGGAAATTGCGATGAAGGAGGACTTTGTTTGGTGACATACTGTAAACATGGTAAAAGAAATAAGAATATTATAGAGGGGGTGCCATTTTGAATTAATTGAAACAAAAATCCAAGGTGATCAAATCTGCTACCAGATGTCACCTTACCAAGCCCATATGTGTTCCTATGGGCTTTGACAATTTTCATTGTATTGAAGAAGGTTTTTATGGGGGTAAAATTGACTGGGACAAATATGACCCCATGGATTCTCTTGGGATATACCTTTCTTAATCCAATAATATTGGGGCTCGAGTGGACCATGCAAGTATTCTTTCAGGGTTCGAATTTCAGAATTTGCCATCCACAGCAAGATGCTTTCAGAAACGCTATGGATGGCGGAAGCGATCCACAGCAAGTCTAGCTCTCACCACAGCAAGTGCCTATCTTGAAAACAATACCCGGTTAATTACGTATTCCATGAACATTGAAAAATAATTCTATATCAGAGTCAATGTTATTTGGTTACTTGACTTAAACATTTAAATGTATATCAAATCAATTATAATATTGTCAACAATATTTGTAAAGATTAAACACTAAAAATGAAATCATTAGAGTTGGGTCAGTTCATAATGATATGTGATTGAAATTGAATAATTGATCACTAAATTATTGAAAGAATTTATAACCTAGTTATATTCTAATAATCTATAATTTCTCAAAGATAGAATATTGCACTGTGCATTACTATTAAATTATACTACTGAAGGAATGAATATTGGGCCTACATGTATTGGAAGTTTAAAAATTCAGATCAAAATTCATGTTAATAGCAGTTGTTTTTGTTAGGTGGCAGCACTGTACTGAAAAAGTTGTTGGTGCTAGCACAGGAATTTTGCAGCACCGGAACAGGAAGGTGGCAGCACCGTACGGCACACAGTTAAGGCATCAGCCGCTGTAACTTTCGATTTCATGTCAAAACTATTCAGAATTTTTACAGAATTTTGATTACAAAATCTGGTGTCATTGATTCAAATTGTCAATGGCATTTTAAAGAAATAAATAATAATTAATAGACGGCATTTTGAAGCCGTCGGTATAAAGGTACGTCAACGGCTATGTACTATTACATCGTCGGCAAAAGCCATTGATTGTCGTCGTGAAATTCAAACCCTGTCTTTGAAATTTTAATCAGAATAAAACCAACCGTTTTCCATAATTGTTCAAGGCCAAAACGTCAATCTCAATTTGAAATAAGAAAAAATTGCACCCCAGATCTCAGATATTGGTCCTACTCGTATGTATATCACACACATGATTCATGATCGATGTTTCTTCACCTCCATTCACAGCTTCACCTCCATCCCCACCACCGCTAGCGGCACACCAATACATGTGGTAACTTATTGTTTTAGCAGTGATATTTAAGAATATAATTACCTCAAGGGGGAGGATGTACCCTATTAATTTCGGGGGTCAAAGGTCATTGTCACTGAAGGTAATTCATGCGAAACCTAAACATAATTCAAGGAAAAGTATTGAAAACTGGACTGCTTTTTCATAATATGGTTACCTTATGGGGAGAATATACCCTAATAATTTTAGGGTTCAAGGCTCAAATGTCAAGGTCATTACAGGTGATTTGCAGGAAACCTTATGAACACGCTATATGGAAGACTAATGTTATGTTTACTTGAGCTGCAGTATTTGCTGTGTTGTTTACACATTCTAAGACGATTTTGTTTTTTTTTGTACATTTACCTTTAACTCTATATTATTTACATTGTGCTAACTTTTGTAAGGAATGATTATACTAGTCTCCTCAACATTCTTGATAGCATTATTATTCCATTTCCCTATTGACCCAGTCCCCATGCATTCCCTTATCTATAGTAAGGTTACCCCTGGGGTGCACTAATAATTTTTTGATACCGAAGATCAGAGTCTTCAGAGTCATTCCCTACTGGCTATCCTGGTGTACGAAGATACGTAAATTGCCTTGTTTATATGCCTAAAAACATAGTAAAAATAGTTAAACAGGAGTTTCTAAAATTACCAAACTGTTGGATCATGTAATTGACTATGGTATTGTGTAAGCATAAACCATCTGAATGGCTGGTGGTAATAACCGCCTCTACTGGGAAATGGTTTGACTAATTTAACCTTGGCCCTATGCCTGACATCAAAACAATGTCTGATCAAAGGGTAATCGATGGGCATCAATTTTTTTTATTTGCACGTGTCGATCGGTGACGGTATCAGAAACTGGAAACTTCTCATTCTCATAGGAGTTCATATTATGCTTGAATCCTCAAATTTCCACAGTGTTTAAGCCAGCTACCTCCATAGGGAATAGTTGTAGATTTGTCAGGTTGTTTTTTATGATCAACTGTGTTGATCCCTAAAGAATGGTTCTGAGAGTTACTTTCTGTCAGCTCTTGGTGGCACAAATTGTAACCAATGGATATACATAACTGATATTTTGTCATTAGGGGGGAGATAGGTATTGGAATTGATATGGCAAGTTTCGTCCATCAGCTCTTAGCCGTTTGGAAGTGCTGGGAGAAAATGTGCAAAAACTTCACACTGAATTTTCCCCATTCTACTAATGGATGCTTGACCTTGTTTCCTGACATCACAGGGATAGCCCTTCAGAAGCGGATCACTTGGAAATCCCTCCAGAAGGGCTTTCCCATTGACATCATTATCAAGAACTGTTCTACCATGTACTTGTGACTCATAGGGAAAACCCTATTACCATGTATTTTATCAAAGTTGAACGTGCTTACTACACAGTCTATGATGTTTTCATCTTTATCAGCTGTTTATAAGTCATTGCAAATCCAAGAACAAATAGATTTTTAGTCTCAAAACTGAAATGTACTCTGTTGATCATACTAGACACATGGTCCTTTCTTTCTGAAATGATGTCGATGGTATTTATTTGGATTCAAAAATACTTGCACTAATTCTATGTTAAAAATCCTGTTCCATACCAGATTCATGAAGGAGTCATCTTCACCGATCAAGGGAGTCGAACCCACTAAGCCATAGTCCTTCCCTGAACCCCTTGACCTCACGAATTTTTGGAGTTGTTACTAGCCTATCAGAATCCGGTTGTACCAATCACAGCGCTTGTAACAATTGACATTAAGCGTCTTTTGGAATTCTTGTAAATTTGTTAACTGAACCAATCAGTGATTTTACCGAACAAAGAAGTATTTTGCAAACGATATATGACGTCATGTGCAACAGCACCGGTAATGAAATTACGCGTCGTGAGGCTAGGGGGCTGGTGGAAGCGAGTTTTGGGGAGCGATACCGGACCCCATGCAAGGGAGGATGTGAAGGAGTCAGAACCAAATGTTGCCAAATGTCTGCCCAAGAGTAGATGGAAGACTATGCGTTTCATGATTATGAAAACCTTTCTAAACACTCCAGACTTTGCTATCAAAAATTACAAAAAAATCTCCTGAGACTGAACAATACTGGACGGTGGGCAATTTGGACCATATTTATTTACGCACTGTGGCTGTCATCAAAACATGATTTTTACATATCTCCCCAAAAAATTTTTCTCAACAAATGTACTTCAAAATGATGTTTCGTTTTTGAAATCCAACATGTACTCCATTTATACCTGTAATCATCTGTGGAGATAGGAGGTGAACTGTCATATACAGTATAATTTAGAATTTCATAAACAAGGCAACGTCACAGGGATTGCTTACGATTAACATTGATGTTTGCCCAGTCTGAAGCGAAAGAACAAAATGCTAGTAGCTTGTGTTTGCGACACATGCCACTGGTGACATAATTCTGGCTGATACATTGAATTTATTGACTGGTATGTCGATGACAGCTAAAAACTAATGATTTTTAAAGTGGCCCGGGAGAAGAACATTGTCTGATGTCGCAAATTTTACCAGTACAAGCGTCGCGAGAGGTACTTCTTCACCTAAAAATCTCTTGCCTCTCACACCGCAACCTTGAACGTTGTTGCCTTATGTTTGAACCGTTTATCCTTCTGGCAAGTCACGGATAGCAAATGAAAAAAGTGATCGATGATAGCAGCCGAAACTGTGGAACCTTCCGCCAGAATATTGTGTGTCATCAGGGGCAAAATGCTGATTCCTTCATTACACTTAACAATAGCCTCTTTGTTGTAGTCATTGGCAACCTTATGTAAGATGTTCTGTTGAAAATCACTGACGTCAAATTCTGTGCCACTTCTCTTTGTTTCCTTAATCTCTTAATCTCTCCCGTAGTATTGGTATTTTAAATAAATTTAAAAGCAATAATACGAATCGAGAATCAGGCCAATAATTCTTCTTGCGATCAGGATAATATCAAAAGCTGCTTTTCTAGATCATACAGCCCCTATCTTCAAAGGTAGGTATCCTTACCTTACAAGCAATAACGAAGTTTCAATTGTGATTTTTCATATTAAAATTTAGGAATTCACTACTACCTAACTCATTTTCAAAGTATTTCTCATTGAATTCTGAATTTCACCATCATCGACTAGATTGACCAATTTATAACGAATCGAAAGACATTTTCAGTTAGTGTCAGGTCCTTTAATTTGGAATAATTTGCTTCATTCACTGAAGATCATTGTATCAGTAACTTCATGGTCTTTAAACATGAAAATCAAGGGTAGCATGTAAATCTTATAAACCTTAAAAGGTTTCTTCATGTGTCCTTTTATCTCGAATTATTGTATTTTTATTTTTATTTTCATTACTTTTGTCCAATTATTGTAATCCGAAATCGAAAAATATATAATTTTTATTATTATTATTATTACTATTAATAATAAGAAAATTATGGCTTCTTTCAGCGAAACTTCATGGAGGTATGTTTCATTCTCCATCAGTTCATTTCGCAACCTTCTTAGGTACTATGGCACTTCTTTGCTACATAAAGGAATTATATGCATCAATAACGTATCTGGCCTTTTTTGATCAACAAGAGCCTTTTCGAATAATTTAACTCGCAGAGCATCTACAAGAAGTCGTATGTCATCATTGATGTCTTGAACAAATCCTATTTTGTTACTTTGACCCATCAGTTCACACACGATCATTGGTGAAAGCCATGTGCAGCTCAAACTTAGGTAACTCATCTTTTGTTGCAAACATTATCTTTTGTAAATAGAAGTATAATTCTGGCAGTGATTTACGGGTTGATTCCCAATGTAAAGTTGTTAACTGTTAGATTATAATCGTCTGATACGTTTACGCTCACAGATTCATCTTCGTTTTCACGGCTCGGAGTTTCATTCTCTGGAACACATTGCATGGCTAGGGAGAAGAACTAGATCTATCGATGTGATCTATCTGTTGAAGGATCTGCCAGCCTAACTGTTTCAATATCTTCATCTCCCTAGGAAGTACATCTGCAGCTTCCTTTTCTGATGGTCTATAAGCCCGTTTCAGGGTAGAAGTGAGAGTACTCCACAGAAGTGCAATTTCCCTGCTCATTGTATTCAGATCTTTGCTTCTACTGAAAATAGATTTTTAGTGTAGCTTCCTAAATTTCTGGAATTCTGTTCGATTTTTCATCTCTTTCTTTTACTCCGTGATTCCCTAATATTAGAATTATCGATACTGATATTTCCTTTGCCTCATCGGTGAGATATTTAGGAGTTATCTTTGATTCCAACTTCTCATTTAAAGAACACATTTCGAGCCGTGGGAAGTCTGCTAATTTTCACATTCATATCATTGGTAAAATCTGTCAAAATCTCTATCTGTTGATGCCACAAGAATTTATGTGCAGGCACTCATCACAACCTGTCTTGTATTTTGTTCTGTTGTAACTCTGTTCTCGCTGAATTACCTAAGTCCTCAATGAAACCCCTCCAGCGAGTACAGAACACCCGTCTAGTAAGTAAAACCTGAAAATATAAATCAATCAAACCTGTCCTTATGGGATTACATTGGTTACCCATTGAACAAAGAATCAAGTACAAAATTCTCATTTTCATCTTCCAGTGCATACATAATTTGGCTCCTAAATATCTCTGTGACCTCATTCATATTCATGTCCCTTGCCATCCTCTACGTTCTTCTCCCTAGATACAATAGAAATTCTTTCGGTTCTCGAGCCTTTTCCATCAATGGCCCGACCCTGTGGAATCAGCTTCCAGGATACCTCCGGTCTATAACATCTTTGGAGATCTTCAGGAAGCAACTTAAAACATTTTCTCTTTAATGAGGCTTTTATATGAAGCGCTTTGGGCGGCTTTGTCATGAGCTGGATTTAGCGCTATATAAAACACGTCTTATTATTATTATTATTATTATTATTCGGTTGGAGAGGCTGTAATGATATGTTGGTATTTGTTAATGGTCTGAACTGAGCCATGTGCTGTTGTTGGTGCCTGGTTCCATTCTTCCTCCAACTGAGATTCCTGCAAAAAGTGGTTTTGGTCTGTTTGGAATCCGCCTCCTTCCATCCGTCCACATCTGCTTGTAAATGTGATTCAAGAAGAACTGTTGATAGCAGGACTATGATATTACATAGCAATATTACCCCTTGGGAGAGGATGTGCCCTATTGATTTTTTGGTCCAAGGATCAAAGGTCAAGGTCATTACGGGTCATTCATGAGAAACCTTGTGAACGCGATTTAAGACAAACCATTGATAGCAGGAAAATTATATTACATAGTAATATTACCCCTTGGTAGAGAATGTGCCCTATTGATTTTGGGGTCCTTAGGTCAAGATCACTAGAGGTCATTTATGTGAAACCTTGTGAATGCGATTCAAGAGGAACCATTCATAGCAGGACAATGCCATATTATAGTTTGATTACCCCTAGGGAGAGGATGTGCCCTATTGATTTTGGTTCCAAAGGCCAAGGTCAGTAGAGGTCATTTGCACATAAATGCAATTCAAGAAGAACCACTGATAGCAGGACATAACTATTTCAAAGTATGATTTTACCCGGGTTGTGAATGTGCCATACTGATTTTGGAGTTCTAGGGTTGAAGGTCAAGGTTAAAAATTCTTAATCACTGAAAACTTTTGGATGCCAAAGATCAGGGTCTTCATGGGTCGCGGGGGACGTAGAAACGTAGTATCAAATTGCCTTGTTCAGTTTGATTGTGCGAGCAATTCCCTGAGAGCAGTTTTCTGCTGATAAAGCTCAAGCTGTGCGGAGATTTCAGCACATTCACTTTTCGATCCGGAAAGTTCTAGTCCCTCCAAGGATTCCATTTTTAGCTCTCGTGGAACGAGAGAGCTATTACGAGCGTGTTGGTATCGTGTTGTGTATGTTTACCGCGAACTAAAGCACACCATTTTTACAGTAATTGAATTATCGAAAGATCCGATAAATGGGGTTAAATCTGCTGCAAAAATACATCCGGCAATTTGTATTCAAGATTATTTCAGATTATATTGGGTTGAATGGGGATAGAAGTTGATATTGAAAAGATTTTTGAATAATGTTTTATTAATAATCATTCGGATAGATTTATTTTACAAGGTGAATTAAAATGCGGATGACTACATCACTCGGGTGTGAACGGGCACCTTGCACCAAGGGCCGGTACCGTAGTCGTCTTAAATTCCTTGTTTTTTGCTTGGAAAATCAGTGGGAGTCTTAAACTTCGAAAGGTTGGCAGACAATGTCCTTGAAAGTCCTAATTTTTACAGTCAGACCGAAATTATCACCGAGTTGTATGACAGTGTGGCGTGTGTTTATTCATTTACTGCAGACGTATTGCGTAGCAGCTGTTGGCGTCTAGCCATACTACGCGAGGCAAGCGTGCGCTGGCAGATAACTAGTATCTCACACTGCACACACTACAGTGACATAGTGGCATAGGCTCATATTGATGCACGCGTTATTCATACAGTGAAATAAGTTTTTTTGAATGAAGTTTACTTTATCATAGATTTTCATTTAAGTTATTATCGGTCACATTATTACTAAAAAGACTTTGAAAGTGATATACATTGGTCTGTCGATCTTTTTGTACTATAACCGGCCATAACAAATCGATCTTACGTATTTGTTCCTGCCTACCACTGTCTTGAGGCGCCCAGTTCCACCGTAGTGTCCAGGGCAGTTGTGAAGCGAACAGATCTGCATAATTAAAAGAGTTAGAATGATCAATGTAATATGTTTTTATTGATATTATAAAAAAAACTGTGCCTCGAGAGCACAGGACATTTGGTCCTCTAGTTTATTGTATCAATCATTTTTTCTACATGCCCAGTGAGTAAGTTTAAATGAAAGGGGTGATTTCCACTGTGACATGTCGACGAGATCCCCAAACCGCTATCAGTGGCCACCAATTCTTCAATATATAATGACAGAAACTTGGAAAGTATCTCGCATTGTGTATCTGGCAGGTCTAGACGTTCAGTATCATTTGATTGCCCATTTATCATCTTGCAAAATCTAAAATAAAAATTGGTTGGTGCAAATAGTTTCATTCAGACATCTTGCTCATCACGAGCAAGATGTGGTCTTTGTCATCATTGTCCTTCTGCTTTTCTATCATTTGTGTGCCAATGGCCATTTTGTTCAGCATTGCTGTGAGGCTTTCAAGTCTACCTGTACATGATGTTGTTAAGTTGTTTGACGTTGATATTAAACCCACAATTCAATGACTTCTGGTACTTATGTTACATTTGCAAGGAGACCAGCTGTGTGCGTAAAGAATTGAAAACTTTCAGGTGAACACGTTAATTCCTTTTTAAGGACGAACTTCACATCCTTTATGAAATGGAATAGGCCCATGTGGATGACTGTTAGCTTTGTATAGTCACCCTGTACCTCAAGTCACTAGACTATAAACGACACCCAGCAACGGCATACTATTCAAAACTACACATGCTGCAACTACAAATGTAAAGCTCATATCGCTGTTGATTTGAACAGCTGTGTTGTCGTGAATCTCCCTGAAACGCACAACGATATCACCAAAGTAATTCTTATCAGTTTATAACATGATATTTTGAAGGAGCGCGACACATATCCGGGATATGTGGATCCACCAGGGCTACCACGTAAAAAGTACAGATGTGCCTTATTTGTTTGGCCCTTTCATAGTTCGGTTGGGAGTTGCATGAACTAATCGTATCCGTTGGAATATGGCACTTATATGTATATGTACTTATACCATTGTTACCCACACTTGCCAGATGTTATTGGCCACGTTGTGGTAAGGTCCTCCAAATCTAAATTCCCAAATCCCCGATACCAACAACAAAATGCAAAACGCAACACTGGAATAGAATATACAATATATATACAGTTTATTATTAATAAAGAAAATATTCAAATTCTCAATTAGAGAAAATTAAAATCAAATTACTCAATTATATACTTCAAATTACCAAAATAAATCAAATACTTCGAATTTAAGAATTTAACATAAATTAGAAAAAAATAAAAATCTACCATATGATGAATCTCTTGATCTACCTTCCTAGCCGCTGACGAAATAGTTCGAAATTAATGACTCCAAATTTAGCTCCAATTGACGCAAAAACACACACGGACACAAAACACAGAAACACAGTCAGTTAGTCAGTTTTTATAAAACACTAAACAAATTCACACGTTGAAAAATATCGCTCCGAACGTATGCAAAATTACCACCACTCCTGTAGGTCCAATCTCGCTAACAGTAATTGTTCACGAACAAAACGATCCAACAAAAAGAATTGAAAGAAACATTGATTTAGCAATAGTCCGCTCTCCAGTCGCACTTGATCCGTTCTAATATGGAAAAATGGGTCTGGTAACTACTGACGGGTAACCGTACAGTTATCAAAAATCCACGGATTAGTGATCCAATAGTGATTAAATTAAAATACGCTGGGTGTTAAGTCAACCCCCAGGAAAATGTCGTTCCAAATGATAAAGTTCGCTATCGATATAAATCACCTTCCGATGAACGTTCTACTCGAATCTGATATTGGTACAAAAATACATCCACGATTCGATCAACCGTAACAAGTCGATCAGATTACTTAACTCGCCGCCTCAAATCCGAAATATTCTTCATCCAGCTAATAGGTTCTATTACCAGGTCGGTAAAAGAATAACTTATGCGCTATGATTTTGAAAATTTATAATGTCCATTTCGGTCCACAAGTCGTGGAGCATAGACAAAAATTATAGAAAGGGATTCCAGAAGGTCTTTAGCTAAGATCCTTCTCCCTCAAAATCTCTAAAGCAAGTCCTCTTCCACCTAAGTTCTGTTGCATCCATGCACTCCTACTGGGATCCCCTGCAGGATGTCACATGACTAACCACAAAATCAAAAGTAAAACCTAACTTGAGATGTCTCAGCAATGAAAAATGGCTCAAAGTTATGATATAGATTATAATCATAATTTTAGAAAGATACCCATGAAATAACTCAACAGACTTAGCTCGAAAATCAAATAAAACGATTAAATAATTCCAATTCACTGCTGATCACTCAAGTTTACCCCCATACAGCCCATGTAAAGTTTTGAATTTTCTAGGAAAGTGTCAAATGAAAATGATGGATCACGATTGATAGAACACTATATCCGTGTTGACGCGATGTAGAGAGAATCCCGCAATGATGAGGAAAATGTAAATGAAAATGGAGATAGTAGTTTATTCAAGGTTTCGACTATCTCCTTATAGTCATCTTCAGGAAAATGATGGATTACTGAGTCCTGCAAGTATTTCCTTTTTGGTGAAAGGATAGTTCACCGGAACTTCAGTGCAAACTGCGGTTGCAGATTTACTCCAAGACATCCTGTGTGACCCCTTAAATAATAATAAACATAGTTACTACTGGTTACACCATGTTTTTGATGTGATCCAGCAGAAAATCCGATGATTTGTTTACATTTGACTACATTACCACGTGCGTTGGCAATGACGTCATCGAATGACGTATAACCGAGAACAAGAAACAGAAAGAAAATGGCCGACAAAAGAGAACGCAGTGATTATTCTTCTGACAATTCATCCTCATCTAGCGAAGTGAGCGAAAATATAAGCGAAAGAGAATTATCAGATGAAAGTGCAATATCATCTGAAATTGAGGTGGGCGAAATGGTGCCCGATATGGAAGTTTTCAATGCTGCAGAGCCACTGTATTTGTACGAGCCCGATGCATCTGACGATGACGAAGATGGCGCTAGACCAGACATTAGTCCGGATAGAATCTATAGATTAGATGTTCATCGGTTCAATGAATATTCAGGGATTTCTATTGTTGTTAACAAAGTATGGGGCGACACAATCTAAGGATAACGGTGGATTCGGTTATTAAATTCATCCGTCAACCAAGAGTAAAACATAAGGCTTTCTATAGTCTTAAATTTCTAAAACGTCTAAAACGGTAGTCAGAGTGTCAATCCTCCCTCAGTCTCCTGCAACACCACCATGACAGGAAATAACACAAACGAAATTAAACTCTATAATTGGTATATATATTCCTAATTTTGTAATCTATATTACCGTATGATTTCGAAATCGGTTTTGTGGCGATCTTTCAAACTTCTGAGATCCTCTCACACACACGTTCCCATAGCTAGCTGCTTGCATACGAACACACACTCCCGTGTGCATGCCAGGCCTCATTGTGCCAGTCTGAGCTTACACATATACGCAGTACCGGTATATGTGTATTCGACCCAACCTGGATTAATCTCCAATCACAATACCAACAATTGAGGGATTGCCGGGTTTACACTATTCAAAAGCCAGTATTTCATGACACAGAGATTGCTAGAAAGCCTACCCTTACATCTCATTCCAGACCAGAAATAATTAGATCCACCTTTCTTCCTTAACCCTTTTGGTTACCGGATGAGCTATTGCTTTTGTTCATTCACAATCCGGATTAGCATTTGCATATATTATAGGAATTGAGACATCATTTTTGAATTGATGTAGCTCATTTAATATAGGAGTTAGGGCCTTGGACTAATTGAAAGTTATGTAGGAAACACCCAGGGCTTTCTAATGGTATCAACATTTTTTAATTTGATATATCATATTCTGAGATAAAATATCGATTTTTCATGAAAATCAAGAGATTTTCGAGATTTTCAATGAATACCTCAGAAAAATTTATTTTTCATTGTTTTTTATGCTGAAATAAACACTATAATAAGAAATGAAGTCTTATTTACGTTTAATGGTGATAATTCTCCCTGTAGTATCTTTTGTAGTCTGAAACCGTGTGGTAGATCTCATGGCATGGAATATCACATAATGGAACATGGGGCACACATGTCTTACATTGTTTCTGTGTTTGTTTACGGTATGCATAGTTTTGCCAGTTCTTATCGTACAAACTGCACACTCAGGTCTTCCATTAGTCTTCTCCAAAAAGTGGGCAAGACCATTCAGGCTCAGTGGGGGGTCAGCAACGCGGCGTCCGGGGGTGGATGATGAATGCTGATGGTTTTCCAGAAGTTCATCACAAAGTTTGAGGCGGAATTCTCTTGCGGTTAGTCTCTTATTTGCATCTGGTTCCGAGACCTTATGTAAAACATAAGAATTGATAACTGCAGTAACAAGTAAATGGAAGAATACCTTCTTCCACCATTTGCACGATCGATGCAATAACATGAAATATGAATTGAACTGGTCAGACTTGTCAACGCCTCCCATATACGTGTTGTAGTTGTCGATCGCAGTGGGTTTGATCATCTCCCGATATACATTTTCCCCATTTCTTGCCCGAATTCTCTTGACAATAGTTGTAGATGCATCAACGCTGGACAGCAACCACACAGGGCGCTTGTCAAACCATCCAACCGCCAATATATTGGTGGTGTCGTTCCACATGAATAAGGGTGATTTCTCGATGAGAACGGCTTTCCGCGTATATTTTTTGAATATCTTCAATTCATCAGGGTTACCTTCCCGATTACATTTGACAGTTCCACAACAACCAATACCACGAGCTTTCAGATCTGCCAAAAGTTTATAGGATGTAAAGAAATTGTCACAAAATACGGCCTGTCCTGGAGATGCAATATCAGTGAGATCGGTAACAACTTGGTACCCAACATTAGGGGTATTTTCATCGCGCGCCCCTTTATATAGTTTCCAATTGTGTACAAAACCGGATTGTGAGCTTGCCATGACCCAACCTTTTAGGCCCCATTTTATGGGTTTACTTTTCAGATATTGTAACATGCTACTGCGGCCTTTGAATGCTACCATGCACTCATCGACTGAAACGTTTTTTTCCATGAATAACGCGGCCTGCCAGGCTGTTACTAATTCGTCTATAATACCAGTCACTTTGTAGGCTCGGTCATATCCAGGTTCCCCATGTTCAATTTGTAATTCATTATTCACTAAATGAAGAAACCTCAATATTATCATGAAGCGATTACGCGTCATGATGGCTCTGAATCCCGGTTTTTCTTCCAACGGGTGTGTCGGCCAATGTTCTCGATACTGTCCTCTTCTATCATCTCCCATGAGTATAATGATACTGAAGAAAGCCTTCATTTCATTCACAGTGACATCTCTCCATTCATCAATAACAGATTGCTTTGCCTTATTTGAATTTTGATATTGAGAGAAATAACAGTTTGTTTCAGTTACAATCCTTTCAATCACTGCGTCCGGAAAGGTTTTTGAAAAGAAATCGACTGGATTCATATCAGCAGGATTGAACTTTGGTTCACCTGGTAAAGGACAATTGTAGGGAGGTTGCCACAGATGCTGTTGTAAGTCTATTCCTTCTGTCCATGTTTCCCTAGGTATATTTGGACGATGCACCCAAACGCGCGGCACTCCACGTGCTACTACATCGCGTCCACGCTGACGCTGCTGTGCACAACCCCTGGGCCTGCCTCTTCTAATAACTCCCCTGACAGGATTGGGAGGGGGATTGATAGGTGCTACGGTGCACCTTTACTATACCTTACACACCAAATTTATAATTGTCTACTGTATTACATCTCGCATGTCTGTTGGAACTACTTTTTCTGGATGTATGTTAATAAAGTGTTCGTCACATGTTACTAGAAAGATGGCGCATTTTTGAAAGATGGTTCATTTTTGTTTTATGTTCAGTGTGTTCAGTCTTAAACATTGCCGATATCGCCGTCGTTCGGTTTCAAGTAGGTGGCGCTGCAAGAGCTGTCTCCGCGTGTCTTAAACATTGCCGATATCGCCGTCGTTCGGTTTTAAGTAGGTGGCGCTATCGTAAAGTTTTGTTTTATGGTCAGTGTGTTCAGTCTTAAACATTGCCGATATCGCCGTCGTTCGGTTTTAAGTAGGTGGCGCTGCAAGAGCTGTCTCCGCGTGTCTTAAACATTGCCGATATCGCCGTCGTTCGGTTTTAAGTAGGTGGCGCTGCAAGAGCTGTCTCCGCGTGTCTAAAACATTGCCGATATCGCCGTCGTTCGGTTTTAAGTAGGTGGCGCTGCAAGAGCTGTCTCCGCGTGTCTTAAACATTGCCGATATCGCCGTCGTTCGGTTTTAAGTAGGTGGCGCCTGATTAGCTGTCGTCGAGGTCCTTCAATTGTTCGGTATAAACCTTCAGTAGTTAGACCATTGAACGAAACAAGATTTTAAAGAAATGTTTTGATAAGTATTGTTTCATTTATTTCGGGTATTTGATTAAAGCGAAAATCGATGATATATAACATGAAATAAGATATGAATACATACGATATATACAATGCGTTAAAAACAGTTCAGACGGATATTAATGATGTTCTATAGAATTTTATAGTGACAAGAGTTGCATACAATAACAGAAATTAGAAATCAGTTCAGACGCGAGTACGTTGGTTAGGTTTAGCTACGTAGGTTTTAGTCATCAGCGATCTCATCATCTTCGGGTTTTCGTTTTTGTGCTGCAGCACCGAGATTATCCAGAAACGATTGGGTAGGAATTGCCAGCGAACGTAATATTCGATCGACGTTAGCGCGCGCCTCATGGTCGAGGGTGCGATAATTGACCTTTCGGAAGATAAGGCTGACTCGACCACCGCGAGCCGGTTTTCTGTGCTCCAAAACACCCAATCCGATATCCTTCAATGGCGAAAATTCCGCCTGCACAGTTTCGCTGGGCATTCGCGTACGATTGACAATGTATTGAAAACGGTCACAGTTTCATTGTTTTGTAATTTCAGTAGATCGTCGATTTTTCGGACGAACACATCGTCCAAAGATTTGCACTCTACTTGACTCAACAATGTTGCAGCGTCGTTCGTTGCTTGCAAGACCATAGCCATTCATTGTAACTGTCCTTTGGCTTTGCTATGAACTGCCGAAAGATATGGATTTTTGTAGTGATTGGCCTCAAGAAAGTCCTGCGTTTTTGCCCAATTTTCTTTAATAATCTCCTTAGCATCGTCGTCGTATTCGTATACATGAAACCCTCCTACGTGGCTAGCGTGTACCGTATACAATAGGCTGAAACGAAAAAGGCAATACTGTAGTTAAAATACAATGAATTAATGTACAATTGTAAAGTATGAAGTTTTGGAATTTATTTTATTTCTAACCGTTGCAAAGATGGAGTCTGAGCGTTGATATATCCAATGGAGTCCGGATCCCTAGGGAAAACAGGTTTAGGGAGAACCATCAAAAAGCGACTGTACAACCCGTCGTCCTTTGTGGTTCTTTCTTGGTCGAGCAACTTGCATGTGGCATCCGGATGTGACATGCCACAAATATTGAGCGTCGGATTCTCCACTAGTATAGTAACTATACAAAAGGAAAAACAATTAAGGGCTTTATGACACATGAACACATAATTTTTAACATTGTCGGAAATGGTGGTAAACAGTTTTTACCTAAGCAATTTTGTTTCTTCATTGAGGCCGGTCCATTGTATGCTGTGCAGTAGATACTGCGATCGTAGTCGGCGGCTGCGTTTGGTTTATAAAGACCGAGAGTGCCAGTCCACGTCGTCATCTCGTCCCATAGTTGAATCAAATTTGGGGTTGTCTGCATCACTTTAAGTAGCGATTCTACTGTAGTTGCTGCAATGAAAGTGTCATAGATTATAGTATGTGTGTTCAGGCGCGGATTCCGACGGTAGCACCGTAGGCACGTGCTACCGTCGCGAAAATGTCGTGCCTTTTTTTTAATGCCCAAATTAGAAAAGGGCACTTTTTACAAGACGAGGTAGATAATTTTAAACAAAAAGCACATAATTCTTCAAGATTTTGTCTTTATTACGTGGAAACTACATCTCAATGCAGTTAATTTGCTAGAAAGCACATCGTGTCAGGACTTTATTTGCTTGGAGATTGCAGCAAAAAGTAGATTTTCAAAATTTCAGAATGCCCATTTTATTTCAAATTGCCCTTTTTCTTTTGAAATGCACCTTTTTATGGATCCGCCCTGGTGTTCGTTGAAAGGTGCCTGTTGAAATAATTTTTACAATAAGGAAAAACGTAATTCAACTTACATTGATTGATATGTGAATCAGGTTTCATATCCGATACGGATTCGACTGAAACGACTGCTTCTCTAACTATATCCATAGCGCCGCTTTTATTTGTACCGGACGATCCGATAGCCATGCAAAACAAAATGTTTGGTTGCCAGTACGATTTAAAGGCATGTATTTGAGAACGATGCATGAAGTGCGCTGCAGCTGTAATCGTCGGCATTAAGATATATTCCAACGGAAAAGCACGAGTGTTTGAGTACTGTCTCAAGATGTCTATGGTCAAATTGTCGGCTACATCATCGGGCAGCGGCAACTGGTAACATGCGTCGACGCGGGGTGTATACTTCGACTCCATGATCAGTTTGTGTGAAGATATCGTTGCGAGAGTTAAGTATTAATACTTTTTGGAATCGATGCACGTGCATCAACGTATCGGTAAACAATTGCAGAAACAATGACAAATTAGGGTTTTAGTGCTAGTACTTAATTCGATTTGCTTGGGTCAAGATTCTAAACAGGCAACTTTGACAGGAAATAGTCACACCGAAATTAAAGTGGTAATTAGTAATTTAGGTAGGATTTTAAAACTAGTGGTTTTGATAATTACAGGCCCTGTACTAACGGCTGCAGCCCACTAACAAATGTGTTAATGCGTGGTATATTGAATACAAGCAATAAAGAAATCTAAATCAATGCATTGTTCAACGAAGCTGAACAAGTACTAGTGGTAATCATATTTCCACATTTGTTTGCGGTTAACCTGTTTACCGTTCATTGTTCCATAACACTTTGTTATCAAAGTTTGGCCAATAGAAATGAGCCGAAATGAAAGGTTATGAACGGTCGAATTAAAAATTGACTAATATGGAGTTTGGCTCTAGGCTCATTTTTGGAACTATAAACATGATTTCGCCAGAAAGTAAAAAATTGAAAAATGATGATAGTTGGACTTGTAGTTATGAGAGAGACGATAAGAAAAAAGTCATCACCTATAAAGAATTAATTGGAACAATCATGAATACAAGACGTGGAACTATTGACTGGTTAATGGATCGTAATCTGATTGCAGCTTCACGTCAGTGTCCGGTTTGTAATGATGAAATGAAATTGTCATTGGACATCAGCAACAAATCTGCGAGTGAAGGATGGCGGTGGAGTTGCCGAAAACGTGTTGATAGTGTGTTGCACCAACGGTTTAAGTCGGTTCGAGCCGACAGTTGGTTTTCTAAATCTAACTTAACGATCGCAGAGATATTAGAAATAACGTATTGGTTATCGCGCGGAGTACAACAGACCGTTATACAGACTGAAATGGGCTTATCCAGCAAAACAATTGTCGACTGGGCTAGTTTTCTCCGTGAAGTTTGCGAACTGGTTGTTTTTGACAATTGTAAAGCCATAGGCGGACCAGGAAAAGTAGTGGAAATCGATGAAAGCAAGTTCGGAAAACGGAAATTCAACCGAGGACGATGCGTCGATGGGCAATGGGTTTTCGGGGGCATTGAGAGAGGGAATAATAAGAATGTGTTTATGGTCAGTGTCGATAAACGTGATAGCGATACCCTGATACCGATTATCGAAAAGTGGATACTGCCGGGAACAACAATCATGAGCGACTGCTGGAAAGCGTATTCCTGCCTAAACCAACGCGGTTTCGAGCATTTGACCGTAAATCATAGTGTGACATTTGTTGATCCGGATACAAACGCGTGCACGAATCTCATAGAGAATCAGTGGCTACATGCTAAAAAGAATTTCCCGAAGTACGGCACAGTGAAAGGTCATTTTGATTCGTATCTTGGACATTATTTGTGGCGTTGTCGTGTTGGGGATGATGATCCGTTTTGTCGTTTTTTGGAGGACGTTTCTAAAATTTACAAATCAAACCGGATAAATGTACCATAGGACAAGTGTCGGATTTTTAATCTGTAAAAGATTAATTGTAATGAATATTTAATTGATATTTAATGAATTGTGGATCGAGAGTTGTAAATAAGTTGTTTTTTTATTATCCATTCCTATAATGAAGTGAATGATTGTAATATAAAGGTAGATTTTTATTAGATATGGTGAATTGTAGACCGAAATAAATTAAAGTGCTATCGTAGAAATATTGCAACTTCTTGCGTTTGTTAATTCGTTTCATATTTTTGGAGGTCACATTTCCCGGCACTGGATGGAGAATGATGGATCTACGGCCACCAAGTGTCGGGGTTTTAGAATACACATGAAATACAAGAATCCCTCAATATTTATCCCTCCAGTCATATTCCCCCAAAAAACAAACCTTCCTTTTCCCTCTAAGTCCTCCAATTTAATGTTATTAATGAAAAAATTGAAAATAAATGATTTATGATCGCGAACAGTTATTTTGATTAACAACTTAAGCATGTGAGCTAAATTCAAGTTCCACCTAACTCAATCTGACAGTATATTTTGTTATATTTAACAAAACCTTTAATCTAATTAATCCCCATTGTTTCCGAGCTCAAAGGATTTAATCATTCAATATATTAACGCATTGTTGAGCGCAGTTAATCTCTTTAAAACTAAAATGTTTTTCTCTAGACTATTTCACCACCGCGTCGAATATGTAGTAGAATTTGGGGCTATAATGCAAAAAGAAGAATTAAAATCGAGACAATAAATAGAGTCAACAGAGAATAAACATATGTACTAGTGATTTATTTCCTTATTTGCTTACATAAAACCAAGTGGTAATCCTAAATATGCAATTAGTAACAAAGCCAACACACACACATATCAATAAATGGGATTCGACCTGTAAAGCTGAACGAATCACGGCGATATCGTAGTAAGTCTGTGCACCGAGCGGTGTATTGATATGAGCCGATTCACTTCAAACTGTATTTGATATAAACCGAATCACTTCAAATGGTGAACCTACACGGCTGTGTAAGGTATAGTAAAGCCAAGCCTTCAGACTCGCTGCTGCTGTCTTCGCTGTCTGTATCAGCAAATATTTCATGTATTTCATCATCAGTTAGTCTACGTGACATTTATAGCGTTCAAATAAAAGTTTTATGACTGAAAATACACTCACTCAATCTACCTGAACGATCCTTTTTCGAAAAAAGTTGAATGTCGATTCAAACCAAAATTCCGAACAATTTTCTGAAGTAACAAGCTATTCCGCGATCAGAAATCGATCCGTCATAGTGTTCTGTACCGCTGGAGACTAGGCATTACTAAATTGAAAACTTGAAATAGCTGGCGAAACGAAACTAATGTAGCGGGTGGCGTGCTCACAAAATTGCGAGACTGGGTTGTGAATGAACGTTTCCGGTGCTCGCAAAATAGCGAGACCGGGATTTTAAGAGTTAATGGAATGTTTTAGTTCATTTTCCAGGTGTACATGCACCTATTGTCAGATTCTTACCACGGAACTGGAATGTGTGTGTTGCAGTGAGATAGATATTGTTGCAGGGAAAATTCGAGAACTCGAAGGATACGATTCCAGGGAATATAAATGCATTACCGACACTGAGGGATTTAAGGGGGTGTGTCTACATGTCTGGGTTCTTCAAACAGCCTGGAGTGGTTATAGAAATCAATACGGCAGAAGAGCATTTGAAGGGCAGAACAATGATAGATACAGACATATTGAGTATCGCCAGTTTGTTCGTTGGTGATGGGGATTCTGTGGACCTAAGATAAGGGTTATTTTGCCATCTTGTGTTGTTTCTTGCATCCGGGCACACTTTCCGAAAGACGGTGATGAAGAATTCGCCATTTATAAAGGATTCAGACTGCCAAAACTGGACGACTAAGTGAATTATGTGTGTAAATAATAATATAAGTATCTTTATTAAATAAAACGAACATAATTATTTCAGGAATTACAGTTTTTCATTTATCGTTATATTTTTTTTTTTCAATTACAGTTTTTTAGTGGCTGTGTTGGTCCTGCGGATTGAGGCTTCGATAGCATGATATCTGTTACTTTCTTCAAGTGAGACAAATACTTCTTCCTTGGTAACTTTCACTTTTCTAGAACTTAAATGAGGTGGAGGAGTACAGCAATCACTCACTTTGAGTTCCTTGGTTGCAATCTTTATTGCTGTGATAATGCATTCATCGACATAACCTAAAAGATATTTGATGAATCCGCTTTCAATTATAGACAGGCTTCAATGATATGTTTATAAACAATTCAGATCAATGATCAAAGGGTTCCAATATGCATCCAATTGTGACCTACCTTATGTTGCTTTGGTCAATATTCTACGAAGCGTGTGACCATCTTTGTTTTGGGTTCCTTCCCATCTCTAGTTTTAGCTTGAAGTCTGCCGCTATTCTCGTAGTAATGCAAGATTGCTCTGCACATCCTAAAAATTAAATCATTTTTCATATTTTATGTGACAATATTATCTGAATATTTTATTTATTCTATATCGCCTGGTTTGAAATCATACAGATGTAGCAAGTTAAAATAAAAACTAGAAGATGGCAACACTAGCTAGTTGGATCCAAAACAAAGCCACGAAGGATTTATAAGTCTCAGGTTCATGTCCCACGGCACTTAAGGTTTATGGAAATTAAAGAAATATCACAGGATAAGAACCAATTTGTAAAGACGCTAATTTATGAGATGAGTGTGGAGTGTTTTTACAAGTTAAAGCTATTCACAGCTACTTATTACTAACCTGCTAAGCATTCCAATACATGAAAAGTGTATCATCTTAGGTGCAAAGTGGTTTAACACACTATGAAATGCTTCTACAGAGCTCGTCTGACCATACGATGACATATTTCCGATTTGATTCACTGTTCTGGTGTTTTTCATTATTTTCTTGAGCTCACTTGCGGCATATGTATCTAGAAAAATGACGAAATATAATATGTACATGTAAAGTGCAACTAATCACCCATGTATCAAGTCATTAGCTTAGGAAGACATTAGGTTATCATCGATACCTGGTAATATCCATTTTAAGCTCTCGAGGAACGAGAGAGCTATTACGAGCGTGTCGGTATGGTGTTGTGTGTGTTTACCGCGAACCAAAGCACACCATTTTTACTGTAATTGAATTATCGAAAGATCCGATAAATGGGGTTAAATCCGCTGCAAAAATAGATCCGGCAATTTGTATTCAAGATTATTTCAGATTATATTGGGTTGAATGGAGATAGAAGTTGATATTGAAAAGATTTTTGAATAATGTTTTATTAATAATTCATTCGGATAGATTTATTTTACAAGGTGAATTGATATGCGGATGACTAATGACTACATCACTCGGGTGTGAACGGGCACCTTGCACCAAGGGTCGGTACCGTAGCAGTCTTAAATTCCTTGTTTTTTGTTTGGAAAATCAGTGGGAGACTTAAACTTCGAAAGGTTGGCAGACAATGTTCTTGAAAGTCCTAATTTTTACAGTCAGACCGAAATTATCACCGAGTTGTATGACAGTGTGGCGTGTGTTTATTCATTTACTGCAGACGTATTGCATAGCAGCTGTTGGCGTCTAGCCATACTACGCAAGGCAAGCGTGCGCTGGCAGATAACTAGTCTGGCAGATAACTAGTATCTCACACTGCACACACTACAGTGACATAGTGGCATAGGCTCATATTGATGCGCGCGTTGTGAATACGCGCGTATTTCATACAGTGAAATAAGTTTTTTGAATGAAGTTAACTTTATCATAGATTTTCATTTAAGTTATTATCGGTCACATTATTACTAAAAAGACTTTGAAAGTGATATACATTGGTCTGTCGATCTTTTTGTACTATAACCGAACCGTATTTGTTCCTGCCTACCACTGTCTTGAGGCGCCCAGTTCCACCGTAGTGTCCAGGGTAAATGTGAAGCAACAGATCTGCATTATTAAAAGAGTAAGACTGATCAATGTAATATGTTTTCATTGATATTATAAAAAAAACTTTGCCTCGAGAGCACAGGCACAGGACCGTTGGTCCTCTAGTTTTTTCTTTCCATAATCTCCATGCATACAGTTTTCATGATTGTTTGAAATATGTTCCAAAAGGTTTCCCACTTTCGTTTTATATCTTCATGGTCCCCAGGTTTTGACGACATAGCGCACCAATACAGGTGAACTCGGATACTTTGAATCCAAGCTTAGATATCTTTGAGACCTTTCTTTTTACTTGGTTCCTCGAGTTTCTTAATCACTGTTGCAAAACATAATATTACACAGAAAATAAATGTCTATTGCTCTCATACCAGAATGAGTTAACACCAAGTGAAATTGATATTGATTCAAAGTATAGCGGGATGTTATAACAGGATTTTGATTTGATAATTGACTTACCCTTCACACAATGCCAGGTATCAAAGTAATGAGATACTTTGCAGGTGTCTCGAGCCCACTTATACACTGAAGGGTGCATATCGCTTATGAAAGCTGTCATTTCGTACGTCTTCAATCAGACCTTCAATTTCCATCGCATTTGATGATGTTACCTCATTTGACTAAATGGATTATAAGATTATGTTCTCATCAGTAAGAAGTAATATTATTATAAGGGACTAAAATTTCAAATGATATACCACACCTGTATCAGTTCTGACGAAATAATCTCATTACTTTTCAGGTCCGTTATCGAATATGAACAATATTTTGCAGAGTGTCCTGCGCAGTCACACCTAGCATCCCCCCAATGAGAAGTGCTGATCCTTTGAGGCTGTCGAGTAAAGACTGATGACTAGATTTTCAAACGGAGTACACTGCCTTCTGTACAAACTGTGCTTGGTGTCGAAACGCAGTTCTTGTACTTATGCCTTAGATACCTGCCAACCTATAAGCAGATAATCCAATAATGATAATTATCCATATTATAAAGCGATCAAAATGTAAACCTTTTACTGAATGCTTGATTTTCTTTTTCTTACCTGAGCAGTAGTATAACTTTTGAGCTGACATTTTCAGTCAGCACTATCAGTGAACTTACTAACAGACTGGTTATTACACATGGTTCACTTTGCCATTTGGTTTCATGGTGACACTGCTGACATTTCGTCTTCACGATGAGCTGGGTAGAAATAACTCTACGAAGGACAGTGTTTTTCCCACGACACAAAATGCAAAACTTAAACTGTTCCAGCAATGCAGATTGGTCAACAATGAATTTGACCTCTTTTGTTATGACACTTCTGCTTCATCCCTGAAAAAAAATTATACTTATCATAGTTATGATATAAGTGTTGTAAAAAAACACCGTAGAAAATTTAAATCCTACCTGCCTTAAGGTCGCGTAAAACTCGATAAACACTTCAAGCAAACACAGCGAACGATCTCCTTTCCCCCACAGCGAACGCTTAACGCTACTAGCCTATTTAGGCCTATGTATATGCGAAGGCCTAACATCCGGACAGATTGGTCGTAGGCCTATTGAATAACAACCCACCTAAATATCGTAAATTTTGTTTTGAAGTTCAATCCAATGAGTCCGTTAATAAACGCAACAATTATACTGTGTTTGTTTGAGACAGTAAAGCTCAGCACCGGTAGGCCTAAAGCCGCGTCAAACTCGATAACACAAGCGACACAGCGAACGATCCCTTTCCCCCACAGCGAATGCTTACTCCGAATGTCAAGTGTGAGTCCAGCATACGGAAAGGATTGTGTTATATACTTGTATTTAGTAAATTCCTTGTGCATTTGACAATGATCGGTATGTACTGTAGGAAATATAGAGTATTGATGGTATTGATATAGAGGTTGAAGCCCGCGGCCGAATAAAGTAATATATTCTTTTATTTTGATACCTCGTCGACATAACAGCTTTTCTCCGCTGTATCACTTCGGCGTGTTTCGTTTAGGCCTACGACTCCCCGGTATACTTATGATTATCTTAGTAAATACACGGTTAATTTGGTAAAGAAAAATAGGTATTGTTAAACTAACTGCTTGAAGTCCGCAACCAAATCACTGGTAGTAATAAATTAATTTGTACTCGATTCGATTCTCATGATGAGGAGAAACTCGCAGCTGATCCCCGGAACGACGATGTAGTGACACACGTCGATTCGTCGATGTTTACGGCTCGACAATGCTTTTAAAATCAATCTAAAGTAGTAAATTTCCTGTATATCGGTAATATGATTTGATGAGGAAAATGGGCTATTGTTAAAATTAGTTTTTAAAAACCGCGACAGACTGTGCAATCACTGGGTAATAAATTTGTTAATTTATGCTTGAATTGATAATCGACGTGACAAGAAACGTGCGGTAGATTTCGTAAAGACGACTTAGAAAAACATGTCGGCTCTTTGAATGGGGCTCAATTTTCGCTGTTTACGGCCCGACAGTGCTTTTGTAACGTTGATTCTTCAAAATTCGCACGGAGTATTTGTAGATCGAAGTGAGCTGAATGATATCAGACGGATTGTATCGGCAACAGCGGTAATGTAAAAAAGCCTATGTACTTTTGACAAAAAATGTGTGGAAAAAATAATAATAATAATAATAATGATAATAAGAAACACGCGAATCTCAATAGGGTTTTCTGTGATGTAACAGAAAACCCTAAATATAGCTGCAAAGCAGCGATAACGGGTTTTCTGCACAGTCTAAGAATCCCGTTCAACGGTGGATTTCGACGAAGCATTTGATAAGGCACAACATCAGTCATTACTAAACAGGCTATTACGAAACAGTATCAATGATAGGTCGCCCAAATTGCTCAGCAGTTATCTCTGAACGAAAACTTGTAGCCGAAATCAACGGAACGCCTCATCTTGGAATAAGTCGATCAAACTAGTGGAGTCACGCAAGGTAGTATCCTAAGTTGTCTTCTGTTTAATGTCCTGACAAATGACATACACAGTAATCCAACATACTCGCAGCTGATCCCCGGAACGACGATGTTGTGACACACGTCGATTTGTCGATGTTTACGGCTCGAAAGTGCTTTTAAAATCTAAAGTAGTAAATTTCCTGTGGATCGGTAATATGATTTGATGAGGAAATTGGGCTATTGTTAAAATTAGTTTTTAAAAACCGCGACAGAATGTGCAATCTTTGGGTAATAAATTTGTTAATTTATGCTTGAATTGATAATCGACGTGACAAGAAACGTGCGGTAGATTTCGTAAAGACGACTTAAAAAAACATGTCGGCTCTTTGAATGGGACTCAATTTTCGATGTTTACGGCCCGACAGTGCTTTTGTAGCGATGATTCTTCAAAATACGCACGGAGTATTTGTAGATCGAAGTGAGCTGAATGATATCAGACGGATTGTATCGGCAACAGTGGTAATGTAAAAAAGCCTATGTACTTTTGACAAAAAAGTGTGGAAAAAATAATAATAATAGTAATAAGAAACACGCGAATCTCAATAGGGTTTTCTGTGATGTAACAGAAAACCCTAATAATAAGAAACACGCGAATCTCAATAGGGTTTTCTGTAATGTAACAGAAAACCCTAATAATAAGAAACAGTCGAATCTCAATAGGGTTTTCTGTGAAGAAACAGAAAACCCTAATAATAATAATCACGCGAATCTCAATGGGGTTTTCTGTGAAGAAACAGAAAATGTATAGTAATGTATAATAGTAATGAAACCTAAAAGTTTGAGATACGTTTTCATAAAACTGTATCGACAGCTGTGAGCTTTGATAGTGGCAACCAAAACCTGGCAAGTGAGGATGGCAGGAGGTCCCATCATCACGCCATCTTGTTCTTTCCCTGCTTCTAGATCATAGGCTTTTTAGACATCGACAAAATGTGCCATGTGCCGATGGTGCTTCGCCATCACAGCTCGCGCAGGTTTATTTTGCGCGAAGTAACAACTCGCGCAAATAGTCATTACGCGATCGCGTACCTACTTCGCGCAAATAGAGAAAACGGATCCAATTTATAGCTCGACACCCAGTTTCATGAAAAAGTGTAAGCTATAATAGTAATGAAACCTAAAATTTTGAGATACGTTTTCATAAAACTGGATCGACAGCAGTGAGCTTTGATAGTGGCAACCAAAACCTGGCAAGTGAGGATGGCAGGAGGTCCCATCATCACGCCATCTTGTTCTTATCCCTGCTTCTAGATCATAGGCTTTTAGACATCGACAAAATGTGCCATGTGCCGATGGTGCTTCGCTATGGAAGGGGAAAGCCACCAAAAAATGGTTATATGTCATTCGATAATCAAAAGGTTTAAATAGATGATGAAAAAATACAAAAAGATAGTGAAAACATATAAAACGGTGATGAAAACATGAAAAAATGTCAAAAGGTGATAAAAGGTCAATTGATGGTATTTTATCATATTTTCGTATCTTATCACCTTTTCATCTTTTACCACCTTTTTATTATCTTTCAACGGTTGCCAATAGCAACTCGCGAGGTACATACTTCATCCAATACGGAATAGAGACCACTGTCTCATCTACAAATTCTGCGCAGGCGTATTTGTAATATTGACTACTGCACCATCTATATACGAGATGAAGTACAATATAGTTTATTGAATTGGAATTGAATTGCTGAACGTATGCACGTATACGCTTAATTTTTGGCGTTTGCCGTCTCCTACTCTTATTGTATCATCAGGTACTTTAACATTAATTTCCATGTAGGCCCAGGCTAACTACAAAAATGTACGAAGTACTATCATATTACTAACTATACATATTACAAAGTCTATTCATTTGAAATAACTCATTTTTCGGTGCAAGGTCTCTTCCTTCCAATTCGGACCAATGAGACCATCGCCATGTATTCCCCCTTTGACATCTCCTAGTAACTCCCCCCTCAAATACACTTCTATGACAAGGAATAATGCTTTCTGTGCATATAACATATCAGCAAAGTCTATTTATTTGAAATAATTCATTTTTTGTTGCAAGGTCTCTTCCTTCCAATTTGGAACAATTAGACCATCGCCATGTATTCCCCCTTCGACATCTCCTAGTAACTCCCCCCTCAAATACACTTCTATGACAAGGAATAGTGCTTTTTGTTTACATAGTAAAATTAAGGAAGTCTATTTGTTTATTTGTTTGAAATTATTCATTTTTTGGGTGAAGGTCTCTTCCTTCCAATTCGGGCCAATGAGACTCTTCCTTCCAATATGGAACAATGAGACCATCGCCACTACACCTTCCACATCTCCTACATACTTGTACCCTTGAATACTTCTATTGCAAGGGTGCCTTCGTTGTGTATAACTGTATTTAAGAAACTTTATTATAAGGCTACAGATCAGATATAAGCTACGTCATAACGGGTTGCAATGAATCACGATTACATGATATAGACCGTGCTGTATGTAGAAACATGTATGTTCATAACTTAGAAAATGTTTGACATCCTAGATACAAAAGCAAGTTAAGAATCCATCTGAACAAGCAAGAAATAAGTGAAGGCTGTTTCAATTTGCATATTAGCACATATTCAATCATTCAAAAAAGTAGGACCAAACATACGCCTTGACCCAAACTGATATATGATGAGCACATTCAAACATTAAATAAGTTGGATCAAACATACGCCTATGAGTCGGTCAATTAGAGGAGAGAACTGGTCCAGCATCGTTACTCATTAAAATAATGATCTACGGGAATAGTACAATTTTTACATTCAATCATTTAATATTTCTTAGTCAGATGTTACAAAAATATCTTCATCTTTACATGCCATTTTCACTGTCTGTTTATACAGTCAAACTTGGTTAAAATATGACTCTCTCGTCTCATATTGGACAAGCACACTACTTAATGCCAAAAGTTCATCTAAATACAAATCCCTTAAAGTATGAACCCATTGACAATGTGGGACACCTGAATTATTCGAAATTTTCATAATGTAAGTAATGCCTGAAAATGCTTTTTAGGTAGGATTTTCCAAAAATCTTTCGTTCTTTGTGTTTTCTTATTATAGACGGTCAATGAAATACCAGAAATGTATGTCACTTTTTTGTAGGTCTCAAGATTTGGCATTAAAAAGTGGTTTGACTAAACACTGTATTATATGAGAATTAACAAAGAAATCCATTCGAATACATGTACTAAAAGATAAATCATTGACATTGAAAAACAATATAAGACAGTCATTGCTTATAACTGGAATCTAACAGCACTTAAAAAAAATATTGCTAGATTAAGTGAATTTTGAGTTACAGTAACTTTTCATAGAGGAAACTGTAAGTAGAACTAGATGTCTAGGGAACTGCCTACTTGGGAAGGTCTATCTGGGACTAAGGACAGACAAAACTGACAAACCGATCAGATAGACACTGGGTGCCATTCATACTCAAGACAGTTCATTTATGAATGTAGAACAATTTTCATATACAACTTAGTCACAATTTTGAATTTAATGTAATTTAAGGAGGAGGTGCTGAGTCACCTTGACCTTGATGGACTTTATATATGCTGCATAGATGCATATTGGGTAGGTAAATCCACACAGCACCAATCCTGTCGTCCGTCTATCAATGGGGTGAGTACTAAATGCATTGATGTACATGCGGCTTGCGCAGTATTCTTTCTCTACACAACACAATAGACTCTGCCTAAACCAATGCCGGTCAATTCGGTAATTTGCTCAACTTTGTAGAATAATCTTAAGTTTTGCGCTACCAATTTCGTATCATCGTTACTTCAACAAATGACAAGCAGTTAGCCAGATACAGTCCTCTTTCTTCTTTATAACTTCTAGCAAAACCTAGAACGATATATGTAAATACATAGCCTAAATTCCAATGAATCTAATCTTTGTTCTAGCATTTTATAATCTAGCGTAATATGTTGTTATAATAGCTCAATCGATGCGTTTAAAACTTTGCATCCTCAAATTTTTTTAAAGCAAGCACAGTCGACTCCGCTTACCTCAGATCTCTTTGGAACCAGGATTTGCTGTCCGAGCTACATAATATTACAACGTTAGGAAGGCAAATTTGAATGGAATATGAAGCAAAGGGACCAAAATTTCGGCCCGAGATAAAAGAATTCGAGACTTCTACAGATCCAACATAGGTGGAGTCTACTGTATTTCACATTATATTGCAAATAAGCAAAACAAGGAAAATAGTTTCAGTATACTAAAAAAGATAGAAAATACCTCAGTATCAGGCTTTAACAGGTTTCTGCACAATTCCATCGAGCTTCGAATCTGAAGTGGAAATTAAAAAGTCTGAACATTTCAAGAGAAAATAATACATGAAAATATCTTTAGATTACTAAGGTACCTATAACTGTTCACTTCAATAGCATCAAAGGAATTTAAATGACCCCGTACTTATTCCAGAGATAACCAAGAAGATAATAAGAGATACATGTACATACCTGTGAATCTGAAAATGGTCCTTTCACATTTTGGTCGATACAACGGCAATTGGTGGTTCTCAACGACACATCTTACATTCTGAAATGTAATAAGAGACTGAGACTCAGTATTCCTGAACACACGAGTGCGAACTGATTTAAAATTCAACATATTTTTTCATAATGCGACTATAGTATTGAGGTATTATAAAAGTACACAATTGCATGCAAGCATCATCATATCCTGCACTTGTAGATTATGAAAAATATGCCACTTCTAGGTCTCAGAATACATTGAAAGGAGTTCTCTTTTTTTCTGTTCAATATTTAAAATTTGAATTATAATTAAATATTATTACCATCAAAACTTAATTTACGCACCTTACACAACTTTCTGCTTAGAGTAACTGGCTGGCTATACCACGATTTACTATAATGAAAAGTAACAACACAGATGAGCATCAACAAAACATATCCAGGAATTTTAAATTGGTCAAGGGCATCCATTCATTTACTAAGCGGGCTGTAAGTATAGGTTATAAACTGATTAATGATCTGTTTGGCATATACTGGCGTCGATGGCGATATAGCCAGACAGCTGAATTTCCCATACAGATCATTAATCGGTTTACGGCCATTTTATAAACCGAGGCAGACCATTTAAGACCAATAATGCATAAACCTGTTTGTGAAATACACCTAATCATGACTGTGACATTTCAATCGATTTACATACTTACTTGATTTATACTCGATAAAGAAAGTTCTTTGAAAATGATGACTAAAAACCATGTAACAGACATTGTTATGAACTGTCTAAAAATCTAGTGTTTTGCATTAGGTTTCACGTCTCAGTCAAAGTCAAACAAACAATCAACCTGTTTCTGATATTGCATTATTAATTCATTTAACGATTTTTGTAGTGCTCATAATATTTAAACTTAATCAACTTACTCTAAAATATGTGTTGTACATATACCACACTTGTGATCATCTGCTGTTTCCAAGTCACTTTTTGGGAGTGACTCTCCTAGGCAGGCGATGTGGTACCACTGCCAGCATTGCATACACTCGACCCATTCCTCCTGTGTAGGATTGCTGCAGCAACCTATAGCACCTGCCCCACAGATCTCTTTGCTGCCACCAAGAAATCCTGGGACAGTACAGACAGCTGGTATTATATGACCGAAACTGGAAGATTTATATGGTTAGTCATCTTTGATTGTTTTCATTTATCCACTCACATCTAAACATAAACCAGTAGTTGTTAAGTGGTAGCATTATAATATCGATCCCATTGAACTATAGTACAATGCGAGTTCATTAAAAACCTACCGTTTTGATCCGGGTTTTGTTGGTACCCAACACACATTTATCACTTTTATTGGCATTTGTATACCATATACTGCTTCTTTATATGGTTTATCAATTTCCTTCGCTCCTTGACAATGCTGCTGAATGGTTATTGCAAATGTACAGCAAGCAAGTTGAAAATGAATAAGAGCTGGAAAGACATGAATACTTCATCAGTACAGTTGACCACGGTTATATTGTAGGCTTTTGTATCGTAGAAATGGTTATATCGTATTTTCTATTTTGTCCATATATTTCTATTCCTTCAGTGTTAACCCGGTATATATCGTACAGTGGTTATATTCTAGCAAAACTGCGACATTTTACTACAACAATATAACCGTGGTCGACTGTATATGCAGCAACATTTCTTAAAAGGGATATTCAGTAGGATCAAAAGTGCCTAAGAATCTATTCCAAAATTTCAATATCAACTAGGGATCCAGGGACACCACGCCCACTTGGGAAGTGCTTTGAAATGCTTAACAGAAAATGTCAATATTCAACGCCCCCTGGTGAACATATTAAGAATGCAATGACCTTACAACTCATCACAATCATAGAACATGTCATGAGCTACAATTTTGCAATTGATTGTGGTTATAATATATGCCTGGGCACAATAAAATATGAAAATAGTAAGTTATTCGGCTATTCAATGCCCCTGGTGACCATATTCGATGGATTCTTTTGAACACATCGTGATGCTCTGGATCTTGTTATCTAGACTATTGGACAAATTTTATATACACAAGGTGAAAAACTTTGTTCGGTGTACACACAGAGAGACTCGCAGAGACAATTAGTTTGAGTAGCCTAATAGCAATAATGTGTTCATAAGCTGGCTGCTTACCAATTATAATCAACAGTTACTTGCCAATCACTAACACTATCAATTTAAATCAATTAATTCGATATTTCTAAGATTAACTAGGGGTCCAGGGACACCATGCCCACTTGGAAAGTGGTTTCAAATGCTCAACAATCTGACAATTTCAATATTCAACACCGCCTGGTGACCATATACAAAAACCAATGACCTTGAAACTCACCACAATCATAGAATATGTCACAAGCTACAATTTTGCAATTCATTGTGGTTACAAAATATGCCTGGGTACCAATAGAATATGAAAATAGTTAGTTATTCGGATATACAATGCCCCCTGTTGACCATATACAAGAACAAATGACCTTGAAACTCATCACAATTATAGAACATGTCATGAGCTACAATTTTGCAATTGATTGTGGTTACAAAATATGTCTGGGTACCAATAAATAGGAAAATACTAAGTTATTCGACTATTCAACGCCCCCTGGTGACCATATACAAAACCAATGACCTTGAAACTCAAGACACAATCATACAACATGTCATAAGCTACAACTTTGCAATTGATTGTGGTTACAAAATATCCATAGGTGCCAATTTAATTAGGCAAATTGTATATAATTCAATATTCAACTCTCCCTGGTGGCGAAAAAAACCCTGGGTAAACCCAATTCCACGTGAGGAGATGAATACTACGACAGTGATACTTTTTATCAAATATCAAGACTATAAGTCAAAACCTGTCGATAATTTCCTTTAAAAGCCTTTTTGTGAGGACTGATGACACTAAGATGGCCGCCGATTGCGTCACGCTTGACCGATGAAAGAATCTGTTGATATGTATAAAGAGCCATTCTTAAGGTATAAGCATCGTGAATTTCAGCGAAAAATGTCAAACCATTTAGAGGCTACAGGTCTTGGAATTCAGAACAAAAATGTCCTTTTTGGGCACAAAAAAGGTCACAAGACGGCCATCTTGGGTCCGATCGACCCAATTTTTTTATACTGGTGCACCATAGGGGGATACAAACACTTTTGAAAGATAATTGATCAAAGCGTTTTCAAAATTTCCCAAGAAAACTTCAGAAATGTGTAAAAAGTGCTGATTTTGGCGAACAACAATGGTTTCCAGTCGGCCATCTTGATTTTGATCGGGCCAGTTTTCGGGCAGAAGATCAGTTTGAACAATAAATGGTGTGCCATAAAGAAATGATTTAAAATGACGTACACCATACAGTATTGCTGCTAGTTCTTTGCGTGTGGTATTATAGTTTAATTCTGCCTTGGTTAATTGTTTCGATACATACGCAATTGGGTGCTCTTTTCCATCATCAGATATTTGACTCAAAACCTTACCACATGCTACATTACTAGCGTCACACTGCAGTACGAATGAATTGTCAAAATCAGGGAATTTGAGAATTGGATCCGATTGTAATGCTAATTTCAGAGTTTCGAACGATTTCTGACACTCATCCGACCATGTGAATTTTATATCCTTTTGTAACAATGATGTCAAAGGTTTTGCTATCGTGGCATAATCTTTTACAAATGACCTATAAAACCCAGTGAGCCCTAAAAATGTTACACATGTATCTACCCTAGACACATCTTCAGCCCAAAAACTGGCCCTGTCAGATTCAAGATGGCCGACTGGCAGCCATTGTTGTTCGCCAAAATCAGCACTTTTTACACATTTTTGAACTTTTTGAGGGGAATTTTGAAGACGCTTTGATCAATTACCTGGATCTTTTGGATATATGTGAATTCCCCCAGGGCACATCAGCATAACAAAAAATGGGTCGATCGGACTCAAGATGGCCGTCCTATGACCTTTTTAGTGCCAAAAATGTTAATTTTGGCCCAAATTCTGAGTCCTGTAGCTTCCTACTGGTTTATCATTTCTCATTGCAATTTGTGATGGGTATTCTTTGGAAAGGGATGTTTTATACCTGAGACAGGTATTTTTCATCAGCCAATTATGACGCAATTGGCGGCCATCTTGGTGTCAGCAGTACTCGTTCGTAAGTGGGAAAAAGTTTGTCCACAAAATATTGATACCTAAGCGTATTTTGTTACCACAATCATTTAGAAAGTTGTAGCTCATAACGTGTTCTATGATTGTGGTGAGTTTCAAGGTCATTGGTTTTTGTATATGGCCACCAGGGGGCGTTGAATAATGCAATATCTTAGTATTTCTATATTATATTCGTATCAATGCTTATTTTGTAACCACAATCAATTGCAAAGTTGTAGCTCATGACATCATCTATGATTCTGGCAAGTTTTAAGGCCATTAGTTATTCTATATGGTCACCAGGGGGCGTTGAATAGTAGAATAACTTAGTATTTCCTTATTATATTGGTACCTAGGCATATTAGTAATAGGGGTAATGGGCTTTCAGGCCAAAGGTCGAAGGGTCGAGCTCATAAAAAATGAAAAACATGAAAATAATAACAATTTCTACTTGAATTCGAGCGCGCGAGAATTATTTTTCATTTTTTATGAGTTTCACTCCTAATTCAAGTAGAAATTGTTATTATTTTCATGTTTTTCATTTTTAATGAACTCGACCATTCAACCTTTAATCTGAAAGCCCATTACCCCTATTACTCTTAAAATATTCATATACATGAATAAAATATATATGAATAACATATAAATTGATAGATTATTCAATATAAAAGTGTGAGTGAAATAATTCATATTTAAAACATTGAATATTTATATTTGAATGAGTTTTAATAAAAGTTTTGTTATTAAAATGAAGAAAGAAGAAGAAGAACCCAACTTTAAAATCGAAATCAATGAAACCAATAAATCATCTTCACAGTTTTACATTAAAAATTATATTTCAGCAACAAATTTAGTGACCGCAAGGTATTATAAAATTGAAAATATTACTGTAATTAATCAAATATTATCAAATGAAACATATTTGATTACTGAACTGATAGATACTTTTGATAATGGTGTTAAAAATCCTAAAGTATTCAATACAGTTTTAAATTTTAAAGGAACTTTAGATGAAAACATAATTAATATTCTTAAAACTCCTTTCAATGAAAGAAATGATGATATAATACTTTCAAAAGATTACAATGATTTGATCAACTTAAGAATTGAAAAAAGACAATTATATTATTTCAATTTTGATAATAAACAAATTATCTATAACGAAAATTCATCAAATATTGGAATTCAATGTGAATTAGATAATGAAAAATCATTTAAAGATATTGCAGTTCAATGTAATTTAGATGATGAATTTAGAAAATTCAATCCTAATGAAAAAGTGCATTGTTATTGCGGAGGTAAATATTTAAAATCACATAAATCAAAGCATTATGAAACAATTAAACATAAAAACTGGCGTTAAGAGTAACAATTCTACATTATAATTATTGAATTGAGTTAAATGATTTAAATATCTAATAGACTGTTAAAATGATAAATTGTTTGACAGTTAAAATGATAAATTGTTTGACAGTTGAAATGATAAATTGTTTGACAGTTAAAATGATAAATTGTTTGGCAGTTGAAATGATAAATTGTTTGACAGTTGAAATGATAAATTGTTTGACAGTTGAAATGATAAATTGTTTGACAGTTGAAATGATAAATTGTTTGACAGTTGAAATGATAAATTGTTTGACAGTTGAAATGATAAATTGTTTGACAGAGTGATAAATTGTTTGACAGTTAAAATTATAAATTGTTTGACAGTTGAAATGATAAATTGTTAGACAGTTGAAATGATAAATTGTTTGACAGTTGAAATGATAAATTGTTTGACAGTTGAAATGATAAATTGTTCGACTGTTGAAATGATAAGAGAGTTAAAATGATAAATTGTTTGACAGTTGAAATGATAAATTGTTTGACAGTTGAAATGATAAATTGTTCGACTGTTGAAATGATAAATTGTTTGACAGTTGAAATGATAAATTGTTTGACAGTTGAAATGATAAATTGTTCGACTGTTGAAATGATAAGACAGTTAAAATGATAAATTGTTTGACAGTTAAAATGATAAATTGTTTGACAGTTGAAATGATAAATTGTTTGACAGTTGAAATGATAAATTGTTTGACAGTTGAAATGATAAATTGTTTGACAGTTGAAATGCTAAATTGTTTGACAGTTGAAATGATAAATTGTTTGACAGTTGAAATGATAAGACAGCTGTAATGATAAATTGTTTGACAGTTAAAATGATAAATTGTTTGACAGTTGAAATGATAAATTGTTTGACAGTTGAAATGATAAATTGTTTGACAGTTGAAATGATAAATTGTTTGACAGTTGAAATGATAAATTGTTTGACAGTTGAAATGATAAATTGTTTGACAGTTGAAATGATAAATTGTTTTACAGTTGAAATGATAAATTTTTAGACAGTTGAAATGATAAATTGTTTGACTGTTGAAATGTTAAATTGTTAGACTGTTGAAATGTTAAATTGTTTGGCTGTAAATTTAATTGTTATTTGATTTAATCATTTAAAAGTTTAATATTTTTAAAATGATTATAAAATATTTAATTAAAAACTAGCAAATATTTTATAAACTGTTTAATTTTTCTCTTAAATAAATGGATGGTTTCATCCCAACTGGGAAAAGTGATTTGAAACATTATTTAGTAGCAGGCGGATTAATATTGGCTGCGCTTTTCTTTTATTATGAAAATATCAGTAAGGATTTGATTAATGAAAATATAAAATTGAGCAAGAAATTAAAGAAGTTAAATGGAAACAATCACAGAAAGGATAACAATACAAAAGTTAATGATTTAAATGATTTGGAGGATTAAAACAGCATGTATTAATTTAATTTATTCTATATATTTTGACTATAAAAATGAGTGAAAATAAGGTATTAGAAATATAACATCTAATATATAAAAATCAACAGAATATTAAATCAATTATTATGATTTCAGGTTTATTTTCATTCTCAGTTTATACTATAAAACAGTTGTTAGAATTCTATGATTGCTGTAAAATTAGATACACTGAATTAATAGAAAATATGAATTATATTTCAGATCGAATAAATAATATTAAATGCTGTGAAATATGTAATAAAAGATATAAAAATAAAAGAGTTTGAGAAATCACATGTATATTCATGAACTTGATGAAAAATTATATGAATCAAAATAAGAAATCGACTGTTAAATTAGCTGAAAATATAAAATATATTAGTTGAAATGTATGAAAATAAAAGTTAATAAAAAAGGGGGGTTGAGGTATCAATGTATTAGATACCCTATTAGATACCCTAATACCAGGTATTAAATACGTATCAAATACGTATTGATGGTATTAAATACATATTATGCTTTATTTCTGAAAATGAAGTAACAGAAGTAATTTATGTTTTAATTCATTCAAGTATGATATTGTAAATTCTTTACATTTGACTAGGATAATACAAGAGTGATATTAGTTAGTTGGCTTATTCAATAAGAGAAACAATGAAATAATACAAGAGTGATACTAACAGTTAAAGTTATTGAATTTCTTGTTAAATCTATTTGAATTCTAGTCAATTCTTGTTTGCCAATAGCGCGAATAGAAATCAAAACGATTTAAATAAAAAAACAATAAGTTAAATAAGTTAGTATTAGATAAAGTAACTAAGTAACTAAGAATTCTTCCAAAACCACATCAAAAGTGTAATCAACATCCTTCCTTCCCTTCTGCATCACGTTTTGGATTCGCTCTCCCTTTTAAAAACATAGGGAAAGCGGCTAGAGCTTTTGACTTTTTCCAACCCCCAAATTCTACCCGCTCTTCAAAATCTCGAATAAATCTATTGATATCCCCATCTGCATCACCTGAATAGGTGGTTTCGGCCCTAAATGTTTATCTATCAGGCGATATCTCTAACTCAGAAATTTGAGACTAGATTTGCATCAGTCTCGGTCCAAAATCGATTTGCTGGTGTTGATCTTTGCTCGCCTGGCCTTTCTCCGTTTCCATTAAAATACTGGTACATTAATCTTTGTCCAATTAAGTTGACTTACTTGCTTGTTTTTTTGTGTTTTTCGTTTTAAAATTTCTTCCGTTTCTCCAAATTTGTTTTTGCCCGGGTTCTCCACCAAATGCTCGCCGCCTTATTTCAAAGTTCAAAATAAAACAAGCTCGACGACGATCTTCGGGATCTAAAATTTACAGCCGAGTTATCTTGTTGCCAGATCCAAAACTAACAAACCGAAAGTTTTCGCGTGTGTGCTCTTTGTGAGATGACGCCCATTAAGAATTATTCATGGGACAGCTTTGTGCAGTCTTTGTCCCCGTACTGTAATTAAAAAGTGTGACTCATCATGTGACTCATCATCTCAAACACTGCAACCAAAACTAAAACTAAATCCAATGATTAATTTTTTATCACAAGTTCATTTCCACTTCTTCATTTTAAAAAAGCTCATAACTAAAAAAATTGCCGCCCTCCTCATGTCTAGAAAAGAGGTCTGGGTGATAAACAACGTATCAACTTTGAAGGGCCTAAATTATTCAGGAAAATGATATGAAATGTCCAAGTATCGTGGATGAGACCATTACTGAATATTGTGAAGTTAAATTTCCCTCACCTCACATTCTCTAACCTGTTGTCTGTTCGCATCTTCTACGGTTGACTGAAAATATGAGATATGCTGTCATCAAATTCTATTGATTAGTGTTCCAGGAGTAATATCAACGCTAGAATTCATTTTTTCCATTTTACCTAAATCTTTTTTGGACTTATGTTTATAGTGGACATGAAGAAAATCCTATTTTTTTACAAAGTCTAATTATTGAATTATGGTTGTCACTTATGATTCGATTTGCAAGCGGTTTTTGATGAAAAAAGTGTAGAATGTCACCAGAGAGTTAGAAAATTTCTTATTATTATTAGATAAAAGTTATAAAATTGAAAAATATCTTGAAACTATCAACTATATCAAGTGGGAAAGTCAAAATGCAGCATTTTCACGTTTGCCATCGGATAATATTAAAACTACTAGACTGTTCTACTTACCTTCATTACAGAAAAAAACTTTCTTTGCCGTCTTAGCCGTTTCTATGTGACCAGACGTGAGCACATAGAATTTATCTTGAGCGATTGACGAGTGTGATATAAATTGTGCTCTTCCTAATGAGGGAATTGCTGATCACTCTTTTCCCCCTTGGCGTACTCAATAAACTTCTTGAGCAGGCTAAAAAATGAAGCAATATATAAAGATGTTTCAATAGTTCGTGGTTTACCTTTGTCAGCCATATGATGTTGGCATTGAGCCAATTCAAGTAAAATCCCGGTACGTTTTTTTATGTGTGCATTTGTTTCATTGGTTCTCGGCTTAAACGACGTATAATCGATGCGATTGAAAACACGGCGAACCTCCGTCGATGACATGGTCAACTGAGTTAAAATCCTACGAAAAACTGTTTTTGGCGGGAAAATTTTTAGCTCTCGCGTATAAAGTGGCAATGACCTCGATTGGGGGGCGTCGTCTCTACGAGCGAATGGGATTGGCTGTTTTTGGGATATACGGGGAATTCCGTCGCTCCTAAAATAATTATGGGAAAGCCATAGAATGGCGTACGTTTCATTGGACTAGGTGCCGTATACGTGCGAATTTCAAATGCTCATTGCTGGTGAGGATGTAATTATTTCACACATCCGCCATAGGTATTGTTTCATTTTACCGTAATACCCGGTGATTGTTTTGATTGACATTGAAGTCTAAGCGAATATTCACTTACACGAGGCTTCCACGTGCGCGCGGAGTGCTACACGACACACACACAAACACAAGCTCGTACAGTACACTACTAAAGGTGATGCCGTTACGCGTGCACGTTTGACATGATAATAGGCTGAATAATCGTTGCAGAAGATGAGCGCTGTGTTTTCTGTTCGATAGAATTTGTAATAAATTGTAATTTCCTGTGACCTGAAAATACTAAGCAGCAAACTATAAGGTCTGTCGAGGTCTGAATATTGTAGTGGTTAATTTCAGGATTTAAAACGATCTAATAGCCGATTTCTTCTGTACCGGTATTTTAGCTACCGCGGCCAACATTGGAAGAGGTTTCCAAGACCCAATTTTCAGCCACCCTCTGATATGTGACATCATCATATAAATTTTAGGCCATCCCAAATAATGATCTGTTTACCGTAACCCGACCGACCCGACATCAAAGGTACTCGGTACCGAGTGAAAAATCTTTTTTTCTGGGATTCATTGAAATAAATTTTATTTTTGATGAACATCACTGCCGATGTATGAGCGACGTATGTTTGAATCCAAGTGTGCATCGTGTGAAAACATGCCTTGACATGTGGCCTAATTTAAGTTTTCCAGGAGACTGGCAGTGTTCCAATAAGCTGCCATTCATTCCGCTATTAGACAAATTGCCCGTGCACAACGTAGATGATTTTTTGCGATATTGCTTCCATGCGAAAAAGGTGATAAATTTGTTTATTTTTTGCCCAAAAATTTTGCAAAAAAATTTCTACCTACCTACCGACTCATCCTGAAAAGTTGAGTCGGTGTTACGGCAAACAGACAATTATTTTGGGATGGCCTTATTTGAATATTTTTTTCATATTGTGAAACATATTTTTCTGAAAATATAAAATAGTTTCCCTGCTGCGCCTCCCTGTACCCTACAAAATTTTGGACGTGGACCGTAACCAAATGTATATCTTTGGTCTTATGTGACTGCAAAATAATTATTTAAGAAAGATAAGATAAAATGTAATCTTGTAGAACTTTGAAGTCACGAATTAAAAAGATTTTTCAAGCAATGCCCTTACTCCAAACAACCTCTAGCTTTCAAGGTAAACCACACTTTGCCCATGGGCAATTTAATTATAGTTTTCACTAGAAATTCGTTCCCAACAGCTGATACAGATTACACAGCGTTTTAACATTGCAATTGGTACAACAGGTTGGCTACAGAATAGGTGGAACGACTTTAAATACGGATTATATGTACAACTTAGACATTTAAAATTGAAATTTAAAGGGGATAACGTTATCGAAAAATGGGACCAATTCTATTTGCGGAGTAAACACTACGGTTAAGACAGGTTAGCCAAGGTTGACAATATACGTGTAGATAGGATATTTATTCCTCTTGAAAAAAAATGATTCTCGATTATCAGAAAATTGGGCCCGTAGGGCCGGGCTGGCAACACAGTCGGGTTCATGGAAGATTCACAGTAAACACGAGAAGGTTTAGAATATGTTATATAAACATATATCTGAATATCATTATATATCTCTATATATGTATTGATTGTACACGTGGGCGTTCAATTAGACGTCATATCTGTGCCAAGAATCAACGAAGAAAATGATATAGCATTCTCTTTGTTATTTGTGTTTTTGATTTAAAAGGATTCTTGAGAATCGGTATCTTGTGCGTATCGTATATAGGTATGATATGGCCGGGGGCGTTACTTCTTGCGGACAGGAAGGAGAAATATGGAGAATTTGAATTTGCGTCATATGTGTGATCAATTTAAGGAGCCTTAAAACTAACTTTCCTCTATCACAACGAGCTACCTAATGTTTGAAAGATAGGTGGTACACTTACATATATGTTCAGATGCGTCGATGGTGTCGGATTTCCACTCCATGGCACCCATAAGAAACCCCTTGAGTTTGTACTAATATATCTTTGATATGCACTTTCAAATGTCGACAAAGCTGTTCATCAAAGAACAGATGAACAGGACCAGCTGACGTACGGATGGTCTTGTGTCCCTACTTGCTTCTTCCAGTAATCTTCAAGATATTTTACTATAAATTAACTTTTCCTAACTCTTGAAATTAACTCTTGTTCTCAGTTACTGTAACAAAAATTGATTTTTAGCAAGAACAGTTGATAAATTTTACCTTAGTACAAAACATATCATTGACCTTCAAAGATATCATAATGTGATCGACGGTAATATCTGCGATGGTCCAGCGCTGGACGGGTTTTGACACGAGACGGCGAAAATCAGATAGTTTCGTATCGTACTGAACCGCTGCTGGTCCAGTAGCTCAGCCTTAATATCTCACCTGGTGTTAAAATGTTTTCTGGAAAATAAATACTAATATTGAATCATATTAATTGGATCCTGCTATGCTTGTGACATCATGCGGGCTACAGTGAATACAACGTGCGCTGTACACATTGTCAGTGTAGGTTTAATCGGTCAGTTCAGTGCAGTAACCGGCAAGGTAAACAAGTCTACACTATTTTATCATATAATTCAAACAGGGACAACTAAAACTTTAAACACCATGTGTAGAGTGAGTCAAGTCACTCGTTTGACTTGTAGTTGAACTAATGCTGTATAGGGGTCGTGGGGGTTGATCACGGCTGCTTAAGAATAAAGCTCTATTGCATGGATTTCCGTCTTGTTTGCTAGATTGTAAGCGTCATACACCATGTATATCAATTGAAACAAGAGAATCGCGCTAGCTCAAGTAATATATCCCTGAAGTAGTATATCCCTGATAGTCCACCAGATTACCAATTACAAATTACGTTTAAGTAGTATTCCTATAGCCCACGAGATAAGTATTGAATTCAGCATGTAACCCCTATTGTGTCATCACCAACGCCATCTACATGGGTGTCAGACGAACTACATGATGCATTCGATTCTGTCCCACACCGGCTACTTCTCCACAAAATCAAAGTATTAAGATGTACATCACTTGAGTAATTAGGAAATGGCGTTTTCATACCAGAGGTCGAGAGGTCGAGACACCACTCATCACAGCTAGGCTCTAGTGAGATCGGACGATTGCTCTGTGATACACATATACAGTGAGTGCTCGTAACAACAACTGCGCGTGGATAGATCGATACAGTGAGTCGCTACTGAGAACGGTTATTAACGCGTGTGCTATTACTGTAGTACAGTGACTGCGTGTCAGCGGTGCTGGGATAAATAGATGCTGTGAAGCTTGGGTGAGAACGGTTAATAGCGTGCTTGTTATATACAAGGGGAAGTAATCCCCACTCATCACCACAAGTAATTTTTTTTCCTTATAAATGGGAGATAGAAAAGCATTCTTAGCAACAATAAATAACAGAATAAAACCAGCAAAAAAAACAATTTGAAATAAAAAAGTTAGTTGATGTTACAAACGAAATTGAACATAAAATATTGAAATTAGAAAAGGTTAAAACTAAATATGGAGAGAAATTGAACATAAAATATTGAAATTAGAAAAGGTTAAAACTAAATATGGAGAGAAAGTATCAGCTAATTTGAGCTACTGTAATGTTAGTACATCGCGAGAATTTAAAGTATTTTTACCTGATAAATGGGTTTCATTGAGTACAGAGGAATTAAAAGATTTAGAAGGATTTAAAATAATCTATCATGGAAAAAATGAAGATGGCCATCATGATTTAGAAATTATTGATTACATTTAAAAAAATAAATTAATAAAAATAATGAATATCTAGAATCCGAAATGACTTATCTGGACAATTTAATTGCTCCGCATAGATAGACAAAAGTAGTGAGATATTCAATTAATTAAAAAAAAATTATTTTTTTGCTTTTTTTCTAAAATATTAATCCATTTTTTTATTATCAATTTTGGAATTTCAGAAGTATTTTCATTTTTGATAGCAGTTGTTTCAGAATTATTAATATCATGAATTTTATTTGATTTCTTATACCAATTACACCCAATCAAAATGAATACAATTACAAATCCAACTGTGAAATATAGACATTTATCAAATATTCTATTATTAGAAGGAGTAGAAATAACAATATTTTCACCATTTTTATTAACATTTTTATTACTTATTTTTTCTTTTACAGCTTTTTTATATTCTTGTGATTTAATTCCTAATTGCCGAGACCATTCAATTTGTTTCTGTGATCTCGGTTTTTTCTTCACTTCTTCCACCTTGTTCATTTATTATAGAAATATTTTTACTTTCAATATTTGAAAATGTTATAACTCCAGTTGATAATAATGTCATAAATCCACCTAATTGAAATGATAAATATCCAATCCATTTATTTAATTCGGTCATAACTGAATAATCATTTTTTAAATCAGCATATAATCTATTTTCATCTTGAATTGGCAGCATATAATTACATAATTTACTATAACCTTTTACTACATTTTCTGATATCGCGTCATTAATTCTAGCTGTTCTCGCGGTTTCATAAATCTTAAATAATCTAATAATTTCATCTGATTTCATTGTATCTAATTCATTATAAGTTAAATTTTTACCGATAAAATTTTTACATTTTCCAGATGCTATTAATATTTCTAATTGATGTTTACAATAAAGATAATATTCATAATTATTATTTGTTGTAACATTATTTAAAGCACCATCGTTTGGAGTTAATTTTGTTTCTGTTATTCCTAAATCATCTAAAGTTTTTTCAATTGGAACATCACCATTTTTAGATTTTATTTTCTTTTCTCCTCCCATTTATATAACAAAAAAATCAGTTGTGATGTTGCAACTAGAATTTAACTAGAATGTAACTAAAAATCAACTAGATTAACAAACTAGTTGAATTATTATTGTTTTTATTTATTTCTTGTTAAATCTAGTTGATTTTTGTTCCAACTACCAATAACTAGAATTCAACTAGAATGTAACTAAAAATATACTAGATTAACAAGTTAGTTGAATTTAAATAAATTCATAATTAAATGGGTGTTGTAATCTAAATAGTAATTTTGATCTTTTATTATTTTTCAATTTATCCATATATTCATTATGTAAATCATGTGGAATAATATCATTTTCCCCAAGTTCATTTTTCATCGATTTTCTATCTTTATTGTAGAATAAAACTAGAAATCTTATATTGTCCCTAATGTTATCCCGAAATGTCTACCAGAAAAAGCTAAATAACATGACTCACTCTCTCTCTCACTGACTCAATTTTTGAATCATGTAAATTTGCACAATCATCTATAATGAATAATGTATTTGATCCTTTATAAATATCTATTGCTATTTTGATACAATTATCTAAATTTTCTTTTACTGTTTTAGGATCTAATATAATAAATTTATTATTTCTAGTAATATTTCTATCATAAGTTTGATTAAATTCATATGTTGGACAAAATAATACTATATTATCAAAATAGTTTTTATAAACAGTTTCTAATAAATTTAATATAAAATAAGTTTTTCCACAATTTGTTACGCCAGAAATTAACATATTATGAGGCTCAAATATAAATAATTCCTTATTCATTTATATATTTTTAATTTTACTTGATAATATCCATTCATTGAATTTATCTGGCCATCCAACCCATTTTACTAAAGAATATTTTTTTCTTTTAATAGTTTTTGTTTTTAATACTTTTTCAATTTTATATTCTTGTTCTAAATTGTCAGTAGTTAAACTTAATTCTTCTTCGTAAAAGTAGCCATCAACTTCTTCACCACCTAAATCTTCTAATTTATAGACATATGGTTTTGTTGTTATTACCTTTTTTATTTTATATATTTCCCTAGTAAAATTTCGATCGTATCCTTTGTCAAATATCTTTTTATACTTAGAAATTCTAACATTTTGACCAACTTTAAATTTAGGTTCACCAAAATCATCTACAAGAAATGCTCCATTTAAATTATTTCAAACAATTTCAGCATTTTCAGGTTTTCTAGCATCAATAGGTTTCATTCCAATAGAAGAATGATAAGAATTATTATATCCTTCTATCAATTTTGGTAAAACATCAATCCATTTAAAAGTATTATTTGCTGTAAAGTATTTCCACATTCTTGTTCTTAATGTTCTATTAAATCGTTCAACAACTGCTGCTTTTTATCCGATTTTGTTGAAAAATATTTAATATTATGATTATCTAAGAGTTCATGAACAAGTGAATTATCAAATTCTTTTCCATCATCAAATTTTATTTTTTCTGGTTTTATTTTATCATCCGAAAGAAATTTTCTTAAAACATTTGATGTTTGTGCAGCATCTTTTCTGTAAAGTGGGAAGCTCCATACATAACGACTAAAAATATCAATTATATTCAATATCCACCAATAATCATCATTATCTTTCTTAACATTTTTCGTATCAATTAAATCTCCTTGCCACTGTTGATCTACATAACTTACCATAGTTTTACGAGTTTTATATTTTCTAACAATTTTTTTATGTGTTGTGTATGTTGGTTGTTCTAACATAAATTCATTTATATATTTATATTTAACTAAATCTTGTGGGATTATCTTATCTAATTTATCTTGTTTTACTTGACGCCATATATTTTTGGTAGAAGAATAAGCAACCGAACTCTCAGGGTTGTAATATAAATTTCTTAAATATTGTTCTTTAGTATTAGGAGTTTTTTTTACCACCCATTTATATATCGTTAATTTTAACTTTATATTTCTAATATTGAATACTATTTAATTGAGAATTTACAATATTTAATTGCGCGTCAGATATAATATAAATATGCATTTTAAAATTTAAGCTTCCTTTTTTCTTTTTCATGAATAATTGTATTCCGTCTTTAGTGTTCTGTAGTTTTTTCCCAGAACCATGTAATGAATTATCCTCTGTTGTTCTAAAATCTAATCATAATGCATATTTATTGCCGGTATAATAATCAATTTGATTAATATTACAATTTTCAGATGATTTTACTTTTTCATTCATAAAATGTTTTCTAATTTCTGGCCATTGATCAATCATTCTCATTCCTTGACAAAATATTTCATTTGGTATTCCTTCGAAAGTTATTTCTACTTTTGTTATTTCAGGATTATAATAATTATCTACCTTTATTGCGCCATTAGAATATGTTGCAATGGTGAAAAATATTAATAAACTTTTAATAGATCTTCTTGGGAAGTTAATATTCTCATTAATTATTTCATCATTTGCATTAATAGTTATAGTTTGAAATTTATCAATATAATCATATAATAATGAAAATGCTTGATTGTATTGAGTTTGAATTGTGTTAGCAATATTTTCATTAGTTACTGTGTTATATTCTAAACATATATTCGATAATTTATAACCCATATCTTTAACAACGCTAGATAATACAATTTCATTTACAAATATTATCTCAAATATAATATCTTCTTGAATTACATATTTATATAAAGGTGCATTATTATTTATCAATTCAAAGTCTAATGGAATTTTATATTTGCTTCCATAAATCTTTTTAATCAAATTATCTACGCCATTAGCTACTACTGCATTATTGGCTTCAGATCTTAATTTATTTTGGTTTTCCGATTGAATGCCTTGAAATATCATATTATTTCTATTTTCTTTAGTTAACCATAAATCTTTATAATGCATAAATAAATTATAATCATCTAATGAGAAAACTGTTTCTGGACCAATCTTTATAGTTAATTTTTTAATCAAATATCTTCCAACATTATCAACAACATAATTATTATTATTACCAGTTACTTTTATATCGGCTGATAAATAAATACTATTTGGAACATAAAAAGTATTTTGTGTTAATCTAGGAATTCTAACATATAAAGTTTCATCGGGATTAATATTTGAAGGATTATGAGTAATTATATGATGTGATCTTTCTGCTTTAATAGCATTAGATATTCTAGAAATCTTAGAAGGACTTATATAACTCCCACTCATTTATTTAACAAAAAAATTAATTATTTATTTTTTATTATTTTTTCTTGATATCTTTTTGATATCATATTCACTAACCCAAAAATAATAGCACTTACAAGTGTAATTAAAAATAAAATAATATGTTCAGCAGCAAAGTTAAGAATATTACCTGCAGATTTCAATATAAAACCAACAATTGATGCAATAATTCCTGGTAAAGCTGCAGCAGATTTTTTAGATAGTTCCCATAAATATTTTGCTAATTTCTTTAAACCATCCTTAACTTTATATTTTATAGAATTATTATCATTCGGGGGTTTTTCCGGTTTATTGGGAGTAGGAGTAGATTTCAAAGAATTTGATATTGCTAAACCAATTGTTGTAAATAACATAGTTACAGCTGTTAGAATTGAAAGAATTGTTATTCCTTCTAATTTAAATAATAACTTTATTCTATCTTTTAATGATATTTCAGAATTTGGTTTAATCAACAAATCTTTAAAAATAACTTAATAATCTATTAATATTATAATCATATGATTTTAATAATAATTAAATTTCTTCTTTCTGTACTTCTAAATTATCTTTTAAATTATTAATTTCTTTTTCTAATCGTAATTCTTTTTGCCTATATTCTATTTCATCAATTACTTGATGATCTAAATCAGACTTTTATTGTTCTATTTCTTTATCTTTATCAGTTAATTCTTTTTCTAAAAATCTAATTTTAAAATCTCTTATGCTTCATTTCTTATACTAATAATTTCTCTAATTGCTTTATCAGAAATTATATTTAAATCTTCTAATTGTTGATCTGTTGCATCAATTAATCCATTCGGTAAAAGTTTTTCAATTGGAACTTTATTTGATTTAAGTTTACTAGTTTTGGAAGTTATATTCTGTTCAGAAGTTGTTTCTGTTTCTGATTTCTTTTTGATTATTTCAAATAATTCATTAATTCTTTGTTTAAATACGTCTATATCATTACCAGTTAATTCTTGTTTTATAACAGCAGTTATTACATTACTATTGCTAATTCTTTTAATTCTATCTGGATCTAAATCACTCAAAGTTGATTTTGTTAATATTTTATTTTTATTATTTTTATAAGTGATATCAATATAATAATCACCTTTCAAATGATAATACCATTATTTTACCATTATCTAAAAATTTTAATTGATCTGCTAAAGGTCCAACGTCTTCATCATTTATGTTAAGTTTAGAATTTTCAATTATACGTTCTAATTTAGGTATTTTGTTTAAATTATCTAAATCTTGTTTTACTAAATCTGGGTCTAAATTTTCAGGATTTAATTGTGATTCTGCATTTTTAATATAATCAGGCATATTCAAATTATTATTATATTCTGGCTCATTACCGTCATTAAAACTTGTTTCACTAAAATCAGGCGGTTGTTCATCAGTTATGCCAGGTTCATCAAAATTATCCATTCCAATATCTTCTCCACCTTCTACATCCATTTATATAATAAAAAAATTAAAATTTAAAATATAATATTCCTCCTATAACAATTCCTATACAAGTTAAAGCTAATTTAGTATTTTCATGGGATTTATTATCATCATTTAGTTTAATTATTTCATGTTGAATATTATCAGTTTTTATATCTTCTGATGTATTGTAATCTTTTATTTTAGAATCATTATTTAATTTAATATTATTAGTTTTAGTTTCTGTTGATTGAATGTGTTTTTTATTTTTTTCACCTTCCATTAATTTTGGAGCAGTAATAATCTTTTTATTTATATCATTCAATCCAAATGAATTATTTATTGTTGCAGTTTTAATTAGATTATTGTAACCAATTATGTTTCCCATCTTTAATACTAAATCATTAGAAATAATTAATAGATTAGGGCCTATACAATAATTTAATCTAATATGTGATTTATCTAAATAATTTTGATATCTTACAATGTTTTCTGGAATCGATCTATTTTTATCATTATGAATTGAATCTTCAAATAATACTTTAAATTGTTTCTGCGCATCGAATGAGGTGTTATCATTTCCAATTATTGGTGATCTTGTTTCAACTTGCGCACCTAAAATACATATCAAATAAGTTCTAATTGATTGATTTATTCTTTGTATTCCAGCTTTAGTAAAACCTTCACTATTTTCTAAAATGAAATTAACCCAACCATTATTGTTTTGTTGTTGTATATTATTATAATATTTTGGTAATTCATTCCAATTTAGTGTTCTTATATCTGAATTTGTCATTATTTTTCAAATTCTTTAGTATATAATATTCCTAATCCACCCATTGTTCCAATTTTTGCTCTAAAATCTTTATTTGAATTAATATTAAATTCATTACATATTTTATAAAACTTAGAAAAATTAATATTATTATTTAGTTCTTTAAAATATTTTGAACCTGGTAAAGGACATTCTAATTCATCTAATATTAATTTTATTTGAAAATATGTATGAAATCTAAAAAGTGATAACATCAATGGTAAACTTGGTTTATTCAAATGATCATTCCAACTTATTCCACATCCTGTTGTTGCGCAATAAACAGCAAAATTTAATTGGTTCTGCCAATACTTCATATTAGATTTTAATAACCATTGTTTTGCCTCATTTAAATTTTTAAAATTAATTGTATACACATGAAATATATTTTCCATCTTTACATGAAAATTATTACTTTCAGTAACATAAATATATAAATCAATTAATGAATTTAAAACTTCATTTCTATATGTAATATCTTTATTAAAATCTATTGCTGGAATATTATATTTAATTGATTTATTGTATTGGAAAGCTGTTGGAAAACTATCTACCATTTATATAATAAAAAATTAATTCTTTTAATAATTTATCTTGTTCTTCAACTGTTATATGGCCATTTAAACTTATTATATAATCTAGTGTATTCTTTAATTTATTAATTTCTTTTATATTAGTTTTAATTTTTTCTTCATTACTTTTTATATTTAATTTTGAACTTATACCAGTTAAAACACTTGAACTTAATCCTAATACGCCAATTGATAAAGCTAAAGGTGTTAATGGACTGAATATTGCTAGAAATGTTATAACAGAACTAATTGTAACCGAACCACTAATAATAAAATAATATATAATTTTAGATTTTAAATATTTTTTCTTTTTAACTTTTAAATCATTTTCAAATTATAATATTTGTTTCTCTAAATATGTTTTTAATTTTATTTATATCATGAGGAATGATATCAATATTATCAACTTTATCTTCCATTTATTTAGAAAAAAAATTACTAATTAGTAAATTTATATGCTACAAATATAACAATAACTGTTCCACCTAAAATCCAAATTATTTCATATTTCTGTTGTTCTTTACTTGGGGTATAATAATCTGATAATTTAGGTTTGTATAGATGTAATTTTTCTTTATTGGTTACCGCGTTATATAAACTCATTGCATCATCGACTGATTGAAAATCTCTATGTGAAATCTTCTGATCATATAATTCCGCGTTAATATAATCCATATAGTTTTGTCTCTTTTCTCTATATTCTTCTGCAGCTTTATTATATTTTTTCTAATGCTAAGTTATGTCTTTTTTGTTCTGATAATGAACCATTTTTATCAATATGCTTAAATAAATAACCGCCACCAGTAAATGCTAAAGCGTTAACAATTGCCGATCCTATAATAGTTATAATTGCAGAAGCCATTTATTTAGTAAAATAATTACGTATTTATATGGGAGGAATATATTTTTGTTTTTCTAAATAATCAATAGTTAAATTAGATAAAGTAACTGCAAATGTTAATTTTAAGATATCATTTATATCAAATCTATCAACATTAACACTTCGCATTTTAAATACTTTTTTTAATACCATTGAATAACCAACAGTTCCAACTGATAGTAATGCTCCATTATATAATCCAGTTATTATCCACTTATTATCACTCATTTATTTATCAAAAAAATTACTATCTTCAAAATATTTAGTTAACTTATTTATGATTATTTCAACATTTATTTCATTACTAGTTTCATTTGTATATATTTCAATTATTATTTTTTTAATATCAGCGATGATAAAATCTTCATCTAATTTATAAAATCTTAAAGATTCTCTAATTAAATTAGTAAACTTTTCTACATTTAAAGTTTCTTTATCTATTGTTGTTTCATACTCAAATGTTGTTTCATTAAAAAATGTAATATTTTTGATATGAGTTATTACATCATTAATGTTGAATTTCATTTCTTTCTCACGTTTCAAATCAAATCCGAAACATATACTCGGTCCAACAGTTATATTCATTTATATAATGAAAAAATTACTCTTTACATCTTTTAACTAATTCATAAATTACAGGAAAGTTATTCAAATCAATTAAATATCCATTGTGATTTCTTATTTCTAATTTAAAATTATTAAATTGAGGAATACAAGGTTTAAAATCACATTCAGCTAAATTATAATTTATTTGCGTTCCAAATTGTTTAATATTTTTTAATGGTTAAATATTTAATATACTAGAATTACAAATTGTATCTTTAGTTGCTTCAAATGTTTTTGTTGGGTCAATTAAATTGCAATGAATATAAAAGTGTGTAAAAGGTATTATATTTGAGCTACCTTCTGCGTTTCCAGTAACAATACGCGATTTAATTCCTAACATTTTAGCTATTGGTTTGTTTACCATAAATTTATTTTGTTCATTGGCTAACTTTATTTTAATTTTATCAGAACTATCACTTTTTATAAATCTATTTGAAAATTTATCTTCACTTTCAAGTTTTAATCGTGCTTTCCGATTAATTTCTTGGCCTAATGTTTCTAAATTATATAACCCTGGTTTTAAAAATAGATGAAACCATTTATTTATATTTCCAATATGAATTAAAAAGTCTCTTTGTTCAAAAGTTTTAGCCGATATATTATAAAAAGAGTTACATAAACTTATATTAACTAATTTTAAATCAACACAATTCTTAAATTCTCTATCTAATTGAACTAGTAAATTATGTGATTTATAATTTGTAAGTTATCTAGAATCAACAAATATTCTGTATTCTTTTAATTCACCCATTATTTATAACACAAAAAAATTACCTCTCATCACCACTGGTAATTTTTTTCCCTAATAAATGGATGAGAAGATACCATGTGAAATTTGTGGTGAACTTCTAAGAAAAAATAATATGGCTCGACATATGAAAAAACATAATGAAAATTATAAACCCCCTAAACTAAACTGTCCAAAATGTAATAAATTATTCTCAAGAAATTATGTTAAAAAACATTCCGAGAAGTGTAAAATTAATGGCGCAACGGCTAATGTTGATAGTAATGAAAGTAATAGTAATTCTGTTGAAGTTGAACCTGAAATTATTTGGAAAAGACCTTTCTTATTCTATGACAAGGATAATATGAAAGATCATTTCTGTGCCTTGTCAAATGAAATTTAGTCCTGAAAATATAGAAGCTTGGGAGAATCATCAATTTCGTGAAGTACATATAGATAAAATTTCTAATAAATTTGAAGCAGAATTCAATGAAAGAAAAAATAGTTTATTAGAAAAAATAAAATATGAGAAAACGTTACCAGATAATAAAGAAACAGTTGAAAAGTTAGAAAAACAATATAATGAATTAACAAGAAAAACATATTATTGTAAATATTGTAAATTTATTATTACAACAAGTAATTCAAATCTACATAATAGAACAATAAAACATAAAGAAAACGTAAGAAAATACCAGGAGCTTAATGAAGATCTATTACCAATAGATTATGAACACAAATGCCCACAATGTAATTATGCGACCTTAAGGCAAGAAGGTACTGTGTTATTTTGTAATGAATGTGGATGGCAAAAGAATTTATGGGGTGAAGAAAAAACTAGAGATTTTCTCATAGAACCTAAATCAGATTATCTAGATGAAATTTTTAAAATATTTTCTATAGAAGATCATACACCAGAATATAAGCAATGGCTTGAAAAAATGAAAATAATAGAAAATAAAAATGGTGAAATAACTAAAAAAGATATTATAAAAACAATTATTCCATCAACATTTAACACAAAACAAAAGAAAATGTATTTATATTTATTATTTAACGATTATTATGAAAAACCTAAATTAACAGAAGAAGATATGGAAAATATAAAAAGAACATTCAAACAAATATGAATGTATCATTTGGAAAATAGAATAACAGATTCAATTAATTATGAATTCTTTTTAAATAAGATTGTAAATTATTTAAACATCGATATTATAATTCCATTTGACGAATTAACAAACAAAAAGAAACAAAGAGAGCGATATGAAATGTGGTACAAGATAGAAATTTATTTAAATGAGAAAAATGAAATGGAAGAACCTAAACAAATTATACGAGAACAATTAAATGAAAATGAAGAAGCCAATAGTGATTTCGAGTATGATGATATTGATTTTCTGTTTTAATGGCCATAAGGTAATGTTTTTATACCATCATCTAAAATATGCCTTTTATCATCAAATGGATTCAAACTAGTTTTTTCAACTTCATTAATGTACATCTCGTGATCTTCTGATCTTAAACAATTCATTTTATGTTTCATTACAATTGAGTTATATAAACACTTTATATAATCTTGAAATTCTATATGTTTATCAACCACATGTTTTGTTATTCCTTTTAACTTTTTAGCTTCATGATCTTTTGTTCTGTAACTATACATTTTACTTCTTATCCCAACAAATTCAATCATCTCATCACCCCCTAATTCATCTTTAAATTTACCAGGAATCTTTTTATTATCTTTGCTAAATAGTTCATGATCTTTGGGATAATTGCTAAAATCAAAATGATGTTTTAATGTTTTTAAGTCTTTTGTTATGTCATTTGTGTTGATTTTTAGTATGTAGGCATCCGTATTGAAGCAAATTAATGGAAATCCACAGTTGAATGTGCCATCTTCAGTTGATAAATCATAAACATAATCTGATGGGTTATATATTTCAAATAAATCTTTAACTTCTTCAGTTAAATCTTTTTCTGTGTGGCTTAAATTAAAGCAATTTGGTTTAGATTTAATCAATCCAATATTCATATTGAAGCCTAATGAATTACATAATATATCTAACCCTGATATAGCAACTTTTCCTTTCTGTGCAAAGGTTATCTTTTTATCCTTTGTAAATTTTTTAGCACCATCTGCTGCGTAGAATCCAATGAAGAACCATTTTCTTAAATCATTTTTTGCATTTAATACATAATCTGGAACTATCTTTTCTTTAGTTGAAGTATTACTTTTCACTATTGCATGAATATAGAATTCATCATTATATTTTATAGCAAAATCTTTAGGATTATTTACAAGTATTCTATAAACTGCTGATGATTTCATAACATCCATGATTCTAAATGTTTTATGTGAATAAACTTCTTCACAGAATTTCTTAATTCTTTCTAATAATTTCAAGTCTTGATTGCATAAATACCAACAATATTTAATACCCCAAACATAATTATACACGCCTGCTGAACCATCACCCATGAAAAATCCTTTGATAAAATATTCTTTTTATTCAGGTTTCAGGTTCTATATTATAAATATTATCAATTATTTCATCAAATGACATATGATTCATTCTTTGGAAAAATCTTTTATGTAATAATTCATCTCCAATTTTTATATCAGTTGGTTTTATTTCATCACCATTTCGTTTAATTAAACTATGATCTTCTGTAACATCTACAAACCCTAATTTAGTTCTAACTCTATAGATTTTCTTATTTGTTTTATGCCTAATAATATTCTTTAATTTTTTCCATCCATTTCTTGTCCAAACATCCATTAAACCATTTATTTGTATTAATTCTTTTTCACCATATGAAATATAACATTCATTTTGTTTTGGAATTATTTCTGAAATTCTTCTTATCAATATTTTATTATTACATTTTAATAATATTGGGGTGTCAGCTGTAACAGAATCAAAATATAATATTTCAATATGCTTTTCCCCAAAAAGTGGTTGTAAAACATTATAATAAAAATCATGCATTAATAATTTTGATACTTCTAAAACAGTTGAACCAATGAATATAGGTTTATTAAATTTCATTGACGTTCTTTTTAATTTAACTTTAAATAATCTTCAAATCTTTTATTTCCTAAATGTCTAGGACTTGATTGTAAATGTCTTAATCTTTCAGAATTATTTACTAATTCAATATCATTTCTATTTCTAATGTTTTCACATGTTTCACCATAAAAACTATTATACATTAATTTGAAGAAATCTTTTTCAAAATCTGTTTTTGATATGGTTCTCTGTTGAGTATTGAAATCTATATATTTTTCTAACCACTTCGATTGATTAAATTCAATATATCTATGTACTTTCTTTAATTTCATTCCTTGTTTTAGATAAAATTTTAACATTCTATAATGAACAATATAATTGTACTTATTATTTTGAGTATTAATTTTTCTGTAAAAACATGATCTTTCGGTTTTATTTTCTTCTGGTATTCACTAAATAACTATCATCTACGGTTAAATGTTCTGGGCAATAAGGTAAGTTTATTGTTTTAAACATTATATTTTTAGGATATTCTAAATCAACTACAAAGAAATAACCAATTGGTGCTTCATCTTTTAAACTCGCAATTGCGCTTTCCCAATCAGTTTTATCATCATTTTCAACTTCTGTTAATATAAAATTTTTATATGGTTGAGGTTGCATCATTGCCCAACCATATAAATTATTGGCGTCAATATATAATAATTTATATTCATCATTTGCTTTAAAATACCTATCTCCCATAACACCACTAATTCCACCTCTAATTGATTTTTCAAATTATAAAACCATATCTGGTTCTTTTAATAAATCTAATTTTACATTTGTATATTTTTAACCACATTGCCAGGTTAAACCAGGACTTGAATAACAATAACAAGGGTTGAACCTATAAATATTGGTTTATTAAATTTCATGGACGTTCTTTTTAATTTTACTGCTGTTAAATAATCTTCAAATCTTTTATTTCCTAAATGTCTAGGACTTGATTGTAAATGTCTTAATCTTTCAGAATTATTCACTAATTCAATATCATTTCTATTTCTAATATTTTCACATGTTTTACCATAAAAACTATTATTCATTAATTTGAAGAAATCTTTTTCAAAATCTGTTTTTGATATTGTTCTCTGTTGAGTATTGAAATCTATATATTTTTCTAACCACTTCGATTGATTAAATTCAATATATCTATGTACTTTCTTTAATTTCATTCCTTGTTTTAGATAAAATTTTAACATTCTATAATGAACAATATAATTGTATTTATTATTTTGAGTAAGTATTAATTTTTCTGTAAAAACATGATCTTTCGGTTTTACTTTCTTCTGGTATTCACTTAAATAACTATCATCTACAGTTAAATGTTCTGGGCAATAAGGTAAGTTTCTTGTTTTAAACTTTATATTTTCAGGATATTCTAAATCAACTACAAAGAAATAACCAATTGGTGCTTCATCTTTTAAACTCGCAATTGCGCTTTCCCAATCAGTTTTATCACCATTTTCAACTTCTGTTAATATAAAATTTTTATATGGTTGAGGTTGCATCATTGCCCAACCATATAAATTATTGGTGTCAATATATAATAATTTATATTCATCATTTGCTTTAAAATACCTATCTCCCATAACACCACTAATTCCACCTCTAATTGATTTTTCAAATAATAAAACCATATCTGGTTCTTTTAATAAATCTAATTCTACATTTGTATATTTTAAACCACATTGCCAGGTTAAACCAGGACTAGAGTAGCAATAACAAGGATCAACATTAAAATGATTCAAATTAACTTCTCTAAATTTTTCAAATATGTCAGCCAATATCATAACATCTGATTTTAAATATAAATCAACTAATTCGCCATGATTTTTCATCTTAAAATGGTTCCAAATATTTAATGTTCTATCAAAAACTTCGTCTTTCACATACTCCTCTTTTAATTTATCATAAAATTGATCTTTTAATAATTCTGTTACATTAAAATCATCATGTGTTTTATAAAATGAATAAGGAATTGCGCCTTTATATCTCAATAATTTAAAATCTTGTTCATTTGGATAATAATATCGAGTTATAATAAAATCATTATCAACTAAACTTTTTGATAAATTATCTAATGAACTTGCTAGAAATCTATAAGAATCTAAAAATCTAATACAACCAAATTGAAATGAAATATAATTTTCAGATGTTTTAGCTAATAGTTTAAAATCATATTTTCTTACATTTACACCATTCATAGCATTATATTCTTCTATTTCTTGATTAATTGCGCCCAATTTTCCCGATAATTGTTTTATAAATAGATGGGTATCATATCCTGATAAATTATGAAATAATATTGGTACGAAATTTACTTTTTTAGCTTGTAAATTGCAATCTTCATGAGCAGCTCCACGATATTTTGAATTCAAATGATCATGATCTCTAACTCTTTTATCAAATGAATAAAAACGTTTTTCACAATAACAACAATGAGTTGCATAATTAAAATCAATTTCATCTTCTTTTGTCATAACTATTCTTTTATTTTTGTTTAATAATTTTGTAAAATCACTTTCTAATTCAATCATTTTCTCACAAAAATCATTAACTACATCTTCACCTCTAAAAGAAATATATTGACTTTCATATAATTCAGGATAATTTGATTTTATATAAATTCCATAAGCAGCAGCTCTTTGATGAACTTTTTTAATTGTATTTATAATTGGTGGGTCTTGTATTGTGTCTTCATTTAATTCATTTCCTTTATCCATTGATTTTAATAATTGCTTTTTGTTATAAATTTCTTTTCTATCTTGATCAGTTAATTCTTTATTCAACGATTCAAAATCCCCATAAATTACAAATGGAACAATATTTTTAAATTTATGATTAGTAAATTTCAATTTATAATCTTTTTCTGTTGGCATTATTAATTTACAAAAATCTTTATTATCACATAATTCTTTATGTTTTAATAATGTATTCTCAGTCATAAATTTAGATAAACATTTTCTACATAGATAAATTTTACGATGATGATCACTTTCTGTTCTAAAGAATAAATCAATTTGTTTTAACCACATATAATGTTCATTTTCATCTTTTTTGTAATATAACAAATCTATAGCATTTTCATCATCATAATATTCTGTTAAATATAAAGCTTCCAAGGTATAATCTTTAATATTTTCACCTTTTGTCTTTGGTAATTGCATTAATTCGAATACATTTATTTTTAAATTATTAATTTTTTCTATTTTGGGTATCATTTTTATAGTTACTGGATATTGATCAATTTTATATAATGTTTCATATTTCCGGTAATTTGTTATTCTAAAACTATGTGTAATATCTTCTGTTGGGTGTAAGCAACTAATAATTGACCATAGAAAACATTTATTATCTTCATTTTGAATATTTATTACTGCTTTTGTTGTAAATGGTAATTGAATATAAGATGATGCTTTAATATCCTTTTCTGTTGTAAAGTTTGAATCATTTTTAAACATTTTATTACTTTTTGATGTTTTATTCCTTTTTGTATTATAAACATTTAAATCTAAATATATAATTTCATTCAATGTTAAGCCAGAACCCTCAAAATATCTTTCTTCAATATGACGTTTAAATTCATTTAATATTTTTTCTAACTTCTCTTTTATTTGTGTTTTTGAAATTATTTCTTCAGAGAGTGTTTGAATATTATAATTCATTTTTTCTTCTGACTTTATAAAACTTACTTTCCCAGAGATACTAATTTTTGGATATTCAACATCTGTTATCAAATCTAGTATTTTTTCTATTATTTCATTAAATTTACTATAATCTTCTATTGTTGTACCTTTAAAAATCTAAATATAATAGCTGCAGGACCAATTTTACTATGTAATGTTTCTAAGATTTCAATTGTATCTTTTATTTCTAGTGAATCAATATAATTTCTAACATTTTCCATGTAAGGTTTATTTGAAATGGATTTAGTTTTTGAAGTTGATTCTTTTACTTGTTGAGGTTTATCATCAAAATAATCTATTCCTAAAACATTATTTCTCAAATTTTGATGGTGTTTTTCTGTTTCGAGATGTCTATTATAATTCCTTTTTGTTATAAATTCATCACAAACTTCACATTTTATTTCATTCACATTCATATTTTCTAATCGTTCTTTTCTTTCATTGGAATTTTCTGGAGTTTCAAAATCTATTACATTTTTTATATGATTTGCAGTTTTTTCATGTCGTGTTTTATTAGATGTATCGATGTATTTTTTACAATATTGACAATAATATTGATTTTTATTGACATTATTGTTTTCTAGTTGGTGTTCATTCTCCCCCATTTATTAGGAAAAAAAATTACTTGTGGTGATGAGTGGTGTCTCGTCCTCTCGTCCTCTGGTATGAAAGCCACATATTCTAATTACTCTGATGATATACCGAATTCTTTTGACATAAGTCTATGATCGGTGCTGGTAGTTCATTGTTGATAAGCTGATATGCGTGTCTAAGTATTTCTAACTGGATCATGTCTTGGAATTTTAGAATTTTTAATTTGCGAAATATTGGATCTGTGGGGCTATTGTATGCTGATTTAGAAATAATTCGAACGGCTTTTTTCGAATCTGGACAGGTTTCTTTTTCAGATAAGAGGGCCCAATGAGATGAGTGAGTACGTAAAATGGCAATGGATATAACTGAAATAAAGTTGTCTTAAACAATATGTAGGTACTAAATGTTTAACAGAGTTAATTGAATAAATTTGACTAGCTATTTTGGTGCAGATTTTACTAATGTGTAAATTGAAATCAAGAAACTCGTCTAAATGTAATCCAAGGAAGCATGTTGATGATACTAAATTAAGTTCCTTGTTGTCTACTTTATCGTATAATCTTGATTCTTAATATTTTTGAATATTTTTAATTCTATTTGGTTTAAAAAGAATTACTTTTGTTTTAGAAATGTTAACAGTTAAATTATTAGCAGTAAACCAATCTTGTAGTATATTCAAGTCATTTTCAATGGTTTGTATCAGATAATCAATTGAGCTTCCGCTAATATATACGGTCGTGTCGTCGGCGAATAAGATAGGTTTACATTTTTTCAGACACATGTGCATATCGTTAATGTATACTAAAAACAGTAATGGTCCTAATACGGAACCTTGAGGTATACCGTAGTTAATGTGTGATATTTCAGATTGAATACTGGAGAAGTTAACATACATTGAGCGCTTTTCTAGGTAACTTTTAAACCATGACAAAACATTTCCTCTTATACCATATACATATAATTTATGAATTAGATATTCAATATTTAGGCAATCGAATGCTTTACTCAAATCAATAAATGCGGCTAGTGTAAAACAGTTAGATTCAAATGATTTTATTATATATCCTATTAGTTCCATGCTAGCATGGCTGGTAGCATGGCCAGTTCTAAAACCATATTGACTTTTATATAAGATAGAGTACTTAATCAAATAGCCATATAATCGCTTATGTATTATCTTTTCAAGAATTTTAGAGATGGTTGGCAATAGTGATATCGGTCGATAGTTTTCAAAGCTCCTTTTATCGTCTCTTTTATAGATAGGTGTTACACTGGCTATTTTAAATGCATGTATAATTCTAATTATAGACTATCACTGTATCAAAACAATGTTACAGTAGAGTACTATTCATGCAGTCACAATGGCCCAGTTTCAGTAGGGTACAAGACTTGCACTTGATAGATCAGAAGTTCGAATCTCGCATAGTTACATATTTTGTTCACCTCCGATAGTTCCACGGGGAAGGTTTATATATGTTCCAACTAAATTCCATAGCTAATAGATCGAACAGTTTGATGTTCTGGCTTTAAAAATTCAGCCGTGGTTTCCACTTACTCACTACGTCAGCAAGCAGCTAGAATTTCAGTCAAATCAAACTATGCCAGATGATTTAAAATCTGACTCTGACTTTAAATCATTTGATACTGTAAATGCAAACAAATGAATGGATATTAAATTCAGACCAAAAAAAACCAAGAAACCGAAAAACATTAAAATCCTGATCCGAATTGCCGGCTCGAAGTTTCTTCATATTATTAAATCATTCAGGAAGAGAATGGGAAGACAATTAATTCATTAATATTAATTTTTATTAAACAATAAAAAACAAAATAAAATCACCAAATATTACAAATATATAAATCTGGAAAAATAAACACCGAAGAACTCAATTAATAACAAAGATAATTTCTCTAAACAATTTGACGTGAAATACAGACGGAGACAATGACAATTAAACAAAGCCTTGGGAAAAGATTTAACTAGAATCGCAGTAGTTGAGTATTTAGGCAGTCAAGGTCAATAAATTTAGGCTAATTTTCATTCAACTCTCGCCTCATTAGAAGAAGCTTTTTCAATCGGTCATAGCTACGAAGGTTTGTCTTGAAACCCATATTTTCGAGTTCAGATTTTATTCCAGCTACAGTGTCACACCCTCTGTGACAAGCACTGTACTTTCAATTTCGTCCGAAATTTTTGATTTCTTTCGTTTCGCCCGTTCAGCTTTTTCAGTGCACCAGTACTTTTCATTTCTCTTAACATAAGCTCTCTTATTACGGGCATGACCTTGACCGGCTAAATACTCAACTCATTTTATAACAATTAGGGCATCAGTTGGCCCATCCGCTCTGTTACACTTCTGGAGATGAATTCTCTTGAGAATATCATTAACCTTTTCAATGCCCTGGCCACTATAAGAACACAAAGAACTAAAATTGGATAACATATACGGCACATGATACAGCATGATATGCATATAAGGAGTAATGTTGCTTTTCTTAAAACCTTTTCTTTTGGCTCCTAAATCTAAAAATGCTTCAATCCAAGTTTTAGCTCGGTCAAAAGCTGCTGTACAACTACAAGACCGGGAATCAAAATAGCTAATGAGATTATGTAATTTCATGAAATCGCCCCATAACTTTAACATTGCTAATTTTGTATCTTCATGTACAACATCACTTTCACTCTGCAGTAATAAAGGAAGCTGGGTCAACAGCTTTTTCATATCACCTCCTGTTAGGGATGACCATTCGACCTGTCCAAGACCTTTATTAGTTACTGGGTCTCTCTTTTCCCAGATATTGAAGCATATACCACATTGTCTGATCAAAAAGCACAGTTTTTTCAACCTGGAACCGATAGGTGATTGACTTTCGCTATTGATTCCATGAAACGTATCATGATCATCAGAATCCCGGACATCAGTTATAATGTTCCTTAACAAAATATCCCCTATTCTTAACAAAAGATGAAGTTCATCAACGAGAATGTTTCTAGGTTCACTTTTGAAAATTGGAAGCTCCTGAAGGCCATTATTTAGGGCCAGTGCGTCTGGTGTCATATCCGAGTATGTTCTTTTCATAGGTGTTCTAGAATAGTTATCCCAGGGCTTAGAAACATCATTTAGATTTTCATTCCTAACACTGCACCAAGGACAGCACTGTGTGGCGGTGGATCCCTTTAGCCCACACAGAATTTGTAGAAACTTAAGATCAGAACCCAAAACAATGTGGACATAATATTTTTGGTCTCCAATAAGGATGAACCCAGAATCTATAATACAGTTAATTTCATCAATCAAAGTTCTGAATCCACTTTTGATGAGGTCATACGACTCGCCTCCCTTTATGATACTAAAAACAGATGGGATGCCAGGTTTTGCGCCAGTATTCAAAATGGACATGGACAGATACTTTTGACATTTCACTGGGACACTTTTGACATTTTCGCTCCATCGCCGCCAATTTTCACTTTTACACATGGTTGGTTTTTTCCACCAAGTTTAATCAACTCTATGAGTTGCATTTTGAAACTAATGTATGCACCAGGTTTGCCATTTTCACACCTTTGAATATCAATGGTAAAATATTGACGACAATCAATTACCTGGGATTTAGGCCGTAAAGTATTTCCAGAGTACACACACAACTCATGATATGCTTCATCTGAAACATAAAATGAGTCTAAGATATACAATAGATCTTTCACTTTATCTTTTTCGGATTCACACAGCTTTTCATAGCAAGAATACTTCCGAACAGCAAAATCAGATTGAGGAGAAACATTGATCACAACATTTTCTTTGTCATTACTTGAGATAAACTGCAAGCTTTCAGGTAATAGACCAAAAATTCTCTGCAAACCATAATGCTTTTTTACTTTGTGAGGCTAACGTTTTCAATTTACGAGATTTTTGGTGACTACCTACTTCGTGGTATTACTTTCCCAAATTAACTTTTGCTGGTGTTTGCATTATCGAATTCAGCTCGTTGTTAACTTCAGTCAATGCTGTGATTTTAGAATTTTTTTCGTCTAACTTACATAAGAGAGATTCCTGCTTCTGAATCTCATCCATTAACTGGGAATACAGAGTTTGGTAGCGCGCATCAAGCGAGGCATTCTGTTTTGTCAGAGATACATTTGAAGTTAATAAATGTTTCTTCTCAGCACTAAGATCAAAAAAAGTTTCAGAAGAAAGTTCAAAAATGTCTTCTTTTTTGACAAACAAATCCCTTTCCTTTCTCTTAAAAGTAAGGAAGTTTCTACCATTCGATTTTCCTTTTTTACAGTCAGACGAAACTTTGGAACAGAGTTCTTGCAATCGCTTATTAAGACGACTACTGTTTTTCAACTTAACAAATCTTAATCCCTTATTTACAATATCGATGTAAGTCATGAAACTCTTAGTACTTTTGTAACTTTTCAACTCTAAAATAAAACCTATTTGTAACGACAAAACTATTCCATAAACTTCATTGTCAGAATTATTTTTGGTGCTGATAGATACTTGATAGATGAAATCTAAATCATCCGTGTTTATAGCATCTTTAGAATTGGACATTTTTACAGAGTTTGTAAGTCACATGCAATGGACTCCGCTTTCAGTTGAATATACTCAGTTGGTTTCCTGCTCTCTTTCGTGATATTGTTATCACCAGTAACAATATATCGACCTCTTGAATGTCAAAACTGGACGGACCTTTATTGGAAAACATAATTTTGTCCCCTGTCCAAACTTATCAAGACAATAATACCAATAGTTTGGTAATGGCAGCAATAGAAAATCATCTTGAGAGTACAACTTATGACCACCAGCTGAATCGGTACCTTTCCCATAGAATATGTGCCGATAAATATCTAGTCGAAATGGTATTCTCGCTGTTAGAATTCCTAGAATTTTGTATAAACATGATCCGCGAAGACATCCGCTGTATTCAACAAGTCAATCTGCTCAACAGGTGGGTCATCATACCGTAAATCGGGGTGACTTGAGACACTTTTTTGTGATTTATTTAAATACAGCTCGTGGACCTACTTACAATCCACCCAAATGATGATTATTTGAAAAATAATTGGTCCCTCTTCAGGTCTAGGCATGATGGAAAAATGTGTCTAATGATTTTCTCAATTTTTTTATTCAATAACAACTGTCTCATGTCACCCCTAGGTGAGGGGTGACTCGAGACATACAGAAAGCTATGTTCTTTCCAAGGCCCTTCCGAAAAAATAATCAAAATATTAGTTGAAAAATCGTTTTTATTTCAAAATAAAACGTTGAATGAAAAATTAAGTCGGGACTCTTTATTGTTTCAAACATTTAAGTAAATCATTAACATAGAACTCTCAAACGAAAATTAACTTATCATCGCTTGTCAGACCTTGATTGGCGCACGCCAAATATCAAAGCAACACGAACCCTTGCTGCAAACCTTTCATTGGTCTTATTACACACCCCAAGATGTCTTGGGCGGACAGTTTAACGCTCAGTGCCCACCAGTCTATAAATCTAGCCAATAGTCCGTCGTATTTTACTGGCAGGTTTGCTCTATGAATAGCAGGCATCTGATTGGCTAGACTGGTGGGCGCTGAGTATTTATCTGTCGGCCTAAGAAATCTTGGACAATGTAATAGACCAATGAAGGGTCTGCGGCCGGGTGTATGTTGCTGTGATATTCGGCGGGCAGCAATCAAACGAAATGATTTGTCAGACTTGCTTATGAATGAGTAAAGTCTTTAGTTAACAACACCTTTCCATTAATTGATATCAGTAATTGGAAAAGTAGCCTTTCAGATCAGAGGTCGAGACACCACTCATCACCACAAATAATTTTTTTCCCTTATAAATGGAGAATGAACAACAGCCAGAAAACAATAATGTCAATAAAAATCAATATTATTGCCAATATTGTAAAAAATACATCGATAAATCCCAAAAATCACGACATGAAAAATCTGCAAATCATATAAAAAATGGAATAGATTTTGAAACTCCAGAAAATTCCAATGAAAGAAAAGAACGATTAGATGATATGAATGTGGATGAAATAAAATGTGAAGTTTGTAATGAATTTATAGTAAAAAGGAATTATAATAGACATCTCGAATCACAAAAACACCATCAAAATTTGAGTAATAATGTTTTAGGAAAAGATTATTTCGATGATAAACCTCAAAAAGTAAAAAAAACCAACTTCAAAAACTAAATCCATTTCAAATAAACCTTACATGGAAAATGTTAGAAATTATATCGATACTCTTGAAATAAAAGATACAATTGAAATTTTAGAAACATTACATAGTAAAATTGGTCCTGCAGCTATTATATTTAGATTTTTTAAATGTACAACAATAGAAGATTATAGTAAATTTAATGAAATAATAGAAAAAATACTAGATTTGATAACAGATGTTGAATATCCAAAAATTAGTATCTCTGGGAAAGTAAGTTTTATAAAGTCAGAAGAAAAAATGAATTATAATATTCAAACACTCTCTGAAGAAATAATTTCAAAAACGCAAATAAAAGAGAAGTTAGAAAAAATATTTAATGAATTTAAACGTCATATTGAAGAAAGATATTTTGAGGGTTCTGGCTTAACATTGAATGAAATTGTATATTTAGATTTAAATGTTTATAATACAAAAAGAAATAAAACATCAAAAAGTATTAAGATGTTTAAAAATGATTCAAACTTTACAACAGAAAAGGATATTAAAGCATCATCTTATATTAAATTACCATTTACAACAAAAGCAGTAATAAATATTCAAAATTAAGATAATAAATGTTTTCTATGGTCAATTATTAGTTGCTTACATCCAACACAGGAAAATGTTTGTAGAATAACATATTACCGGAAATATGAAACATTATATAAAATTGATCAATATCCAGTAACTATAAAAATGATACCCAAAATAGAAAAAATTAATACTTCAAAAATAAATGTATTTGAATTAATGCAATTACCAAATACAAAAGGTGAAAATATTAAAGATTATACATTGGAAGCTTTATATTTAACAGAATATTATGATGATGAAAATGCTATAGATTTGTTATATTACAAAAAAGATGGAAATGAACATTATATGTGGTTAAAACAAATTGATTTATTCTTTAGAACAGAAAGTGATCACCATAATAAAATGTATCTATGTAGAAAATGTTTATCTAAATTTATGACTGAGAATACATTATTAAAACATTAAGAATTATGTGATAATAAAGGTTTTTGTAAATTAATAATGCCAACAGAAAAAGATTATAAATTGAAATTTACTAATCATAAATTTAAGAATATTGTTCCATTTGTAATTTATGGGGATTTTGAATCGTTGAATAAAGAATTAGCTGATCAAGATAGAAAATAAATATATAACAAAAAGCAATTATTAAAATCAATGGATAAAGGAAATGAATTAAATGAAGACACAATACAAGACCCACCAATTATAAATACAATTAAAAAAGTTCATCAAAGAGCTGCTGCTTATGGAATTTACATAAAATCAAATTATCCTGAATTATATGAAAGTCAATATATTTCTTTTTGAGGTGAAGATGTAGTTAATAATTTTTGTAACAAAATAATTGAATTAGAAAGTGATTTTGCAGAATTATTAAACAAAAATAAAAGAATAGTTATGACAAAAGAAGATGAAATTGATTTTAATTATGCAACTCATTGTTGTTATTGTGAAAAACGTTTTTATTCATTTGATAAAAAAAGTTAGAGATCATGATCATTTAAATTCAAAATATCGTGGAGCTGCTCATGAAGATTGTAATTTACAAGCTAAAAGAGTTAATTTCCTACCAATATTATTTCATAATTTATCAGGTTATGATACCCATCTATTTATAAAACAATTATCGGGAAAATTGGGCGCAATTAATCAAGAAATAGAAGAATATAATGCTGTGAATGGTGTAAATGTAAGAAAATATGATTTTAAAATATTAGCTAAAACCTCTGAAAATTATATTTCATTTCAATTTGGTTCCATTAGATTTTTAGATTCTTATAGATTTCTAGCAAGTTCATTAGATAATTTATCAAAAAGTTTAGTTGATAATGATTTTATAATAACTCGATATTATTATCCAAATGAACAAGATTTTAAATTATTGAGATATAAAGGCGCAATACCTTACTCATTTTATAAAACGCATGATGATTTCAAAGAAACAAAATTAATGAAAGAACAATTTTATGATCAATTAAAAAATGAGTACGTGAAAGATGAAGTGTTTAATAGAACATTAAATATTTGGAATTATTTCAAAAAAGAAAATCATAGGCAATTAGTAGATTCATATTTAAAATCAGATGTTATGATAATAGCCGATATATTTGAAAAATTTAGAGAAGTCAATTTGAATCATTTTAATGTTGATCCCTGCTATTGCTACTCTAGTCCAGGTTTAACCTGGCAATGTGGTTTAAGATTTACAGATATAAAAATGGATTTGTTAACAAATATAGATATGGTTTTATTGTTTGAAAAATCTATTAGAGGTGGAATTAGTGGTGTTATGGGAGATAGATATTTTAAATCAAATGATGAATATAAATTATTATATATTGACGCCAATAATTTATATGGTTGGGCAATGATGCAACCTCAACCATATAAAAATTTTATATTAACAGTATTAAAAACAGGATATTTCATATACAGGAACCGTCAGGAACATATAAAATATGTCATTTATAAGGCATATTCATCGCGGAACTTACCTAAAATTTCATAGATGCGTAAAATATCGTAAAAACTCTATTCTTCAACCGATATCAAAAATTTTTTCACCGAGGAGTAGCTCTCGTGGGTGCAGCCATTGTGGTGCTAAATGCGCATGCGTGAGTTGTATACGTCATCTAAAAATTACCTAAATGGATTGCATTTAGTCGCAACGCGCGACGCTGCTATCCAGCTAGGTCGAATCCCGCACACCCGTAAATGAGTGATTGACGGCGTTACTGATCCAACCAGTGTGTAATACACTGATATAGGACGAGCTTCCTCCTGTTCAGATAATTGCTCGTAGTTCAGACGAACAAGTGTGGGTAAGTGAACTGTTGGGAGTGATGATTTACTTGGAGTCTCTTGAAGATTGGTCTGGGGGTTGGACTGGCGGCGATGGCACTTTGTGGCAGGATGATTTGCGTAGCAGATGCGACACTTGTGTGCAAAGCTGCAGGTTTTTCTGTTGCACGAGTCAGGACTGTTGAAAGCGTAGCAGTACCTGGACCATCGGTTTTGTTGCGTACGAAACAGCTTCTTCCCGTTTTGTATCGGAGCGCCTCGCGTCTTAGCCTCCATCCAAATCTCCCAGTTTATCGAATCCCATTTACTACTATCATTATTTGCCCGCAAAGCACGAAAGTTTTGATCGTAGAACGCCCAGTCCCCACCCTGGAGGGCCAAGTTCTGGACACTCCGACCATACTTGATAAGTGAGATCGCCGCGTCCATATGTCGGCGCAGATAAACGGTGGAGAAAATCTCGAAAGCCTGTAGCCATTGGCTGATCGACTTTATAGCCGAAGCTTTGCTGGGAGCGATTGAAAGGGAGGGGATATGTTGCCCCGGAACTGGGACAACACTGAAAGCATAACTGCACTCAGGCTTTCGTAGCAAAATAGAGAAATCAACAAACTTCCCTGCCCAAACAGATTGCTTGATCCTTTGTGGTACGAGGGCATCTAAGGCCATGGCTGATGATTGGAACTGATCAAAATCATTTGCTTGGGGGTCGTCTTGTACGTGAAAACCTTGCCGCTCCGGATTAATTCCTCCACTATCAGACGACTGGCCGGATGCTTCTTCCTGAAGCACACGTTCTTCTCTTGATGGCTGAGTTGGATTAACCGGTGTGACCGGTACGAGGGATGCAGCCCGCTAACAGTGATTCGATGAGCTTGTCGACCCTAGTCTGCTTGTCTGCTAAATTTCTCAATGCATCGTCAGGTATCGATGTGCTGGGCGGCTGACTGGGAGCTTTTCCCCTCGCTGAAGATTTGCGTCTTTTTGGCTTAGAGGTTATCTGCTGCGTTCGTCTTTTCATTTACGTATAATCGAAGAGAAAACGGGGTTTGCGCCATGTATGCCACTTTACCCGAAATGGACGACGGGTAATATTATGCTCGAAATAGACGCCGAACTATAATTAATCATTTATTTACTATGTACCCGAAATAGACGACGGGTAGATATTATGCTCGAAATAGACGCCGAGCTACAATGAGTTATTTATTTTCAATTAATTATTTATTTATTATGTACCCGAAATAGACAACGGGTAATATTATGCCCGAATTAGGTGACGAGCTACAATTAATTTTTATTTACTATGTACCCGAAATAGACGACGGGTAATATAATGCCCGAAATTGACGACGAGCTACAATTAATTATAGTATTTACTATGTACCCGAAAAAGACGACGGGTTATATTATGCCCGAAATAGACGACGAGCTACAATTGATTATTTATCTACTATGTACCCGAAATAGACGACGGGTAATATTATGCCCGAAATAGACGACGAGCTACAATTAATTATTTATCTACTATGTACCCGAAATAGACGACGGGTAATATTATGCCCGAAATAGACGACGAGCTTCAATTAATTATTCATCCACTATGTACCCGAAATAGACGACGGGTAATATTATGCCCTAAATATACGACGACCTACAATTAATTATATTATTTTCTATGTAGGCCTACCCGAAGTAGACAACGGGTTATGCTCGGGATAGAGACGATGAACTATGATTTATATTATATTCAGCTAATACCCGAGATATACGACGGCAATCAATTATACTTATGCATCCAAGTTATGTTCGGCCCAACAATTGACGGCGGGCTGAACCAAAATAATGTAGTAATTGCTAAGATCTTTTTGCTCAAGCCGGCCGGTTGAAAAGGAAAATCACTGAAAATACTACTCTTTGTTACATGTGTGAACTTCAAAGATCAGTTCAAGTAAGGGTCAAGCAAACGTCTATACGGGCATAACATCTTCTGGGTCAACCTTACTATGATTGATTGATTGATGTGTTGTAAGGTAGGCCTATATAACGATGAGCTGTTCGGCATTATTTTATAGGTCAAACAGGAGTTTTCAACTACAGACGTTTCGCTGCATTTACAATTGAACCACGGATGCTTCTAAACAACTTAAGATTACCGGCATTATTGAAGTGGACACCGTCAGTCAAATACAAATGAAACCTGGAGTTCCATAAACCCCCGTGTCTCCAAGAAAATAATTGTTTGCATTCTTGACAAGCCGCTTTTAAGAAATTCCCTGGCTGGTGAACCCTCTTATTCCCCTCAATTTCGTTGAAATTTCGCTATTTTAACCTGCTTATGGGGTCACAAATATACACGATAGCACCTGTAACGTCGGTGACGTGCGTTGTAAATTGAAAAATTTTCATACCAATGAATGCCGGAGTTAAATCTCGGTCATTCAAATCATTCCCTCCAATCTGTAAAATCACAATATGCGGCATATCTATCGTTATGGATGAAGTAATACCCATGTCATGAAATTTATCTATTGTGGCACCACCGATACCGATTAAAATGGGGGCAGCAATATCTATATCGGAAATACCCCAATCGGCCGTGAGGGAGGGGAGATTACCTGTGTTCTCCAACACAAACTCGCCCAAACGACGGATATAACTATGGCCAACATTAACAACTTTACGTGACATTTCCACAACGGACGTTGAAAATATAATATTATGATGGAAGCATGCGAAACCGAAGGATTACAACCGATTTAAAACGAATAAAAAAATTCTTTACTACTTTTCGTTCTGTCCTGTTGTGGTGCAGAAGAAAGAAAGGCTTGACGTTTATTATCAGAATACAATTTACGTACCGGTAATATTTACAATAAGCATATTAGGGCAAACGCACCAGCTGTTTGACCTAATTAAATCAACAAGGAATTTAATGTTGACCTACTCGTTACCATGGCAACCCCATGATGGCAACTAGGCTAAGACAACAAATGGTTGTCATGGTAACGTATAAACTGAACGTTACAAATCATAAAAAATGGGGGTATTACGCCACCAAGCCTTTCTAGTCGCAAAAAATGCGATGTGCAACCAGTCACATATCTTTGCTTTTCGGAAATTTTGCTCAAACAAATAGATAAAAAGGTCAACTTTCTATACGATATTGCCATGAGTCAAATAAAGTTAAATTTCAATGAGCAACCCAACTGCACATTACTCATTCAAATTGAACTAACTTTGAATCATTGGGAAAAAAGTTAGATGGATATATTGGGAGAGATTTTGATGATTCTCAAATCCAGCCAAGCACACTAAATGGACACACTTCCTGCCAAACATCAAACATCAACATAAACATCAAGCACATATCCGAACCATTTTTTCTGCCATGATAAATATAGTTGCAAATCAGCAATAACAGGTTTCTGCACATCCTTGTTCGTATTCTTGATCTTGTCTGGATAATGTGTCGACCACGATCGCGTGTACCCGATGCAGCCAAACCATGCCATAAAAATGAAGGGAATTTAGAATCCTGTTCAACCGTCAACACGGTTTTATAAAAGGACGGTCGATAAACAGTCAATTAGGCCTACTTTGAAACCATGGATGTCTGGACCAGATAGTTATTTGACTCTGGAAAATCGACTGTTGGGACTATTAGTATTTATGGATTTCGAAAAAGCATTTAATTGATAATAAACAACATCAGCGATTAATAAACAAGCTATTCGGAAACGGTATCAATTATGGGTCGTTTAAATGGCTTAGCAGATTTCTCTGAACGAAAGCAGGTGGCCGAAATCAAAGGAACTGTCTCATCTTGGAATAAATCGGTCTAACTAGTGGAGTCACACAAAGTAGTATCCTAAATCGACTTCTCTTCAATATCCTAATAGATGATATACAGAATAATTCAAAATGTACAGAGTATATTTCCAAAACGATCTTAACAAGCTGTGTTCTGTTCATGGTCAAAAAGTTGGGCTTCTAATCTACCTGAAAGGCATGATATGGATATTGGATAACAAGAAAACCTAGGTTCAGATTATGCTTTTGTGTTCGAATGAGAAGATTATTTTGTTTGAATTAAGAATACTTATCATAACGAAGACCATCTTATTTCACCAAAATTTTGCTCTTTGGAACGAAAAACTCTTCGATCGAACAATATATCTGTTCGAACAAAAACGTAATGTTCTGCAGGAAATCTTGTTCAAATAAAAACAATTCTGTTTGATCGAACAATACGCCTTTTGTTCGAACGAAAACTTCTTCGTTCTGACAAAAAAATTTGTTTGAATAAAAAGCATTAGAGAAAAATATTAAAGCAGTAGAAGAATATAGAGAAAAAAGACAAAATTATATGGTACATATTGATAAAGAATTACATTATCAAAATATTTCACACCGAGATTTTAAATCAGTTGATGAAGCTATGAGTTTATATAATTCAGTAACAAATCGTGAACAATTACATCTATATAAACCAAATTATCAGATCATTACCCACCGAGTAAAAAACAACAAAAATATGAAATAATTTGGATTTTAGGAGGAACAATTATTGTTATATTTGTTGCATATAAATTTACTAATTAGTAATTTTTTCACAACATAAATGGAAGATAAAATGGATGGCGTTAACAATATTCCTCATCATATAAATAAGACTAAATTGAAATCATATTAAGACTTGGGGTCCAGGGACACCATGCCCACTTGGGAAGTGGTTTCAAATGTCCAACAATCTAACAATTTCAATATATAACGCCCCATGGTGACCATATACAAAAACCAATGACCTTGAAACCCACCACAATCATAGAACATGTCAGCAGCTACGATTTTGTAATTGATTGTTATAACAAAATATGCCTCGTTACCAATTTAATATGGAAATACTAAGTTACTCTACTATTCGACACCCCCTGGTGACCATATGCAAACCCAATGACCTTGAACCTCACCACAATAATAGCACATGTCATGAAATACAACTTTGCATTTGATTGGGGTAACAAAATATTCCTAGGTACCAATCTAATAAGGAAATACTTAGATATTCTACTATTCAACGCCCCCTGGTGACCATATAGAATAACTAATGCCCTAAAAACTCACCAAAATCATAGGAAGATGACATGAGCTACAACTTTGCAATTGATTGTGGTAACAAAATATGCATAGGTACTAATATAATATAGAAATACTAAGTTATTGTATTATTCAACGCTGCCTGGTGGCCATATACAAAAACCAATGACCTTGAAACCCACCACAATCATAGAACTTGTCAGCAGCTACGATTTTGTAATTGATTGTGATAACAAAATATGCCTCGTTACCAATTTAATATGGAAATACTAAGTTATTCTACTATTCGACACCCTCTGGTGACCATATGCAAACCCAATGACCTTGAACCTCACCACAATCATAGCACATGTCATGAACTACAACCTTGCATTAGATCATGGTAACAAAATATTCCTAGGTACCAATCTAATAAGGAAATACTTAGTAATTCTACTATTCAACGCCCCCTGGTGACCATATAGCATAACTAATGTCATAAGAACTCACCAAAATCATAGGAAGTTGACATGAGCTACAACTTTCCAATTGATCGTGGTAACAAAATATGTATAGGTACTAATATAATACAGAAATACTAACCCTGGTGGCCATTTACAAAAACCAATGACCTCGAAACTCACGAAGATCATAGAACACGTTATCAGCTACAACTTTCCAATTGATTATAGTAACACAATATGCTTAGGTATCAATTTAATTTTTCCCACCTACAAATGAGTACTGTTGACACCAAGATGGCCGCCAATTGCGTCATAATTGGCCAATCAAAAATACCTGTCTCAGGCATAAAACATCCTTTTCCATAGAATACCCATCACAAATTGCAATGAGAAATGGCAAACCAGTAGGCAGCTACAGGACCCGGAATCCGGCCAAAATTGACATTTTTGGGCACTATAAAGGTCCTAGGACGGCCATCTTTAGTCCGATCGACCTAATTTTTGACATGCTGATGGGCACTTGGTAGATTCAAGTATAGATACAAAAGATCAAGGTAATTGATCAAAGCGTCTTTTCCTCAATTTCCCTCAAAAACTTCAAAAATGGGTAAAAAATGCTGATTTTGGCGAGCAACAATGGCTGCCAGTCGGCCATCTTGATTCTGACAGGGCCAGTTTTTGGGCTGAAGATGAGTCTAGGGTAAATACAAGTATAAACCAAATATCAAGACATTACGTTGAAGCGTCTTCAAAACTTCCCAAAATAACTGGATTCCGTCTACGAACGGACGGACGACGGACGAAAAGTGAACATAATAGCCAGCTGGGACTAAAGTCCCAAGTGGGCTAAAAAAACGGATATTAGAATTTTAAAATAATTTAAGTAATAAGAAAAACTATTGAAAAAGTAAAAATTAAATATTATTTTATTATTAGTGTTTCTGTTACAATTAGTTCTGTAATAACATTTTTTGCAATGTTCAGCCCATTAACACCTTTAGCTATATCAATTGGTGTTTTAGGTTCAAGTGTTCTAACTGGAATAAGTTCAAAATTAAATATAAAAAGTCATTAGAAAAAATTAAATCTGATATAAAAGAAATAAATGAATTAAAAATACATTAGATTAAATAATTAGTTTAAATGGAAATATTACAATTGAAGAACAAGATAAATTATCAAAAGAATTCATTTATTATTAATTTTTTCATTATATAGATGGGAGATAATTTTCCAAGATCTTTTCAATATGATAAATCAATTAAATATAATATTCCGGCAATAGATTTTAATTAAAATGTTTCATATAAAGATTTAGTTTTTAATTAATTGATGAATTTAAATATTTATGATACTGAAACTAATAATTTTAATGTTAAAATGGAAAATATATTTCATGTATATTTAATTGATTTTAAAAAATTGAAAGATGAAAACCATTGGTTATTAAAGTTTAATATGATATATTGGCAGAATCAATTAAATTTTGCAGTTTATTGTGCAACAACAGGATGTGGAATAAGTTGGATTGATAATTTAAATAATTCAAAAAAAAATTAATTCAAAGTTTATTTAGATTTCATACTTATTTTCAAATTAGAATAATACTTAATGAATTAGAATGTCCATTACCGGGATCAAAATATATTGAAGAATTAGATGATAATATTAATTTATCAAAGTTTTATAAGATTTGTAACGATTCTAATATAAATATAAATAATTCCAATTTTAGAACAAAAATTGGAACAATTAGATCAATTCCTTGTCCTGAAAATATGTTAGAATATTGTGTACTTCCCCTAGGCAGCTAACGCCCGAACCGACTTTTGATAGCGGCGCCGTAACATAGCGCCATCTGGCGAGACGCCATCATCTTTTTGCGGCAATAATCACTCAATCGCCTGAGGGACGGCTGTATGGGAATACCCGTGTATTTTCCCAGGTAAGTATTCCTCGTAAATACCAATTTTTGAACAAACTTGTAATATTTACTTCGAATACCCTGGGAAAATACACCATAGCCAGAATCTCAAAGAATGGAGGAGGGAGGCGACCAAAAGTCGATTTAAATTCTCTACACTTGCACACACCCTAAAACTCTCAGCAGAAAACCGCAACAAACCCCAGGTGAGCCGTGGAAAACCAAAAATCAGGGAGCTACCGTGTCGCTCCCTTTTCAGTTCCTAACTGTACTGGTACTTATAACATGCCTATTATGACCCCGTTACACTTGAGTCGAAACAGGAAATCAAACAACCCGGTGTCAACTGACTCCCGAATACCTTAGTAAGGCACTGCCATTACCTCGATATTAACCTAAACCAGAAGATTTAAAAAAAATTAAACTCTATACGCAGCCTTGCCCAGGCTATATAAATGAAATCATGATTCATGTCTAAACATAATACCTATAACAAAAGGATCCCTTACCACTAACTGTCTTAGGGTAACCTAGGCCCTGTAAAAGGTGCCCACAACTTATATACATCAACTTTCTTATAGCTGAATACAGAAGAAACCCCTTCGTCCCCAGGACCTGGTTTAAAAAGGTCTAACTGGGCCTGATGTTTTTTGGGGGTTTTTGTACGCTTATTCGTTGTGCAGTATCAATTGGACCCAACGTGGATAGTGAGCCTAACTGTCCAGAAACGTCCTTCAAATGAAATGACGAGAAGGTAGATGGAGACGTCCAGAAGGCTGAACGACAGACCTGTTCCAAGGAAGCCCTCTCGCCAAGTCGTCTTGAAATGTGGACACAAACACCGGACACCTCGCGTTGAAGCGAGTGGCAAACAGGTCAGCGTTCGGACTTCCAATTAGGGCCCTGACTTGATTGGCTACCCTGACGGCCAATGTCCCCTCGGTGGCTACTGGCTTGTCTTGGCCACCACATTCAGGCTGCCGGCCAGGTGGGATATCGAAAGAATAATCCCTTGAGCCTGGACCCAAGTCAGAATCTGAGCTGCTAAGTTGGATAATGCTGGGGACCTTGTTTCCCCTGGTTGAGCAGATAAGCCTTCACTGTTGAGTTGTCCGTTGACAGCCACACACGATGACCCCCTAACCTCCTTTTGTTTGTGTTTGTTTGAAGGCCTTTTGAACCGCTAACAGTTCCAGGTGATTTATGTGGAGATGAGCTTCTGCTCGAGACCAGTTCCCAGCTTTCTGAAGACCTTCTACATGTGCTCCCCAGCCCTGATGGCTGGCATCTGTGAATAGATGTATCGGGGCCTTAAATGGTGCTAGGGAGGTGCCTCTTGTCAAGTTCTGTGCGAGAGTCCACCACTCGAGGTCGGGGATTAGGTTCACCGGTGGTACCGGCAATAAGGTATCCCACTCTTCCCCTTCCGATCTCTAAGCTTGCTTCCAGAATCTTTGAAGAGGACTGCTCTGTAAACGACCGACCGGAACTACGAGTGCAACTGAACTCCTCTGGCCCAAAATCTGAGACCAGTAGCGAGCTGATCTGGGCGCCCCCGTTAGGAGACCGAGAACTGCCTCCCTCAGCTTTTGAACTCTGGCCGGTGCTGGTCTGACTAAGGCCTACGTCAGGTCGAAGTGCATACCTAGGTACGTGAACCTTTGAGAGGGGGTCAACTGGGACTTCTCTAAATTCACTATGAAACCTAATTGACGGATCAAGGCCAGGGTCTTGTCTAAGGCTTCCTTGCACTCTGCTTCCGAATTTTCCACAACCAGCCCGTCAATCGTCCAGGTAACAAAATATGCGAACTCCCTTCGACTGAAGGTGTTTCTGGACCCTTTTGACGAGAATGCCGTAGACCCAAGGGGCTGAACTCAGGCCGAAGGGCAGAGACCGAAATTGGTACGTTCTTCCCTCCAACGAAGTCTTAAATACTTCCTTGAGTTCTTGTGTATTGGTACTTGGAGGTATGCATCCTTCAGATCTATGGATGCTGCCCATTGGCCTGGTTTCAGCCCCTGAATCACCTCCTTGGGTGTTGTTAGCTTGAATTTTGGGGCTATGATATTCTTAAGCCCCCGGATGATTTTGGGACGGTGAAAATTCTTGAATACCATCCCGAAGATCCTAGAGGGATTTCTTCCAGCGATCTTTTTAAAAATCATCTCGTTGATCGCTGGCGTAACGTGGGACTCCTGCCCCCACTTTGGCCTCATTTCCACCGGCTGATGAGATAGATGCGGTTTGTGAACGAATTTCAGTCGGTATCCTTTGGAAACTATCTTTGTAGCCCAAGTGTCGCCAAATTTTTCTAGCCAGTGGGAAGAGGCGTCTTGAAGGCAAGAGCCCACTGGCCTGACATCTTCAACGGGTACCTGTGTTGGTGCGGCCACGAAAGGGCCGGTTGAGGCCCCTACGTAATCTAGCCCTACCCCTTTGGGGATTGTCATTATAAGAACTTTGAGAAAAACTGTTATAATTGTTATTGTTGTTGCTTTGAGCTCCCTTGGAGCTTGTCCAACCCGCTTTTTGTAGCTAAATTTGCTGTTGTCTTGCGATTGACTGTATCCAGGCTGATTTTCCGGTAAGTATCTGTAAGTAGAGTTATCGGCGTAATTACTAGGCTTTTTGGTGTCTTCCATGACTGCCTGTCGGCCTTAGCCTGAGATTCTCTGATCTTGGTGCCCTCCGCATCGGCCGATGCACAGCATCCAGAGAAAACCCGTGAGGAATTGCCCAGCGGTGCTCTGTATAGTGCTACTTTCACCGGTTCTGGAAGTTTGGAGTCGGCTAACAAGCTATATCTCCTGACCAAGGCTAGGTTAGCCTGGATCCTTATACCCAAAGGTACTTGGTGACACAACGCCTTGGCCATAGACTGTAGAATTCTCTCTATGGTCGTTACGTGTTCGGACATTGTCCCTGGGTCCGGATTATCCTGGACCAGTTGAGATTTTACTTTTTCTAACTCGCCGTGCATGGCAACCAGTGAAATATCTTGGAAAGAAGCGATTTGACAAATGCTTCGAGCTAATCGGTTCAACGCTCCCATTGCTTGTTTTGGTAAAGTGTAGGTGGGCGGTGGTTTTTTGGGTAGTCCTATCGTAGTTGACCCATCGGAGTCTAACTCAAAGCGTGGTTTGAATCCGGGGTCATCAGCACCTGGTGTGGCGTAATAATAACGGTTCCTGAACTTCGCTGAAAAAGCTGAAACGCTGAAATAAAAACGCGGAAATTTCAGGCAATTTCCGAAAAATGCCTAAATTTCAGGGAATTCCCGAAAAACGCTGAAATCGTGCTAGGTACCGACAAAACACGTTTTGAAAATTTTTCCGGGCCGGTGTCCGCTGCCGAGTCCTGAACCGTGTTTTAGTCTTTACCTCCGGTGACCGAGACATGCCTTAAGGTAGTCGTCATGTTCGACTTGATCGATTGCGGATGGCATCAGACCACAATTAGGTTAGTAGCTCGAAGATGCGTAGGGTCAGACCCCAAAAATAGTACCTAGAGTGAAGAAGAGGTCCGTTGCCATAATTTCTGCAAATGGGATAGGTAACGAATTTCGTTAATATGTATGAAATCCATCGAACCTGAGGGACAGATTGATGATGAAATGAGGGATTCCCTGGACTTTTTTGCTTGGAGTAAGGGTACCAAACACGGTGGGGGATTCCCTTAGATATTGGGCTCGGATGTACAGGCATACCTGTACTGGGATACCCCTCCTTTCTAAAGGTTTGATTATTTCAAAAGTTAGGTTGGGTATGTGGGGCGAAAACCACTTCAGTGTGTAGCTTAAGATGCTGGCCTATGAGCCATAAGCAGGATTTCCCCTGAATTTACGCGCTTATATGTGAACTAAACTCTCGAATTTCTTGTTTTTACTATAGGATATAGAAGATTTTGGAATAGTGGTGTGAGCTCGGATTGCGTGGATTGTTAGATGTGTTTTTTGTTTTATGTGCAAATACCGGTACGATCTAACAATGAAGTTATCACTTCATTTGAATAAATTCTTAATTACAGTTATATTATTTCTCAATATTTTTTCTTATGTTTGGTGATTTCTTGCAACTTATCATACAAGTAGTTGCTGAATGTAAAGTACAGTTAGGCTGAACCCGATAACCGAAATTAAGTGCTAGCATGGAACTTATGATTATTTTGATTCTATTTTCGGTGTCATGGAAATTCGTTAATAAAGGTTCAACCGTCATAGTATTCTGTACTTAGCATTGCTACGATTGGGTGCCATATTTCTACAAGGAGGAAGGAGTCTTGAAGTGTCTTTCGTTCCCGGGTAGGGTACGGGGTAAATCCTGGTTTACTTTTATCTTTCAACTTGCTGGAGACTACTATCTGCAATGTATTGCATGTTTTGATATGTCTGGCTTATAAGAGTCGAACGACATTTTCCCATACACAGGCTTGGTTTTAGTGTAGATGATGTGTAGAAGTGTAGAAGGCTAGGCACTGCACATTGTGGATTGACTGGAACTCTAAACTCACAAAAGTAAACGTGTCAACTAGAAAGATCCAATAATTGGACGTTTGTCAAACTATATTTAACAGCTTAAAATAATACATAACACATTGTAATAATACAATAATACATTGTGCAAGAGTACACAAAGGAAATTAGTTCTTACATTATATCAGAATCAATAGTTCGCTTAACTCGGGCTTGAATTCTGGTTCCATTGCTTCATATTCTAATGAAATCCACTAGTATGCCTTCGAATATCGCTTAGGTTAAGACTAAAAATTTGGTACCAGGAAAACGGGGAAGTAAAGTGGGTGTACTGTACATCCGCAATTGACTTATTTCTCTCTGGTTGAATCAAGTTATTACTGAAATAGCATTCGAATAGCCATTTTATTTTTAGAAATTGTCTCGTTCAGCTATCCTGCTGCAAATTTCGCAGTTGAAGTTTACTGGTTCCATCTGATTTCTCAGTATCTCAAAAAATTTGCACATTCTTACCCCGAAAAAGGTGCATTTAAGTAGGAAATAAAAGAATAGTGGCTAATACACCTTGGACTATATAGCCTATGGGGTGGGTGGGCCTAGTTTGAAAGCACTGAGGTCCGAGGGAACAGCACTAAAAACAGCAAAATACAGCACAATAAATACTGAAATTAAACTTACAAACACCCAGTACTTGAGATGATGTACTTGACAAGAAGTGTGTCCAGCTAAGCAAATCAACTTTGTCTATGATTCTTCCTTTTATAGATACAGTAGTAGTCTAAAAATAAGAATCGGTACATATTTCTAACAGTAGGTATGTCATTTCTTCAAAAAAAACTAATTATTATCACACCACAGCAAATAAATTATTCACAGTTTTAGAATGGTTTGCCCGATTTAGATTAATCGGTTGATGCTAACTAGTATGACCCATACGTAGGGGCCTACTGCATGCCACTGGCGTCAATCCATTCCATTCCACGGTGAATTGAAAAGAAATTTAATCAGATCTCTTTTGTCCAAAAGCTGCATCATTTATATAACTAGCTATCAAATTTAATTTACCTCCTTCAGAGGATACCATAGTCCGACGTGTTGACTAAGAAAAGTTGCTTCTGACGTAATCATGTTTTATACATGAACGGTGAGATAAGATTTTTGCGTCTTGCAGAAGTAATATTCTTGGAATATTGAGCATAGTGTTTAAGTTGGCTTGCACGGTTCGTGAATGAGTTTTCCTCATTATGCTGCCTGTATACATTTAAACATCCGGATTTCAAGGAAATTAATTTGTCCAACAAATGGCCCTCTAGAAGTATACTCCCCACATACTGTCCATGCATGTCTCTGTTACCAAAGGTAGAGACTAAAACACGGTTCAGGACTCGGCAGCGGACACCGGCGCGGAAAATATTTCAAAACGTATATTATCGGTACCTAGCACGATTTCAGCGTTTTTCGGGAATTCCCTGAAATTTCGGCGTTTTTCGGAAATTCCCTGATATTTCAGCGTTTTTATTTCAGCGTTTCAGTGTTTCAGCTTTTTCAGCGAAGTTCAGGAACCGTAATAATAAGTCTTGTACCCCGATATGGGCGGGTACAAGGGAGAGAAAAATTTTGAATCCTTCATGCCTGCCTCTAATGGAGGATAATCCAAGTGTTGTCGGTACGCTTACCACCCCACAGTGTCGTGTCCAAAGTCTCGGGCTATTCTTCTCTATATGCAGAATGTGGTGCCAAAACTAACTCTTCGGTGTCGTCGGATGGACTGAATATTTTGGCGGCCGACCCTCTAGGCTGGGTGGGTTTAGGTTTGGCCTTGGTACCTCCATATCTGGAGAAAACTTCTTTTACTAAGTCCTTGAATGGAATGTCCCCCGTCCCTCCATTGTGGATGGTGACGGAGAGCACGATCCGTCCCTGGTTAGATCAGGATCTTCTGGATCACGAGATTTTTCCTCGTCAGAAAATTCGTTGACATCATCCAACACTAACCCATCTATTGGGTTGCAGGACGGCTATGGGCGGCCATCCCCGCCAAAAAGACAAACTTCCTGTGTTCGTGAAAATGACATGAATGCGTGAAAATGTCAGTAGGTGGCGCTGTTTATCAAAAAGATAAACTCGTGTTTTCGTAAAAAAGACATCGATGCATAAAAATATCTGTAGGTGGCGATACTAGAGCATAGTTGTAAACCGGAAATCAATTACTTTGAATAGATAAAATAAAATTAATTGAAATTGAATCGAGGTCGTGTGGATAAACATTCTTATGAATAAAGTCAAAGATCCGTGATCTGTCGTCAATCGGCCCACACCACTCCACAACTATGGATGAAAGTCTAAATGCGCAACAATATTTCATGCGGAAATTATCGCACTTAATTGAACAATTAAGTTTCACGAATGATTATGATTCGCTTATACACCAGCTTGACAGATTAACCAGAGATATGATTCAGTTCAATTTCGACGATGCTGCAATAATTGTTGCAAGAGCGCTTGATGTAATGAAAAACAATTCAAAATTACTCACTGATGATAGTACTGCTGTCAATAATGTACCAATGACTACCAGAGGGTTCGTTAAGGTTCTATGTAGGCAAGTTGTTTTAAGAATTTGATATAGGGCCTAATGCCGACGCAGCATATTATTCCAGCTAGGCCTAATGCTATTTTGTCGACATATCTACTAGATTAGATATTTATTGCGGTTTAGGGTCCGTTTTTGGCTTAAAGGCACAGGGGCTTAACACATAAAGTTTTTGTCCCCAGTATCAATACCCACTTGTATCCCGGATCAAAATACTATTAAGAGAATATTCCATTTTTAATCTTAGCACCAATCTAAATTTTAGATTATTTTGAATATGGCTTTTGTCAATTATTCTCTTTAAATCTCGCTTTCAGAAAATCAATTTACAGTCAATCAGATGGCTGAAATTATGAGAATTAGTAAACGTACTATTGAGAGAAGGATGCAACAGTTTGGTATATCAATGAGCCAATCGTATTCTAAACTTACAGATGAACAACTGGATTTCAAAGTGATAGCAATATTGAAAAACTTTCCTAACTCAGGTAAAAAAATCTGATTACATGTCCATGTATATGTAGTTTAAAATTATTATCTTGTGTTCCCCTCGCTCTCACCTCCGAATCTCCCTCTCTATACGCAGGGTTCGATAATTAATCTTTTTCAAGGGGAGTAAAGACAAGTGTATCGGCACATTTGCTGTCCGCTGGCCATAGATTACAGAGGAGTCGTGTCAGGCAGTCTATGTGGCGTGTTGAGGAAGTGAAATAAGAAGTTTACAGCATAGAATTAAGCACAGAGCTTACAGTGTACATGGGCCCTTGTACTTGTGGCATATTGATGGGTACCATAAACTTATAAGGTAAGTTGGCAATGATATCTCTCATATAAGGAAGCGTTCAAAAAGTATGTACAAAATATCCTGATCCGCTGGTACGTACCATGCAAATACCCCACCCCTCCACCCAGGTATTGATGAATTCTTATCAATATTGTTATTTGGTGTACAAGAGTCAACTAAACTTAAGAACCATATATATCATCATGAAAGAGATACATGTATGAAGATACATCTTGCATTTCAAACTTATTTTTCATTACAGATGGAATTTCGTTGTTCATGGTGGAGTTGATGGATATAGCAGGGCCATTGTATATCTGTCCTGAAGTGACAACAACCGTTCAGAAACTGTACTGAACGTATGTGGGGAAGCTGTTCAAGTGTGGGGATTACCAGTCAGAGTAAGAGCTAATCATGGTTCTGAAATGTAGATGTAAAAAGGTTCATGTTTAGCCACCCATTGCGCGGACCTGATAGATCACCTTTTATCGTAGGTCGATCAGTACAAGGATTGAACGCCGTTGGCGTGACTTATATGAAGCAGTTAGATCAACGTTCTATGAGCTTTTTTATAATCTTGAAAGAATTGGTGTTTTGGACTTAAAAATGATGTACATATGTTTTGCTTGCATTATGTTTTCCTGCCCAAAATAAATCATATGCTGAAAAAATTGGTTGATATGTGGAACAATCACAAAGTCAGGACTGCAAGAAACTTGACACCACTTCAGCAATTCATAAGTGGTCCAATACATCAGGACAATCATCTAGATGAGTTAATAGATGATTATGGGAGAGAAAACAATGCTCCAATACCAGCTAATGAAGAAGAATACACTGTCAATGTAGATGGTAAATTCCTAAAGCTTTGTGATTTTGATATGTTAAATCTAAAAGCCACCATAGATCCATATCAGGGGTTAGATGCAGATATTTTGGATTATAATATTTATCTTCAAACTGTTGAATTTGTAAAAAAATTGCGTTGATACCCTCTCAGAGTCCGAGTAAACATATAATCCTTGTTGAAAATATGGATTATTTGGCATTGCATTTACTTTATTTGTATTATCATAGTTGTATTCATATTTTACCTGTACGTCTAGCTTAAATCTTTAACATCTGACCAATAGCTGTAATTATCATCTCTGATAATTGAATCTACATCACTGTAGGCTGCATCAAAGTAATAAAGCAGTTCAAATGGAAGGAAGTCTGGCTCGTTTCCCTCTGTGTTTCTCCCCCTCGGGCCTATGGAATATTTGACAGTTATACCAACAACCAAATAAGGCTAAAAAGTTATACCTTGTTTCTCATAATCTTGGGTGTCACCTATGTAAGTAATAACTGTTGGTTCTGTTATCTTTAGTAGCATGATTTACTGGGTATATATGGTATTTACCGGCTGGGTCAACTTTTAAGGCTCGGCAGATTTGGTTTTATTGGTTGCGCCAGTCTTGAATCCACAGGTATAATTTATAAATAACTACCTATCTTGTTTTATACTGGATCACAAAATAGTATGACATGAATTAAGAATATCAAACCTTTATTATGCTGTATACATGGCAGATTATCTATATTGCATTGAATATATAAATGTATATGTACATTCATAGATTTATGTAGACTATGTAGGTCAAAACAATACAAAAATATCGTGTTTTTAGTATATCAAAATTATAGTGAGATATGAATTAAGAAGATTAAACCCGTTATTTTGCAGTATTACATTGTGTATATATTGCATCCAATGTATATGTACATTCATAGATATATCTAGACTCTAAAAACAATACTGGTAGGCTTAGAAAAATAGTGTTTTTAACATACTACAGCACAAAATTATAGTCAGCTATGAATTAAGAAGATTAAACATGTTATTTTGCAGTATTACATTGTGTATATATTGCATCCAATGTATATGTACATTCATAAATATATCTAGACTATTTAGGCTAACAACAATACTGGTAGGCTTACTAGTTGTGAATGAGGATACAAACCATATGAACAATATGAACATAGGGGTCCAAGGATTCCATGCCTACTTAAGAAGTGGTTTTGAAATGCTTGAGAATCTGACAATTTCAATATTAAACATCTACAGAAACTAATGTCTTTGAAACTTGCCACAATCATTGAAATACTATACAGTATCATCATTCAATGCCCTCTGCTGAGTGTATGAGAACAAAAAATAGGGGTCCAGGGAGACCACGCCCAATATTGTAAGCAATGACCTCACAATTAATTCACCACAATCATAGAACATGTCATGAGCTACAATTTTGCAATTGATTGTGGTTACAAAATATGCCTAGGCACCAATAAAATAGGAAAATACTAAGTTATAATGACCTTGACCATACAACATATCACAAGCTACAACCCCCTGGTGGCGAGAACAAAACCTGGGTAAAGAAATTCCCCAATTCCACGTGAGGAGATGAATACTATGACAGTGATACTATTTATCAAATATCAAGATTATAGGTCAAAACCTGTCGATATATTTCTTCAAATCCTTTTTTACTAGGACTGATGAAACTAAGATGGCCGCCAATATCGTCACGCTTGACTGATCAAAGAATCTGTCAGAAGAGCTCTTCTTAAAGTAAAACCATCGCGAATTTCAATGAAATGGCAAACCATTCGGAAGCTACTGGTCTGGGAATTCAGGGCAAAAATTACCTTTGTGGGCACGAAAAAGGTCACATGACGGCCATCTTTGGCCAATCAACCCAAGTTTTCTTACGTTGATACAAGTAATAGGGGTTTAGTTGTTCTAGATCAAAGGTCGACCGGTCGAGAAATTTTCCAAATGTGAAATAACAATAATTTCTACTTGAATTAGTCGCGCACACTCCTAATTCAAGTAGAAATTATTATTATTTAACATTTGGAAAACCTAGAACAACTAAACCCCTATTACTCTTAAAATATTCATATGCATGAATAAAATATATATGAATAACATTTAAATTGACGGATTATTCGATATAAAAGTGTGAGCTCTTATAGAATAGATATATAGATATATTTTAAACATTATTTCAATATTCATATTTGTATGAGTTAGATTTTTAATCATTAAAAGTGTTAGTAAAGTGTGATTGAAATAATACATATATAAATCATTGAACTTCTAAAATCAATTTAGTAAAAATATGTATAATAAATGGAATCAGAACAACCACAAACTATCAATATTACAAATAACACCGGCGTTATAAATATATACTACAAGAAGTGTTCTAAATGTGAATTAGATAAATTAGCTTTAACAGAATTTAGTAAGCGTAAGATTAGCAAAGATGGTTTTCAATATTGCTGTAAAACTTGTACTAAACTATATACCAAACAGTATCGAGAAGATAATATAGAACATTATAATTATTATATGGCAGAATATATGAGAGAAAGATATAAAACAGATCTTAATTTTAGATTGAAACAATGCTTAAGATCTAGATTAACACAATTATTCAACAAAGAAACGCATTCAGAAACATTATCTAATTTGTTGGGTTGTTCAGATGAATTTCTCAAATCATGGATTATATTTCAATTCGATAGTCAAATGAATATAGATAATTATGAAGATTATTTTCATATTGATCACGTGTTGCCGATTTCTAAATTTGACATGAGTGATGATTTTGATAAGAAGCTAATCTGGAACTGGAGAAATTTAAGGCCTTTAGAAAAGAAAGAAAATATAATTAAATCTAACAAACTAGATATGAAATTATATTTAGATCAACTGGATAAAGCAAAGACATTTGTTGAATTATGCAATAGTATTTCACAGAATCAACCGCATTCTGAGGTTTTAATCAGTGGTTAGAAAGCTGGCAATTCTATTTGAGCTTTGTATGTATATAATACATAGCTCTTGTTTACTACTAAAACATATGTTGCCAAATATATCTTGTTTTCAATTCTAAAGAATTAATCAATTACATCACAAAGGAACATCTGTTACAATCCAGGCAAACATGCAGAAATAATTAGTTTTGTCGAACGTGCGCCACGTCGGCATTTAGAAATCAACTTTCACATACATAGTACGTATTGGATATTCTCTCTCAAAACACAGTTTACAGTTCTAAATCTAAATGTAAGTACCATTTTTTGTAGTTATTATGAAGTAGGGAAACCTTTAAACATATTTAAGTACAGTAATTCATTTTCACGACATCTTTTAGATTAAAATGGAATACAGAGATCAACCAGAAATTCCAAGTCAACCATGGGAAGAGGAACCAGAATCGATAGATAGTGAAACTCAGGAATCAATAGAAATGGAGGATAAAACTCTCGTAATTGACGAACAAACTTCACAAAAATTACAAGAACATTTAGACTATCATCAAGAAATGGTGAAAATTCTGAGTGATGTAATACATAATAAACAATTACCGCGCGAACTACAATTACCAAAATTACCATCAACGCGACTTAAATTGCTGTTGGGACTCAAAGAATCGAAAACTAAGAAAATGAGTGGAGATATCAGTGCCGGTTTTGAAAGAAAACTGAGAAGAGTAGGTAGATTAATAAAATATGAAAAATTCAAAATATTAGGATTAGCATTTAGTGAAGTAGTCAGATATTTACCAGAAATTGAAGAAATGATTGGAAACAATACAGTAATTAAAGAATTCTGGACAAAATTATAAATTATAACACTGAAGGTCTTAGATATCAAAAAATGTAATCTCAATTGTATATATCTGTTTTAATATTGTATTGTTTACTGTTAACTAAGTATTGCGCAATAACCGGTGTTACGCTCATTCTGTACTGTACTTGTTTTTCTATTCTAAATCGAACTGTATGAACCTGTTGAAATATTTGAATTCTCCCGCCATGAATTAGTACTGGAAATCACGTGATTTCCTGGGCTTGTCGAGAGCTTTGGGTTTTGTTCAGTTCGCTTTGCGTGCTCGTCGTGTGTACATTCCTCCAAATTTTCACGTTAGTATAACTATTTGTATTATGCTTTTGATATTAATTTTGGTAGTATCTTATCATGTAATAATCCTTTCTTGTAGAAACATGTATTTTCGGTAATAAATCGTTGTAACAGAGAGAATACAGTCATACAGTCGTCGTCGTATTTTCTGGTCGTAACATCGTTTGTGAAAATGGAGGACTTAGAACAAATGAAGAAGTCTCGAGCCGGATATAAAGCTAATGTAACAAAGATAAGTAATCGTCTTCGCAAATGTCTCAAAGAGAATAGGAAATTTGAAGAAATCTTGCCCGTTGTAGAAGAATTAAAAGCCGCCTTCTCGAGATTCTCCGATTCCCATGATTCCGTTCATGAACGCTTACTTTCGGATGATGATATCGAACAATCGTTTATATATTATGACGCAGAAGAAAGCAAATATAAAGACTTGTTAATCAAAGTCAAGGGTTTAGGCGCTACGAGCCCAAGTCCAAGTCCGTCTGTTCCTACTACAGCGGAATCGGAAATTGACCAAGTCGAAAGAAGCGAAACCGAAAATATGAAAATGATGATCGACAATTTAATCAAGATGAGCCTCCCACAACAGGAGGTACCTGTTTTTTCAGGCGATCCGTCTGAATATTGTTTTTTTCTGAAATCGTTCGAAAGCATTATCGAAAGGAAAACTACTAGCAGCAGTGATCGTTTATACTACTTAATGCAGTATACCAAGGGTGACGTCCGCGAGCTGGTCCGTAGCTGTTTGGTACAGCAGCCCGACGAGGGTTACACAGAAGCTAAGCGATTAATTAAGCAATACTACGGTAATAGTTATGCGATTGCGACCTTACTCGTGGATAAAATAATAAACGGGCCGATCGTTAAATCGGATGATGCTCACGCCCTTCAAAACTTGGCGATTCAGCTCGTAAGCTGTAAGAATACATTGACCGAAATCGGATATATCAGTAAAGTGGAAAACCACTCCCGTTTGATCTGCGAAAGAAATGGAGAACAAAGGCAGATTATATCACCACATTTGAGGGTCGTGAGATATCAATCGAAGATATTTCTAGTTTCGTACAAACGGAGGCTCGAGTAGCGAATCATCCTGTTTTCGGGAATATTTCTGATGGGGTTAAGAAACCTTCACCTCATAAGTTGTCAAGATTCCCAGGGGCTTCTCCCGCTTCCCGAAATTTCGCTACTAATTCTCGATATAATTCAAGTAATGCATGGGTCAACTCAGCCCGTAATCCGAGAATTTGTAATCCGCCAACGAATAATTCAGCCGGTAATACGGGTACTGGTGCGTTGGTACTTCCAGGGTGCCCTTTGTGTTCGATAAATGATCATTCTCTGGTGAATTGTCCAATATTTGTTAATAATTCATACGGGCAACGGGTTGAGTTTCTAAAGCTCAAGCGATTATGCTTTTATGTTTCGGTCCTAACCATATAGCTCGACAATGCAAAAGCAGAGTATCGTGTAGTGTATGAAACGGAAAACATGACAATCTATTGCATAGATATAATTTTCCCGCCAATATTAACAATGACACTGTCGCGCCTACTTGTATCAACCCTACTGGTGTTTCTTCGTCACCCGTAGCGGCAACCGGTAGTAACACTCACTCAAATAATGCGATAAATCAATTCAATTAAACAAAGTAGGCCTATCATCGGTCGTATTGGTTTACCAATTGTACCGGTTAAAGTTAAGGGTAACGATAACGTTATTTTAACCTATGCTTTGTTAGATTCGGGTAGTAACTCTACATTTTGCAAACAATCATTGCTCATCGACTTGGGGTATTCGCCCGACAGTTTAACTCGGAAAAATCTATCCCTGACAACGTTGACGGAGAATAACTGTTTAACTCAATCGTATGTCACTAATTTGGAGTTATCCGACATTGAGGATAATTTTACGAATGAACTGACTAATGTGTTTTCACGAAATTCATTGCCTATGACAAAAGACGATATTCCACGACAAAGTGACATAGACAAATATTCATATTAAGGCGACGTGATATTGCCCTTTATTGACGCTGACGTCGGATTGGTTATAGGAAATGATAATCATCAGGAACCGTTAGAGATTATAGGTAGCCATGACGACGGCCCTTATGCTGTAAGGACAATGTTCGGGTGGGTAATCAATGGTCCCCTGGGGGATAACGGACGGAGACTTAACTCTAAAAACAAGGTTTTTACTATTAAGACTGATGTAAGTGATGACATTCTGACCAGACAATTCGAATCTTATTGCAACAAAGAATTCAACGACAGAAATTATGATGATGACGTTTGTATGTCGCAGGAAGATAGGCGTGCACTTCAGATAATGGAATCATCGGTTGTTTTGACGAGTGATAGTCATTTTCAGTTGGACTTACCTTGGAAGACTCAGCCGCCTAACTTACCTAACAATAAAGTCGTCGCTATTCATCGACTGAGGAACCTTCGTAAACGTTCGTTAGGCGAGGCAAACTTATTTGAAGAATACGCAGGGTTCATCGATAAGATGATCAAGGCCCAGTTTTGTGAGATGGTACCAGAACACGATCTAGACCGCAGAGATGGCATGGTATGGTACTTACCCCACCATAGTGTGTATCATCCAACCAAAAAGAAAATAAGGGTTGTATTCAATTGCTCATCGAAATACATGAGAGTCTCACTCAATGACCGACTTTACCAGGGCCCGGACTTGACAAATTCCTTGATTGGTGTTTTAATACGCTTTAGGCAACAGCGAGTTGCTTTCATAGCAGACGTAGAAGGGATGTTTCACCAAGTGAGGGTAACTCCTAGTATGCGTGATGCGTTGAGGTTTCTTTGGTGGACAGATCGCAACCTGAACGAAGCAGCTACCGAGTATCGAATGCGTGTTCACCTTTTCGGTACCACTTCGTCACCCACATGCAGCAATTTTGCTTTAAGAAAGACCGCGATCGACAATAGGTCTCTGTTCGCCTCAGATGTCGCCGATACTGTACTCCGTAATTTCTACGTAGATGATTGTTTAAGATCCGTTCTCAGCGTCGACGAGGGAAAGCGACTAGTTAGTCAACTAATTCAGATGCTCACCAGAGGTGGTTTTAGACTGACTCAATTCTCGTCCAATTCCAGGGAAGTTTTGGATACAGTTCCAGAGAGCGAGAGAGCTAAGACTGTGAAGTACCTGAACCTCGACAGCGAACAGTTACCGATGGAGAGAGCTTTAGGAATTTTATTGGACATGGAGTCTGACCAATTTCATTTCAGGGTAAAAAATGACTTGACGTCTAAGCCAAGTACTCGACGCGGTATATTATCCGCCATCAGCACACTATATGATCCGATCGGATTTACAGCGCCTGTTTCACTCTCAGTGAAATCTGCGCTTCAAGAATTGAGTAGACTCAAACTGAGTTGGGATGATCCTATTCCCTACTGGTGCGAAAGACTGTGGAGTGAATGGCTTAAGGAGTTGCCGAAGTTGGAAGATTTGACAATAAGTAGATGTTTTAAACCAGCAGATCTCGACTGTGTCCCGTATACCGCACGACTCCACCACTTCGCCGACGCATCAGAGATCGGGTACGGGGCAGTGAGTTATATTCGCTTCGATTTTAATGGAAATGCTCATTGTTCTTTTGTTCTAGGGAAGTCTAGAGTCACTCCAATCAAGACCTTGAGTATCCCAAGACTCGAATTAGCGGCCGCAGTACTGGCGACACTGTTAGACAAGATGATACTGAAAGAATTGGATCCCCCTACTGAAAGATCGTGGTTCTGGACTGACAGCACTGCAGTGTTGAAGTACATTCATAATGAGAGCAGGCGTTTTCAGGTCTACGTAGCTAACAGAGTCTCCAAAATACGCGAACATTCGAGCCCTGACCAGTGGCATTTCGTCGAAGGTGTTTCTAACCCCGCCGATGATGCGTCACGAGGTCTGAAGCCGTCCCAGCTTACGCCTTCATCGAGATGGTTATCGGGGCCGGAATTCCTGTGTATGGACGAGAGTTCCTCGCCGGCATTTCCAGATGACGTTAACATGGCAATAGACCCGTCAGATCAGGAATTAAAGAAGTCAGTGCTTTCTCACACCATCATCAAGAATGAAGAAGATTACTTGTTGAAATTCGTAGAACGATTTTCGTCTTGGCATATGCTGAAAAAATGTGTATCATGGATTAGGAACAGTTTAACACTCATACACTGGATAAACTTTGATACTCACAAGAGCAAGCTTTCACCTACATTCTGTAGGCATCGTCAGGCTTAATGTGACGTCATCAGATGTTGTTGATGTGACGTCACAGCCGGATCTCGTCAGCTGGTCTGTGAAGGCCCCCGCGCGCCATCTGCTGCCTTAAGGATGTTATTCCATACAGGGGGTAGAGCAAATCTCCCAAAGTCTTTATTCAGCGTGGGGTGTCTCAGGTATATGTAAAATGACTCCTGAACACCTCGTACGAACCACCGGGGTTCCACCGTCAAAATGTCTGTGTTGCCTATATCAACAGAGTGATCAGGATTGTCAGTATGGATGTGTTGGGATACCTCTGACGTCACAGAGCTAGGTCGACGGTGTTCACCAAACCGGGCTCTCAAGGAGCGCTCAGTTTCACCAACATAACTCGCATCGCAAGATTCACATTTAACATGGTACACCGGTCTAACTAATAACTGGCGTAACGTGTTCACCGGTTTAAAATACACACTAATGTTGTAGTCTTTCATCACCCGTCTGATTTGTTCAGACATGCCCTTCACATATGGTACTACGACCGATCTCTTACGTCACATCAACAACATCTGATGACGTCACATTAAGCCTGACGATGCCTACAGAATGTAGGTGAAAGCTTGCTCTTGTGAGTATCAAAGTTTATCCAGTGTATGAGTGTTAAACTGTTCCTAATTTGGATATTCCTGGATAGTAAAGAATGTTTAATGGTATCATGGATCTTGAGATTCAAATCTATATTCTTACAGAAAATTCGCAAAGAGACGCCTGATACATTTCCTGGTAGAATAACGGTTACTGAACTGAGACGAGCAGAGCGTGAAATATTGAGTTACGTGCAGCGACGTCACTACCCAGACGAATGTTCTGGTATCAGTGACAAAACTTCTCGACTACTGCCTCTAGACCCAGTTCGTATAGAGGGACTTCTAAGAGTTGGGGGAAGATTGAGACGGTCGAGTTTACCCTTTGAGATAAAGCACCCCATCATTGTTCCAAAGTCCTCTCATATATCTCATCTCATCATTGAATACTATCATCGCATGTTTGCTCATAAAGGTGTAGAGTTTATTTTATCTCAGATAAGACGTAAATTCTGGATAATTAACGCTAAATCGATTATTAAGCGTATCTAACGCACATGCATCCCCTGTAGAAAACGAAAAGCTAAAGTAATGGAACAAAAAATGTCTGATTTACCTGGGGATAGAGTAACTCCCGATTTGCCCCCTTTTTCAAACGTGGGAATAGATTATTTCGGTCCATTTCTAGTAAAACGGGGCCGGGCTCGCGAAAAACGGTACGGCTGTTTGTTCACATGTATGGCCAGCCGTGCTGTCCATATTGAAATGTGTCATTCTATGGATACGGATTCCTTCATATGTGCATTAAGGCGTTTCATTAGCCGTCGAGAATAAGAAGTGATAATGGCACTAATTTCGTCGGCGGACGACGCGAGTTGCGCCATGCGATCGAAAGCTGGAACCAGGAAAAAATTCACGAATTCTGCCTGCCGACCGCATCGCATATGGGTGGAACTTGGGAAAGAATCATCCGTACGATTCGAGATACTGTCACGGCCATCGCAGGCGAGCAAATCCTGGACGATGAACGTTTCTCTACGTTAATGTGCGAGGTCGAAGCAGTAATAAATAATCGTCCTTTGACCGCAAATTCCGACGATCCTTCAGATTTGAACGCGCTATCACCGAACCACTTGCTTCTCGCGAGATACGGTCCTCGGCTACCGCCCGGTAAATTCACTGAACGCGACAATTATTTAAGGAGATGGTGGCGTCAGGTACAATATCTTGCGGATGTATTTTGGCGAAGATGGCTGTCCGAATATGTAGCCGTTTTGCAAAAGCGCTCGAAATGGTTTCGTCTCCGTAAAAACGTCCAAATCGGTGAACTTGTGTTAATTGTCGATGATAAAATCCCTCGATGCTCGTGGCTACTGGGGCGTGTAGTTTCTACATATCCCGATCAGGACGGGGTTGTCCGATCTGTCAAGCTGAGAACGCAAAACTCAGAGCTGATGCGACCCATTCAGAAGTGCATTCAATTAGAATGCTCTGTAGATGATTAATCTAATTGTAAATTGCTTCTTGTGATTAAATGCTAAAGCCTATTTAATGGGGCCGGAGATGTTACGCTCATTCTGTACTGTACTTGTTTTTCTATTCTAAATCGAACTGTATGAACCTGGTGAAATATTTGAATTCTCCCGCCATGAATCAGTACTGGAAATCACGTGATTTCCTGGGCTTTGTCGAGAGCTTTGGATTTTGTTTAGTTCGCTTTGCGTGCTCGTCGTGTGTACATTCCTCCAAATTTTCACGTTAGTATAACTATTTGTATTATGCTTTTGATATTAATTTTGGTAGTATCTTAACATGTAATAATCCTTTCTTGTAGAAACATGTATTTTCGGTAATAAATCGTTGTAACAGAGAGAATACAGTCATACAGTCGTCGTCGTATTTTCTGGTCGTAACAACCGGTCCGATTGGACCGCTTTTCTATTGTTCTCCATTGTTCTATTATCGATCGTTGTTGACGGAAACAGCTGCTCAATATTGATTGGTTACATTTCTGTATTTCTATGTTTGAATGTTGTAGTTTACAGAATAAAAATATAACTGTGTATTGCGCAATAACCGGTCCGATTGGACCGCTTTTCTATTGTTCTCCATTGTTCTATTATCGATCGCTAAAATTTACATAATAAATATGTGTTTATGAAATAATATTTCCACCAGTCGTTTCGTTGAATTGATTTTCAGTTGAGGATTTATTATCGAGGATCCGAAATGACTTATCAAAAGCAGCGAGGAATGAAAAAGGATGACGTTAGTCGAATAAATGGAGGAGGATTCTAAAATGTTAATCAATTTTAATAAAAATTTGATTTATAAATGGAAAGGAATAATGAATACAATAAAAAACTTATTTGGGGTTGGAAAGATTTAAGACCTCTTGAAAAGAAAGAAAATAAAATCAAATCTAATAAACTAGATTTACAGTTATATTTAGAACAGTTAACAAAGGCAAAGAAATTTATTGACCAATGGAACAATGATCCAAATAATGAACAATACGTTGAGGAATTTGATATCAAGGATCCGAAATGATTTATCTGGACAGTTATAATTACTGCTCCTAATAGATAAACAAAAGTAGTGAGATATCAAATAGAATTCAAATAAAATACATTAAAAAAACAACTTCAACTAGCCATTATTTCTATTTTAATTTTTAATATTTTCTTTTACAATTCTTTTCAAAAGAGAATACTTTATATCGCAAATAAAAAATACTAAAAAAACAATAACTAATACTAAAATTCTTTACCTTTAACTAACTAGTATTAACCCAAAGAGATGCTGGTATCATTTTATAATACTTATATTTTTTTCGCGTTTTTCTCTAATATAAATGTCAAAGAAATCGAGTAAGAATAGTCTTGATATTGAAAAGACATTAGATGATTTGGGTATAAGTGATAATAAGGATACAGTTGTAACTAATTGTGCTCAAGTTAATTGTAATATTGATTATGAATACTATTTATATTGTAAACACCATCTTGAATTACTAATTGCTGGTGGGAAATCTAAAGAGTTTTTAACTAAGACTATTACTTTTCAAGAATAAGATGCTATGAAACCAGATTAAGTAATAAAATATTTTAAGATTTATGAAGAAGCTAGATTAGCTAGAATAAATGATTTAAATCTATTTCAGATGGTATTGTCAAATGTTACTCTAAGTTATGTAACCAGTTAATACCAATTGATGATGAAAATAAATTATATAATGATTTGAAAAATGACTACTTAGTTATGACTGAATTACAAAAATGGGTTGGTTATGCTTCATTTCAATTAGGATCGGTTATGACATTAATTTCTACTGGTGTCATAACATTTTCGAATATCAAGCCTATGGAATATAAATCAGGTAAGAACGAAACAGATGTACTACAACCAAATGGTGAAACAGAAAATGAATCAGAACAAAAATTAACTAAAATAAATGAGTGATGGCGTTAAGAAAATGCCTAGATCCGAGAAACAAATTAAATGGGCAAGAGAATTAGGTAAAAGATCTGCAGAATTATCTGATATTGATTCAAATAATAATCCATCTGATTCTTCTAATAGTGGAAGAAATAATTACTTATATATTACAATTGGGTTAATCACAATTATTATATTATCTGGTGTAATATATAAATCAAAATTCAAATCTGATGATAAAGATGATTCCAATGATGATCGGAAACTTAGTTATCCGTGTACAGACAATAAACCTATCATACCAGAAAATAAGTCAAATCATAAAACCATTGAAACTAAATCTAAATTATTATTAATGGATTAAAATAAGATGAAAAAAGAACAATATTTAAGAGATTAATATTATAACCCAGAAAGTGAAGTATCATATTCTAACGTTTCAGAATTATGGAATAAAATTAAATCTGATAATGAAAATATAAAATATAGTGAATTGAAATCATGGTTACAAAATCAACCAACATATCAAATCCATAAGAAAATGGATAAAACTTATTTAACAAGAAAAGTTATGGTTTCATATATCGATCAACAATAGCAAGCAGATTTAATTGACATGAAGAACTTAGAAGAATACAACAAAGGATATTTCTGGATATTAAATGTTATAGACATATTCAGTAGATACGCATGGTCAATTCCAATCAAAAATAAAACTGGTATAGAAGTGACAAATGCTTTTAAATCAATATTTAAAGAAGTTATTCCAGATAAGATACAATTTGATGAAGGTAAGGAATTCTATAACAAACATTTTACTATTATCTGATAACGATGTAGAATATTTTTCAACACACTCAGATAAAAAAGCATCTATTATAGAAAGGTTTAATAAAACATTGAAAACTAGAATGTGGAAATATTTTACTGCTAATGAAACATATATTTATATCGATGTAATAGATGATTTAGTGAAAGGTTATAATAATTCTAAACATAGTTCTATACATATGAAACCTATGCAAGCTAGAAAAGAAGATAATTCGGAAATAGTTTGGAATAATTTATATGGAGCATTTGTTACACATGATTTTGGTGAACCTAAATTTAAAATAGGACAACACGTTAGAATATCTAAATATAGAAAAACCTTTTATAAAGGTTATACCCCTAATTTTACAGAAGAAATATTTAAGATTAAAAAGATAATATTAACTAAACCTTTTGTTTATGAATTAGAAGATTTAAAAAATGAAGAAATATTAGGTTATTTCTATGAACAAGAATTATCACTTGTACCAAACCCAGATGAAATAGAATAGAAAGTATTGAAAACAAAAACTCTTAAAGGAAAAAAGTATTCTTTGGTGAAACATAAAGGATACGATGAAAAATTTAATGAATGGATTTTATCTAGTAAAATTAAAAGAATAAATGAATAAAGATTTATTTATATTTGAACCGCATAATATGTTAGTTACTGGAGTAACCAATTGTGGTAAAACACATTTCATATTAGATTTGTTAGAAACTATTTATAAGAATCATTTTGATAATATAATATTATTTTGCCCTACTTATCAAATGAATAAAACATATAAAAGAGACATAGTTAAGATAAAAAAGTTTATTATATTAAATCCTAAAACAGTAAAAGAAAATTTAGATAATTGTATAAAAATAGCAATTGATACTTATAAAGGATCAAATACATTATTCATTATAGATGATTGCGCAAATTTACATGATTCAAAAGTGAGAGAAAGTGAGTTATGTTATTTAGCTTTCTCTGGGAGACATTTCGGGATAACAACATGGGTTTTAAATCAAAAATATCATTCAATTGTTAAAGACTTTAGGGAGAATATAAGATTTCTAGTTTTATTTTATAACAAAGATAAAAAATCTATGCAACAATCATTAGAAGAAAATCAAATTATACCTACTGAATTACATGATGAATATATGAATAAATTAAAGAATAATAAAGGTTCAAAATTATTACTGAGACTACAATTTCCATATGAATATAAATTTATAAAATAACTATTTATATACCTATGTATTAGATACCCTATTAGATACCCTAATACCTGATGCCCTATTAGATACCCTAATACCTGATGCCCTATTAGATACCCTAATACCTGATACCCTATTAGATACCTTAAATACTTAAAACCCCCTTTTTTAAAATAAATATTATTTATACAATTTTCAACCAATTTATTTTTATTTTTTCAACTAATATATGAATAAGTTTGAAAATAATAAAGGTTATTTATTATTACTGAGGTTTCAATTTCCATATGAATATCAGTTTATAAAATAAGATATTTTATGTATTAGATTGTATTAGATATGTATTAGATACCTTAAATACCTTAAATACTTAAAACCCCCTTTTTTAAAATAAATATTATTTTTACAATTTTCAACCTTTATTACTTTTTGAGTTAAATATAATTAATATCTTAATCACTTTCACTATCAGACCCCCCTAACAATTTATTCAAATGCTCTATCGAATCTTCTTCTAATTCTTCATTGTTTTTGACGCCTTATAAAACGTTACCATTATGAAACCTAAACAATGATAACCATTCAGCGTCATTTTACAAACGACAACCTTAAATCGATGTGCAAAACGTCACAGGTTTATGTGTACACATACAAGCTATTTGGCAAAATATTATTGATAAAGATGTAGAATGGCTCCCCGGGATTATATAATGACCTCTATTTGAACGTTGAAATGTTATATCGCATTGAATATCATGAGAAGACGTATTGTAATAGTAAAGGATGTATGATTATATCAGGGGCGGCAGGGATAAATAGAAATGATAAGTAAATCGGATTATTCGGTTAAATGGCGGATGTATACACGATTTGGAAGTCTGATATAAAAGTCAGACCCTGACATGGGGATGCTAGTGGAATGACGAAGCTATCTACGATCTGAGTTGGGCCGGCGTGAATTTCATCGGCGGCTACAAGCGGTCTATATAAAAACGTGTAAACATATAATTTCAATATTCAAATGTTTTAGAAAATATGTTCGATATTAGACGTATGCAGGTTTCATGAGATTAGCAATTTATAATAGCATAGCTGTCATATACGGCTCCGCGTCCACTAATGGCATGTGTATAAGGTGACAATTAAATTCAATACTTTATTGATCCTTATTACATTGAAATTCCGGGATAAAATTCCAAAAATCAATACATTTACAAATTTTAAAATAAGAAAATACAAGACACACGGGTAATTCATACAGAATAACATGAATAAGTTAATTATATGACAATGTCTACTTCTACCCAGACTCAAGTCTAGGATATCAAGTGACAGCCAGACCGGGCCCCAGGACCGGGCTGGCTGGCTACACGCTATATGCTCAAAGTCATGATGAAGCAGACATCAGAAGAGCTCTTTCTTCAACCATGGAGGCAATGAAGTTGCAGACCAGCTTAGAGGCAAAAGTGAATCGAAGTCACAAGTTGACAATTTTTTTTTAATGAGACCAGTCGAAGACTGTATCATCTACCCAATCGCCAAATCTCATAATTCCCGAAATTTCTTAAAACTTCGATTTCAAATTTGCAATTCCACATTAGCTTATACCAGAAATTCTACATTTTTTCGCAGGCGTCAAATAATTTATTAAAGTTAATTTTCTTGTTATACTTATTCTTCACCCTTTTTACCGCATCATCAATAGTTGTTTCATTGTTATGCTAATTCATCCAATCAAATTTATCATTATTTTCTACTTTATGTTTCATAGAATCTTTATTATCAATATCTGTAACTATTTTTTTATTATTATCTTTATTAGTGTTTGCTCCTAATATTTCATTTACAGTGTTTGGCTCTAATATTTTATTAGCATCAGTTAGATCTAATTCATCTTTATTAGGTGTTGCTAATAATAAATCTTCATATAATTCTTTACCATTTACTTTTTTTATTTGAAACAAACTTTGTAACATATTTAAATGGGTGTTCTATAAATTCTCTTAAACCAACACGTTCTATTACATTAGTAATATGTACCTTTGTATTCATATGTTTATTCCAATTTGATGGAGCGTTTGAAAATTCACCTTTACAATAATCACAATAATTTCTTTTTTCACTAATATTTAATATTATTTCATTATTTGATGTAGAAGGTATTACATTATTAGATGTAGAAGGTATTGCATTATTAGATGTAGAAGGTATTGCATTATTAGATGAAGAAGGTATTACATTATTAGATGTAGAAGGTATTACATTATTATCAATTACATTACTTAAATTATCAACGACACCACTTTTATTATTATCGATTTCTATTAGTTTAGTTTTATAAATTTTGAAAATAGGATCAAATATCAAAGCTATATTACAAGGTATTACATAATATAAACTATCATTATTTTCATGTGTATCGATGTATGGAATATGTTTATATACTTTACCTCCTTCCATTTATTATATAAATTTTTATTAAAGTTAAAATTCTAATACATAACACTATTTAATTGAGAATTTACAATATTTAATTGCGCGTCAGATATAATATAAATGTGCATTCTTGATTCCTTTATTCTTTGTCATGAATAATTGTATTCCATCTTTAGTGTTCTGTAATTTTTTTCCAGAACCATGCAATGAATTATCCTCTGTTGTTCTAAAATTTAACCATAATGCATATTTATTACCGGTATAATAATCAATTTGATTAATATTACAATTTTCAGATGATTTTACTTTTTCATTCATAAAATGTTTTCTAATTTCTGGCCATTGATCAATCATTCTCATTCCTTGACAAAATATTTTATTTGCTATTCCTTCGATAGTTATTTCTACTTTTGTTATTTCAGGATTATAATAATTATCAACATTTATTGCAACATTAGTATATGTTGCAATGGTGAAAAATATTAATATACCTTTAGTAGATCTTCTTGGGAAGTTAATATTCTCATTAATAATTTCATCTTTTGCATTAATAGTTACAGTTTTAAATTTATCAATATAATCATATAATAATGAAAATCCTTGATTGTATTTAGTTTGAAATATACTTGAAATATTTTCATTAGTTACTGTATCATATTCTAAACATATATTCGATAATTTATAACCCATATCTTTATTAATGCTAGATATTACAATTTCATTAACAGGAGCAAATGTTATCTCAAATATAACATCTTCTTGAATTGCGTATTTATATAAAGGTGCATTATTATTTATCAAACCAGTGACACTCGGGTCATCAATGTTCAAATCGAATTGAAATAAGATAATTATTTATTGTGGGATTCGAATCTAATTGAAACGGAAACATTGAAGTCATCAAAACACACATTCATTATGCGTACTGACATGACCCAGTTTTGAAAGATCTGACATGTAGTGACGCCTGCGCACTCAACCGATTTCTGGACTAAGAGAATTTCCCCCAACACTCACTAATGCACATGTGTTAAAAACGGAGACATTGGAAACATTACGGTTTTTGCCGTAATTCTAGCAGCCCTCCGCGACTCAACGACCTTGATTTAAACTTGATCAATTCAAAATCTGTTTATTGACGCTTTTGGTTACATGAACTGATCAGCAATATACTTAAATGAAATAACCGGAATAACAAGAAATCAAAAATATTAAAGAGGTAACAAACAAATGCCCGTAAACCTGTCAGACACGCGAACGCCGGACTCGTAAACTCTTGGACTCGGACCAGCTGAGCAATAAATTCATAAAATTGACTTTGAAATTGATTGTGGAGAAGAGAGGGAATAATTCGATAGCTCTTCCTCATAAAGAAGGGAGAAATTTCGGAAAGAAAACACAACATGGCTACTAATTGAACGGAGCCAAATTTCCGATGTTTACGGCTCGACAGTGCCTTTATAACGTGGATTTATCAAAATTCCCATGCAGTATCTGGAGATTGAAGTGAGCTGAAGGATATCATACGGATTGTATCGGCGACAGCGGTAAGGTAAGGAAGCCTTTACACTTTTAACAAAAACTATGTGGAAAAGGGAAAAAAATGATAAATATAGCTGCAAAGCAGCAATATCGGGTTTCTGCCTTGCTGGATACAATGTCGTATAAGGGTGCGTGCAAACATTTCACCGAAAGCAGTTCATAACATTCCCCTTTTTAAAGGAGCGCCACCTAGGAGTCAACTTATGACATGGATATGTTGACCCACAAGGGCTACTACGCGCACATTGCAACCTCGATTCTATCGCCAACGGTTAAGCACCTAGTAGCAAAAATCATTGTTTTCAAGGTCCCCTGGTGGCAGCTGTATGAACTAATTATGCAGGATGGCATATTACACATGTCTTTGTACTTATACCAAGTTTTGTGATTTTCATAATAAACAGACCGCATTAAATGCGAAAAGTGGATTCTGAAATCGATTTTTCAAAATTTACGCCCCCTAGTGGTTAAAATGGGAACTAATCATATAAGGGGTTCGTTTCGTTTAGTAACCAGGTACAATGTCAATTTTCATAAAAATCCATTGATACCCTTAGTCGATATAGATGAAAATGTGAATTCCAGCGTCTTATAGGTGGCGCTACTGGCGAACCATATGAGCTACATAGTTATACCATACATCAATACAAGCGTCTTCGCAAGGGCTACTGGTCACTCGTTGCAACCACAATTCTATCTCCACCGGTTAAGGAGCTAGGAGCAAAAATCTCTTTGAAAAATTTGGTGGCCCATTTTCGAGCACGTAAAGCCCAAACGGTTAATCGCAGATAGGGCGTGCCATTGACTTTTTTTAGCCTCCAGGCTGTTATGAACAACTTTCGTGCTCGGCCGAAGCTGAAAACTCAAAGACAAAAATTTTTCTCATACAGTAACTTTTCGATGTCAGAATTTTCAAAAGTAAAACGCCCCCTGGTGGGTGAACGGGGACCCCAATCTAAGATCCCTTCGACTTACCTCAAGGTACTTGTGATCCGTACATCTCACGAAAGTTTCAAGTAAATCCGTCAAGGAATATTGTAATAAGATACTAAAAAACTACAGATCTAGTACACACGCTCTATCACTGCTTATAGGGACACTGACACAAACAGACGCACTGACGCGCTGTGGGAATGACACGTAGGCAATACACATACGTAGATGGATACTGTTTTAAACGGGCTTAAATTTCGATGTTTAGAGGCTCACAGTGAGTAAACAGTGCAATTCTGATTAATATCACGTACAGTATTTGTCAATGCAGCGTAGTACTTGTGATACAGAATGGCTTCACCGACAGTGAAAGTAAGTTGCAGTTGTTTACATCCTTTCAGTAAGATCCAGTGTGAAAAAGAATATAATAATAATAATAATAATAATAATCAGCAGGAATACAATAGGGTTTCTGCGAAAGCAGCAGAAACCCTAATAAGAAACACGCGAATCTCAATAGGGTTTTCTGTGATGTAACAGAAAACCCTAATTATTTTGTTCATTATAGAATGTTAAAATTTTACATAACAGAGAAAATGAAATTAAAGAAAGTTCATAGATATAGTGAATTTAATCAATCGAAATGGTTAGAAAAATATATAGATTTCAATACTCAAGAAAGAACAATTTCAGAAACAGATTTTGAAAGAGATTTCTTTAAATTGATGGATAATAGTTTTATGGTGAAAAATGTGAAAATATTAGAAATAAAATTGATATTGAATAAGTAGATAATTCTGAAAGATTAAGACATTTCCAATCAAGTTCTAGACATTTAGGAAATAAAAGATTTGAAGATTATTTAACAGCAGTAAAATTAAAAGAACAGCAATGAAATTTAATAAACCAATTTTCATAGGTTCAACTGTTTATAAATATCAAAATTATTAATGTATGATTTTCAATACAATGTTTTACAACCACACTTTGACGAAAAACATATTGAAATACTATATTTTGATTATGTAACAGCTGATACTCCAATATTATTAAAATACAATAATGAAATGTTAATAAGAAGAATTTCGGAATTAATACCTAAACAATATGAACTTAATATTTCATATGGTGAAAAATAATTAATACAAATAAATGGATTAAGGGATGTTTGGACAAAAGATGGATGGACAAAATTAAAAAATATAATTAGACATAAAACAAATAAAAAGATCTATAGAGTTAGAACTAAATTAGGATTTGTAGATGTTTCTGAAGATCATAATTCAATAAAGAATAATTGTAATGAAATCAAACCAACTGATATAGAAATTGGAGATGAATTATTACATAAAAGATTTTACTCAAGAATGAATCATATGTCATTTGATGAAATAATTGATTATATCTATAACATAGAACCTGATACATTAGAAGAAAAAAAATATTTTAGTGAATATTAGTTTATGTAATTCTTTTCAATATATATCATATAAAACTATTGAACATAGAGAGTTTTTACTTTAACCTCAGGAACTTAGAGAATGGAATTGCTTATATCTAAAACCAGGATTATATAATTCAGAAACATTAGCACAAGAAATTAATAGAAGAGCTCGAATAAAACTGGGTTGTGATGTCGGATTTGGAATTAGATTTATTATAAGTGATAGTTCCGATAGAATAAAGATAAGGTTAGCTAACGAAGAACAACATAAATTTATGGTAAGAAAACCATTTAATCTTTTGACTGCTCAAGATGGCGACTGACGACAAGTCGTGTGTATATTCGCTCTGCAAAATATGGATTTAAAAGTAGAAACTGGCTTCAAAGACATTATATGTTGAGCAGATCGAGTGGTATGATTAAACCATTTCTTTCTGAAGTGGTTTTAAGACAAAACCTCAGCTGTGTAGCTTGTTTGATTTTGATTTGAAACTGTCTAAAATAGTCATATGGTCGTCTATACACGTATATTACTGAACACTACTGAAAGATCTGTTCCGCTCGAACAATCATATCAAATACGAAATGCGTTGGCCTACCGTTTGGCCCCTGTCCAAGTAAACCTGGTGTTTCCGTGAAATTGTGCCAAGGTGATCTGTACTTATGTATGTACTGTAACGATGTAAGGTCCGGAAGAATTAATCCGAGTAACGATTAACGATCCATGTTGGGCGTACATCATTTTTGGTCTACAATGTTCGACCAATGCCAACATAATAAAAACGGTAGTACGACATTTTACCGGCGAAGAGATATATGAAGTTATGGTCATTCGCAGATACGCAATACACTGATACGCAATCAACGATCCCTATTGGAGACTTCCTAAACAGACAAGACTCGAAAGCTAGATCAGGGGCTTCGGCCAATTGCAATGATATTATATCTGCCATCAGGAAACTAGAAACAGTGCAAAAATCGCCATGTGTTGTACTTAATGCTTATGATATCACAAAAATCCCACAATTTCGACCGGAAGAGTTCGATGATGCTTCTACGATAACCAGAATAAACGAGTTAGAACAGAAAAGTCATGAAAATATTGTGCAGACCAGAGAGCTTATTACTGAATTAAAACAATCCATCGAGGAAATCAAATCTTTGGCTCACGCACCATTGTATTCGTCGGTTGTAAGGGACTGCCCGCCAGTACCCACCCCTGTGCCGACTGTTCCGACTAATCAGATTGAGAATCCTCAACCAGAAGACACTCCAACTGTTCCGGATACGTTCGACGCAGAGGAGGGAGATTTGCAACTCGCGGAAGAGGGGGTCGCATTAACAATAGACCACCGTCTGACCGTAATGATCTATTAAATGTAAATGATTACGATAGATACGGATCTCAATCATCTATAAACACCAATAGACAGTCTGACAAGGGGGGAACTAACCAATTTACGTACCTGTGGAGCGAGAGACGTCGTCAACGCAGGAAGCAAATATTCCATGGGAAAAGTAATCTGGAAGGAGGATTCAAGGGCGCGTCCGAACTCGAACGCCACTTGTTCATCTACTGAGTCGATAGTTCAACAACTTCAAGTGATATTAAGGTTTATTTAACGGACCATAAAATTGACTATAAGAATGTAATACAGGTGTCTAATGACCTAGATAAATTTAAATAATTCAAATTAACAGTATATAAATCGCTATTCTCTCAATTATTTGATGAAGGGTTGTGGCCTGAGGGTACTTGCTACAGAGCATTTAAAACTCGCAGAAATAATTATGGATTCAATAATTGATCAGTAAAAGCTTGGTAATTTTGTATATACTCTTAACTACATTTTCTATGATGGGTACTCTTAACCTCGCCTCCTACAACTCACGTGGTTTAGGACCTGGTAAATCATCATATATTGAACATCTGGCACGGACCAATGACATTACCGGTATTCTAAACAAAATATTGGCAACATGAGGATAGATTGTGTGAACTAACGGTTCAGGGTTTCAATTTACACGCCAAATCGGGAATGTGTATTACCGAATTACTTAGAGGTAGACCTTATGGTGGCGTTGCTATTATGTGGAGACAATCACTAGATATTAAGGCTACGCCTATTGATTTTGACTCCAAACGGCTTGTGTCCTTTTAATTCAAAATATGAAGTGTGGAACTTCATTTATTTTGGCGAACGTTTATATGCCATGTGACACTTGTTATGAAGAAAACAATGCTAGGGAATTCAATGATATTTTGATACAAATTTCCGAGATTGCAAAGAACTAAGATATAAATGAGGTGATTATTGGGAGAGATTTAATACTGATTTTACACGAATTAACTCCCTGCATACTAAAGTACTTGATGACTTTTTAAGGAATGAGTCCTTCACATGTCCATTGGAAACATTTCAATCTGGTGTCAGATTCACGTACAGCGGCCCCACTAATGTAGAGCACTCAACTATCGATCACTTTATTGTAAAAGACAATATGAAAGACAGATTACTCTCATACGAATGCATACATGAAGCTGACAATTTTTCAGATTTCACTCCAATTCAAATGGTTATTAAAACAGAGGTAAACAATCTAGCGTAAACAGTAGATAATAATACACATGGAAGCTGTGGGATTAAATGGCAAAAGGCCACCAAAAGTAACATTGAGTAATATACCTCAATCCTTGACGATATGTTGTCATAAATTAAGATCCCCATTGATGCATGTAACTGCTTAGATTATAAATGTACACCGCATTGCAGTGAAATAAGTCGATATTATGATGACATTTTACATAATATGTCTTTTTGCTGGTTTTCTAGCAATTCCGCATTCCAGAAACACCTCTACAAACAGGATTCCTGGTTGGAATGAAAACGTTAAACAATACAGGGACGCCGCGTTATTCTGGCACGGTCTCTGGAAAGACAATGATTGCCCTAAGGACGGTTTGATAGCAGATATTCGACGAGAAACACGTCGTAAATATCACTTACTTATGAAAGATTATCTTTCTGCTCAAAAGTTTGCAGAAGCTCTAAATAATAATAGAAATAGAGGTTTCTGGACTGAGGTTAAGAAAATGAGAAACAGCAAAAAGGCATGTCCTGCTTCCATGGATGGTTTAACAGTTCTTGTTGAAATTTCCAACGTCTTTTTTGTTAAATACCAGAAATTATTTAATTCGACGCATTGCAGTCAAGGTGATTTTGACAAGTTACACTTTAGACTAGATAATTTAATTAAAAATAACTGTTGTAAAGCTGATGAATGCCTTTGCGCAAGAAATCACTCGGTATCTGCACATGATATTAAAAATGCGCTGAAAAAGATACGTAATTATAAGAAGGACGGTACATTACGGCGTCTTCACTGATCACATATTGAATGGTTCTAATAAGTTGATGACTCATGCATCACTGTCATTCTCGTCAATGATCAGACATTCGTGCATTCCTGAAGACATTGTGATAACAACTATTACCCAAATACCAAACGATAATAGGAAACCCTTGGTTGAGTCCTCTAACTATCGTGGTATTGCACTTAGTTCTATATTCAGTACAATTTTTGATTATATCATTCTTAGTAAAAATCTCATACAGTTTGGGTTTAAACCCGCCCACTCAACAATGGGCTGTACTTATGTGTTTGACGAAGTAGTTAACTACTATAATAAAAGGGCTACAGGAGTGAATGTTGTATTGTTAGATGCGAGTCAAGCATTTGATCGCGTACATTACAGCGAACTATTTGATATTCTCATAAAGCGAAGAAATTTGCCCGCTATTAATAAAGTTCATTTTAACCTCTTACAGAAACCAAAAAAATCAGAGTCAGGTGGAATAACACATACTCTAATTTTTTTAAAGCGTCCAACAGCGTGAAACAGGGAGGTGTTTTGTCTCCAATACTATTTTCCATATACATCGATAAGCATCTGATTAAGCTTAGAAAATCAGGCGTAGGGTGCTACATTGGTAATATATTCTTTTGGGCTTTAGGCTATGCGGACGACATAATATTACTAGCACCTAGTAAATACTCCATGAATACTATGTTAAGATTGTGTGTAGAATTCTCGGTAGAATTTTATGTACTCTTCAATGCTAAAAAGACTGTTTATCTATACTTTCCAGGTGAGAATGAGCATACTTACTTTGACAATAGTATTATTTTTCAAGGAACCATTATAAAAGAATCACATTCCGCTTAACATTTGGGCAACTTGATAGGGATCAACTTTGACGCTTTACGCGTTCAAGAATGTATATTGGATTTCAACAGACGGGTCAATTTACTAATGTCTCAATTCAGTCACGTTAACGCTCATATACGCTTTAAACTTTTCAAATAATTTTGTTCATGATTGTATGGCTGTACACTTTGGGATTTCACAAAAAAATAATATAGCAAAAATGTTCACTGCTTGGAGAAAAGCCATCAGAAAAGTACTCGGTTTACCTTATTGTACCCATTGTAACTTGCTCCATTTAATTTCGGGCGATGACCCTATTGAACATCGAGTGTATAATAGATTTATTAAATTTTTCTCTGCCATCAAACAATCCACCAATAGAATTGTCAGAACATGTGGTTATCTTGCTCTTAATGGCAGCGGATCTCAATGCTCAAATTATATTACCTTTTCCACGCGATTTTTCGATATTGAGGACTGAACTTGCAGTACCACAAATCTAACGGTTTCAGTCAGATGAAGATACATTGAAAAAGGCCGCCGCAACTATCGACTTCATGCACTTGTCCCAATCTGCAACTGATGAGTGGATTATTGCGGAATAGCGCGACATTATTATCGAACTATGTATTCCCTGATATGTATATAATGTAACTGGTCAGTGGATATTATAAATTTTGAATTTTGTATTGTAAACTTCGTTTACGAATAAAATATATATATATATATATTAGGCTAAACTTTTAGGACGTAAGTCCAGATAAAACTTTCACAAATGTTGATGCTACACCAAATACAATACATTTTGCGCATTTTTATATTTATTGCAATTCGATAGACCCTGTAAAAACATTCGAAGCAAATGAAAGTTCAATTTGTAATTCTAGTATTTACCATCAATTTGAAACACAAATAAATTATCTGAATTTTATCTGTGATTTTAAACCTTGTATTTCACAATTTGATAATTACAAATTAGAAATTATAATGGATTTAATTGATTCAAATAATTTTCCTGTAATTCATGAAATAGTTGTAATATAAGATGTAAAGAATAATTTTTTTGTAATATAAATGTGAATATTTGTTGGACCGAGTACATGTTTTGGATTTGATTTTAAATGTGAGAAAGAAATGAAATTTGATGTAAATGATGTAATAACACATATTAAAAATACTATATTTTTAAATGAAACAACATTTGATGATAAAACAAAAAATAAAGAAACTCATAATGTAGAAAAAAATTACTGATTCAATTAGAAATTCTTTTAGATTTTATGAATTAGATGAAGATTTTATTATTAATGATATAAAAAATATTATAACTGAAATATATGAAAATGAAACTAAAAATAATATAAATGTTGAATGAATTATAACTTAAATAACAAAATACTTTGAAGATAGTAAATTTTTTGATATATAAATGTATCCAAAGTGGATAATAAATGGATTATATAATGGCGCCTTATTATCAATGGGAACTGTTGATTATACAATGTTGTTAAAAAATTATTTAAAATAGGAAACGTGAATCCCAGAAAAAAAGTTTTCACTCGGTACCTTTGAAGTCGGGTCGGTCGGGTTACGGCAAACAAACCATTAATATGGGATGGCCTAAAATTCATATGATGTCACATATCAAAGGGGGCCGAATATATACAATATTCAGCCCTCGACCTATACTTGTAGTTTGCTGCTTAATATTTTCAGGTCACAAGAAATTACAATTTATTACAAATTCTATCAAACAGAAAACACAGCGCTCATCTTCTGCTACGATTATTCAGCCTATTTTCATGTCAAACGTGCACGCGTTTCAGCATCACTTTTAGTAGTGTACTGTACGAGCTTGTGTGTGTGTGTCGTCTAGCACTCCGCGCGCACGTGGAGGCCTCGTGTAAGTAATTGTTCGCTTACACTTTAATGTCAATCAAAACAATCACCGGGTATTAAAATGAAACAATACCTATTGCGGATGTGTGAAATAATTACATCCTAGTAATAGGGGTAATGGGCTTTCAGGCCAAAGGTCGAACGGTCGAGCCCATTAAAAAACAAAATATTAAAAGTAATTAAAAAACTATAATATATTTTCATAACCGCGTGCATTTTATATCAAAACTAAATATTTATTCTAAGATATCAATAATATAAAAAGCATATTGTATTAAATCAATTGGTCGCTCCACTTCGCTACCGCTCCGCTCCGCGACCAATTGATTTAATTACAATACACACATTCAAATAATCAAATATATTCAAATGATAATAATTATTCTATTATTCAACTGAAATGCACGCGGTTATGAAAATATATTATAGTTTTTTAATTACTTTTAATATATGTTATTAATGAACTCGATCATTAAACCTTTAGCCTGAAAGCCCATTACCCCTATTACTCTTAAAATATTCATATATATATGAATAACATTTAAATTATTGAACTTCTAAAATCAATTTTAATAAAAAATATAGTATTAAAATGGAAGCAAATAAGTACTACTGCCCAACATGTAATATCGATATAGATAAATCCCAAAAAGCAAGACACAATAAAACTAGAACACATTTAGAGAATAAATTGAAACTAGAATATTTACAGTTATATTCAGAACAGTTAACAAAGGGAAAGAAATTTATTGAATTATGGAATAATGATCCAAATAATGAACAATACGTTGAGGAATTTATTATCAAGGAATCGAAAGAACTTATCAAAAGCAGCGAGGAATGAAAAAGGATGATGTTGGTCGAAGAAATGGAAGAGGATTCTAAAATGTTAACCAATTTAGTAAAAAAATACGTATAATAAATGGAACCAGAACAACCACAAATTATCAATATTACAAATAACACTGGCGTTATAAACATATACTACAAGAAGTGTTCTAAATGTGAATTAGATAAATCATTAACAGAATTTAGTAAGCGTAAGATTAGCAAAGATGGTTTTCAATATTGCTGTAAAACTTGTTTTAAACTATACACCAAACAATACCGAGAAGATAATATAGAACATTATAATTATTATATGGCAGAATATATGAGAGAAAGATATCAAACAGATCTTAATTTTAGATTGAAACAATGTTTACGGTCTAGATTAACACAATTATTCAACAAAGAAACACATTCAGAAACATTATCTGATCTATTAGGTTGTTCAGATGAATTTCTCAAATCATGGATAATATATCAATTCGATGATAAAATGAATATAGATAATTATGGTGAATACTTTCATATTGATCATGTGTTACCAATATCTAAATTTGACATGAATGATGAATACAATAAAAAACTTATTTGGAATTGGAAGAATTTTAGACCTTTAGAAAAGAAAGAAAATCAAATCAAATCTAATAAACTAGATTTACAGTTATATTCAGAACAGTTAACAAAGGTAAAGAAATTTATTGAATTATGGAATTCAACACATAATGAACAATACGTTGAGTCTTTAATGAGTGGTTAAAGAATAATAGATTTTAAATAAAATATAATAAAAATTACATACCTTCAACTATCTATTATTTCTATTTTAATTTTTAATATTTTCTTTTCAAAAAAGAATACTTTATATCACAAATAAAAAATACTAAAAAAACAATAACTAATACTAGAATTCTTTAGCTTTAACTAGCTAATATCATTTGAAGAATACTTATAATACTATTCTTATTAAATTTCTCTAATATAAATGTCAAAGAAATCTAATAAGAATAGTATTGATATTGAAAAAACATTAGATGATTTAGGTATTAGTGATAATAAAGATACAGTTGTTTCTAATTCTATTCAAGTTAATAACAATATAGATTATGAATACTATTTATATTGTAAGCACCATATAGAACTATTGATTGCCGGTGGAAAAACTAATGAGTTTTTAAATAGAATCATTACTTTTCAAGAATTAGATGCTATGAAACCCGATAAAGTAATAAAATATTTTAAGATTTATGAAGAAGCTCGATTAGCTAGAATAAATGATTCTATTTCAGATGGTATTGTCAAATGTTATTCTAAGTTATGTAACCAGTTAATACCAATTGATGATGAAAATAAATTATATAATGATTTGAAAAATGACTATTTAGTTAGGACTGAATTACAAAAATGGGTTGGATATGCTTCATTTCAATTAGGATCAGTTATGACGTTGATTTCTACTGGTGTCATTACATTTTCGAATATCAAACCTATGGAATATAAATCAGGTAAGAATGAAACAGATGTACTACAACCAAACCGTGAAACAGAAAATGAATCAGAACAAAAATTAACTAAAATAAATGAGTGATGGAGTTAAGAAAAAGGCTAGATCCGAGAAACAAATTAAATGGGCAAGAGAATTAGGTAAAAGATCTTCAGAATTAAAAAAAGCTAAGAAAAAGAAATTAACTGATATAAATGAATCTGATATTGATTCAAATAATAATCCATCTAATTCTTCTAATGCTGGAAGTAATTATAAATTATATATTACAATTGGATTAGTAACAGTTATTATATTATCTGGTGTAATATATAAATCAAAATTCAAATCTGATGATAAATATGATTCCAATGATGATCGGAAACTTAGTTATCCGTGTACAGACAATAAACCTATCATACCCGAAAATAAGTCAAATCATAAATCAAATGAAAATAAATCTAAAATATTATTAATGGATTAAAATAAGATGAAAAAAGAACAATATTTAAGAGATTTATATTATAACCCAGAAAGTGAAGTATCATATTCTAACGTTTCAGAATTATGGAATAAAATTAAATCTGATAATAGCAATATAAAATATAGTGAATTAAAATCATGGTTACAAAATCAACCAACATATCAAATCCACAAGAAAATGGATAAAACTTATTTAACAAGAAAAGTTATGGTTTCATATATCGATCAACAATGGCAAGCTGATTTAATTGATATGAAGAACTTAGAAGAATATAACAAAGGATATTTTTGGATACTAAATGTTATAGATATATTCAGTAGATACGCATGGAGTATCCCGATTAAAAATAAAACTGGTATAGAAGTTACAAATTCTTTCAAATTAATATTTAAAGAAGCTATCCCAGATAAAATACAATTTGATGAAGGTAAAGAATTTTATAACAAACATTTTAAAAAACTATTAACTGATAACGATGTAGAATATTTTTCAACACATTCAGATAAAAAAGCATCTGTTATAGAAAGATTTAATAAAACATTGAAAACTAGAATGTGGAAATATTTCACCGCTAATGAAACATATAAATATATCGATGTGTTAGATGATTTAGTTAAAGGTTATAATAATTCTAAACATAGTTCTATAAATATGAAACCTATACAAGCTAGAAAAGAAGAAAATTCAGAAATAGTTTGGAATAATTTATATGGAGCATTTGTTACACATGATTTTGGAGAACCTAAATTTAAAATAGGACAACATGTTAGAATTTCTAAATATCGAAAAACATTTTATAAAGGTTATACCCCTAATTTTACTGAAGAAATATTTAAAATTAAAAAGATAATATTAACTAAACCATTTGTTTATAAACTAGAAGATCTAAAAGATGAAGAAATATTAGGTTATTTCTATGAACAAGAATTATCACTTGTACCAAATCCAGATGAAATAGAATACAAAATAGAAAAAGTATTGAAAACTAAAACTCTTAAAGGAAAAAAGTATTCTTTGGTGAAATATAAAGGATATGATGATAAATTTAATGAATGGATTTTATCTAGTAAAATTAAAAGAATAAATGAATAAAGATTTGTTTATATTTGAACCACATAATATGTTAATAACTGGAGTTACAAATTGTGGTAAAACACACTTCATATTAGATTTATTAGAAACTATTTATCAGAATCATTTCGATAATATAATATTATTCTGCCCAACTTATGAAATGAATGAAACGTATAATAGAGATATAGTTTTTAAAGATAAAAAGTTTATTATATTAAATTCAAAAACAGTGAAAGATAATTTAGATAATTGTATAAAAATTGCAATAGATATTTATAAAGGATCTAATACATTATTTATTATTGATGATTGCGCAAATTTACATGATTCAAAAGTTAGAGAAAGTGAGTTATGTTATTTAGCTTTCTCTGGGAGACATTTTTGGGATAACAACATGGGTTTTAAATCAGAAATATAATTCAATTGTGAAAGATTTTAGAGAGAATATAAGATTTCTAGTTTTATTCTACAACAAAGATAGAAAATCTATGCAACAATCATTAGAAGAAAATCAAATTATACCTACTGAATTACATGATGAATATATGAATAAATTAAAGAATAATAAAGGTTCCAAATTACTTATGAGATTACAATTTCCATATGAATATAAATTTATAAAATAACTATTTGTATACCTATGTATTAGATACGTATTAGATATGTATTATATACCTCCCCTAATGTCTTTATTATCTTTAGTACTTTAGTACTTTTAGTACATAAAGAATAAATCTTTATTTTATTAATACTTTAAAAATAAAATAGAACTACTAAACTACTAAAGATAATAAAGACATAACAAACACCATAGATTTATCATTACTGAATCAAATATATATAATAAATCTGTAAGATAAATAAATTTATGATATTTATTACATCTATATGTGTTTGTTATGTCTTTATTATCTTTAGTAGGTTTAGTACTTTTAGTACATAAAGAATAAATCTTTATTTAATTAGTACTTAGAAAAATAAATATATAAATAATTTTTATAAATTATAAATCTATGATATATATAATAAATATGTGTGATAAATAGATTTAATTATTGAAACAGTAATATATAAAATCCATCAGATGAATAAATATAATTATTGAAACAGTGTTATATATATATTTATGTCTTTATTGTCTTTAGTAGTTTAGTAGTTTTAAAAATAATTTTATTCACTACTAATAAAATAAAGATTTATTCTTTATGTACTAAAAGTACTAAACCTACTAAAGACAATAAAGACACAAAGGGTATTATATTCATATTTTAAATTACTTTTCTGATTCTAATTCTGAAAACAATTTGCTCCATGCATCTCTTAATTCTTGCGATCTTCTTTCACCTAATAGTTTAAAATGATAACTATTACTATTCAAACCCTTAACCCAGAATTCATAAGTTAAATAAATATATTGGTTTAATTTGTCTTCACTTATATTTTTATATTCATTTTTTGCTTCATTTCTTATTTTATTTATAACATCCTGTGAAAAATCTTCATAACTGTAGTATTGAATTATTTCATCAAAGTTATCATTTATATTATCATTAGCAGCAACTTTTTTCAATTCTCTAAAAAATCTATATTTTTAAATTTTATGAAATAATGTATACTCCAATAATTATTTAGATAAATTTTTATAATCGTCCGACGAGTTTTTAGATCTGATAATACTTGTTTTGGATTATTTCTTACATAATCGATAAAAATTGATCTATATAATTTCCTATGATCATTATTTTCGATATCAAAAAATACACTTGGTGCTCTATAAAGGTAATTTAAATCAGCAGCTTTTATTGTATGTTCAAAAGAATTATCATGTTTAATTCTATCTTTAGGTAATACAACAACATTACACTTTTCACATATATTTCTTTCTATATTATCCAAATGTATCTGTGTTAATTTATGCTTTGAAAAATTACTACGACTTATATATTTATCACATTCTTCACAATATTTATCTTCTTTAACATTATCAATTTCACTATCATTATCCAATTCATTTAAAATCTTATTCTTTTTTTTCTTATGCTTGAGTGAATTAAGATGAGTTGCCCAATTCTTATAACTTTTATACTGTTTACATACGTCACAATATTTTTCATTTGTCTTTTTTGATTCAATATCATAATTCGATGTAGAAGGTATAACATTATCTTCTATTTTAGATTCAATATTATCTTCTATTTTATATTCAATATCATTCTTATCTTCTATTTTAGGTTCAATATTATCTTCTATTTTAGGTTCAATATTATCTTCTATTTTTGTTTCAATATTCTTATCTATTTTACTTATTCTATATTTGAATTGATTAAAGTAATCTCCAAAATACTTACTGTATTCATCATAAGGTAATATATAATATATATCTGATATCATTTCACTTGGAGATTGTATTTCATATATTCCACCTTCCATTTAATATAAGATTTTTTATTAAAGTTAAAATTTTAATACATAACACTATCTAATTGTGAATTTACAATATTTAATTGCGCGTCAGATATAATATAAATGTGCATTTTAAAATTTTTGATTCCCTTTTTCTTTGTCATGAATAATTGTATTCCATCTTTAGTGTTCTGTAGTTTTTTTCCAGAACCATGTAATGAATTATCCTCTGTTGTTCTAAAATCTAACCATAATGCATATTTATTACCGGTATAATAATCAATTTGATTAATGTTACAATTTTCAAATGATTTTATTTTTTCATTCATAAAATGTTTTTTAATTTCTACCCATTGATCAATCATTCTCATTCCTTGACAGAATATTTTATTCGCTATACCTTCGATAGTTATTTCTACTTTTGTTATTTCAGGATTATAATAATTATCAACATTTATTGCGCCATTAGTATACGTTCCAATAGTAAAAAATATTAATATACCTTTAATAGATCTTCTAGGGAAGTTAATATTCTCATTAATTATTTCATCATTTGCATTAATAGTTACAGTTTTAAATTTATCAATATAATCATATAATAATGAAAATCCTTGATTGTATTGAGTTTGAATTATACTTGAAATATTTTCATCAGTTACTGTATCATATTCTAAACATATATTCGATAATTTATAACTCATATCTTTATTAACGCTAGATAATACAATTTCATTTACAGGAGCAAATGTTATCTCAAATATAATATCTTCTTGAATTGCGTATTTATATAAAGGTGCATTATTATTTATCAATTCAAAGTCTAATGGAATTTTATATTTGCTTCCATATATACTTTTTATCAATTTATCTACATCATTTGTTAATATTGCGCTATTAGCTTCTGATCTTAATTTATTTTGGTTTTCCGATTGGATGCCTTGAAATATCATATTATTTCTATTTTCTTTAGTTAACCATAAATCTTTATAATGCATAAATAAATTATAATCATCTAATGAGAAAACTGTTTCCGGACCAATCTTTATTGTTAACTTTTTAATCAAATATCTTCCAACATTATCAACAACATAATTATTATTATTACCGGCTACTGTTATATCGGCTGATAAATAAATACTATTTGGAACGTAAAAAGTATTTTGTGTTAATCTAGGAATTCTAACATATAAAGTTTCATCGGGATTAATATTTGAAGGGTTATGAGTAATTATATGATGTGATCTTTCTGCTTTAATAGCGTTAGATATTCTAGAAATCTTCGAAGGACTTATATAACTCCCACTCATTTATTTAACAAAAAAAATTAATTATTTATTTTTTGATATTTTTTGATATCATATTTACTAAACCAAAAATAATAGCACTTACAACCGTAATTAAAAATAAAATAATATGTTCAGCAGCAAAGTTAATAATGTTTCCTGCAGATTTCAATATAAAACCAACAATTGAAGCAATAACTCCTGGCAATGCTGCAGCAGATTTTTTAGATAGTTCCCATAAATATTTTGCTAATTTCTTTAAACCATCCTTAACTTTATCTTGTATAGAATTATTACCTGGAGGTTTATCTGGTTTATTTGGAGTAGGAGTAGATTTCAAAGCATTTGATATTGCTAAACCAATTGTTGTAAATAACATAGTTACAGCTGTTAGAATTGAAAGAATTGTTATTCCTTCTAATTTAAATAATAACTTTATTCTATCTTTCAATGATATTTCAGAATTTGGTTTAATCAACAAATCTTTAAAAATAACTTTTAATCTATTTATATTATAATCATATGATTTTAACAATAATTTAATTTCTTCTTTTTGTAATTCTATGTTATATTCTAAATCATCTATTTCTTTTTCTAAACGTAATTCTTTTTGCCTATATTCTATTTCATCAATTACTTGATGATCTAAATCAGACTTTATTTTTTCTATTTCTTTATTTTTATCAGTTAATTCTTTTTCTAAAGTTCTAATCTTAAAATCTCTTATACTTTTATCATGCGCAATTTTATCAGATGCAAGTCTTATACTAATAATTTCTCTAATTGCTTTATCAGAAAATATATCTAAATCTTCTAATTCTTGATCTGTTGCATCAAGTAACCCATTCGGTAAAAGTTTTTCAATTGGAACTTTATTTGATTTAAGTTTACTAGTTTTGGAAGTTATATTCTGTTCAGAAGTTGTTTCTGTTTCTAAATTATTATCGATTGTTTCAAATAATTCATTAATTCTTTGTTTAAATACTCTTTCATTTTTAATAATTTCTTCTTGTGTTACATCTTCTGGTTCATTACTATTTCTTATTCTTTTAATTCAAGATAGGTCTAACTTAAGCAAAGTTGATTCTGCTAATATTTTTTCTTGTTTTTTATAAGAGATATCAATATAATAATCATCTTTCAAACGATAATAATATTCACCATCTAAAAACTTTAATTCTTGTACTAAAAGTCTAGCGCCTCTGGTATTGATATTATATCCAGATTTTTCAAATATAGGTTTGAAATTATAAATATATTCATTATATTCTAAATTTTGTTTTACTAAATCTGGATTTTCATTTTCAGGATTTATTCTCGATCTAGTTCTTCTATCAAATTCATCTGTTGATTGACCTTTAGAACCACTATCTGCTAAATTAGAATTATATGCTGATTCATCATCATTATCAATATTAGTTTCATTAAAATCGGGTTGTGGTTCATCATCAATATATCCTTCATTATTATTTCCCATTTCTCCCATTTCATAATCTTCTCCACCTTCTACATCCATTTACATAATAAAAAAATTAAAATTTAAAATATAATATTCCTCCGATTACAATTCCTATACAAGTTATAGCTAATTTAGTATTTTCATGGGATTTATTATCATCATTTAGTTTAATTATATCATGTTGAATTTTATCAGTTCTATTATTTTCTGATGTATTGTAATCTTTTATTTTAGAATCATTATTTAATTTAATATTATTAGTTTTAGTTTCAGTTGATTGAATATGTTTTTTATTTTTTTCACCTTCCATTAATTTTGGAGCAGTAATAATCTTTTTATTTATATCATTTAATCCAAATGAATTATTTATTGTTGCAGTTTTAATTAGATTATTATAACCAATTATATTTCCCATCTTCAATACTAAATCATTAGAAATAATAAATAGATTAGGGCCTATACAATAATTAAGTCTTACATGAGATTTATCTAAATAATTTTGATATCTTATAATGTTTTCTGGAATCGATCTATTTTTATCATTATGTATGGAATCTTCAAATAAAACTTTAAATTGTTTCTGTGTATCAAATGAAGTGTTATCATTTCCAATTATTTGGGATCTTGTTTCAACTTGAGCGCCTAAAATACATATCAAATAAATTCTAATAGATTGATTTATTCTTTGTATACCTGATTTTGTAAAACCTTCACCATTTTCTAAAATGAAATTAACCCAACCATTATTATTATCAATTTTATAATTATGATAACCTCCAATTCTATGCATATAATCAATTCTTTTTATTTCATACTGTTCACCAACACCTTGCAATTTACCATGCGCTCTGAAATCGGAATTAATATTTATATTAAATTCATTACATATTTTATAAAACTTAGATAGATTAATATTATTATCCAATTCTTTAAAATATTTAGACCCGGGTAAAGGACATTCTAATTCATTTAATATTATTCTGATTTGAAAATATGTGTGAAATCTAAATATTGTGTGAATTAATTTTAAATCAGAATACTTCAAATTTTTATCTAAGTTATTTAAATGATCATTCCAACTAATTCCACAACCTGTTGTTGCACAATAAACAGCAAAATTTAATTGATTCTGCCAATATTTCATATTAGATTTTACTTTATATATATGATATTCATCTCGAGTAAAAGTAACTTCATATGTATTAAATATATTTTCCATTTTAGAAATAAAAAACTGTGATTCAGTAACATAAATTTCTAAATTAGTTAATGAATTTAAAACTACATTTTTATATGTAATATTTTTCTTAAAATCTATTGCCGGAATATTATATTTAATTGATTTATTATATTGGAAAGCTTTTGGAAACCCCATTTATATAATTAAAAAATTAATAATTTATTAATTCTTTTAATAATTTATCTTGTTCTTCAACTGTTATATGACCATTTAAACTTATTATATAATCTAGTGTGTTCTTTAATTTATTAATTTCTTTTATATTAGATTTTATTTTTTCTTTATTACTTTTTATATTTAATTTTGAACTTATACCAGTTAATACACTTGATGATAATCCTAATACACCAATTGATATAGCTAAAGGTGTTAATGGGCTGAATATTGCTAAAAATGTTATTACAGAACTAATTGTAACCGAACCACTTATAACAAATAATATATAATTTTACTTTTTAAATATTTTTTCTTTTTAACTTTTAAGTCACTTTCAAATTCTAATATTTGTTTTTCTAAATATGTTTTTAATTTAGTTTTATTTATATCATGAGGAATAATATCAATACTATCAACTTTATCTTCCATTTATTTAGAATAAAAATTACTAATTAGTAAATTTATAAGCAACAAATATAACAATAACTGTTCCACCTAAAATCCATATTATTTCATATTTTTGTTGTTCTTTACTTGGGGTATAATAATCTGATAATTTAGGTTTGTATAGATGTAATTTTTCTTTATTGGTTACTGCGTTATATAAACTCATTGCATCATCAACTGATTGAAAATCTCTATGTGAAATCTTCTGATTATATAATTCTTTATTGATGTAATCCATATAGTTTTGCCTCTTTTCTCTATATTCTTCTGCAGCTTTATTGTATTTCTCTAACGCTAAGTCTTCTTTGTTCTCCTAATGAACTATTTTTATCAATATGTTTAAATAAATAACCACCACCAGTAAATGCTAAAGCGTTAACAATTGCCGATCCTATAATAGTTATAATTGCAGAAGCCATTTATTTAGCAAAAAAAATTATGCATTTATATGGGAGGAATATATTTTTGTTTTTCCAAATAATCAATTGTTAAATTAGATAAAGTAACCGCTAATGTTAATTTTAGAATATCATTTATATCAAATCTATCAACATTAACACTTCCCATTTTGAATACTTTTTTTAATACCATTGAATAACCAACAGTTCCAACTGATAGTAATGCACCATTATATAATCCAGTTATTATCCACTTATTATCACTCATTTATTTATCAAAAAAATTACTATCATCAAAATATTTAGTTAACTTAGTGATTATTAATTCAACATTTATTTTATTACTAGTTTCATTTGTATATATTTCAATTATTATTTTTTTAATATCATCTATGATAAAATCTTCATCTAATTCATAAAATCTTAAAGATTCTCTAATTAAATTAGTAATCTTTTCTACATTTAAAGTTTCTTTATCTATTGTTGTTTCATACTCAAATGTTGTTTCATTAGAAAATGCAATATTTTTGATATGTGTTATTACATCATTAATATTAAATTGCATTTCTTTCTCACGTTTAAAATCAAATCCAAAACATATACTCGGTCCAACAGTTATATTCATTTATATAGTGAAAAAATTACTCTTTACATCTTATAACTAATTCATAAATTACAGGAAAGTTATTCAAATCAATTAAGTATCCATTATGATTTCTTATTTCTAATTTAAAATTATTAAATTTAGGAATGCAAGGTTTAAAATCACATTCTGTTAAATTATAATTTATTTGAGTTCCAAATTGTTTAACATTTTTTAGTGGTAAAATATTTAGTATACTAGAACTACAAATTGTTTCTTTAGTTGCTTCGAAAGTTTTTGTAGGCTCGATTAAATTGCAATAAATATAAAAGTGTGTAAAAGGTATTATATTTGAGCTGCCTTCTGCGTTTCCAGTAACTGTAAGCGGTTTAATTCCTAACATTTTAGCCAGTGATTTGTTTACCATAAATTTATGTTGTTCATTAGATATCTTTATTCTTATTTTATTAGTACTATCAATTTTATTAAATTTAATTTCAAATACAGAAGTGCCCCCGATTTTCAACCGAGCTCTTCTATTAATTTCCTGCGCTAATGATTCTAAATTATATAATCCTGGTTTTAAAAATATATGAAACCATTTATCTTTATTTCTCATATAAATCATAAACCCTCTATGTTCAAAAGTTTTATCTGATATATTATAAAAAGAATTACATAAACTTATATTTACTAATTTTAAATCTACACAATTCTTAAATTCTCTATCTAATTGAACTAGTAAATTATGAGATTTATAATTTGTAAGCCTTCTAGAATCTACAAATATTCTGTATTCTTTTAATTCTACCATTTATTTTACATATTTTCTTATTCGAAATCTATTTCATGGTGCCCTTTTTCATTCTTACTTTTGTATACGAAATAGAAATCACCAGAACATAATTCTTCTAGATCTTCACTTGATAATCTATGAAATCTATCTGGTAAATATGTTCTGAATTTATATGTATTTCCTTTTAATCCTTCATATTCTAAATGAATTACTAATTTATCTCCATATTTATTAGTAATTGTTTCAATGTTAGTAATTAAATATTTCTTGTGAATTGTTAACTCAGTTAGTTTTTTAAATTTATAATCTACAGATTTTACATTTGTGGTATCTTTAATTCTATCTAAGAATTCGCTGTGTACTTGTTTACTCTCCATTTATTATACAAATTTTTATTGAAATTTATTAACACGCTAGAATCCTTTTCATAATCTCATTTTCTTTTGTTTCTTCTCTTTTGAATTTTATATATTCATCTAAATTGCAACCATAGGCGACTGTGTGGATTCCATCATCTAAAATATATCTTTTATCATCAAATGGGTTTAGACTTATCTTCTCTATCTCTTCAATATACATTTCATGATCTTCAGATCTTAAACATTTCATCTTATGTTTTCTAACTTCTTCATTAAATATACAATTGATGTAATCTTTAAAATGAATATTCTTTTCAACAACGCTTTTGGTTATTCCTTTTAACTTTTTAGCTTCATGTTCTTTAGTTTTATATGAATACATTTTAGATCTAATACCAATGAACTCTATCATTTCTTCACCGCCTAATTCATCCTTAAACTTCCCTGGAACTTTTTTATTATCATTGCTAAACAATTCATGATCTTTAGGATAGTTACTAAAATCAAAATGATGTTTTAATGTTTTTAAATCATCTGTTATGTTATCAGTTTTTATCTTTAATATGAAACTGTCGGTATCAAAGTATAGAATTTCTATGTGTTTTTCTCCAAAATGAGGTTGTAGTATATTATAATAAAATTTATACATTAGGAATTTTGAAATTTCTAGAACTGCAGCACCAACATAAATAGGTTTATTGAACTTCATTGAAGTTCTTTTCATTTTAACTGCTGCTAAATTTTCATCAAATATTCTGTTACCTATAAACTTAGGATATGATTGTAAATGCCTAATTCTTTTACCATTACTGACTAACTCGATATCATTTCTATTTCTAATATTTTCACAAGTCTTACCATAGAATGCATTATTCATTAACTTAAAAAAATCTTTATCAAAATCAGTTTTAGATTTAGTTCTCTGTGTAGTATTAAAATCTATATATTTTTCTAACCATTTAGATTGACTGAATGAAATATATCTATGTACTTTTTTTAATATCATTCCTTGATTCAAATAAAACTTCAACATTCTATAATGCACAACGTAATTATATTTATCTTCTTGAGTTACCATTAACTTTTCAGTATGAATATGATTATCGGGTTTAATTCTTTTTTGATAATTTGATAATTCTTCATGTTTAACAGTTTTATGTTCGGGACAATATGCTAGATTTCTAGATTTGAATTTAATATTTTCAGGGTATTCTAAATCTACAACAAAGAAGTAACCAGTATCTGAATCATCTGCAATATCTAGAATTCTTTTCTTCCAATCAAATTTATCAATTTGTAAAACTTCAGTTATTTCAAACATCCCATAAGGTTGTGGTTCCATCATTGCCCAACCATAAAGATTATTTGCATCTATGTATAATAATTTATATCCAGGATTATCATTTACATTGAAATATCTATCACCCAATACACCTGAAACTCCTCCTCTTATAGATTTTTCAAATAATAGTAATTGATCTATATTTGTTAACAAATCCATTTTTATATCTGTAAATTTTAATCCACAATCCCATGTTAATCCTGGGCTAGAATAACAATGACAAGGATCAATGTTAAAATATTTTAGGTTTACATCTCTAAACCTTTCGAATATATCGGTTAATAATAATACATCTGATTTTAAATATAAATCTACTAATTGCCCATGATTTTCTATTTTGAAATGATTCCAAATATTCAATGTTCTATTATATACTTCATCTTTAACATATTCATTTTTTAATTCATCATAAAATTGTTCTTTTAATAATTCAGTTATTTTAAAATCATTATGTGATTTATAAAATGAATATGGAATTGCTCCTTTATATCTCATTAATTGAAAATCATCATTATTTGGGTAATATTCTTTTAATATCTTTAATTCATCATCAACTAATGATTTTGATAAGTTATCTAATGAACTACTTAAAAATCTATATGAATCTATAAATCTTAAGCATCCAAATTGGAAAGATATATAATTCTCAGATGTTTTAGCTAACATTCTATATTTATAAGTTGGTATTTTATCTTTTGATCTATTTGAATTTAATATTTCTATTTCATTATTGATTTCTTCTATTTTATGACATAACTGTTTGATGAATAAATGTGCATCATATCCTGATAGGTTATGAAATATAACTGGTACAAAGTTAATTTTCTTAGCTTGTAAGTTACAATTCTCATGTGCAGCGCCTCTAAACTTTCCATTCAAATGATCATGGTCTCTTACTTTTTTATCTTTATAATTAAATATCTTTTCACAATAATAACATTTATCTGCAAACTCAAATTCTTCTTTATCTTCTTCTGTCATAATTATTTCTTTATTTGTATTCAATAATTTACTAAATCTTATTTCATATTCAATTAATAAGTCACAAAAATGATTGATAACATTTTCATTTCTATAATTATAATATTCACTTTCGATTAGTTCTGGATAATTAGATTTAATATATAACCCGAAAGCTGCAGCTGATTGATGAATCTTTTTAATAGTATTTGTTATTGGTGGTTCATCTGAATTTAATTTCTTTCTTTTATAATATATATCTTTTCTATCTTTATCTGTTAATTCTTTATTTAATGATTCAAAATCTCCATATATTACAAATGGTACTTTATTTTTGTAATCATATTTTTTGAATTCTAATATTTTATCCTTTTCATTTGGTAAAACTAATTTACAATAATCATGATTATCACATAGTTGTTTATGATTTAATAATGTACTTTCATTACTGAATCTATGTAAACATTTTCTACATAGATATATTTTATGGTGATCATTTTCTGATTTGAAAAATAAATCTATTTGTTTAATCCACATATAATGATTCTCATAATATAGTATATCTATAACATCATTTGAATCATAATCTTTTGATAGGTATAAAGGTTCTAATGTATAATGTTTAATATTATTTCCTTTTGTATTTGGTAATTTGATTAAATCAAATACATTTATCTTTATATTATTATCTCTTTCTATTTTTTGGATGTTTTTAATTCTAACAGGATACTTATCTATCTTATAATTATTTTCAAATGGTTTATAATGAGTTAATCTATAAGTATGTTTATTATAATCTTCAACTGGATGTAAACAACTTATTATAGCCCATAGAAAACATTTATCATCTTCATTTTGTACATTTATTACAGCATTAGTTTTAAATGGTAGTTTAATATAACTTGATGCTTCAATATCTGGTTCTTTATAATATGATAAATTATTTTCATCAATTGGTTTTGATTTAGTTAACTTATTATATTTTGTGTTATAAACATGTAAAGTTATAAATATTATCTCATCAAATATTAAACCAGATCCTTCAAAATATTTCTCTTCTATTTTAGTTTTTACTTCATTATAACATTTATCTAATTTATCATCTATATGTTGTTTAGAAATAATATGTTGTGAATGAGAATTTATATTATATATTGGTTTATCTTCAGATTTTATAAACTTTACTTTAGAAGATATACTTATTTTAGGATATTCAACATCTGTAATTATTTTTATTATTTCTTTCATATTTTCTAAATGTTTTTTATTTTCTTCTAATGTTTTACCTTTATGAAATTTAAACTCGATAGCTGCTGGACCAATATCACTTTTAAATGCTTCGGTTATCTCTATATCTTTTTTATTATCTAATGAATTAATATAATTTCTTACATCTTCCATATATGGTCTTTTATTGTTTAATTTATTTTTTATGCTTTTAATTGTCTTCTGTTTCTTATCGTTATCATTATCAAAATAATCTTCACCTAAAATATCATTATTCTTATTTCTAATATGACTTATAGATTTTAAATGTTCTTTATAATATCTTTTATCACTGAATGATTGATTACATGTATCACATTTGTATGTTTCTTTTTCATCCTTTAATTCTTCTAATTTATTTTCTAATATATCATCTTTATACTCTAGTTTCAATTTATTCTCTAAATGTGTTCTAGTTTTATTGTGTCTTGCTTTTTGGGATTTATCTATATCGATATTACATGTTGGGCAGTAGTACTTATTTGCTTCCATTTTAATACTATATTTTTTATTAAAATTGATTTTAGAAGTTCAATAATTTAAATGTTATTCATATATATATGAATATTTTAAGAGTAATAGGGGTAATGGGCTTTCAGGCTAAAGGTTTAATGATCGAGTTCATTAATAACATATATTAAAAGTAATTAAAAAACTATAATATATTTTCATAACCGCGTGCATTTCAGTTGAATAATAGAATAATTATTATCATTTGAATATATTTGATTATTTGAATTTGTGTATTGTAATTAAATCAATTGGTCGCGGAGCGGAGCGGTAGCGAAGTGGAGCGACCAATTGATTTAATACAATATGCTTTTTATATTATTGATATCTTAGAATAAATATTTAGTTTTGATATAAAATGCACGCGGTTATGAAAATATATTATAGTTTTTTAATTACTTTTAATATTTTGTTTTTTAATGGGCTCGACCGTTCGACCTTTGGCCTGAAAGCCCATTACCCCTATTACTCATCCTCACCAGCGATGGTCATTTGAAATTCACACGTATACGGCACCTAGTCCAATGAAACGTTCCCCATTCTATGGCTTTCCCATAATTATTCTAGTAGCGCCGGAATTCCCTGTATATCCCAAAAACAGCCAATCCCGTTCGCTCGTAGAGACAACGCCCTCCAATCGAGGTCATTGCAATTTTATACGAAGAGCTAAGAATTTTCCCGCCAAAAACAGTTTTTTGTAGAATTTTAACAATGTTGACCATGTCATCGACGGAGGTTCGCCATGTCTTCAATCGCATCAATTATACGTCGTTTAAGCCGAGAACCAATGAAACAAATGCTCACAAGTACCGCGATTTTACATGAATTGGCTCAATGCCAACTTCATATCGCTGACAAAGTTAAACCAAAAACTTACCGCGATTTTACATGAATTGGCTCAATGCCAACATCATATCGCTGACAAAGGTAAACCAACAAAATATGAAATAATTTGAATTTTAGGTGGAACAATTATTGTAATATTCATTGCTTATAAATTTACTTATTAGTAATTTTGTCATAATATAAATGCAAGATAAAATTGATGGTGTTAATACTATTCCTCATGATATAAATAAATCTAAATCAAAATTGTATTAAGAAAAACAAATATCATGCGAAATATTCTCCTTACACATGAATTGATTATAGTATAGCAACAAGAACATGGAATGACGACGTAGAAAATAATGTCAATTCACTGGACTTAGTCATGATGTTTACAACTCAACAGTACTTTTATAACATTCATACATTGTATTTGTAGATCGAAGTGATCTCAAAGATAATATAGCACGAAGCCATGAACCAAGAAAGGTTATGTCCCTTTACCAAAAATAGTATGGAAAAGTAAAATTGCAACCTTTTGTGGAAAAGGGAAATAAATAATAATGATCACTAGAATACTAATAGGGTTTTCTGTGAAGTGACAGAACTCCCTAATAAATTTGAAGTGAGAGTACATGAGTTCTTTCCGTGGGTAGGGCCTTTAGTCTGTATATCCAGTTGATATTCAACAGCAACACCGTCACCTTTATATAATTAGGGTGAGTATTTCCATAATTCAACTTGTGGGTACCAATTCTCTGTTCATCAGCAGTAGACCCCAACCATTTTCTGTTAAAGCACAAATGTTGCAGTCATTTGACACAATGTAGTATATCAGTTAGTCTCCAAACCAGTTTCAGTTGTCGGTTCAGTTTCAGTTCTAATGTCGTATTTATTTGATACAATGTAATCCATCAAGAGTTTTCTAGTTTTGTAGTCATACAATGACCTACGTAATTTGTACATGTTACGACCACCAGAGGGTACTAAAACCGTGCCACTTCAGCATTAACAGAATGGCTGATTTCGATGAAACTTCATTAACAAAACTATAAAGGATACAAGAAAATGACCTGGCTCCAGTAAACCTGTTAACAATGTGTTGCAACCATTTTTATTTCATGCTATCAAACTTTAAACAGAAAATCTTTGGGGTTGCGATTGACACAACATATCAGTTATGATCTGTATCAGTGTTTGTACTTATGGGGTATATGCTGGGGGTGGTGGGAGACATGATTGTTCAGGTATCTGAGTCGCTGGTGCACCTTGGCCATATAGATCCCAGATATCATGATCATAATCATCAAGCAGATGGGGTTCAATGTCTCGTGGGTGACGCCGTAAACAATTACATGCTGTTGCTATCACAGACATTGCGCCTGCTGTAGCAATCAGATAAAAACTAACGTCAAATGTCACTTCAACTTTACTGCCTTTGTGCGGTTTCGTTTCGATTTGTAACTGCTCAAGCAAGTCGGTGACCCAGTACGTGAAGCCATTTATGACGACGCATATTATCACTGAAAATATAAAAATCAAAGCAAAATCTAATAATTGAACATAGAAAACCAATGACATTTAAACTCACCGAAATCCTAGACCAGGCACTAGCTATAAGTTTGCACTTCAATATGATTACAGAATATTCACATACAGTAAACCTCTCGATATTGATCGCCTGTGGGCCTAAACAAAAATGGTTCACTATAAAGAGGGACAGGTTACGATGTATCATTCTGATACTGTTGCCACCTATATTTTGGACTAGGTTTGAATTAAGCAATCTTGGGAAGTGAATCTCAGGTTATAGAGATACTGTAATCACGCAAATTGTTTCAACCATGTGACAATGGTTGCTGGGTGATTTTTTTTGCATTTTCTTTGTGAAAGCTCTGTAAACTGGCTGAAACTTACCCCATAGGGCAGAGTTACCCCATACTTTTAAAGACTTGTAGCCTATGAGCCTGCCCACTTTCCAGGTGTAACCAAGGCTGTGGTCAGATCCTGTAAGGGAGTGACCACAGAAAGTTGGCCTAGGGCAGAGGGGTGAGGAGAAAATTTGGAAATTATAACGTCTGAGATGCTTATGAGAGCTCATATTTGAGTACTTTTTTTCTGTAGATAATATAATGCCACTAAGGTTATCTTTGGTCTATGGACGGATCCAGATGTTACCCCACCCAAGGGTAGATAGATAGGTTTTCTGAGATGAATTTAAGCACATTTGATCTTTAACCACATTTGAGGCATAAAATCTATCCTCTATTTAGCCACAAACTAGGGAAGGAAATGTTTATTCAAACCAGAAAGATACTTTCCATGTTGGGTTTCGGTATTGACTTAGAACTTGAAAAGTGAATGGAAATAACTGTGTTGATGCGGTGCATGATTAATACATACTATCAAGGTAAAACGTCAGTAAGTATACTTAAGATGGCCACTGGATACAGTCTGCTCTCGGCCCAATCGCCAAGAACCCATGGCATACGCCAATGACCATGCAGACCATGGGGTACAAGCTTCATGTCCATGATTCAACACGAGCGTTTTGAAGCTTTCCACAGACTTAAGGCCAACTGCTAGCTGTACCCCGAGAGCCTATAGCTAGTCTTATTGACCAAGTGAAACAGGAAAACAATATTCACAAGATGAGTTCTCAGCGTTGATCAAAACATGGATCTGGGGAGTGTTATCACTGCGGAAAATAGTGGATGCACGCTACCTGCCGTGGTGCACTAATATTATTTCGGTATTTAAATGATGTTTTTTTTTCAAACAAAATAAACTCTATTCATCAAAATGCCTAGTTTGTTTTGTGGAATATGTAATTGAACTTCGACCGAGTCATCAATATTTCTTGTGACTGTAATTGGAGCTCGCGTCCTCTGTAAATTCGAGTGGTATAATCGGGACGGAAATCCCAGCTGGCCAATTAATTCATGCTGGTTTTTACCTAAAGAGTAGCAACCATCTGAAACTGCAAAGAATGATCCGGCTTCTCCGAATTCCAAAAGTTCTCACTGCGTAGTGTACAGAGCAGAGTCTCTCGGCATAAGCGCTGAATATCGCACACGAAGCGTTAGACTAGCTCTGCGTGGACGCTGTACGAGCAATATCTCCATGTACAAAAGTGTTCAGTGTTACACGCACACAGCGAGTGTATTGAGCATCGTTCTAGTAATGCGCTACAGCACCTTGAACTAACGAGTAGCGTTGGTTATCTTATAACCAAATTTGAGCACTTATAAACATCAGAATCAAATATAAACCAAGCTGCACCATCTACACCAAGTATAGAATATATGTGCCAATTTACAGAAAAATCGTTCCATACAAACACTTAAATCCTGCCATAAAGAAACATCCACAGACAGACAGACAGACATGACGATGAGTTCGTCTCACAACGAAACCCATCAAAAAGGGAAGTTCTCATTTTCGATTATTCAAATTGACCATTTTAGTAACTTCCAGAGTATTTGCCAGGAATGAAACATTCATGTTTATACAAGTCAAAAGTCACAAGTCACGAACTTGAGTACCCCTCGATACTAGTTGTCTGGATCTGCCCCTGACCACTTATTGATTAAGAAAGTTTAGAACTTATGATCTAATTGTTAGCTTTTGCATTTCAATCAGAGGAAATATTCTGCCGATTTTCTCGGTTTTCATCTCTCAGCACTGGAGCAGATTTTTCAGTGAAACCCTTTATTTTGGTCCATTTTTCATAAAGAAAACACCTACAGAATCAATGGAATGTTACTAGAAAAATTCTACGTTTTTAAATCATACTGAAGATATATAAAAGATTTTTCTGAATTCGGCAACTTTGATACTATGAGATCAGGTGCATGGTCCAGATACTGTAAACACCATAAACAAAACTCGCTGGAATCATTGGTTGGATGTGACCTACACAGAAATCTCAAGTGCTTTACCAACGGTTAAGGTGCATTCGAAAAAAATACTGTTGCAACAAACTACTTGATATCCCCCCAATATAAACACAGAATAATGTTTATTATGACCTTTTAGGTTAATGGGTTTTTCAATTATCGGTGCGACAAATGTCACAGTTGTCGCACCCGTGGCTGTGTCCCTGTGAATGATCTCAATTGTTGGTTCAGGGACTCAATACTTGCAACAAATCATGGGGATATCTGAAGCTTTTGTATGGTAGTATGATACAACTGATAATATGATATAACTGGCTTCTTTAAATATTTGATGAGATGGCCAAAAGCAGTGTGACTAAGTATGATAAATTATTAAAGCCAAATAACATTTCTAATCACTCAAAGATATCACAATTAATGCAATATGGGCCTAACACTAACATCTATTAAAACTAATCCATTTGTTTTACATAGGCCTAACATGTAATTTCAATATTGAGTCATTCATATGAATATAGAAATTTCATAAGTATATCCTCCCACAAACTGGCAGTTAATAAATACCACAAAGATATTTTGACATACAAATGTTACTAATAATTCGAACTTCTAGTATAACAGTTCAAATTCATGTTTTATTTGTAATATAAATTGTGACTTCCCTCGCATTAGGCAGTATAAGATCTTTTTTCCATGTGTTTCATAATTTCACTTTTTTCACACTAAACTGTAGCTGAAACTGTCATTACATCCCGCACCACCCAGTATTCAGGGATTCTTCTACTACTCCTATACAGATTGTATATAATTGTAGTGCAGAAGTAAGTTTGAATGATTGTTTGTTAAAAGGTCCTATTCTTTTGAATGATTTGGTTGCTATCCTACTACGTTTCAGGTTGCATCGATATGCCTTTTCTTCAAACATCGAGAAGGCGTTCCTTCAGATAGTTCTGCCGGAAGAAGACAGAGATTTTGTCAGATTCCTGAGGCTCAAAGATCCTTCCGATGCAGAGGGTCCGTTGGAAGCCTATCGTTTTAGAGTGGTGTTGTTCGGTGCGAAGAGTTCACCGTTCATGCTCAATGCAACCTTGAAATTTCATTTGAATCAATTTCAGGATGATGTCGCTAAAGATTTATCCGAAAATATTTACGTTGATAATGTGTTCAGTGGGTGTGATATTGATGGTTTGTTGAATTACTACATTTGCTCCCGATCATTACTTTCTAGAGCAGGTTTTAACCTGCGGGAGTGGTCATCGAATTCGCCAGAATTAAATCGAAAATGTAAGACCGAAAATGTTTGCAGTGAAAAGCAAGAAGTCAAAGCATTAGGTCTGAAATGGAAATGTAATGATGATTCCCTCAAGTTAGCGGATTTCGTGAGTAGTTCTGATAACTGTTTAATTACTAAACGTGAAGTTGTGAAGGATACCGCTAAAGTATTTGATCCGTTAGGTATCATTTCCCGTGTGTCTATCAAAGCTAAAATGCTCATACAAAAACTTTGGATTCGAAAATATGATTGGATGAACCGTTACCCGCTGATTTGAGAGATGAATGGTTTTCAATCTTAGCCAATTTACAAGAATCTGTAAATGAGATTTATTTACACCGCCACTATTTTGATGTTGATTGCATTGTTGATAATGTTTGTCAGCTTTGTGTGTTTGCAGATACGAGCGACAAGGCTTACGGGTCTGTAGCATATCTCTGTTGTGGAGAAAACACGTAATTTGTAATGGCTAAAAGTTGAGTGAGTCCAATCAAAAAACGGTCTATACCTGAAATGGAATTACTTGCAGCATTGTTGGCCTCACGACTTGCTGTTTATGTGAAAAAATCTCTCAATCTAGAGTTAGTTGAAATTTGTCTTTGGTCAGACAGCCAGGTTGTGTTGAATTGGATTAAATCAGCTAAATCATCTCCGATTTTTGTCGGAAATCGCATTTCTGAAATTCTGAAACTGTCTGATGCATCTATGTGGCGTTATGTTAAATCAGAACATAATCCGGCTGACTTACTTACTCGTGGTTTGAGTTCTAGACAATTAGTGTGTTCTCAACTTTGGTGGTATGGCCCACAGTGGTTGGCCACACCCGCTTGGCCAGAAACCCATATTTGTAATCTTTCTGTTGCTAGTACTGAGAGTACTGATATGAGCAGTGATTCATCTTCGTCTGTATATACGTTATCTTGTAATTTACCTGGCGTTCATAACATAATTGATGT